>NC_045789.1:130283331-130914468 GCF_009873245.2 Balaenoptera musculus | reverse complement strand
AGGATAGGCATCACAGAATTATCTTACAAAGATTTTGAAGTAGCTATTATAAGAATGCTACGATGAGCAATTACAAATATGTTTGTAACAAATGAAAAATAGAAAGTCACAGTGAAGAAAAAGAAAGTTTCAGCAATGAAATAAAAGTACCAAATATAAATTTTAGAACTGGAAAATACAATAAGAAAAAAACCCAAACAAACAAACAAAAATCCCAAATCTCAATCCACACGCCCAGCAGCAGAATAGGAAAGACAGGGAAAAAAATCAAGGAACTGGTAGATAAAATAATAGAAATTACCCAATGTGAACAATAAAGAGGAAATAGACTAAAAAAACAAAAAGAAAGAACATGGCCTCAGAGAATCTGTAGGACTATAACAAAAGACCTAACATTTGTGTCATCATGGTCCCAGACGGACAAGAGGAAAAGGGTGAGACTGAAAAAGAGCTCAAAGAAATAATGACTGAAAATTTGGCAAAAGACCCAAACCTAAAGATTAAAGAAACTGAGTGAAGTTCAAACAGGATAAACCCAAAGAAATCCCCTTCAAGACACATCATAATGACACTTCTGACAACTAAAGACAAAGGAAAATCTTGAAAGCAGCAAGAGAAAAATGACCATAGCTTTAGGGGAAAACAGTTGGATTGACAGTAGATTTCTCATCAGAAACCCTAGAGACCAAAATAAAGTGGCACAACATTTTAAAGAAAAGAACTGTAGATCCAGAATCCAAACCCAGTGAAAATAACCTTCAGGAATACAAGACAAAGAGAAATCAAGATATTCTATGATGAAGGAAAATTAAAGAATTTATCACTAGAGACCTAACCTAAAAGAATGGCTAAGGGGAGTTTTCCTAAACAAAAAAAGAAATGAGAAAAGAATGAACCTTAGAACATGAGGCAAGAGGAACATGATAAGCAAAAAATATGGGGACTGCAGTCTTCCTCTTTTTGAATGTTCTAAATTATATTTGTTTGTGGAAGCAGGATTTTAACACTGATGTGGTTCTAAATGTACATAGAGGAAATATCTAACTGAAAATATGTAAACAGCTCATACAACTCAATATCAAAACAAACAAACAACCCAATCAAAAATGTGACAGAAGGTCTACATAGACATTTCTCTAAAGAGGACACACAAATGGCTGACAGGCACGTGAAAAGATACTCAACATTACTAATTATTACAGAAATGCAAATCAAAACCACTGTGAGGTTTCACCTCAAACCGGTCAGAATGGCTATTATCAAAAAGTCTACAAACAATAAATGCTGGAGAGGGTGTGGAGAAAAGGGAACCCTCCTACGCTGTTGACGGGAATGTAAATTGGTGCAGTCACTGTAGAAAACAGCACGGAGATTCCTTAAAAACTAAAAATAGAGCTACCATATTAAACTAGCTTATTTTAAAATTTATATGGAAAGATGAAGTAGAATGGATAAACTGATTTTGAAAAATAAGAATGTCTAAAATTAAAAAATAGTGACAATTTCAAATGCTGATGAGGAGGCAAGGAAACTGAGTCACTCATTCTTGCTGCTTGAAGTATAAAACGGTACAGACCCTTTGTAACACAAGTTGTTATTTCCTTAAAAAACTTATCATACAACTACCATATAAACCAGGAAGTTCACTCATGGACATTTACACACACAAAAATGGAAACTTATGTTTACTCAAATGACCTGTACACAGATGTTTATAGCAGCTTTATTTTAAATAGCCAAAACCTGGAAAGATGTCCTTTAAGGGGTGAATAGTTGATAAAAAAGAAAAACTGAGGTGTACCCCATCATTGGTTGCTTTCAGCGATACGAAGGAATAAACTACTGGTATACACACAGTGTGGCTCAGTTTCCAGTAAATTATGCTGAGAGAAAAATTAACATACTGCTTGGTTGTATTTATATACCATCCTTGAAGTGACAAAATTATTGAAATAGGGAACAGACTAGTGATTGCCAGGGACTAAGGAGGTAGTAGGGAAAGGAGAGGAAGTGTCTGTGTCTATAAAAGGACACTATGAACGATACTTGTGGTGATGGAATTATTCTTCACCTTGACTGTATTGATATCTTTATCTTGGTTGTGATATTGTATCACTACTATAGTTTTCCAAGATGTTACAATAGAAGAAAACCAAGTTAAGGGTACACAGGACTTCTCTGTGTAACTTCTTACAGTTGTATGTCAATCTACAACTATCTCAAAATAATAACTCAATTAAAAAGGAAAACATGGTAAGGATATATATTTTTTTAATTACCGAAAGAAAGAACCAGGCTTACCCACTACCAAAGAATAGTCTTCAGAAAAAATAAGCACCTCTGAGGAGGCAATATGCATAGTCCTACCAGGAGCCTAATAAGGGTGCTGAGAAAAATATTGTCACATAAAGTGTGTAACCTTTCTAGAGACTCAAGGAGATAATTTGGGCAGCTACATGTTGAAGAACCATAAAAGCAGTTATACGAGATTAGGACACCTTTAGAACATGAAATGGTACCAGAATTATATCACATCTTCCCCTGAATAGAAATTTTATTTTATTTTTTCTATTATCAACTTTTTGTTTTCATTCTCTTTTTTTTTTAACATTGAAACCAGATAGGGTTAAAAGGTTATAGTATTAGGGACTTGGTGTTTCATAAACTGATTAGGCGAGCAGCATTTGATTAAGTGTTGATTGAAATAAAGACTAGAATTCCATTTTTTTTTTCTTTAACTCTCCCTGCCTCAGGTGTTGTCTCTTTATTTCCTATAAAATTCTTTTATTTTCCCTGAAAACCTAATAATGTTAATGCCTTAGATTAGGGGAAGAAAGGCATAGTTGTACTCTTAAGAGTGTTTAAGGTTTGGATTGGCATAACACTATGTCAACACTGGGAAGAGTCAGCAATGTGAGTTATGTGTAGAAGAGGAGAAGCCTATGGAGAGTGTACTCTGAGTTGACCATATAGTCAGTCATTTCAAAGGGATATTTCTGTACACCTGTAGAAAGCATTCTGGCATAAAAGACTGCCAACAAGTTTCTTTTTCTCTCTCTCAATCTCTCCCTCTTTTTTTTTTTTTTAAATGCACATTTTTTTAAAAATTAATTAATTAATTAATTTATTTTTGGCTGTGTTGGGTCTTCGTTTCTGTGCGAGGGCTTTCTCTAGTTGCAGCAAGTGGGGGCCGCTCTTCATTGCGGTGCACGGGCCTCTCACTATCGCGGCCTTTCTTGTTGTGGAGCACAGGCTCCAGACGCGCAGGCTCAGTAGTTGTGGCTCACGGGCCTAGTTGCTCCGCGGCATGTGGGATCTTCCCAAACCAGGGCTCGAACCCGTGTCCCCTGCATTGGCAGGCAGATTCTCAACCACTGCACCACCAGGGAAACCCCTCTCCCTCTTTTTATTTACTGTCTCTATTTCATTCCTTCCTTTCCTTCCTTCTCTGCCTCAGTATTTTTTAAGCTTCTATCTTGGTGTTTGTTTGTTTTTTTTTTGGAATGAGGTCATTGCACCTGAATCAAATTCTGTAGATAATTCTTAAGTTTGGTTCTATGTTTCAGGAAAACAAATAATATTAACTTTTAGGTTCGCATTTCTAGTGTTCACACATAATGCAAACATTGTGCCATTATTTATCACATCCATCTCCCTGTGGGCTGAAGATAGAGATTGTTACGGTGGACATACCAAAAGAAATAAATCACTTTTAAAATAATATCAGAAGCAAGAACTTATATAAGTTCTAAATCCTAAATCTTTAATGCTCCTGATACCCGCTCTCTTATACCGAATCAGGCCTGGTGAACTAGATCAAAGACTGCTCCAAACCATTGTCACTTCAGTTTTTCTCCCCATTTGTCCACCAATCCACTGAGCTTTTCTTTTTTTCCCCAGGTGATTCTCTATTGAGTTTACATAACAAAATTCATTATTTCAGTAAATCTCTAGTCAATACACTCAAGCATTTCTTCTCTTCTTCCATATTAATATAATATATGCATATAAAATATTCACATAAATATAAAATAAAAAAATTATGAAATAGAGAAGAAAAGTAAAATCTTTCTATTTTTGATGATTTCCTGCTTTCCAACTGGGCAGGTCAAAATATACATTTAGGGTCTAGTCCAGCAATAAAGATCACAGGGGTGTATTTATATTTAAAATAATCTTGATAATTCACTTTTTGGCTGACATCATGTCAGAGATGATTAGATTAGACAATTATTTTTTCCAATCATTTTTATATTGTACTTTGATCTTATTAGTAGTATATTCAATATTTTTGGAAAAAAGATTTTAGACCATTTATTCATTAATGAGTCTTAGCTAACCCTAGATAGTGTAATATAAATGTATTTTACTGGATGCATATGAATTTCTAAATGATGCTATTCACCGTGAGAAATAAAAAGAGCAAACATGACACTTTTCCCCTCTGTATTCTACAGAACTTCTTTTTTCTCAAGGTATTTTACTTCAAATATACTCTTCTTGATCTCCATAGATTAGAGAAACCAGTAATATATGAGAATTTCCCTTTCCTCATATCCCTAACAATAGTTAGCATTCTCACACATTTTGAATTATATAAATATGGTGGATGTAAGCTGGTGTCTCAATAAAGTGTTATTTTATACTCACCTGATTATTAAATCAAGTTACTTTTCATGTTTATTCACAAGCTCTTCAGCTTAATCTACCTCGTCACTGAGCAGAAGATCAAGGTCACATATCTTATAAACATGAATGTGTTAAAACCCCAATCTCCATTCATAAGTCCTGTCTCTTGAGCTGTCATGTTGTCAGCTCAGAATTGCTATTCTGACTTGTGTTTTTGAATCCCCTCTTAGTTTCTGGTCGCTCCATAAAGAAGCCTTTCCTCATTACTCCTTCTGATTGGGCTAGCATGTTGTTTTTTCTTCATTTATTTCTGAAAACCATTCTGAATACATATTACGTGCCAGGCACTACGTCTTTTCTACTTTCTGAGAGCACACTGAGAAAAACAGCTTTAAAATGTGATTATATAGCAATACTTATCATCTTGTTAAATTTCTTTTTTATGTCCTTGTGTCTTCATTGGACTCTATGCTACTTCAAGTTATAGACGTTTTCCTTTAGGTGTTTATCATTGTAGTGACCTCGTGAAAATCCAGTATTAAAAGAATTAGCTATAAAAAGAGATTCAGTATATATGCACATGTCATTTGGTGTAGTTAATAGTGCTTCTGTTTCTGACATGCAAATACTATTTCATATGATACTCAATAAAGCATCAAATTGTTTTAATTACCTTCCTTTCATCCCATTGTTAAGGGAGGGGTTTCCACCCTAGGGTTATGAGGATGGCCAGACCTGACACACTGCATGGGACAGATGAGACTGACAGCAGGTGATTAGTCACATATACTCACGGGTCAGAGGAAGAGGACACCATATACTAGGCAGGGCCATATGGGGTTGTACTTGAGAACAGGGTAAACCAGGGGCTCTGGGAGGTTGCTGGCTTTGTAGTGTCAAGGGGTGGGGTGCCCCTGTTTCCCATGGAAGGATGTGATTAGCTTGTCTGAATAATTCCAGAGACTGGCAGAGAACTGAAACTCACTGCTCATGTATAAGCAGGAATTGTGTCTCACCCCTTAAAAGAGGAGGGTTGTTTTTCTGGGGAACCTTATCCATGGGAACAGAGTGGGGAGGCCTACTTGAAGTTAGGCCATTTGAGGCCATCCCAATTTTACTAACTGTCAAGGCAGCACATAATATTGACCTTAGTTTTAGGCCTTAAACATCACACAAATCCAGATATATAAACTGAGTTTATTCTAATTAATGTTACTTTCATGCAGAGATTAGCAGGTTTTTGGTTCCTAGCACTGGTTAGAATTTTCAGTGACCACAAACTAGAAACATTATATGGAATTTTATTTAAATTTTGTTCCTATAGAAGGAGTGTATTTCCACAAATTAAAATCATTCATAAATAAAGTTTTCTTCTTCTTAGTTGGTCTTTACAAATCCACATGATTGTAGAGAAATCTGCTCTCTGACGGTTGTTGAAAGCTGCCTCTCAAGGTGAAGAATATACACAAGCTAAAAAAATAATGCCAGATGCACATTAGTTATCAAAACGAATGCTGTACAAGCACTGAAGGAGGAGAAGTTCCCAATATCCACAACTGTTCCCTGAACACGATTCAATGAATAAAAGTACCTGTGAAATTGCTGAGTCTCTAGAAGAACTAAATATAAATAAAAGATTTATGCCATTTTCAGGGCACTACAGAAACATAGTAGAAAGAAAAGTCTGCATAATTCAAATTTGGATGATACAGTGAATAGTCAGGGGAGCATAGTGAGAAGGCTACGTACTTGTAAATTGATAAAACAATGTCACAGCAATAAATGGGTATTGGAAATACACGAGTAAAATCCAATGGGAATAGTAATGAAACATTTAGTTCATTTTTATTTTGTCAGACTCAGAAGGCAAGTTCTGTTCAGTCTAAATTGATTGCTATTTTGATGGATTACATCTTACAAAGTTAACCAATGTGCAAAATGTAAAACAAAAATATAGTATATTCAGTGGGGAAATCAATTTGTGGGTATAGGGTACTATAACAAAGCTCAAATTCTGAGAGGAACACAAAACATGTATGGAATTAAAATAACTGTGTTGAAGGGATAGAGGACATGACAATTTACACAAGGTCATACACTAAATCAGATATTGAATAATTACTTTCCATAGAAGTTCCAGATATATAATTAGCTTTAAGTAATATTTCTTGATTTTTTAAATTTGCTCAGTCATTTCTTCTACCACTAATTCATGGTTTACTATGCATAGACTTTCTGATAAAAAAAACTGCAAACAAAGTAGAGATGGTTTCTATTGTCATGAAACGTACAGTATAATATGAAATTTATGACTGTAGTTCAGGAATCAGATAGCTGTGGTTAAAGTTTCAGGTAACTTACTATTTCTATCTCATTAAATAGCCAAATAGAATCTTCTGTGATGATGGAATGTTCTAAATCTGCTCTGTCCACTAATACTGAGCACTTGAAATGTCACTAGTCAGACTGAAACTTTAATTTTGTTTAATTTTAGTTAAATTTAAATGTAAATAGCCACATGTGGTTACTGGCTACCACACTGGACTGAGCTGTAGAACTACTGTAAATATCAAATATGCATATAGCAGTTAATACAGTGCCTAGTACATAGTAAGTGCTTATTATCAAGTAACTATTAACATCCATGATGATAACGATAATGTAATTTGGGGGGAAAGAGATTAAACAGTTTCAAAATGAGAAAACTTCTCACAAAACCATCTAGATATTAAAGTTCAGTAATAGGCATTGATTTCTGAGGAATCATAAGGTAAATATTTATCACTGATGCTTATGGTCACAGTACTGAAATTTAATATGCATACAATGAGTATATTAAAAAAAACACAATAAGATATAATCCTTGAGTGGCCAAAAATGATGTCAGATGCAAATAGCATTCAAGCGTTGGGGCAGATACTGATATCCACAGATGGGAGTCCTGAAGATTCTTTTCCCATTCAAAAAAAGGGATATCTATAGAAACACCTCTCCAAAGAGCAGTAGAATTATTCATCTTCTTCAAGTCTCAGCACTGCAATTTACATTGGTGTAGTGATGCAATGCCTCAAAATCTCCTACCACGTAATGAAAATGTTCAATAATTATTAGAAATAGGTCACACTGTGTGTGTGCTAGCTTTGTAATGTTTGGAAACTGTTCATCTCTTTAATGATACTGTTTCTTAGGGTACAAATATTCTATAAGGTAAACAGATTTTCAAAACAGCATGATATCTAAACTGGCTCAAACTTGAACTAGAGAACATTCTTCACAAAATGGTACACACTCAAAAGGACTGTCACTTTCTTCATCCATACACTTTTCCAACTTTAGAAATGTGTAAAGGATTTCAATCTTTCTCTTGGAAACCTTCTGCAATCTGTTCCAACTCCACCATCCATACATCACCATCATGGTCTGTGTTCCAGAAAACAGTTCTGTTCTGACTAAACTCCCTAATCCTTTGGTTTATGTTTGGGATTTGGAAAATAAGAAACTCCAGAAAGAGATTAGGGGGTGGGAAGAATGAATCCTTACCCTATATTTTCAGGGCTAAGGAAGGTAAAATTTCCCTTATTTCATAGCCTTAGGATATCTTATTGGTAGTCTTAAACCTTGTTCATAATTTTTAAAACTTTTGCTTATTAAATTTGTCTCAATTACTTTACAAGTGTGAATTGTTTGCTGCCAAGCCCCTGACTGATACAAGAACCAGTCTTGGTATAAAATTGTGATTTTTAACTCATGGAGAACCAGGATAAAATATTGGACGCATGTTTGCATGAACAGACCTTTAAGAATTTCTTCCAAATCTGTGCTTTTGGGATTATAAATCTTAACTGGATAAAAGACACATTTTTATATAAGACAGTTTGCCAAACAGCTAGATCATAAGACACAGAACAAAAATATGGACAAAGAAAAAGAAGAAAGAGACTGAATAAGATCAAGTGGAGATGAACATTACGGCAGGACCGTCATCACGATAGGTCTAGAGCAGAAAAGTCATCGGGGTATTGAGAATGAGACAGCAGGTGATTACGTGTAAAGGAAGACAAGGTAATTGTATCATTAAAATTTGTAACTACAGGCATAAATAAAATATAACGAGACATAGAAGAAGAATAAAAATAAAGCTTAGTCCTAGATAATTATTATTTTTATATATTCTTGTTTGTTCATATACCCAGAACTTCCATGTACAGTAGAACAAGTTGTGTGGTATTTCAGATTAAGTGAAAAGTCACAGTAACAATGAAAAATATTAATTTGCATATTGACCTATTTTGTGAACCACTAGAGTATATGAAAATTAATTTTAATTCCAGATACAGAATAAATAGAAAGTATGTGATGGTATATGTATATTTACTTTATCCTGTGAATGAGAATAACTTTATGTCATAATTCTAATCATGACAACTCTTCCCATTCAACCCACTCCATCTTAAGACCCAGGACAACTGAAAAAAGAAATTTTTGATCAATGTTGCAAGTTCCTCCACAAATTATATTTCCACAGGTTTTTCTCTCTTATGCTGAACAACACAAAATGTAAGGCATTCTAACAATACTATAATACACTGCTAGAGATAGACTCTGAAGCCAGATGTCTTGGTTTACTTTCCAGTCCATAGTTGCTATACTGCATTGGTAAAGTTATCTAAGCTCTCCATTTCCTTATTTAGAAAACAGAGATTATAGTAGTCCTAAACTCTATGTTGTTATGATTATTAAAGTTACTTCATATAAAACCACTATAAATATTAGTTATTGTTTTTATTTTGGCACCATTACAAAGGGCTGAATTTCAGACTCATGATACACAAGCCTTATTCAACTCTGAGCTTTACTCATAATTAGCAAAGTATGCTATTAATAAGGAACCACAACAAAGCTGCATCACTAATCACAGGGCTCTGAATTTGTCAAATGCAGCTTCCTAAAAGCACTTTTCTCCTCAGGATGTGTTTTGGGTTCACAGAGATGAACACCAATCATGCATGGTACAGTCAGTGCTGGAATTTCTACTTTTTCATGTATTGCTAGTCATAGCTAGAGATATGATAGATTCTTTCAGTAGTATGCTGTGCGGCACGGAAAATGAATAAACTATAGCAATATATGTCTTCAATGCATGAATCTAATAAATATATGAGTTAAAGAATAAAGAGACAAAAGCATACTTAATGTATATATTCATTTATAAAAGGTTTGGAAGTAGACAAAGCTCTAATGTAATGCATATTCAGATATAATCTTGTAAAGAAAGATGTGATTACTTTAAGCCTAGATAGTGATTTCCTTTAGGGAGACTGATGGATTTATGTTTGGTGGGAGAAAGTGGATTGCTTCTGGGGTTCTATTTCTTATCTTAGGTGATAATGATATGGGAAGGGTTTTTCTTTTTGGAGAAGGGGTATGATTTTAAGTAATCCATATTACACTGGACTCTTACATTTTCCAGTTTTCTCTACATAGATCTTACTTCTCAATAAAAGAGCCAAAAATAATAGACTAAATTTATAAAAAGGAACGAGAGGGTATTTTTTCCATAAAAATAGATGTGTATTATGCACTCAACTGAATATAATTTTTAGTCACATCTCTGATTGGTATGGAAATCTACTTTTGAAATATTTTTTGACTTGATAGGGTAAAGGTTTGCATTGGAGTAAATACGCAGATTAGTCGTCTGCATTTGTGCGGTTTGTTTTGTTGCAATGGCCATTTACTGGTTTTGCAGTTTGAAAATAATCGACGATAAAATATTTAGAGAGAGGTTCTGATTGACTACTATCTCAGACTTTTGCAGTGACTTATCTTTAAATACCATGTCTCTATATCTTAGGAAGACAGTGGATACTGTTGTCTGCTTCACTCATCTGCTACTACATCATTGTTTTGCAGTGTTGTAGTATGAGTGAGTTTGATTCCATCTCCCATCTCCTAGAAGGACCATGATGGCAGATCTTTTTGCAAAGTTTTCACTTCAAAATCTGATCCTAAATTATTCTAAATGGAATCAAGCCCAGAACGTTGGGTAATGGTTGAAAAAAATGAAGTTTTCTCTTCTGGACAGTGTGTAAAAGGAATGTGAGATCTTCGAGTTGCAGCATCAATTTTACTACTACCATATAAGCCAGCCTGTGGATGAAGGTAGCATCTAGAAGAGTTCAGAAATGAGATAATTTCAGTGATCTTGAGTGGTCACTTGTTCTAAAATAATCTGGGTCTTTAGTGATTTGTGAGTTGGAAAAGATCATCTCTGTGGACCCTGTTCTTTGTGAGAACATGAGGCAAGTACCTAAATATCCTTTGTCATTTGTCAGTGTGAGTTGGATTTTCTGTTGTTTGCAATTGATCATATTTTACCTGATGTAATGAAGACTGGATAGTGAACAGAACATCGTCTATTATGCTTTCATATATTTTAGATTTTATATTTGTGGATCTTTAAATTGTTTCAGAGAGACTTAGATTTTCAGTAAACAAACATTATCTTCTACTCACATCTGAATAAAATCACAATGGTATAGGATACATAATAAGTAAGCAAATGCTAATCTAAAAACTCTCTGCTATAGGTGATTCAACTCCGTAATCTTCAGATTTTGACCTATTTTGTCTTTAAGCTATATTTCAAGTTTGAAAAAAAGAAACTATCTCTGAATGGTAAATATAAAATCCTTGATAATTCCAAATGAATATAAAAGGCTTTCTATGAAACTAAATGATTTTTGGCATGTGTGCAGTTGTTCATCACAATTTTATAAAATAGTATTTGTATTATGTGAAGCATAGATGCAGTTATTTATTCCTGCCAGCCCTGACTTCTCAGACATTAAAAAATTTAACTATATGTTCCTGCCCCAAATCCCTTTCATACATGTTTTCATAGCTCTAGCCCCACTCCTATGACCTAACAGAAGAATATCTCACATTTGAACTCACAATGGTATTTGTACAAAAATCTGACTTTTCAGGAAATATTAGAGATTGCCTTAAGAGACAGAGCTTAACAAGAATGTTTTGCAATTGTAGTAATTAAAGTCCTGGTTCTTAAAATTGGCCATTGAGTGAAGCCAGAGTCAGCAACAAAGTGAGTAACTATAGGCATAACCTTGTTCCAAAATGTAGGTAAATAATGGAAACTGAACTATTAAAAAAGACTAATACATTTCAGTAGGAATACATGCCTCAGTCTGAATTGAAAAATTAATTCTAGGATTTGTTAGATATGTTAATTGGTTCAAATCGCAATTAACATATGAAAAGGAAAGGAAGAGACACTGAAAATAGACTGTGAATTAAAGCAGCAAAAGAAGTAATAGAAATAAACCTTACATGTGACAGCTTGTCACCTCCACAAAATAGGGCTGTGTGGCAATATGGCAGCCGTTGCAAAGCACTGTGACACTGATATTCAAGAACCACACCAATGTTGGTCACATAGACATTTTCTTTGCAAATATTCATGTCATTAATCTTCTTTCAAAAATCGCTGAGGTATAAACATGAGCCAGACTTGCATTTGTGCACAAAGAATGTGCACAAAAATGAGTGTGTTACACTCACTTTTACTGTTTCTGTTTTACATACATTATAGCAAGTATATGCAATATGAGATGAGGCCAGATGTTCTGAATAATTGGTTTACCTGCCATATACATAGAGCTCACACTGTATACTAAGAAATTCAGAAACTCATGATTTGGTATGTACTATGTCTTTTGTTTGTTTTACAAAGTCTTTCCTAGAATGGGTTCTAAATGAGATTTGCATTATAGCAATCCCATTTATTTCTATATTGTGGTATAATAAACTATTCATTACTTATGTAAACATATACCCACAGCTATAGATGGAGGGAGAGAGAGAAAAATTATTTAAATAAAATTTAAAAACACAGCATACAATAGAAAACACAATACATATTCATTAATGCATACAGTTAGCAAATATCTACGTATATGCTCAAAGCACTGTGTAAGAGGCTAAAGAAGAACGATGAATTCCTGCAAAGAGACTCATCATCTCAGATTCCAAGCAAAAAGAACAAATCAAATGGAATCCTGTTGGTGCTCTTTTGGGGGTGTAAGCAAAACATTATTGAGGTAGAGAGGAGAGAATCTGTTTTAAGAAATGGCAAAAGGCTTTGTAGAAATTTCCATGAAAGAAAAGGCATGTGCAATTCAGGTAGAGACACAGTATATGGGGCAGATAGTCATATGGCCAGGCTATTACGAGTAGCTTATTCTGGCTCTGATATAGTTTGCATAGGTAAGTACAGCAAGATGATTCTGGACAGCTTTGCTGGACCCAATCACCAAGAGTTTTTATATCTCCTGGAGAGTCTGAAAGATCACAGTAGGTTGAAACAAGGGCAAATGCACACACTAAACTCATTTTAACTGCAATGCTAAAGACTAAATGCGGCGGTACAGGAAGGTGGCAGAGAACCTATTAAGATATCAGTGTTATTGTAAGTGAAATTTGACAGGGGCTCTGAGTAGGACAGGGGCAGTGGGGATGAAATAAGTAGAAATGTTTGAAGAAGGTATTTAGAATTGAGCACCCACGGGATTTAAAGTTACATTTAGCAGTCAAAGGAAAGAAAGGCACTCATGACCATCCAGGTTGTAACTAAAGTGACTGGAGGCTGATGATAAGGAACACTAGACATGAAATATTTTTTAAGGAAAACTAAAATGAGTTTAGACTTCGGACGTACATATTGAGATTCTTATGGGACATATGTGCTTGTGTTTGATTTTCAGTTAGTCATAATTTCTGAAATTTGAGGCACAGTTTAGCTCTCATATAGAGGCATTAAAGTTATTACTAAATTATATATAATATATAATGTTATATATTTTACTATATTACTATATAAAAATAAAATATCTTGTCAATCAAAACCAAAGATTCAGAGCTATAACTTATGAGAAGTTATAATGATTAGAAAGCTAAATTTAGAAACTATGCAAAGATAGTCTGATCTTTACTATTCAACTCTCTAGCTGACCGCTGTTATGTTGACCTTGTGTGCAGAGAAAGGACACTCAACCAAGGAGGGGGAAGAATGATATAAGTCATGAGTTAAGTGATTACTATAGTATTTTAGATTTTTCCCACCATCAGATAAAATTTATTTCACATAATAGGTAAGTTTACTGAATATCTTGTTTCAATTTTTAGGAATACCAACATCTTTTGCTAAAATAGTAATATACAAATCTGTTGTTTTTAATTTAGTAAGAACTTTTCATGCTAACAGACTCACAAAATCATTTGTCAACATTGAGAAGGATTGTAAGATTAAGGCCCTAGAAACCGTGAATAGGTGTTCTTAATGGAACACTCACCCCAAAACTTTTAAAAGGATTTGAATGTAAGCACCTTAAGCCAAAACATCTACTTCCTTCTTTTATGATTTTGTTGTTGTTGTTATCCCAAATTCTGTACCTGGGACATAGCATGCACTCAATAAATGTTTACTGAACTGAGCTCTGCAAAGTACCAATATTACATTAATTTTACTTCGTACAGTTTATTATTATAGATACAGAAATTATATATGTTGTACCATATTATTGTTAGATAAATTCATTGAAATGAAGCAAACATGTTGTTATTTCTAATTTACTAAGTCAAGCCATGTAGAGTTAAAGAATTTGGGCATGGTTACATGGAAACAACAGTACAGTCAAGACTAGAACCAGGGAAGGAGACGAATCTCAAGGAAGCCGGCTTCGGCCCTGCGGCTGCTGCCGTCATCACCGTGGAGAAATTGTTGGAGCTGGCAGCCTAGGAATGAATCTCCTCTCAGCCTCTAAGCTCACCTGGTCAGAATCCTTGGATGCGCCTGTGGGACCCTTCCCTCTAGCCCTGTGGTTTGGAACCAGTGGCTTTGGGGCTGTAAGAGGATGGGCAAAGATTCTCAGGGGCTGCTGGATTCATCCCTGCTGGCATCAGGCACTGCCATCCGCTCAGAGGATGAGTCGCCGCTGACAGGGCAGAAGCGGGCCTCGTCACAGGCTTTGGGCACCACCCCTAAACGGAGAAGCTCCTCCAGGTTCATCAAGAGAAAGAAGTTTGACGATGAGCTGGTGGAGAGCAGCGTGGCTAAGTCCTCTACCTGGGCGAAGGGGGCCAGTGGGGTGGAACCAGGGTGCTGTTCCGGGAGTGAACCCTCCCTCCTCCAGCGAGAAGAAGAAGGTGTCCAGGGCCCCCATCATCCCTGTGCCACCCAGCGCAGCCCCAGCCCTTGGACTCACCGAGCGTGTGAAGAAGAGCAAACAGCCACTCCAGGTGACCAAGGATCTGGGCCGCTGGAAGCCTGCGGACGACCTGCTGCTCATCGATGCCGTGTTGCAGACCAATGACCTGACATCTGTCCACCTGGGCGTGAAGTTCAGCTGCCGCTTCACCCTGTGGGAAGTCCAGGAGCGCTGGTACGCCCTGCTCTACGATCCTGTCATCTCCAAGCTGGCCTGCCAGGCGATGAGACAGCTGCACCCAAAGGCCATTGCCGCCATCCAGAGCAAGGCCCTGTTTAGCCAGGCTGAAGAGCAGCTGCTGAGCCAAGTGGGATCGACCAGCCAGCCCACCTCAGAGACCTCCAGGACCTGCTGCACAGACGCCCCAATGCCTTCTACCTGGCCCGTACTGCCAAGGCTCTGCAGGCCCATTGGCAGCTCATGAAGCAGTATCACCTGTTGCAGGACCAGACAGCCGCTGCCCAAGAGGGACCAAGTGCTGAACTTCTCCGATGCAGAGGACTTGACTGACGACAGTAAGCTCAAGGACATGTGAGAGGAAGTCCTAGAACATGAGCCAACAGTGGCTGACCGGCTCCAGAAACGAGAGATTCGGCAGCTGGAACAGGAACTGCATAAGCGGCAGGTGTAGTAGATAGCATCACAGGCATGAGCTCTCCGGACTTTGACAGCCAGACCCTGGCAGCGCTGCGGGGCCGCATGGGGCGGTGCCTGAGGCGCTTGAGAAAGATCACCGTAGGCAGAGCAACCGAGGAGAGCCAGATTGACGTGGACCTGTCTCTGGAGGGTCCGGCCTGGAAGGTCTCCCGGAAGCAAGGTGTCATCAAGCTGAAAAACAATGGTGACTTCATTGTCAGTGAGGGCCGGCGGCCCATCTACATTGATGGACGGCCTGCGCTGTGTGGCTCCAAATGGCGCCTTAGCAACAACTCCGTGCTGGAGATTGCCAGCCTGCGATTCGTCTTCCTCATCAACCGGGACCTCACTGCCCTTATTCCGGCCGAGGCTGCCAAGATCACGCCACAGTGAGAAGTGGTGGCAGGACCCATGGGCTCTCTCTGGCCTCAGTTTCCCCTGCCATCCCAGACCCCTGGAGCTGGGAACTCAGGCTCCTGGGAAAACCAGAGGGGGCTGTGGGAGACTCAGCTCCTGGTCCCTTGATCTGAGCCTCTGTGGGAGGGCGGGGCTGGCCCTGGGGAAGCCCCTAGAGGCTGGGACCCTCAGGCTTCCTTGGTGCCAGAGCCCCTCCCCTTCTCTCCCTGAAGAGGACCCTACCCTTTCCCCCAGATTCCCACCTTTGCCCCGTGTCTCCAGCTGATTAGCTTCACACTTTTCCTTTATTATTTTTCTTTTGTAAATACAAAGCACTAAGTTCCAAAATAAAAAAAAACTAGAACCAGGTATGTTTACCTCTAAGGTTAAATTTCATTCAACTATTGTTATCACATTTGTGACACTGCAAATGCATAAGTAGCCTTATTTATACCCTTCAACGAAGAACCTATATAATAGAAAACATATACAAAACTTCAGAAAGGGATATAATAATTTACTTCATTTTAAACTATTATGAATGATACACTTTTAAACCCTCATGTAAAATACAATATTACTCTTCCACTTTTAAGAACACATTACTGAAGATATATTAAACAAATAGTAACATACAGATGATAATTTAATGAATATAGTAATTTGGTAAAATTGTTTGAATTTATAAAGAAATAAGACATTTTACATATGGTTGGAAATTCTTTTGCAAACTTCCCTAGCATCATTCTCCTCTCACCCAAAGGTAACATTAAAATATTCTAAAATTAGTATTTAAGATCCTGAACATATTACTTAATATGATGGCAGTCATAGATAGTAGAGTGTATTGTAATTTTTCCTTTACAGTAGCAAATACTTATTAGAATGCATTATAAAAACAAAGACACTGCATACAATTATCAAAAAATGATAAAGTGTCAAACTACTAATAGAGCATATATAAAAGTTATGGGGAAAATTTAAATGTTTTATTAAAATATATGAAAATGACCATGTATAAATGGATGGGCTATCATATTTATGAAAAGGATACATCTATATCATGATTATTAACACTTTATAATTTGTTCTACTTAAAGGGCTTCTAATAAAAATTTTAATAGGTGTTTGTGTCTGTATTTGTGGGTGTGTAAAATTCAAAAATCTTTTATAAACCTTTGACGTAAGTTCTTAAATTAACAATAATTAAAAGAAGAATTATATTGAGAAAATTGCTTTACAAAATATGTAAAAAGATATATAGTATAATATTAACACAGGGATAAAGAAAACAAAGGAACGTATTAGAAAACTGAAGGAATTGTTCCACATATATATGGAAATATGTAGGTCAAGAACAGCAGCATTAAACTGAGAAAATTCATTCCTTATAAGGAAAATAAAAGACAGATATCTTCTCACACCACAGCTAGATGTACATTCTGTGTGGATTATAGATATAAATGTGAAAGCTAAAACTCTAAAACGTGACAAAGACAACTTCTGCTCTTCAATCTGTTCTCACTTTTCATAGTAAACAGCTTAACAACAACAACAATAAAACAATAAAAGACAAAAATATGGCTCACATGTGGGCACATAATAAAGAAACATATTCAAAACTAAATTGTGTTTAGTTTTGAAATTAGAAATTAGGTGTGACCATGTAAGTACATTTTCTACAGTAGAAAGCAAACAAAGGTTATGTTCAGAAATTCTGGGATAAGACACTGAAGACATCCTGTGTGCATGTCTCTTCTCGCCTTTCGTTGGTTGGACAGAGATGATAGATGCTCTACAGGGGACGATCCCAGAATGACTGCTGTACAGCACAATGGCTGGATCTGAGTAGGCTCAAACATTATGACCAGCAGTAGTGTAGAACTCATTACTCTAGAAAAATGGTACAGATGAACCTATTTGCAGGGCAGGAATAGAGATGCAGACGTAGGGAACATGTGGACACACTGGGCAGGGGGAAGGGGGTTGGGATGAATTGGGAGATTTGAATTGACGTATGTGCACTGCCATGTGTAAAACAGATAGCTAGTGGGAACCTGCTGTATAGCGCAGGGAGCTCAGCTCGGTGCTCTGTGATGACCTAGATGGATGGGATGGGGGGTTGGGGGGAGGTCCAAGAGGCAAGGGACATATGTATACATATAGCTGATTCACTTCATTGTACAACAGTAACTAACACAACATTGTAAAGCAACTATACCCCAATTTAAAAATAAAGTATATCACTTTGTTAAGATCCACATATATCACGGTGTTTGCCTGAGGCTGAACGTTGAGATAATAAACGCATATATTCCTAATATAAATGGTTACGCAGAAATCTGGTGCCTCTTTTTAAAATAGCACCTTGGCAAGAGCTTTCTCATTCCAGTTCCTGCAACACGAAAGAAGTACAAATACGTCCAAATAAGAGGACTTAATCTATGTACCCAAACTTTTATGTGTATGTAGCTGACAAGTATGGCTGCCACAGGAGAAATTACTGTGGGAATGAGTAAGTGATGTGAGCTAAATCTACTTTTCCCCATTTACCTTCTGTACTTCCTAAATTTTTAATATGTGCATATAAACCATTCAAATATATACGTTTCAATATTTGTGTGCATTACATAAACACACACATTAAGCAAACAAAACAAAAGTTTGAATTCACACTTTGGCAAGGGAAGGTAATGAGGAATTAGTAAACTCAAACATTGATCCTTTGATATATATTTGTAAATTGATACAACTTTTATAGGGAGCTATTTAAATATTAATCTCTTTTAATTATAAATACACTTACCCTTTGACCCAGAAATATATTTCTAAACATATATTTTATTGATAAACTTGCACATATATAAAATGATTTTTTCTGTTTAAGATGATTATTTTCAGGATTATTTGAAAGTTTAAAAAATGAGAATTAATCTAATCCATCTATAAAGACATTGTTAAATAATTATGATAAAACCCAACAATGATACACTATGTACCTGTATCAAAGAATAGGTTGTTTATGTTCTAAAATAGAAATTTCTTCAAGATTACATAGTAAAAAAAAATTACATAGTAAAAAAAAAATAGTGCAGTATGGAACAATGCGTTTAATGTGCTGCTATTTGGGTAAAAATGCAAAGAATCTGTACTTGCTTGTGGATACAAACATCATTTTAAGAGGACTCAAAAGGAACTAATGGTATTATCTTCCTTCTGGGGAAAAGAAATGTGAGGCTGAAGGAAGTAGCCGCAATGCAGACTTAAACTTTTAAATGTTGCCCTATATGAATATATGACCCAATAAAACAGTAAATTAAAAAAATATATATACATTTATGGGATAGGGAAGAGATGGGAGGCAATGAAGCAAGTCTTCAAAAAGAAAATGGAAAGAGTATACTCTATGACCCAGCAATCCCTTTCAAGGTATATACCTTTGAGAAAACTAGTCACAGGTCTCTAAGGGGATATGCAGGAAGATGAATTATGAAGAATGCATACTATAGGATGCTTTTCTGCATTTAGAGAAAAATAACACTAATTATAAGCAAAATTGGTAGGTCTTAAAAACATGTTGTGGAAAAAGGAAACAGAATGGCATCTATAGCACAACGGCATTTTTATAAATTAAAAATACATGCACAAAAAGCAAAATTATGTATCTTTCAAGGATATATACTCACAAAAAATCAATGTCAAACACATTAGCATGGGTGACTAAGGTGAAAAGGAAAGTATTAGTGATATATTGCTTCTTAGCAAATAACTCCAAAGCTTAAAGACTTAAAGCAATAATGATTTTTACTTCACAGTTTCTGAGGGTCAGGAATCCAAGAATGGCTTAGTAGGGTGATTCTGGTTCAGGATTTCTCTTGTTGCAGTCAAAAGGTGGGTCAGCCCTATAGGCATCTAAAGGCTTAACTGGGACTAGAGGACCAAATTCCAGAATGGCTTGCATAGCATATGGCTGTTGGCTGGTGACCTCAATTTCTTACCACATGTGCATCCTCACTGGGCTTGCTTGAATGTCCTCAAGACATGGCATCTGGCTGTCCCCAGTGCAAGTGAATTCAGAAAGAAAGGGAGCAAGATGTAAACCCCAAGGTCTTGTAAGACAACATCAGAAGTTAACATAACATTCCTTCTGCAATATTCTCTAGGTCACACAGCCCTACCCTGGTAGATGTGGCAGGGGGCTACACAACAGTTGGTAGGAATCATTAGGGGCCATTTTGAGTCACAAATAATAGATAATAAAAAGATCAGAAAAAAGGGAAAAATTAATATACAATCAAATAAAACAAAATTAATCATATACTGCCTAATGATCATAGTGCCATGAAATGATATGGTTAGTTTAACTTTATGTACATGGGTAGAAAGGAAAACACACATACAAATGTGTTATTCATACATATGCACATAGCTATTTATATATTCTCTTGCTGATAAACTTATTTCCAATATGTTTTTCTATTACAAATAATGATACAGTAAAAATTTCTGTATACATCTTCTTGTGTACATGTACAAGAGTTTTAGTGAAAGATATATAGTTTTAAGTGGAAATATCAACTTTTGTATGTACATCTCCAACTATACTAGTTGGTGCTAAATTTCTTCCCAAAGTGGACATAATGATGGGCAGTCCCAACAGCAGTAAGTGAGAGTTCCCATATTTATTATCCTTCTTAAATTATGGTACATACCAACTTGAATCTGGTGGATATGAAATGGAATAATATTATTGTTTCAAATTAGTTTTTCTTCCTGATTAATACTGAGTTTGACACCTTTTCACCTTTATTTCATATTCATATTTCCACTTCTGTGAATGGTCTTTTCAAGCCTTTCTTTTTTATTGGAGTTTTTTGTTCTTCTATTATTTGAGAGTTATTTTTATAATCTGATTACAGATCTTTGAGTCTGCAATGTTTCTATAATTATCTCTAAGTCTGTGGGTTGTATTTTTTATTTTGTTTAGAGTTTCTTTTGACGGATAGAAATAATCATTGCATGGTAGTCAAATTTATACAGTTTCCCTTTATGGTTAGTACTTTTGTATTTTGCTTAAGGAATCCTTACCTAAGATTATAAAGATTCTTCTCTACATTTCTAATGTAAATTTAAAGAATTTATGTTCAGTTTAAATTTTTAATATGCCTGAAACAAATTTATGTATGTTGTTGTAATAGCATAGAATTATATTTTACTTTCTAGGGTGACAGCCAATTGCCCTACAATAATTTTTGTAAGTTCTGACTTTTTAATGTATGGTAAATACATCAGCCTAGACGTATAATAGTAAAAACAACAATGACAAATGTACCTACTCACCAGTCAGACTCATTAACTTTGGACTTTGCGGTCATTGGCTGAGTCACTAGAACTTGAGCTCTTGTGAATTCCTTTTTTGGTCTCTCACTTCAAACCATTTATTGTCCTGCTGAAAGAAGAAATGTAAGAAATAGGACTTAAAATTTCTTGAAGTCAATACCGGACTGGCCCGGTATGATGTTTAATTGTATATGTCAACTTGGCTGGGGCAAGGTGCCCAGACATGCGGTCAAATGTTACTCTGGATGTTTCTATAAGAGTGTTTTAGATGAGATTAACATTTACATCACTGGACTTTGAATAAGGCAGAATGCCCTCCATAATGTGGATGGGCCTCATTCAATCAGTTGAAGGCCTGAATAGAACACAAGACTGATCTTCCCAGAGCAAGAAGGAGTTCTACCAGCAGACAGCTTTCAGAACTGAACTGCAACGCTGACTCTCCCTAGATTTCTAGCCAGCACATCCTGTAGGTTTTGGACTTGCCAGCCTCCATAGTCACATGAGCCAATTCCTTAAAATAAATTTCTCCGTATATGTATACATACATCCCTTAGGTTCTGTTTCTCTGGAGAACTCTGGCTAATACACCCCATGTGCTTTGGTCTTTGCTAACTGACCATTTCACTGGTGCTACTGGCAACAATCCTATATGTTCTAGTCTCACTGTTTAACTGGTATCACAGTTAAACCCTCTCGCCCCCATGTCCTGCAAGAAGAGAAATAATGTGATGGAATTAGTTTCCATTGTTTGCCTCTTTGTTAATTTTATTTTATGCCTTAGAAGATCAACAACACCTTACCTTTCTCAAATGCATTGGAGAACCTCAGCTGGGAGGTCCTCAGCTACCCAGTTCTAGCACATGCCTCTTCCTGAATACTTTCTCATGCATATGTATATAACAGGAAGTACCTTTCTTTATACTGTCCATCTAGTGTCACATTGGGGCAATTCTTGACGTCCATACTCCACTAAACAAACGTGATAATGTCCAGTTCCCAGGACTACTTTTGGGACAACTCTTTATTTTTTTCTTGTATTATTAAATTATAATAATATTATCCTTAAATTATAGGATTTATATCCAAGCAAGGTCTGCTACTAGAGGAAACTTTTATTAAGTATGATCTTATTGATATTACGTCAGATATTACTCTAGCAAAATTAAATTTGCATGGGGATATTTGTTAAGTTTTACTTGTGAAATCTGTTAAATTATAGATTTATATTTAAGAGTATTACTTCATGTTTCTCCCTAATAAGAGCCTGAAACTGATAAACTATTTTGATCTTTTTAGTTATATGGCATGGTATGACTTAATGATATAACTGTTCCCACATTTAACTCTGACTACTTTTTTGGAATACATAATTCTTATGTTTATTAATCCTACCTTTGTCAAATAATGTGTTTTGTAAAATATCAGTTCACTAAAAAACACAATTACCTGAAGTTTATATTTTACCTTTTTTCCCTGTCTAGTTAATGACTGACACATTGCTTTCTTCCAAAATGGTTAGAAAAGAGCTTGAAAATGCATAAAATACAACAGTCAGCACTATTAGTCAAGATAAAGAAAATGAAGTGATAAAATAAGAGGAAACAAACCTGAATTTAATAATTCAGCCTAAGAACTTGTTTACATTGTGGAGTTTGACCACACATCTGGGCCTCAGTTTATTAACAGAGCAAAAAATAAACTTCTTCATTTTAGAAAAAAATTCAGTTGCTAAGAAGAAAACACTCAATTCTCACACACTGAAATTGAGGCATTATGAAAATATACACCCAATTATGAATACTGGCTTCTTTTGTGATTTAATTTAAGAAATGTGAAATAAAGTTCCAAAAGTCATGTAATACTGTTGATTTTTTCTATTAGCACCTCTCTCACTTTTTATATTAATATGGTACTGAGTTCCATAAATTTGTAAGTTCCATAAACTTAACTTTTGTTTTGGACATTGATGTTATCATCTGCTAATCTGAAGATGCATGTCTGTGTGTGTGTGTATGTATTTTGAATGTACTTATGAATTATTCAAATATTTCTCAGATTCATTAGAATTCATGAGCTGACTTCCTAGTTTTACTCGACAAAGTTTTGTAATGTTTTAACGTATGAAAAATCTAATCTCTAATAAGAATAACTCGAGACAGATGTTTCCTATTTAATAATTACAATTATTTGTTTCAAACAAATGTCATAGAAAGAGAAACTCCTCCTAAGGGACAAATACAAGGACACTCAAAATGCCATTTTCTGTTGAAGGCATATCAGTATAGTTAAATTTGATTCTATTCAATAAGCACACATTGAGGAACTAAATTGGGAGCTTTAAAAGCTATAAATTTGGTTTTCATCTTCAAAGAGCTTACTATTAAGAACTAGTAGACAGGTCGTGAAAAATGGGCTGGGACACAAAACTTGAAGAATGAATGAAAATTTAACAAATTGAATGAAAATTTAACAGACAAAATGGAAAATGTAAGCTCCTTGCAGGCAGTAGTTACCTGTTTTATTTAATGTTGTGTGTAGTGCCTGGAACAGTGCAGGAAAAAACAGTTGATTCTCCATTAATGTCCACTAATATCTTAACTGAATTAAAAAAATTTCAAGAAAATGCCTTTGTTAGCATAGGAAACAGCACAAATGGTTTGTGTATGATTTTTACATTTTAATTTAAAAAAAGATCCAATTCTTCCACATAATAATTTCCTGGAAAAATACCACCATATTAAAGATATCAAGTAACTTTTCTTTTATTCAGTAACTTTTTTATGTCTTTAACATGATAATTGACTTGAAGGGTGCATTAGAAATAGGTTATAAATGATAGAAATGATACACAGGTTAAAGAAAGAGAAAGTAATGGAAATGACAATGGAGATTTAGCAGATACATGTTCTATTTATTTAGCTTTCATTCTTCAGCTTCTTCTATGTGGTCAAAAGATAGCATATCTGTTTTGCTGTGGAACAAATCTCTTGTTATACAGAATTCACATATATATTGGAAACTCAAAAACCTCTACTTTCATTTCCAGTTTAAAATGTCATCTGGCTAGTAGGCCTGAAGCAGCCTCCTCTACCTTTTCACTAAAGTAGTTAGGAAGAGACTTAAAAAGATGAAATTGCACAACACTGTGAACTGGGACTCACTGTCAACTTATTGTTAGAATACGAGAGGAATTTCCATTAACTACAAAGCTAAGGGGAGTGGATTAAATACATGATATAGTACGATGCTGCTAGTGTGCCTGCCTGCCAGAAAGTAGATAGAAAGACCTTTATTCCTTCCCTCTTTCTCTAATTCCTGGATCAGAAACAAAATCTCAACAAAGCAGAAAACTGAATAGCCATCCTTCTACTGACTGCATGCTAAATTTTAGGCAGTGTTTCAGTTTCCCATGCCCCCTGCCCTGACCCCTAATACTATGTCTCATTCTTTATCTCTTCAGATATTATAATTTCAAAAAAATGGAACAAGGGAGGGAAAAGAATTATTGAAAATGACTTGAAAGCTGAGACTGATTCTTGTGACTAGAGTACTAATTGAGGAGGGGAAAGGAAAACATGGTAAACCCTAATAGGACTCTTTTCTGTATTTGCTCTCCATCTGTTAAGACTGTTAGACACATTTAATGTAAATGAGAGAAGACCCACATCAACCGATGAAAACACTCATCAAATAAATGGCAGATATATGTTGGAAATTGGGCTGGGAATTATGTATACTACACTCTGTAACTTTATGCAATTACTTGCCTAAGTTGACAGGATTTGGATATCCACCTCCCTTTTTAATGATAGGAAAACATGAATAACGATATTAATAATAACAACATCTATCTGAGATGCCCCTCCCCTACACACATGCACACACATTGTCACTCAATTTCCTATTATCCTGCAATATTTTTCTTTATAGTACCTATGACCTCTGAACTATGACTTATTTATTTATTTCTCTGTTAATAGTGATTTTGCTGATGATTATATGCTCAATGAGTGCAGAATCCTTTTCTGTTTTGTTCACTGTTCTCTTCTCTGCACTTATAAGAGTGTCTGACACCTAATAGGTGCTTGACAAATATTTATTAAATGAAATAGTGAAAGAGAATGAACGAATTCCAAGAATTCAGAGGAGAGAGCCTCACTGAAGTGACCTACTCTAAAAATACAGTATTTTAGACAGTTTAGCATCCTTGATAGGACATGAAAAGTAATGTCATATATTAAACGGGTACAGGAAGCGTAGAACACCTGATTAAAAAGCCAAAAACAAAGCTAAAATGGAGATTGAGGGGAAAAGATTGCAGATAGCAAAAATGCATAGATAGGTAATTATCTCCTGCTAAGCCTTAGATCATGAAGTAAACTTATACCTGTCAACATTTACTGGAATTTCTAATGTCTTTCCTAGCTGTACTCAACTGATTTAGTTAGGTAGTAATGCCATACAGACTTTAAAATAGAAGGCTATTCCTAAAGACTATCAAAATATTAAAACATGATACAAGAAGCTTCTTCCTCAAACCTTGACCCTAATTATAAGCTACTCCATGCAGATATATTTCTGAAGTTATATGATTAAACCCCATTTCTCTGAGGCAAAAACAGTGATTATGATGCTTCTGATGAATCTTCAGAATGAATATAGGTCAGGGCCTCTTGTTCGACCCTGATTTTTTTTTTTTCTTTTTTTGTCCAGAGAAGTCAGATCTTCAGGATCATCATAGAACTCCTAGCAAAATTATTTAGTGCATTTATCTTAGCACTAAAACCAATATTCTGGATTTTTTCTCTTTATTATGTTTGTCATAAATAAGACATACTATAGCATTTGTATGCCATATTTACACATAATGTTATATGCTTTCTGCTAAAAGATCTTATTATATGAATTAATATAAATATTTCAGTAGACGCTAGAACTTATATCTGTCATAAGGTGTATCAACAAATATAAAGATTTTAAATTATATCCTATTTTGATTATCATAATAAAATTCATATTGGATATATTTAAAATAAGATATTATGATGTGGAAAAACATATCAATGATGTTGATAACCAACTTAGCGTTCTTTTCCAGAATGAAGAGAAAAGATATGAGAGGATGAAAAAATTGGAAAGAGCAGTTATAATTGAGGACAGAGAATCAAGATCCAATATAAGAATATAAAAGTGTTTTTGACAGAGACACCTGACAAATTTTTGGAAAATTATCATATAAAACATAGCTGTGGGGAGTTCACTGGTGGTTAAGACTCCGTGCTTTCAATGCAGGGGGCGCAGTTTCAATCCCTGGTCAGGGAACTAAGATCCCACTAAATCCTGCATGCTGCATGGCACGGCCAAAAAACAGCTGTGAATTTACTGGTTTAAAAATAATATATAAACATTTAAGTTGAAAGTCACACTGCACTCAACAGCAAAATTAATGAGAGAGTCTAAATGATAACACACTTCCTGGTCACATTTTTGTTGTCTTCATCAACTTGGGACAATAAAAATGCTAGAAGGAAAGTAATCAATGCTTACAAAATTTTAAGGGAAGACAATCATGTTCCCCAAATTTTATATCCTGGGAGTTTTCTTTCCATGTATATTATCAGTCCCAAACATACAACTCAGAAACTATTCTACTCAACTTCTCTTACTCTTAAAAGCAAGCATACATACAAACAAAACCACCTAGGGTTTTTAGAAAAAAAGTAAAACCCACAAATCAAATCTGGATAGTTTAATCAGTAAATTGATTTATTAAATGATATTAAGCAATTTTCAGAACTGCTTGGAAGTTTGGAGGAATCAATGCTTTACTGCACCTGCTATTGCTGCTAGCATTGATGTGGTCCCTTTGCTGGAACCAGGTTTGCTAACACTGAGAATTTGTGGTCACTACAGATAACTCTGCTACCACTGAGGGTTGATATTCTGCCCCTCACCTTGCCAGCAAAAGTGAATGTCCTACAAAAGCCTATTTCATCACATGGGTCACTTCTGAATTAAATTCTTATGCAGGTGTTCTGATTGGGAAATTAAGTCACATAGGCATGATTTTACTGTAAAGGAGAACGGGTACTTAGCTCTGACTTTTCTGTGTGAAGAGCATGTCAGATTGAATACATAGGAATTTATCCAAATATTGAAAAGATTATTCACAAGATGAGAGACAGTCATGAATATGGAAATTACCCATGACAACACCACCACAAACAGCAAAATAACACAGGAAAGCAAACTAATCAACCCATCAACCAACAACTGAGTGCTAATAAACGAGATTTATTCCTGTTGGTGGAGGCATGAAACATTAACATCTCAAGAGTGGGCATGTCTTGATGCAAAATAATTCCACCATTTGGGCTGAACTATAAACTTAGGAACCTTGAAGCATCATGTGTTCTCAGTACAGGTTGTGGAACCAGGAAATGAATGCTAGACCTACTTCCCAGAGCCATTCCTTTTCTGGTCAGTTTCTTTGGAATTAGGTGATAACATGCCTTGCTTCACATCTTTCAATCAATAATTTAGAATACATTTTATTCCCAGGATTAGTAACATCTGAAAATGAATCTTCCAGGACTTGTTAAAAAGTGATTAAACCATTGACTTGTTTGGGAAAACGGTGCTAGGAGAATTACTGAACAAAAGTTTCAGGTGCTAGAAGAATTAATGAACAAGAGTTTGTTTCATCTTCAGAAATGCAGCAGTGCATAAAGCGACATAATTGCCTTCTGCGTTTCCAAGAAACTTGAAAATTGTTTCCTCACACTTAAAGCTCCGATTAAGTATGTAGTTATTGGATAAAAAATATGTGAAATTGTAGCTACACAACACAGCCATACAATTGGAAGGGAACCCCCAACTTCTAGGGATAATATACAGCGTCAGTTTAAATCACATGTGTGAATTAGCTTATGATATGGAGGGATATGGGGCAAAAGCACCCAAATTTTTAGTAAATATAGTATAAGATGGGAATGGTGATGCTGAATAGTTTATAGTTTTTCTGTAACCCCCAAACCATTATTTTCTCTTACTGCAGGAAAATAGAAAATAACAATAGCATGACAAAAGAAAAACTAAATATGCTGGTTAGCTAGTATCTGTCAAATTAATTAACAGATATTGATGACAGTGGACATATGGATACTAGTTTTGGATAGGACATTAAACATTAAACCGCTTTAACTCTCAATTTCCCCATCTGTAAAAACGTAATAATGGTACTTAACTCACAAGATTTTTGTTAGAATTAATTGACATCCTTTACAAATAGCAAATACTAAATAAATAGTATATCATCATTATTATTATCTTTATCGTTGCTAATAACCCACCTTACCACATGTATTAAAATAATGATGAACACTCTACAGAGAAGAACCAAGTGAGTCATATCTCAGTATTCAATAAGTGATAATTGAATAAATCAAATAGAATTTCCCTGACCCCTTGACATGGGCATGTAAAATGAATAACTTCATTGACACATTTCTTGTTTAAAATTAGAAATCTGGAATTAGAACATTTTGATGTGTCAGACTACTGTAAGATGAAATAGACTTGAGTGTGTGTGTGTGTGTGCACGCGAGCGTGTGTGTGTTATTATTCCTCCTAGTTAATTGTTTATGAAGTATTGTGGTCAGGAAAGAGTGGTTTCCATTGATTCACTAGAACTTGATATATCTAGACTTTATAGCTAAAAAAGTGTGATCCTTGCTTGTGTCATGTACATAAAGAAAGCTTCAGCCCTAAATAGGGACAAAACTTCTTGAAATGAAAAGTATAACAATGCAAGGAAGTTTTATAGTAAAATAAAATATGAATTCTCATGCTAAAATTCTAAGGTTTGCAGCTCCAAGAGTTGTATTTTAGAAAATATGTCCATATAGTTGCAATAAACAAATTATTTCAACATTAATCTGCAACTTTAAATTTTAACAAAATAGCAACTGTGTTTACCAATAGGTTAGTAACCAGGTATTCCCTACACTTCAGTCCTCATAATGAGGCCATGAGGAGTTATCAGCCCCCGCATTATATTAATGAGGAAACTGATGCTCGCAGGAGCTGACTTAACCAATAGAACACAGAGAGTAAGTAGAGAAGCAAAACACACCTTAAAATCTGGCTGCAAGCAGTGCCTTGGCTTTGATGCCATTCTGTATGCATTCAACAGTGTCACCAACCTTCTCATCAGTCATTTTGAAATGGCAATTTATCAACTAAAATACCATGCCTTAATTGATGAAGCAACATAGAACTGAAAAGTTAAGTATCTACGCTCCAAAATATTTCAAGTTGCCATGCTATGAATCCTGGCTCTGCCCCTCATATCTCTGTAAACTTGGCCAAGTTTATCTTTGTGCCTCCATTGATTGATTAATTGATTGATTGATTTATACAAGTCAAAGTGTTGATTTTAGTTTTTATTTTTTAAATGAAGTATAGTTGATTTATAATATTATATTAGTTTCAGGTGTACAACATAGTGATTCAAGATTTGTATAGATTATACTTCATTTAAAGTTATTACAAAATAATGGCTATATTTCCTGTGTTGTACAATATAACCTTGTTGCTTGTCTATTTTACACATAGTAGTTTGTATCTCTTAATCCCATACCCCTATCTTGCCCCTCCCCCCATCCCTCTTCCACTGCTAACCACTAGTTTGTTCTCTGTATCTGAGTCTGTTTCTGTTTTGTTATATACACTCATTTGTTTTATTTTCTAGATTCCACATATAAGTGATAATATAGAGTATTTGTCTTCCTTTGTCTGATATATTTCACTAAGCATAATACTCTCTAGGTCCATCCACGTTGTTGCAAATGGCAGAATTTCATTCTTTTTTAAGGCTGAGTATATTTCATTATATATATATATAATGTATATATATCACATATATATATCACATCTATATATATCACATCTTCTTTATCTATTCATTGTTGATGGGCACTTGGCTTGCTTCCATATCTTGGCTATTGTAAATTATGCTGCTATGAACATTGGGGTGCATGTATCTTTTCAAATTAGTGTTTTTCATTTTTTGTTGTTGTTTTTGGATATATACCCAGCAGTGGTATTCGTGGACCATATGGTAAGTCAATTTTTAGTTTTTTGAGGAATCTACATACTGTTTTCCACAGTGACTGCACCAATTTACCATTACACCAATAGTATACAAGTGTTCCCTTTTTCTACATCCTCACCAATATTTATTATTTTTAGACTTTTTGATGATAGCCATTCTGACAGATGTGAGGTGATACCTCATTGTGGTTTTGATTTGCATTTCTTTGATGATTAGCAATGTTGAGCATTTTTTCTTGTACCTGTTGGCCATTTGTATATCTTCTTTGAAAAAAATGTCTGTTCAGATCTTCTGCCCAGTTTGCAGTTGGGTTGTTTGCTGTTTTGATATTGAGTTGTATGTGCTGTTTACATATTTCCTGTGTGCAAAACTTTTAAGTTTAATTAAGTCCCATTTGTTTATTTTTGCTTTTATTTCTTTTGCCTTAGGAGGCAGATCCATAAAATTATTGTTACATTTTATCTCAGAGAGTGTCTGCCTGTGTTCTATTCAAGGAGTTGTATGGTTTCAGGTCTTACATTTAGGTCTCTAATCCATTTTCAGTTTATTTTTGTACATGGTGTGAGGAAACGTTCTAATCTCATTCTTTTACATGTAGCCACCCAGTGTTCTCAGCATGACTTATTGAAGAGACTATCTTTTCTCCATTGTATACTCTTAACTGCTTTGTCATAGATTAATGTCCAAGACTGTGTGGGTTTATTTCTGGGCTCTCTATCCTGTTCCATTGACCTATGTGTCTGTTTTTGTACCGGTACCATGCTATTTCAATTACTGTAGCTTTGTAGTATAGTATGAAGTCTGGGAGCATGACACCTCCAGCTTTGTTCTTTTTCTCAAGATTGCTTTGGCAATTCGGGGTCTTTTGCGGTCATTTATTCTTATTTAAAATAGAAAATAATAATCACTCGGTGCATACATTTTGGAGATAGTTCAATAATTTAATACATATAAAGAACTGACAGTGCTCTTATATGTAAGAAGTGCTGAACACAAGTTTATTATTATTAAAATAATTATTTATTTTTTAATATTACTTTTTTCCATATTTATGGTCTTTTTGTATGGAGTCGCTAAATTATATACAATCAATTAGTAATATGGAACATCCATTCCATACCAGGAACCATAATCTGTTATACAACTTTCAACAGAAAAATTTTACATTAGTGCAAACTTTCTGCTTGTTAATAGTATCCATAATTATTAATATAAAACATTTCTAAATTTCTATTGCCATGTTTTTATAAATAAATCAAGTAATATGCTTATATTCACAGTATCTGTAAAGCTAAGGAAATCTAGGTATGTAAATATTTTTACAATTATTACAGTGCAGACTTTTCCTTCCCCAAAGTAAATGACACTGTGCCAGCAACCCTGTAGATAATTAACATATGTTTCTTAAATTACAATGAGATATTAAAGTGTTTTCTGTCACTGTCTAAACCTAAGTGGCAACAGATTGTTAAAATGTACATCCTGTACTTCCAGAATACATTACACAGTTGCTCTGTGTACTTGGAATCTACACAGTGAAGATGCATTTGAATCTACTACTACTCTTGAAGGGCTTTGCCAATTTGGAAGCAGAGATTATTATTATTAATCCGTGTCCCTGCTAGAAGTGAACCTCTTCTTGGCAAGTTTTCCTTTATATTCTTCAATTGTGATTGTGCCAAAGGAATATAAATTAAATAATGAGATCGCTGGAGCTCCCCAGATGCTTGTCCTGTTACATGATTTTCATGGCCACAATTCAGATCCTATGTATAAACAATAGTTCTGACAATTTCCCTGTGGAAGTGCCAATAATTGTGCATCGGGGGAACTAAAGCAAATAGAAAAGCTTATATAATCAGAAAGTTTACTTTCTCCAAGATATTCTTTAAAATATCTCTAAGATATTCTTTCAAATAAATAGATAAACCTTAAGCCAAACTAATTTTTTCTATATTGCAGTAAATCATAAAATATATACATTGTAAGAATGGAGAAAGGAAGGAACTGGTAAATTAAAAGTGAAAAGCAAAGGGCAATGCAAATGAGGGAGAAAATTGTAGCCATAAAAATAAATTCTTAAAGTTTATCTTGAAGTATAATTTTAGAAATAGATAATTTTGTTGATAGAAATATATTGCTACATTAAGAAGACAAGTTTTGATTTAATAGAAAATAAATAATTCATTTTCTAAGTCTCCATACCGTTTAACTATGAATACTTCAACAACAGTTTAGCACTGAATTTGAAAACTATATTTTGTTGTTCTTGAGAGAAGAAATATTTAATAAATAATTAAAATAAACAGTCAAAAAATGGAGGACCTATTAACCTCTAGCATATATAATAAAAAATAAACTTCCTACTATATACAGTCAACAGTTATCAAAATATAGAGATTTACTAAGTTCCTTTACATTATACTACCAGTTTTTATAAAATTTGATAACCTTCTTTAGGAATATAGAGAATAGTTTTTAACACATTTTAAAAACTACAGTTTTTTGGTATTTATTCAGAAATAATCTGGAAAATGCATATGTTTTAAACTACACCAGGACAAAGTAGTACTTATTTCTTTTTCTTTTTTTCCTTTTCTTTATCTTTTATTTTATTTATTTTTTTGATAAATGACTCGGAGGAGGCCTCAGCAAAAAGATAACATATCTTAAAATTTATTATTGTCAATAGTCTGCATGACCTTTACTTTAACTGCATTGTTGCTGTCAGTAATAATCCAAGGCTGCACTTTCAATGATAAAATGAAAGACTTTGCATATTGAATCTCTGGGTCTCCTTGAAAGTGTTCAGATATCACAGTCATTTATTCCCATTGTCAGAGCAAGGTCCATTATGAAAGGCCATCTGTCTTTACTTGAAGATGAAGAGTGGAGAAACTCCACTTCTGCCTTGAATCAAGTACTAACTACTTCAGGGCCCTCAGATGTATCAACATACTGACTCACTGTAGGTGTGAGATATTTCTCTCTCTCTTTCTCTCTCTGTGTATGTGTGTGTGCCTTCCTCTTTTGGCTCTGGGCATGGGTCTTTAAGAGTTTGCTTTTCCTTTATAATACACAATTTCAGTGGCACATAAAATAATGCTTTATCACATCCCTGAGAGTATCTTTTGAACAGGGCTTTTCGTTTGTCTAGTTTGTTTGTTCTTTTGTTTTTCCCAACTTAAACTGGCAGCTAGATTACTAGCAGAATTTTGAAAAAAGCTTGCTTTGCCATCTTTAGTAATAATACCAACAGGAATCATAATAATACCTTTTATAAATATGCAATTTCAAAATTTTACTTTGAAATAGGAACAAATTTCATGTATTTATGATGAAATATTCTTATTTAATAATTGGCCAGAAGATATAACAATATCTAAATACTGCATGGAACTAATCATCCCAACTTATAAGAAAATATAGGAAATATATACAGAATAAAGATAGTAAATACCATGGTGCACATACTATTAGATGATGCATTTGCCCCAGACTCTAAGTCAGATAAATATCACAACTAAGTCTGTCATAGGGAATCCCTATTTTCCTAAAATTGTCATGTCTGAATAACTTCAGACCAAGCACTTAATTTTGGCTACTTCACTCCCTATTCCAACAGAAAAACTTGTGTCTCAGATTTTAGTCTCAGACTTCTTCAAGGTAGGGAAAATAAAGAAAAGATTGAAAGAATTTTAATTTGTCAACATACCTGAACCTTACCTAGCTGGACACTTGACACTCAGAAGAATGTAAAAGAGAAGGAAAATGTCCAGGCCTTTGCCAGAAGAAAACAGCCAGGGGATGAGACTTGAGTTTTCCAGGGCTGTTGTATCAAATGACTAAAACCTGGGTGGCTTAAAACAAACGAATTTATTCTCTCGTAGTTTAGAGGCCAGGATTCCAAAACCAAGACGTCAAAGTCCATGCTGTCTCTGGAGGCTCTGGGAGAGAACCCAATCCTTGTCCCTTCTAGATTCTGGTGGCTGCTGGCATCCTTTGGCTTTTGGCGTCATCACCCCAATCAGTACCTCTGTCTCCACATCACCTTCTGCTTTGTGTTTGTGTCTAATCTCCTTCTGGTTCTCTCTTATAAGGACACTTGCGGTGGCATTTAGGGACCACCCTGATAAGCTAGAGTGTTCTCCTCATCTCTAGATCCTTAATCATAGTGGCAAAGACCTTTTTTCCAAATAAGGCCACATGTACAAGTTCCAGGGATTAGGACATAGACTTATCGTTGGGGTATGGGTGGCATTTTTCAATTTACCCCAGGCTATTTACCATTATTGGCATGGAAGCAAAAGGAAAATGCCACCTCTAAATGGTGATCTTTTTACACAGCTTCAATTATGGTGAAATACATATCCTCACATACGACCAGTTCTTCAGGGGGTAAAAAGAGGTTTTGGAGAGCACTGACAACTCTTTTATGCTATAGCAAAATTAATATTGAGCATTTCCAAAGTACTAAATAGTTTAGAATAATATGGAGGTTTTTGGACAACTTCCAAAAACTCCCTTTAGAATATGAGCATATTTACTTGGTTCTGATTGATGCAAAATAAGAACTGAGAAAACCACTATTTTTACTTACTTAATATTTTATATAGAAATATTGCAAAATAAATAAAAGTGAGATTGCATAGATAAACATCTAATACAATTGAATGGCTAGTATATGTCAATGGCAGGAGTAGATAAGAGGTGGATTTTTTAGTGACTTTAATGATGTTTGAATTGATTCCTGGGGGAAAAAAAGAACTTACATTCATTTTCTGTATGTAATGATAAGTCTTTAAAAATGTGAATTAATTTAATTAGCCGGCGGTCCTTGATTGTACCTTAAAAAAAAAAAAAAAGCACTTTCTGTAATGCTTTTGTATTTCTTTAAAGAGCTGAACTAACTTACTTTGATGCAGAAGTCGGCAAGGAGAACTCATCTGCTAAAATGCAAACTAGGGATGCTTTTCTATAGCTATTCTTGGGTGCTCTCAAATCAAGCTTTTTGAATCCTAGATCAGCTGCCTCAAACACCCCCTTATTTACATAAACTCTGGGGCTTTTGCAGTCATCTCCATTGTGCAGTGGAGTTTTTCTGCATGCATTCTGATTAGACTTGTGTAAAAATGCATAAATTTCTCATCCAATCAAAGGCTGACCTGGCGAAAACTGGCAGGGAGTGGGCAGAGTGGCAGATTACTAAATTGGCAATACCTTTTTAACTCTAGTTCATTTGGATGAAATGAACCAGATCTTAAAAAGGGCAGCAGTATTGGTCTAAATAGGATAAAATGCCTTTGACTCCTGGAAAGGTACTGCTGCAAGAAACACACAAAGAATCATCAGGAATAGAAGATCAAAGATCAAAATGGGTATTTTTCTAGAATATAAAACAAGTAAGATAGCCCAATGAATATGTGAATTCTTCATATTCTATAACAATGTATTTGTTATAAAGTAACTTACCAAGACAATAGACTCATTATAATTTATTACTTCTTCTTTTAATTTCTATCAAATTCCATTGGAGAAGGAAAGGTTTGACCGTAAGGTTAAGTATTGTAGATTATTTACACTTTTTGTTATCATGTCAGATGTTTGGATAGCACTTGATAATAAAGCACACTCAAGAAGAAGGTAAAAATCCCCATGCATTTCTCTGTATTCTATTTCAAACAAATATGAATGTATTATAGGGCATTTTGAACTGTGGAATGTAAAGAATGATGAAAATATATAAAATATATTAAGAATAACACCCCTATAATTATCATGACTACTTAAGTATTCTAAAATGACTCTATATTACTTCATTTATTGAGAGGAAATACACATATTATAAAAGTTTTCTCTTAATCTGATAAGAAAGGGTGGTCCTTAATGACTATGATTTTTATGAAATACCAGCAAGAATTTTTTTATTTTCAAATCTTACCAAAGTTAGAAATATCTAAGGTCAAATCAATCATATAATATTATCAGTTAAAGGGATATGGGTCGTTGCAAACAAAAAGAGCAAGGTGAGGGATATATATTTTGGAAGCAAATTTATAATATGCCAGAATAAAAAGTTATTGAATAGTACAATGATTATTAAGTGAAAGTTGGAAAATGTTAAATTATATTTTAAATTATTTTATTGGTAATACAAAGGCATATATGAACATTTATGTGGTATGTGCATGAGCCTCACTTTAGATTATGGTACAACTGAAAGAGATGTTAAAGAAAGTCAGAGCTGGACAAGAGTTAAAGAGGTAAAATGAGATTTTATTCAGAAACTATTGCAATAGGGGAAAAGAGACCTCAGAATAGAACTGGGCTCAATTCTGCATATGACAAAGGGCAGTGGGGATTTATAGCCAAGGTACAGGGTTGGGTGGCGGTCAGAGGATGGAAAATTACTAAAAGGAGACATCAGAGGTAGAGGGGATTCTTCTAGACCTCCGGAACAAGATTCTTGCTGAAGGCAGGCCAGAGGGATCAGGTATCACCTGGGTGGATTGTGGAGGGTGAGACTTGATTAAATATGGAGAGTGATCAGATAGCAAGGGTGGGAGATTCACTCTACACTGACTTCGCAGGATTCTGGCTAAAACCGGGCTGTCTCAGACCTGTACAGCCTGGCAAGCGTGGGGCCTAGTGGAGCAGAGCATCAGAAGAGCCTGACTAAAGTTGAGTCAAGGAGAGGGTCTTTGTCAGGGCTCATCTACATTTATACTGACCTTGTTTGAGCTATCCTGTGTGTATGAGGAGAGGAAGAGAGAGGGAAGGAGAGAGAGAACCCTATATGTACATATGTACATATATATATATATATATATATATATATATATATATATATGATTCAAATGTTAAAAGGTCCTTAATTTTCAAGTGGAGTCAGTCAAAGTACAAAGCAAGTTTTCTAAATAGGGAACCTACATTCAAATTGGAAACACTACAGAGGAAACAATAGGACGATAAAACTAGCTTCCCTGAAGGACTAATTGGGCCATTAGATGCTCAACCATAACCTGAGGCCCTAATTACCTCTGCTTTATATAGAAATTTCTGCCTGAGAAGACATCAGTGGATTCCTGATCTAAAGGTATTGTTACAAAATATTTAGCTTGTATGAAGAAAAGTACTTGTCTTCTCCAGAAAGAACAGTAGATAGCCGTGCAGAATATATTATGCCTTCTGTCTTTGCTCCTCTGCAGTGATTTATTTTTTAAATTTTTGTCTTCTTTTATGTTTTTTACATTTCCATTCTTTTTTGAAATATTTCAAGTTGAGGAGAAAAACCAAAAAGGGATGACATGACTTTCGGTAATTACAATCTCTCATCATAAAGTGTCAGTCTAGAGTTCTTCCAAAATGTTCTCTCACCCATGACTTCAAACCCCAAACCTACACTCCCCTCCCTATTAGCTTATCAGTACACTAATATTACTCCCAAATATTCACGGGAGTAAGAACACAACAAAACCTTTTTCTTCCTATCCACCATCCTTCTCTTATTTCTCTAACAGCAAAAATTTTAAATATATGTATTTCATGATTACTACTTTCAAGTCATCATTTTCCACTGCTTTTTAAATCCAGTAATTATTGGCTTCTATTTCAAGCTGTCACTGAATTAATAGTCATCAAAGACCTCCTACTATTAATTTCAGTTCCCAGCTGACACGTTACTCCACTGCAGTTGCTTTTAACATGGTTGTCTAATCTCTGCTCTGAAACCTGATTTTTAAATTTATGAACACTACTCATTCTCAGTTCCTCTGCTTTATGGGCCTCCACGTCTTTCCCTATGTTCAAATATCACCAATCATTAAAATTCTGCCATCTTTCCTCTTCCTAATCTAGATTTACTCCGAGTGATTAAAGCTACTGCTACAGCTTTAGTGAACGCCCATACGTTGAAGAGTGAAAACCCTGAATCTCTATTTGAGGCTCCAAAATCGTATATGCCACTGTGTAGGCAGAATCTTCCACAGAGATTTCTCACTCATTTACTCTCCGTAGAGGACATGTGTCATTGTTTAATTATTTTATTTTTCAGCCAACTAACATCAGAAAGCACTTTTTATTTGAGCAGAACACCCTAGATGTTTTCCTGGGTGACAGAGCAGGATTTTGTCTTCTAGGCAAGAAGCCAGAAACCTCTCCCCAGTGCCAAACTCTGACATGTTATGTAGGCTTGGCTGGTTACTTAGCTTTTATCTGAGACTTGAATCCATAGTGAAGGGCAGGGAAATTCAGTACAAAATTGTCCGTAGTTAATGGTGCAGGAGGCTGTGATGACACCAAGAGACCACCAGCTGGCATGCCACAGCAATGCTTACTGACACTGTCCCTGCATGGCACAGTGGCGTGTAAACTGTCACTGCCTCACGTTCGAAGATTTCTGTCAACTTTGTGAGCCTAGTTCTGTAGACGTCATTGATTTTGTAACCCATTCAATAAGATTCAAATAATTTCAATTTTCTGTTTAAAAATAACCGTTTCTATTTGAAACGTTTGAAAAAAGAAGGTCTGATGGACACCATCCCCCAACTTCCCTCTCAGGCTAGCTACACACTGAACATTTCACATCTTCACTGTTTATTATTGTAGTGATTTGCACTTTCACCCAAAAGTCATCCACACCAGAAATATGAGTGCAATCTTTGTTCTTCTCTCTCTATATCTAATTATTTGCTGAATGCTATTAATTCTATAGATCTTACATATCTTTTATGCCCAATGCCTCCTTGCCAGACTAATTAATCTCTTCTTACTGAAGGCCCTAGTAATATTTCAACTAGAGTGTTGTGAAGCTTATAACTGCATTCTTTGTTTTCCTTATCCAAAACATATATTAATGCTGGCAAAATATTAACATTAATGACAGACAAATATTTCTAAAATACAAATCTAATTATTTTATTAGTCATCACCTTTCTATAGGTTGGTCAATGGCTACCCATTGCTTTTTTTTTTTTTAGTGTAATCTTTTTTTTTAATTTATTAATTTATTTTATTTATTTTTGGCTGCATTGGGACTTTGTTGCTGTGCAACTATCTCTAATTGTGGCAAGCGGGGGCTACTCTTCGTTGCGGTGCGTGGGATTCTCATTGTGGTGGCTTCTCTTGTTGCGGAGCATGGGCTCTAGGTGCGCAGGCTTCAGTAGTTGTGGCTCGCAGGCTCAGTAGTTGTGGCTCTCGGCTCTAGAGCACAGGCTCAGTAGTTGTGGCACACAGGCTTAGCTGCTCCACAGCATGTGGGATCTTCCCGGACCAGGGCTCAAACCCGTGTCCCCTGCATTGGCAGGCCGATTCTTAACCACTGCGCCACCAAGGAAGTCGCTACCCATTGCTTATTGGATAAAAATCAAAACCAGAATTAGAACCAGTAACAACCGTAGCATTGTTTTGTTACATGTAATACAGTAAGTACATAGACATACACTTGTTCTCTCATTAACACACAATGTATGTGACTTACATCCTTATCATACTCATGATCTTGTGTTGGACAAAGTCTCCAAAGTCTTCAAGCAAGGCCTTCTATACTGAGCTCAGAAGATTTAGATTACCTATACCACCACTTTATTGGAAGTGTACTACTGCAGCCTCTGATTAAAGCATAGAGCTAGGAGGCCAGATGACCAAATGTTTTTTGAACACAGCTTACTGACTCAAGGGTGGGCATTTTACCCAACCTAAGCCAACTGATTTCTCTCAAATTTGAATTAAGAAGCACATGGTTAGGTCTATAGTGACAGCCACTGGATTTAAGAAGTTCATGTTGAGTCAAGGACAGGACTGGGCTAGTGATAACCAAAACCACTTCGCCACTGTGAAAGAATAGACGTAGCAGCCTTTAAAGAACAAAAGCTGACAGAGAGAGAGAGAGCGAGAGGGGAGAGCAGAGAAAGGAGAAGGGTTAGGGAGATTAAACAGAGAAAAGAGATACAGAGAGTCACTTAGCCCCGCTGTGTGAAGATTTCCCTACAGTGAGGTCCCATGGGTTGTTCTGATGCATTATCATATTTCCTCCTTTATGTAAACCCATGTCATGGGCTCTTGTCCTTTGCAACTTAGTTATCCCTAGATTAGATGCTATGCCAAATCAATGTTTCCTAAATTTAAGGTATGTTCTTTATCTTCTCTTCATCTCAAAACATTTCAAATACTCTAACATTTTATTTTCCTTTTCATCTGTGTTGGTGACTATTAAAGGATTATTTCAATATCAACTTTGACTTCAAATTTAAACCGATGTTTTCTTGTGTGTGATGTTTATATTACTTTATCCTGTGAGTATATTTGTGCTGATTATTTTAAATTAAAATAATTTTTCTAATGTTCTCTCAGGGTGCAGCTTTAGTTAGTAAGACTTTTCTCCACTCGCTGCTCTCATAATATTTTTTCTGCTTCTCTCTTGACCCCTTTGAAATAACATAGTCATGTTTGCTGCTTTCAAATCCTCTAGAATCTCTCCCAAGTCTAGTGAACTTTAAAAAATGTCAGTTAAAGGTTCACTGGTTTTCTTGTTCACTTCCTTTAAAATTCATGGAGAGCCGCCATCAACATCGCTGCTCTGTCTACTTGAAGCATAGTGCCCTTAGCAGTTCTGCTTTTTATCTATACCTTTCTCGCTCTTTTTCTTACAATTTTATGAAATCTATTCTTGGTTGAAAATATCTTATTTCTTATTTTTTCTGAACACAGATTTAAATAAACATTTTCACTTCCTTGACTGAAATGATAATGATATAGTCCTGTTACTGGGGAAAATGGTTTTTATTATACTGAAATTAAAATAGCAGCAAATACAAGTAGTTTAAAACGAAGCGTTATTAATTATTTTCTAAATATTTTAAATAATTTATTGAAAGTTATGCTTATGTGGAAAGTTTCTGGGGAATTAAAAACCTATCCTTTTATTCCTTAGAAATCACGTGCAAAGCATTACTGCCTACTTTAAGATAAGCTTTTTTCTTGAGGTAAAGGAGTTCAGTGAAGCAATAGGTGTATATATATACACACACACACTCCCCTAAAAAGGAGACTCTACAAATCAGATTTCTATTATCCAAACACTATACATTTAGTCATGTTAGCTATGGCTAACCAAAAATTCCACAGGTGAATATAGAGAACTATGTTGATATCTTAATAGAGATATATGTGTATATATATAGCCAAAATAAGAGAAGAGTAATTCTCTAAATAAAGATTTAATACACACTGTCATGAATATAAGTTTATAGTTTCAATAAATAGTTTTATCTCTAGGTACATATTCAGAGACTTACCATCTAGGTCTTAATTAATCATTTACTTGGAATTTGAGAAATTTTATATTAGGCAGTCCAAACTAATATTTATTTTGAAAGATTATAAGAAATATTTAATTTTTCATGTTATTTTATAGTAGTATATTCGTGGAATAATATAGTCAAGTCATATCATGAAATATCCCCAAACTTTTAAAACTCCTTAATCAGATAACATAGGCCACATAGACAGGCCTGAGGTTTATTGAAATGTTTGGTTTTCCATGACAGTTTAGATTAAAAACACCTGTTTATTTTTGTGGAAATTGTTCTACTCTCTCTGTGTTTGTAGGTTCTGTACAAGTATACAAAAAAAGGGCTAGTTTTTGTATTATGGACTCACCTGCCTGGAAATAAGTTACCATCAGAAATGTCTATTGGATACTGACAGATTAGATCCTTGCATTTTCTGAAACATAATGTGACTCATGTTGTCAAGAAAAAATGTTTTATTCAACATAATTGCTTCATACTATATATATTACAAGAAATTAATGTGAATGAAACCTTGTTTATACGGCATGATAAAGAATTCAACTTTTTTTAATATGACACCTCACATTTTATTATTTTTTTTAATATTAAAAGAACAACATTTCCATATTTTTTTCTTCACCTTCTGGGGAGGGTTTCAAATTGAAACTTTCCTTGTTTTTGAGGAAAGTTAGACTAAAATTTGTCATGGCTAATGATTTAAGTTCAGAATTTAATAGACATTAAAGAGAAGGGGAAAAAAAACCCCACTGGCTTGGGATTGGTACAGGAGTTGAAGAAAGGAGGAGTGTTTGGTGGGAACTAAGGGAGGAAAAGATGGTTTTCCCCAGCAATAAATTGGGTCAACAAGTTGAAGAAAAATGTTTCAAAAGGTTTTGAGCTATTGAAGGGCTAAACCTAATGATTAGCCTGGAGGGGAAGCCCAACAAGGGGGAAGGGCTGGTGAGAAAGTGATTAAAGGCCCTGTTTGTGACAGTGGTAACTCACAGAAATGCGCTTTGAATCATTATCTACACTGCCCCATCCGCCTCAAGTGGGCAACACCGCTGGCTGTGTCCCGGGACTGGAAACAGTATCATCTATTCCATTCCTCAATATCCACTTGCTCAGCACTCTACAGCACCTCCAGAGGGATCCAAGCCTTCCATGATGCAAGAATTTTCCAAATCACATTCGGCTTGGAAACTCTGCTTACAATTACGCTGGGATACCCATTCTTGCCATTGTTGGTTCACATCCTCCTCCAGAGGTTCCTGGGTGAAATGTGAAAGGGGCCCTGTACTCAGAGAGGGCAAGGAGAGGCCAAAGAAAGAGGCCAATCACTCCAGATTGGTAGGTGGCAGGCTTAATAAGCAAGAAAACTTACTCAGGAAGCTTGTCTTGGGCGACCTCAAGATAAGTAGATTTCCACACTTGCCTGCCAGAATCTTAAAAGTTTCTGTAGAAGCTTCAACGGTGTTCAGTCACGTGTGCCTTGCAGATAGTCGCAACACCTCACTCTCCCAAGGTTATGTCCTTGGAACAGCTTACACTGTGGGAAGGGTAGGGAGAGCACACATTCCAAGAACAGGAGAGGGAGGGAGGAGCCTCCGATTGTCCAGGTCCATTTCTCAGGACAGTCAGTGATCACATCCTCAGTTACCTCCTCCAACACCCTTGATGCGTTATTTTTTAATATACACTGATGGATTCAGTTTTCTAATATTTTTATTACAGATCTTGTATTCACATTGACAAGAGAGATTGGCCTACAATTTTTCTTCTTTCTTTATCCTTATGTTGCTTTGGAATTAGGTTTATAATAACTTATAGGTATTAAGGAAAGTGTCACTTGAAAAAAAATTCTCTAGAGGGATTTTTTTGTGAAAATTATATGTTTTTCAGCAGTTACAAAAAAATTCTCAATCTTTTCTTTTGAACCTTGGAAAAATTTAAACTATTGTTTTGTTTTTAATGATTATAGAATAATACAAATTTTCTTTAAAGTTTTCTCTTTAGTAAACTTTCACAAGTTGCATATTGTAGAAATTTTCCTTCTCCCAACTGATTTTGTTTATTCGTGTCTTTTATTTCTTGACAAATTTTGCCAGATATTTATCAATGTTTACAGCTTATTTCAGAGAAAAAAACTTGTTGGCTTTGTTGCTCTCTTCATTATGTTTTTATTTTCAAATGGATTCATTTCTACTCTCAAGTCTTCATATTTATAACTTCTTTTTTCTATTTTTTGTTCTTATTTTTTTTTAACATCTTAAGTGGTGGGCTTAAGTAAATATTAGCTTCTCTTCTTTTCTGATATAATCATTGAATGCTAAAAATTTCTAAGTACTATGTTAGTTTCATTCTTTCCAATTAAATATGTAATGATATATAATTGTTTAGCTCTAAAATTTTTAAAATTATTCTTATGATTTTTGATGCATGGTTAATTCAGAAATATTTAATATTTCCAAATAATTATAGCTTTTAAAGCTATGATTTTGTTAAGTTATATAAAAGCATTTCCAGGCTTTTCTTGTCATCTTTCTCTTCTTTGCCTTCATTTGGTTTATGTTTTTATATTTCTCAATTCATTTTTATTACCACTCATTTAGGAATTATTAACTCTATTACTGTCTTAAGTGGTTAAAACATAACTCTGATTACTTCCTTAGTGAATTACATGATGTTTTCTGATATTTAAACATTCTCTCTTTTTAACCCAATAATTGGTGCATTATTTTTACTAGCTTATATGGTCAGTGTCTGTTTATATTTACCTATAAAATTACTGTTATTTTTTGATAACCATATTTTTCTTGCATCTCAGACTTTATTCCAGGATTGTTTTTCTCCGTACTGGAATCCCTCCTTATGAATATCATTTAGAGTGGATCTGCTGGTGGTAACCTCTATCAGTTTATATTTATGGGAAACATCTGTTAGTCCCATACATTAAAAAGAGTTTCACTGAACCATTCTCTATTGGCAGCAATTTTCTCACTATGTTCTACATGTCATAATCACATTGTAGTCAAACTCTGGAATACCAATGGCAATGAGAACCCGCAATATTTTGAAGAGCATTTCAAATAGGTTTGTTTTTCTTTTTTGCATATCTGCTTTTTCTTGAATATTGATTGACTTTTTACCACTTCTTATTTTGTAGTTTTATAATCAGATCATTTATTTTATAGCCATTTCCCTCCCTATTCCTCCCAGTCTCTATGTCATCTTTATTTTCTTATATTTGGTTCATAATATGTAAACAGAAACTTTATATATTGATACTTTTTAAAATGTTCCCTGGTAAATAATTTCGTATTTTTATTATTTCTTTGATTTCTCATAGAAATTGTTCATTTCTCTTATGAAGCAAATTTTTTATTGACCGTACAATGCTTGTGTGTGTATGTGGGCGTGGGAGGAGCTTAGCTCATCTTTGAACTTGGAAAGATCTTTACAGACTTATTTTCAAATATGTAGTTTATGTTCTCTCTTTGAAGCTCTCACTTTACACTTGGGTGGTGATGGAGTTCCTACCTTAGACTTTTAATAGATGCCAAAGTGGCGTGAAAACTCTTTGGTCAAGAGTTTTCTAACCCAGTAGATTGGTTGAAATCTACTAGGCATTTTCTGGAATTATTTCACTTTCTTGCCTGAAAACATCCTTTCTCACTGTCAAATTTATGTAACTCTGAGGAGAATATTTGCTTTTGGTTAATTTCAGGCAGTCCCTATTTTTAAGTTTATTAGAAGTGATGCATTGAAAATTACAGAACCAGTTGTTCAGTGTACTGGGGCCTTTTTTAGTGTCTCCACACATTGCCCTAATATCCCTTGTTACAATGGGCCGTAATACACATCTTCAAATCACGGCCCTATAATATTAACTAAAGATTTAAAATAACTTTAGAAGTAAAGGATATGTGGAATCTATAAAACAAACAAACAAGAACTTGAGCTCATAGATACAGAGAACAGATTGGTGACTGCCAGATGTGGGGCGAAGGGTGTGGGCAAAATGGGTGAAGAGGTCAACAAAAAATAAAAAGTAAGGCGAAAATTGGAGATTGGTCAGCAATGGAAGAGTGAATGGAAATGACCCTGTCCTCATCACAAAGCTTATGCTCACCATAGAGATAATGACTAATTTTCTGGCAGAGACAGATTCTGTGTTTTTGAAATAGGAGCAGTGCAGGTAGCTAAAAATCTTGTCCAATCCACTATCTGTGTTATTGTTACTTTCTTTCAGAGGTCAAAGTTCCATTTATTTAGCAGATGCTTATATTTCTTTTAAATCTCTTTTTTCCTGCTTTTTTTTTTTAATTGGGGTATAGTTGCTTTACAATGTGTCAGTTTCTGCTGTACAACAAATCAGCTATATGCATACTCTGCTTTCTCCTCATTCCTTCGCTGACATAATTTTCTGGCCTCCCTGTTTTTGTATACATTTTTAAATTTTATGCTCACAACATCATGTGACATCCTTAGTATTTATTATGTTTTATTTGTCCAATTACCTTATTAATATAATAAGCCAAATTCAATGAGCAGCCATATATTGAATCTGTTTGCTATTTTATCCATAAAATCTATCAAAGTAAGTGGTATCTAGTTGTACTAACTTGATTTTATGAATAAATTGATTAAATAGTAACCAACTAGATTAGACTCTGAGATATATTGTATCTTGTTATCACTAATGTTGCTTTGTGACATCTTTCAAATTTTAGTTAATTATTTGGAACTACTTTTCTTAATGTTTGTTTTAAAAATTGATCCGTATGACAAAAGAGATTGAGTCTGTAATACCATCCTTGAAACATTATAGGTGCTCAATAAATATATGTTGAATTAATGAAGAATGGAATGCAGGCATACCTCATTTTACAGCACTTTGCTTTATCGTGCTTTGCAGATACTGTGTTTTTTACAAACTGAAGGTTTGTGGCAACCCTACGTTGAGCAAGTCTATTGGAACCATTTTTCAAACATCATTTGCTCACTTCCTGTTTTTGTCTCACTATTTGGTAATTCCATCAATAGTTCAAACTTTTTCAGTATTATTATATTTGTTATGGTGATCTCTGATCAGTGATCTTTGATGTTTCTATCACAATTTGGGTGCTCCAATAAACTACTCATATAATAAGTTAATTCATAAATACACATGTTCTGACTGCTCCACCGAACAGGTGCTCCTCCACCTCTCTCCCTTTCCTTGGGCCTCCCTATTCCCTGAGACACAACAATATTGAAATTAGGCCAATTAATAACTTTACAATAGCCTCTAAGTTTTCAAATGAAAGGAAGAATTGCATGTCTCTCATTTTAAATCAAAAGATAGAAACAGTTAAGTTTAGTGAGGAAGATATGTCAAAAGCTGAGACAGGCCTAAAGCCAGGCCTCTTGCACCAATTAGTTAAGCCAAGTTGTGAATGCAAAAGAAAAGTTCTTGAAGGAAATTAAAAGCACTATTCCAGTGAGAAAATGAATGACAAGAAAGGAAAACAACCTTATTGCTGATATGGAGAAAGTTTCATTGGTCTGGATAGAAGATCAAACGAGCCACAACATTCCCTTAAGCCAAAGCCTAATCCAGAGCAAAGCCCTAACTCTTCAATTCTGTGAAGTCTGAGAGAGGTGAGGAAGCTTCAGAAGAAAAGTTTGAAACTAGCAGAGATTGTTTCATGAGGTTTAAGGAAAGAAGCGATATCTCCATAACATAAAAGTGCAAGGTGAAGTAGCAAGTGCTGAGGTAGAAGCTGCAGGAAGTTATCCAGAAGATCCAGCTAAGATAATTCATGAAAGTGGCTACAAGAAACAACAGATTTTCAGTGGAGATGAAACACCCTTCTATTGGAAGAGGATACCATCTAGGACTTGCATAGCTAGTGGGGAGAAGTAAACACCTGGCTTCAAACTTCAAAGGACAGGCTGACTCTCTTGTTAGGGGCTAACGCAGATGTTGACCTTAAATTGAAGCTAATGCTCATATACCATTCTGAAAATCCTAGGGCCCTTAAGAATTATGCTAAATCTACTCTGCCTGTGTGCTATCAATGGAACAGCAAAGCCTGATGACAGCACATCTGTTTACAACGTGGTTTACTGAATATTTTAAGCTCACTGTTGAGACCTACTATACAGAAAAAAAAAAAAAGATTCCTTTCAAAATATCATTGCTCACTGACAATGCACCTGATCACCCAAGAGCCCTGATGGAGAGATTCAAGATGAATGTTGTTCTCATGCTTGCTAACACAACATCCATTCTGCAGCCCATGGATAAAGAAGTAATTTTGACTTTCAAGTCTTATTATTTAAGAAATATATTTTGTAAGGCTATAGCTGTCATTTATATTGATTCCTCTGATGGATCTGGGCAAAGCCAACTGAAATCCTCTGGAAAGGATTCACCATTCTAGTTGCCATTAAAAGCATTAATGATTCATGGGCACAGGTCAAAATATCGACATTAACAGGAGTTTGGAAGATGTTTATTCCAACCGTCATGGATGACTTTGAGAGGTCCAAGACTTCAAGAGGAAGTAACTGCAAATGTGGTGGAAATAGCAAGAGAACTGGAGTTAGAAGTGGAGCCTGAAGATGCGACTGAATTTGCGCAAACTTTTTTTTTTTTAATTAATTTATTTATTTATGGCTGTGTTGGGTCTTCGTTTCTGTGCGAGGGCTTTCTCTAGTTGCGGCAAGTGGGGGCCACTCTTTATCGCGGTGCGCGGGCCTCTCATTATCGCGGCCTCTCTTGTTGTGGAGCACAGGCTCCAGACGCGCAGGCTCAGTAGTTGTGGCTCACGGGCCCAGTTGCTCCGCGGCATGTGGGTGGGATCTTCCCAGACCAGGGCTCAAACCCGTGTGCCCTGCATTGGCAGGCAGATTCTCAACCACTGCGCCACCAGGGAAGCCCTGTGCAATCTTATAATCAAACGTTAACGGATACGTTGCTTCTTATGGACATGCAAAGAAAGAGTTTTCTTGAGATGAAATCTACTAGCGTTGAAGAAGCTGTGAAGATTGTTGAAATAACAATGAGGAATTTAGAATATGATGTAACCTTAATTGATAAAGCAATGGCAGGGTTCGAGAGAATTGACTCCCATTTTGAAAGAAATTCTACTGTGGGTAAAATGCTATGAAATAGCACTGTGTGCCACAGAGAAATCATTCATGAAAGGAAAAGTCAACTGATGCACAAACTTCATTGTTGTCTATTTTAAGAAATTTCTACAGACACCCCATCCTTCAGTAACCACCACCCTGATCCATCGTCAGCCATCAACATAGGGGCAAGACCCTCCACCAGCAAAATGTTGAGACTCGCTTAAGGCTCAGATGATTATAACAGTTTCTTTAGCAATAAGGTATTTTTAAATTAAGGTATATACATTGTTTTATTAAACATAAAAAAGGTGTGCTGTCATACACTTAATAGATTAAACTACTGTGTAAACATAACTTTTATATGCACCAGGAAACCAAAAACGTGTGGCTCGCTTTATTTTGACGTTTACTTTATTTTGGTGGTCTGGAACTGAACCTGTAATATCTCCAGGGTCTGCCCATACTGTGTGCGCACGTCTTGTATAGTTATCTTAAAATAGCATTAATCCTAAAATCTTTGATTTCAAATTTAGAATTTAATTCTTACTGTTTATCTTGAGAGGTCACAGCTTGAATAATCTTAAATATAAGTTGACCATTTCTTCACAGTTACCAAAAGAAAAATGTGGGGTGAAGTCTAACAGAGGTGCACATAGACAATATGTCAATAGCAATAATACATTCCTACAGAGGTTCGTAGGGACACACAGAGACCCACCCAGAATCAGGTCAAGTGTCCCAGTGGTGGTGGTTTCAACCCCCAAAGCAGAAATCATTATTTCTTTTTCCCTTATTTTGATGTCAAGCTTTGCCAGGACCACTGTCACCTGTACACCATTATCTAAAATGCCTGAAAAGTGCAATTTTCTTTTATTTCCCCATTTAACTCTAAGCTTAGCACATGGCCTCTGGTTCTCTCTGGGGACAGAGGAATGTGGACTTAAGTTCTACTTCAGTTTACTTCTCAAAGTTAGAGGTCTGGGCCAAGAGTGGCAGAGACCTCCGACCCCTCATCCCCCTTCCCTGCCCAGCCCATGGGGGATGGGTGGAGGAAACAGAGCCCTTGTCAGTCCCAGGGCTGCCCAGCAGGATTTAGGCACTGGTTCTCTGGGTTGTGGCGAGGAAGGTGGAGAGCTGGGCGGAGCGGCCAGCAGGAGTGGGCAGCTGTTTCCTGGCCCGTCTCCAGGCGGCTGTGCAGGGCAGGCGGGGACTGCTGCTGCAGCTCGTGTCATTTCTTGGTAGCACCTGCTCTCTGGGTGCTCTGAGGAGGGAGTTTGTAGCAACTGCCCCACACTTGGCCACTCTCCCTTCTTGGCTTGGGCAAGATACCTCTGGAGAAGATGCAACTAAATCTCTAAGGTGTCTTTGCTACTGGACAAATCAATACTGAACAGCTGTATACTCTCTCTCTTTTTCTTCGGAAATTTCTACAGCTTGCTGCGCTGCTGAGTTTTTATCGGCACCTGCTTAGCGTTACTCAGCTCCCAGGAGTCCCTCAACCACCTCTGGTCCTATTGTTTGAAAGCCACAAACAGTGTCTAGGGAACTGCTTCCTTAGTTTTTCTCAAACTCTTCTTTTGGATTTCTAATCTGACCCACTAAGTGAACTTAGCCAGGGATCAGGGTCAAAAGAGAAGGATCAAAGATTCTCCTGGGAAGCAAAAGAAAAGAAAAAAGAAAAAAAAAACAAACCACTTATATCAACAATGCACTAGCATCCCCCAAGAATGCTACACTGCTTCTGTTACCACTCCCATGACCAGTTGCCACATTACGTAAAGTGCCCATGAGCTATTGTAGCAGTTTCCAAGACCTATTGGTGAAGTCCTCATGGGACCCTCAGACTCTTGCAAATAATCCACTAGCACCCATGTAGAATGTGCCCCAGACTCGGAGAGGTGCCTTGCAGGATTTTCAGCCATTTCGCTCTTCGCGATGGCATTATGCTTAATGAACTACCCTGCTCGCTGAGCCAATTGGTCTAGAGTTCATTTGAGCTAGAAAGAGAGTTAAATTGCCAAGTGCTGGAGTAGTGGATTAAAGCAGCAAGTCAAAATGGAAGACTTTAATTATTATCAAGACTTTAATTATTATCAAGACTTTAATTATTATCAAGACTTTAATTATTTACTGTTATAGTGTAAGCAAGAGACTCAACCAGGGAAAGCATCAACTTCCCCGGTTCCATTTTCCCACACAGAACAATGCACCGGTCAAGACTATATATACAATAGATAAACAATAAGGACCTACTGTATAGCACAGGGAACTATATTCAATATCCTGTAGTAACCTATAATGGAAAAAAATCTGAAAAGAATATATATATATATATATATATATATATTCCTTTTCAGCTATAGCTGAATCACTTTGCTCTACTCTTGAAACTGACACAACTTTGTAAATCAACTATACATCAACTTAAAAAAAAGAAAATTAAAAAAAAGAGTCAGGTGAATCAGCACAGACCTGAAAGCCCTCTCACCTCCAAGGGAGCCCAGAACAAAAGGCTTCTAAAGTTTTATGGACCCAGCAGTCAGAGGAAGGAAAAAGGGAGAGGGCTAGGAATAGAATACTTCTAGATACTGAGAGCGGAGAAAAATATCTTCAAGGTACCCCCTACCCCCAACCCTCTGGCCCATGACAAGGCTTCAGCTGAGGTGCCTGAAGAAGATCTTAGCTGCAAACCTTACATAAATAAATTTAGGAAGGTAGGTGCCTGAGCCAGGAATGCAAACTTCATAAGAGCGTGGCTGGCCAGAGTGGTCTGAATCCTTGACTGCAATCCCTCCAGAGACTGTAATGCTTGCATCAAGGGTAGTGTGGGGAGGGCAGCTTCCCCCAATGAGGCCTGCCAGGTAAAGCCATTGTAGTTGTCCATGGTCTGGCCTGAAAAGTCACAAATATATTTTTGGCCCCCTCAAGTGGTAGAGACAATACTTGAACATGTGTAGTCTGACTTCAGCTACAGGGTGTTTAACCATTACATTGTGATGACTCTATGTTACATGCTGTTAGGGAGTGAAAACTGCTTGTAAGACACTCTCTTGATTTGGGGTTCTTAGTAGTTTAAGTTGTGGCCAAGAGTGGTTTTCTTCAAATTTAAGCCATTGGAGTTTTGCTGAGATTCTCGAATTTATAAATTTATGTCTTCCAGTATTTGAAGGTAATTTTAAACTATTAATTTTTCAAGTATTTTTCTGCCTCATTTTCTTTTATTTTTCCTTCTGAGATTTTAGTTACCCACATGTTAGACCTTCTACATTGTCCTCCAGGTCTATGGGATTCTGTTCATTATTTGTCCATTTTTTCTCTCTCTTATTGGATAATTTTCATTGATTTATTTTCAAGTCCACTGGCCCTTTTCCCTTTCAACTCCTTTCTGCCACTTAATCCACCCAGGGATTTTTTTTTTTTTTTATTTAAGATCTTGAATTTACAGTTTTATAATTTCCTTTTGTTTCTTTCCAATATTTTTTATTTCTCTGAAGTCTCCTATCTTCTTATTTATGTTAAGAGTAAATTCCTTTACCTTATTCCCCTTGGTTAAGATAGCTTCCTTCAAGTTCTTATTTTATATTTCCAATAAAATATAAAATGTATGTGTGAGCCATCACAGGACGAACTCTATTGATCATCTTTTCCTTCGAGAACATTTTCATGCTTCTTCGTATGTTGAATGATTTTGAATTATACTCTCAACATTAGAAATGTGTTGTGTAGATTGTTGATTCTACTATATTCCTTTGTAGACTATTGCTATATTTGTTTTACCAGGCAATTAACTTTATCAGACTCACGTTGCAAACTCTCTCTTGCCTACCATGGATGGTAGCTCAAATTTCAGTTCAGAATGACCTCAGTTCACCCTTCAAATGCATGGTTCAGATGTTGTCCTGAGATCTGGGTAGAATTTATCCATACATTTTGGAGTTACCTTTCTCTGGCTCTCTCCTTTCCGGGTAATCTTCCCCCCAACCTGTCTAGGAGCCTTAGTTGCCTTGACTCTTTCCCCTGATACTGTAAACCAGAATCCAGAAAGTCTGTGGGCTGGGCAGAGCCACTGAAATCACAAACTCACCCCATGCTGTTTGCTTTCTCCATGTACCATTTCCCCTCTAAAATCTGCTTATTTTGTTCACTCTCCTTGAGCTCTCTGTGGATGACTCCATGTCCGTTCTGTGTTTGTGTGCATAAGTTTTGATAAATATTAACTTTTTATAGTGGATTTGTGTATATTTTATGGTAGCTAATGATAAAATAGACTAGTATCTGCATATATTTTATGCAGTCATGACATACCTAACTTTTTCTTAATTTTTTCAATATTTATAGGCTACTTTGTTTGCAAGTTTTTTCAAGTTGTTTCAAATCTCCAAAAAAATTCCAATATATTCAGTTTAAAAATCCACATATAAGTGGACCCGCACAGTTCAAACCTGTGTTGTTCAAGGGTCAACTGTATTTCTAAGGTAAAGTTGAGAGAATTTGCTAAGCAATTTGATTTTTGATGTGGAAAAACAAACTAATCAAGAATTAACTTGAGAAAATAAATATGTAGATTTGTTATTAAATGTTATGGGAGAATCTGAGAGAAGAAGCCAGTTGGGATTCAGGTTTGACTTTGGGTGTATTAATTTTACATGGCCTGTGTAGCATTTAAGAGATCATTCAACTGTGTAATTTAGCTAAGATGATTGAATTGGAGATATAAATTTGGAGTTATTGGTGTATAGATGGTACTTAAAACCATAGTGCCAGATGATATCACTTAGCAAGGAAAATAGTTAGAGAAGGCCCTTGGACAAACATCAGTCATAGCCACATTTAGAGGTCAGGAATAAGAATCATTCATACTAGAAGACTGAGACAGAAATGCCAGTGGCGTAGGTGGGTGCAGAGGATTGTGTTACCACAGAAGCCAAGGGAACAAAACACTTAAAGAAGAAGAGAATGAGCCAAAAGTTGCTAATATTTGTCAAATATGTGGGCTTAGAATTGATCACTGAATAGTACAATATTAGCAGGTGACTTTGACAAGAGTAATATTTTAGAAACAAAATGGATGTGAGAAACATGATACAGAATGAAGACACCTCCCTTTTGTGCACTTTCCTTTAATCAACTTCATCTCTGGTCTAAGTATTTTTCCCCCTTTCACATACCTGTAACTCTTTGGCCTACTTTCTGAGCTCGAAGGCCTCAGCATGCATTTGGAAGCTTTTGCAAAGTATGGGTTAAATAAAATGTTATGTTCTCCGTGAAACTTACTGCAATCTTTCCCATTCAAGGAACTCTTCCCCTTTTTAAGTGCCAATGGCACATCAAAATCCCATTCTGAGACTGTCATTTTGTACTTTGTATTATCTGTCCTCGTAGACTGAGGACCATAGCTGTGTCTTTTTCTAATTCCAGCCCCCACTAGTACCAGGCATGCCACTGTTTGTTAAATCAGATAAAAATGTCACTCAAGGAAAGTATAATCCACAGAGAACCTGAGCTGGATCAGGATTTACGTTAACTCTAAGCTTTTTGCTTATGCAGAACATTTCCTTATTACCACAAAATTTGTTCAGAAACACTAAAACTGAAGCATAAATCCTGAAGGTAGCTAATAGGTATCGTCCCCAGTTGATCGTATTTCAAAAAAAAAAAAAAAAAAGAAAGAAAGATAGTTATACTTCTTTTTTATTTTTGGGTTTATTTCTCCATTCATGTTTTCTGTACTCATTAGGAAAATAAGAATATAAAAGTGAAAGAAATAGGTAAGTTGATCAAAGGTTCCCAATTCCTTAGATTGTGGTAATATGATACACAAGTTCTGAATAATTTCTATGAATGTAGATCAGAATCTGAACTTCTTCTGTGTTCTTTGAGCTGGAAGATAGGGAGCTGGAGCCTCCCTTCTGAGTCACTCCAATATTACACAAAGATTAAGAAATATTAAGGTAACAATTTTTAATGCATAGGTTTGCTGGAGAAGAAACGGAAATAAACACTCTGGGGGAAAAAAACCTCTATTTTATTTATAGGCAAATACCCTCGGCAATTAAAACATTGTATATCCATTTAAATTGTGTATCATTTATTTGCAAATTAATCATGTTGGGTCATGTTGGTCATGAATAAGAATGAGTAATAATTAGATGTGTTATTCTATTTACTTTAAAATGTAATTCTATCACAGTCACAGTTTGTCACAGAATCGGGGGAATTTAATATCTCAGTTTGCCACTGTGAATTTAATATCTCAATTTGCCACTGTGAATTCTGTATCATGATAACCAGGGTAAAAATTGCTTTTATCCATGTTATTTTTGAGGCCATAAAGGCTGGCTCTATCAAATATGTCTGATAACGTTGAGTCACATTTAGTAAACGTAGTCTATTAGCTAATTGTAGAACAGTTAAACTCAAATAGAAACAGTAGATCCCATTTTGAGGTAGAGGACTTTTATCCACACTTCTTTGTTATCCCTAAACACTCCTGGATTCTTGCTCCACATTGGTGCAATGAGTTACCTGGCAAGCATACAACATATTTGTCAGATTTCTTAATTGGGTAGAGCTAATCTAATGAAAGGTCACAAGCATAAAGGACACAGGAGCCTAGATTCCTAATGCCTAGATTCAAATCCTGGCTCTGCCACTTACTCCAGTATGACTTTGGGCAAATAAAGACTTTCCTCATCATTAAAGTTGAGACGATAATGCTAATACTTATATTATAGGGTTTTATTGAGGCTTAAAATAGTTAATATATTTAAAAGTGCTTAGAAGACTGCTTCTAGGTGTCAAATGGCCTGACCCGCTGACCAGGTACATGGAAAAGAAAAAGACTGGAAGATGGTAGACAAGGAGGTCTGAGTAAGAGGCCCTGTGGGTGAATGTGGACATAGAGTGTGAAGATTTTTGTGTCACATATTAGTTCTCATGATAAAGCATCTGCCATGGAAAAGGCATGAACAACCAAACAGGCAAAACGATTCCATTTACAAGCCAGGCTTTGTCATTGTTCATCCTAGAACTAGCCAGAGGGCAGGTGGATATCGTAGCCACAGTGGCAGAGAAGGAGGCTGTAGATGGGTACAACGGCAAGGTATCCTGCCTACCAAGGCTGTTCTATCCGCTATCAACTGATTGCCCATCTTGCCAGCAGAGAGACTTCCATCTCCCAGAGGAACCAAGAGTCACAGCAATCTAACAGGAACCCTCCCTCAGTGTGTTGTCATATACAAACCAGATATAAACCACTCTCTCCTCATTGCTGTTCTTACAGTATAAATTCTTCCCCATACATTGTGTGGCTAAAACTTCCCTTGAATTTTGAATTTTCAATTCTTAATTCAGTCATAGGAAACACTCTGTTAATCAATATTCATCTCTGTTTTTTGTGTTGAAACTCCATCTCTCCGTTAAAGCAATTTAATCTGCGTCTAGACAATAATTTCAGTAATACACCCCTAGTAATCCCTCAAAGTGCTCCACTCGTATAAAGTTTTGCTTGTATTTTGTTTCCATTTTTCACTCTTTTCTCTTTCTTTCACTCCTTAGAACAATATAATCTGGGTTTTGTGCCAACATTCCTCTGAAACAACTAATCTCAACTAAAACCTCCATTCTGCTAAAAACAATGAGCATCTTTCACTTAGTACCTTACTTTCACACTGAAGAGTTCAACCTCCTGTATGAACTCTCATGTTGCTCTTTCAAAGGTACCTCAAATTCAATGTATTGAAAGTTGAAGCCTCACCATCTTTTTCAAACTCAGCCATCTTCCATTTTTTGCCTCTTGATTAAAGACCTTACCTTCCACTCTATGGTATCCATCAGTAATATAAGACTTAGCTTTAATGTCTCACACTCCCACCATTTTATGTTGAGCACCAGCCCTGTTGACTTTAACTTCTGTCACTTAATTTGCCCTTTACTCAGAATCTTCATTGCACTGTCCTTTTCTAATTCACCTTCAGCTTTCGACACTGGAACAGCCTCCTAACTTAATTTCTTTCATCTCCTCTAGCTTTCCTCCAAGCCATAATGATACTGCAGCAAATATGATTTTATCAAAATATAATACAATAGCACTGCATTCCCTTCTGATAAAAATTCACCTCAAAATATTACCATTTCTCTTTGAACTGAAGAACAGTCACAAAGTGGCCAGCAAGGTCCTGCAAGTTTGCCCCTATCTGCTTCTCCTTCTGCTTCCATGCTATTCTCCACCCTGATGTCTGCATGTAAGTCACTCCAGCTGTCCTTCAGTTATTCAGCAGGCCAGGCATAGATTACCATGGTTTTGCCCAGGTGGTTTTACTCATTATTTTAGCTCAAAATGTTGCACATTTACTTTTTTCTCACTTAAAAATGTGTGTGGAATGAATGGGTAGGATGAATACCTTAAATTATAGGTTAGTGGGAAGTGTATCCAAGTTCAAAAGTCGAGTCAAAATTGTGAATCAAGCAACAGTATCCACAAAGAGGATAAATGGATATTTAAAGAGAAAAAGGGGCACAGTTGAACAAAGGATTGAGATACATTGGGAGATGATAGATAATTTAAGAAATCATGAATCTTGTACACACAGCACTTTGTACTCTTTATTTAGAGCCAAGCATATACATATTCAGAAATCTATTAATCATATATTTCCTTATTCTTTTGTTCCATTCCTGAATTTTCCTCTCCAAATACACGTTTCATCCTTTCAATATGATTATTCAACTATTTAATTACCATTAATAATTATTAATCATTTGATAGGAAGTAAACATGGTATCACTTCAACTTTCTTGGAATATTTTCTTTACCTGTTGACAAAATTTGTGTTTATTCAACGTTAAGGAGGACATTTACCATTCAATGTATATAACCACTCATATGGTTGCTTATACCAACACTACAAGCCCACATACAATTTGATAAAATATTTACGGAGAGTGCTAATATATATTTAGAGAAATTGTAGCCTATATTTCAGAAACATATACTGAGTTTTTACAAATACTGGTAACATTTTTTGCTGGGAACTTTCATGCTTTCCACTCTTCGGGTGCTACCTAGCAGAAAAATTACTTAATTCTCCTATTTATAAGAAACATACGTGATAACAGGAGTAGTACTGAGTAAAATATATATTTTCCAATTAAAAATTTTTTAGATGTTTATTTAAAATTTAATCTTGAAATGAAGCTGCATTTGTTTACTTGTTTTGATGTTATAATACATATTTGTTCATTTAGATGGTTAGGACATTTTAAAGCATATTAATTGCCATTATAAATTTCAGTACAAAGAGGAGTGAATGTGATAACACTTATAAGTGAATTGATCTGGTGGGTACTATGGAAAAATGGGTGGGTACTAAAGGAAAATGCATTAATCTTAAGTAGATACCATTGTCTCATTTCAGCCAACAATGGCCATTATTTGTACATGTTTTGCACAGGTCTCTTATTCTTCCAGAGAAACACAAAATATAGATATGTATTAATTTTCTGATTTGAAGTGTTGGCAACAACTTAATTTCAAGATGTTCCAAAGTATGTATGCAAAAGTATTTATCACATATATAAATTAAGTACAATATATCATATATCAAATGTTATATAAATGAATATGCAAAGATATATGAAACACACATGATGATAATTTTAAAATACCTTTGCGTGTCCACTTAGTTAAGAATGGGATTATCAAACCATTTAAAGCCTCCAGTGTGCTGTTCCTTCATTCATATTACTTCCTTCTCCCAGTTCCTCATCTCAAGTAAATTCTATTAGGATAGTAATGTGAGATTGTCATTCCCTTGTTTTAAATACAAGTCTAAACAAATTTTAATGAACATTGAGAAATATTCATAAGCTATGTGAAAAGCATGAATAATAATGATAAAATGAAAATCTGAGCACTCATAACAAAGCTTAAGGGAATAGTTCTGCTGTCAAAATTTTAAGTACACATTATGTCCCTCCTAGATCCTCATAATCCAGAATTTTTTGTTTTAATTTGTTTATTTTATAGTTAAAAATGTGTATGTGTATGTATCCTAAACATTATACTTTTTAGTTTTGGATTTTTAACTTACTATAAATTTAACTATATGATATATTCTCTTCTAGAACTGTTTCTTTCATTATTATGTTAAATCAGATTTATCCTCATTAATATCTATATTTGTATTTTAGTCATATTAATTCTTCATAGTATATATTGGATAAAAAAACCAAGTATATATAGCTATAGGCATTTAGGTTGTTCCAAGTTTATTTATTTGTTTATATATTTGTTTATTATTACAATATTGCTATTTATATTCTAATTTATGTCTCCTTAGTTAGACAAATATGCAGTAGTTCTCTAGGGTATGTGCTTGTATGTGGACTCACTGGATCTCACTGTATAATCTGTTACTTCATCATTCACCCATATTTTTCTTTACTTACATGAAAAAAATATATTTTATAATCTGTGTATGGCAATTCCAAATGTTATAATCTCCTTCTATTAGTTCTGGTGGGGATTGATCTATTGCTGATTCCTGAACAAGGTTGTTTTCCATTCTGAAATTAAATTTTACTGGGCAGTAACCTATAGAGAGTAACATGCACAGTTATTAAGTATATAATTTGATGTACAAATGTATACACCTGTATAACCATCACACAGATCCAGGTATGAAACATTACTAGCATTTTAGAAGCCTCCCTCTTGCTTTGAATATACCCTCAAAAGTTATTAGTATTCTGACTTCTATCAACAAATACTAAGTTTGCCTGTTTTTGACCTTCTTTTAAATGGAAAAGTATAGAATACATGTTTTGATGTCTGACTTCCTTTGTTTAACATTTTGTCTATTATTATCATCCATGTTATAATTATTATAATAATTCATTATTTTTACTGGGATATGGTATTATGTTTTATAAATAGACCTCAGATTATTTATTCTTTCTATTATTGATGGATAATTAGAAGGCTTCCAGTTTTTCATTTTGAATCAAGTCAGTATGAATACTATTGACCCATATGTTGCACAGACACCCGTTTCCCCTGAGCATATAGTAAATAATATACTATTTAGTGAACCGTAGGGTATGTGAATTCCAGTTTTAGTAAATTCTGCCAAATTGATTTTCACCATGGTGGTAATCCTCTAGTTTTGTATGAGACTTCCAGGTGTTCCTCTAATTTGTTAACGCCCAGCTTTTAATTATTTCTTTTTCAGGGATTTTGTTGGATCTGTAGTATTATCTTGGTGTGATTTTATATTCACATTTCCCCATTTCCCCACTCCCCATATGTTTACATTTTATATTTACATTTCCCCATGTTGCTAAATAATTGAGCAACATTTCATGTGATTATTGACTATTTGGAGATCCTCTGTTCTGAAGTGATTGTTCAAGGCTTTGCCTATTTTTTAAATGATTGGGTTACCTACTTTTTACTTATTGATTTGTAGGAATTCTTTTTACAGTCCGTTCACAGTCCTATGTAAATTGTTAAATGAATCCTTTTATGGATAAATTTTACAAGTATAAATTTTTCTCTCTCCTCCCTACCAAACAGAAGGTTTTAAAAAATTAATGATATCCAAATTGTCCATACATTTTTTGATGGTTAGACTCTTGTGTCACATTTAAGAAATTGTTTCCCCTAATCTGATATACAGAAAATATTTTCCTATACTACCTTCTAGAAGATTTATTCATTTACTTTTTGCATTTAGGTCTCAATCAATCTGGTCCCAATCAATTGAAAATTAAATCAATTAATTTTCATGCATGATGAAAAGAATGGGTCAAAGTTTATTTTTTTCCTTATGGAAATCCAATCGAGTATCTATTAGAAAGGCCATTCTTTCCCCCTTAAGGCATGTTTGCAGATTCAATTGCTAACGCTTTTTCTTGTTGCTGTGTTTGTGGAATTTTTGTTGTTTTATTTTATTATAGAATGAACTCATGTTTTATGGTATACTAAGTCTTGGAATTCTTTAAGGTCTTTTATCATGGTCTATTCTTTTAGATATTACTTTTTTTCTTGTTGCTGCCAGTTTTCTGTGGGCATCAATAACCTTAAATGACTTTAAAGAAAAAATTTTTCTTATGGTTTGTGCCCTCCCCCATTACCTTCTCCACCCCCAGCAACACAAGTTGTACAGATTCCACCTTCAAACCCAGTTGAAGACGGAATTATGTTTATGTTACACATTCTCAGATCAGGCTTCTTTCCTTCCCACCATCAAACAGAACCAAGGCCAAGAAAATTAAAAGTTCTTATTCATATTTTTTTTTTCCCTCTAACGTTTGGTTTTGATTTGTTTTGTTTTTCCTGATCACACATTGAGGATGACAGTTTCTGGAGTCAGAGCTTTATGTAGGAATCTTTTTCTGACCTATGACCAATAAAATCAAATATCTAGGCCAGCAAGTATTGACGGATGCCACAGGTCATTGCCAGCCTCGGGACTCACTCTTCCTTCTGGCTTAGTCATTTTCAGTTTTCTTGTTGTTTTTAGTCTCTAAGATTTTTCTTCCTTTTTTTTCCCCTACCAGGTCAACGAAGCATTTAAATCTTGTTGTTTTGTTGTTGTTGTTGTTGTTATAAAGTATATTTTACTTGTGTTGTGTGCTTCTTTACTGATACATTAACTAAGAAGGTCCAGCAGCAGGTGTCACGACTGATTTTGAAGCCGCAGACATGGAGCAGAATCCGTATTATCTGCAACAATTGTAGCATGATACAAAAATATCTATGGTTTAAATTGGCAACAGTGTCAGAGGCAATGCAATCCTGCTGTAGTATCACCATGTTTATTTCATAAAGAAAAGAACTGGTAAATTTCAGTTGGAGATAGATTAGGAGAACAAGGATGAATTTTTCCCACCCAAATTCACAGAACCCAGATGAAGAACCCCTGCTCTAAAGTAAAGAGAAATAAGCAATTGTGTAAAACATGTTATTTTAATACTTAATCTAGTCTCTCTCTGTGTCTCTGTCCCTCCCTCAAAACATTTTTTTAAATTAATGATATCTAAATTACCCATATTTTTTCATGGTTAGACTTTTTGGTGTAATATTTAAGAAATTATTTCTTTCAGTATGGTTATTGCAGATATCTTGTCTGCTATATAAATCAAAACTATGACAAGTTTGGCTGAGACAATACGAATAAGAGCACAGAAGAACCAAACAAAACATGTCTTTAGACCATATTTTAATTCTATTTTGAAAAAGACATAGCCATATTGGAAAAAGTTTATATTTCTGTGAAGGAGTACTTATAAGCAATTCTAAATACCTTCTTCATTATCAAAACAATTAGTAAAATTACAACTGTTATATTTAAACAAAATATTCTGAGCCTTGATGAGATCATATTCTGCATACACACAATCACACAATTCATAGTCTTGAATATGAAACTTATAGAATTTACATAAGTATTAATATTTTTAAATATAGTGATGTAGAAACATCCCCTATATAAACATAAAAGATAATTTTGTATTTGTTGCTGTCTTCAAATTTTAATAACAGAAACATTAAGGCCAGTTTGTTTTATGTTGCTTAAAAACCATCTTTCTCCTATTTCTTAGTGATACCAGTAATAAGTGTGGGTATGATCACAGATTATTTTATCATTCAAGAAGGAAAAAAACTAAAAATTTTATGAGTTTTAGTTTTTCTAATATTTTCATAGCACTTAAATGAACATAAAGTAATTGTTTTACAATATCTTGTTACTCAGTTTGGAATTGAAGCTTATCATAGTTGTCAGTGAAAAAGGACAAAGTGACATCAAATGATTTATCTTTATTTTTAATCAAAGGTAAGACTTGGTAATTCTATTCTAATGTTTAATTAAAGACCATTCTGGTATCTTTGGGAAAATTATACAATCATTTAATTATTGTAAAAAGTACACGTAAATTATTCTAAATCAAAGTTAATGAATCTAATGATCATAAATATTTTCTCATTCTTTTTAAAAATACTATTCATGGAAGAATCAAAAACTTCAGATTCTCATGGTATTCTTAGATTAATATTATATAAATATTACAGAATCTAGCATTTTTAGGCAAGTATATGTCAAAACATCAGGCAATAGATTTTATAATATAGTAACAAAGTGAGAGGTTTTTTTAGTATAAGAAATATGGAAACAAATGGAATTTATATTCATTTGCACTAAACTGTCATTACAGAATTGATTTCATTGGTTGAAATTTATTTCCCTGGTCTTCAGAAGCCCTGTGCTGTTCAAAGATAGTAATTTGCAAGCACAGTATAGAAAATTAAGTGCAGAGCATACAAGCACTGACTTTTCAAATAATTTTCAGAAGCTATGCCTATACACTAGTCAAATAAAATGTTTAAAAAATAGGTAAAACTGGAAAAATTGCCTCATTCATTGATACAATTGCCATAATATCATCTAATTCTACTGATTTTTCTATTCTCTTGAACAAACTACCTATTGAGATTTTCTATTTGCTCTAGTCCAGACATGATGACCGTGAGCTTTCAGAGAGATTACAGCTGATAAGACCTTGGAGAGCGTCTCTTCAGGGGTCCAGATTGAACTTGTGTCTCGCTTTTATACCTGGCCTAATAGCCTGAAGAACTCTTTTGATGCCATTGCAGCAGCAATTGCAGCAACAGCATTAGTGGCATTGCCCCAGTGGGTAGTAATGCATCAGCCAACCATTACTAAAGAAACAGGAATGAAGAAGAAGCCTAAGGATGCAATGGCAATGGTAGTAGTTACTCAATTTCACTTCAGGGAGCAAAACACTGTAGCCACCCTTTGCTTTAGAACTTTCCATTTGTCAGTTTCAATTGCTTATTCATTGGCATTATTATCTGAAAATTTATTTATAAAATAAGTAACATAAAATTCTATTTGTGTAGCAAGTTTATTACATGTTTACCCATTTATTACCTGTATACTCATATTCAGAAAATGGTGATTTAGTGGAATCAGAAAACTCCATTGTTTTCAATACCAAGTTATGTTTTGTTTTGTTTTGTTTTGTTTTGTTTTGTTTTGCTTTTGGGTTATCCAGACAATGCCAGTAAGGTATATTCATGTATTTGCTTTAAAATTAAATTGAATATAGATAACTTGGCTAGCCTTAACGTCTTAAAAAATTCTTTAAGTACCATATTCAAGCAAAAATTGCCCATATGCTTACATCTGTACTAACTTTTGGTATTCATGTGATTCGCCTACAATTCACAATTTCTGTAAGTGAATTTTTTATGCTTTGTTTATAAAGCCTGGTCTGAACACTTGAAATTTGAGATAAAGACAAAGTACAATTTATAGAAGAAAAAGAAACATTTGAATATTATACATTAAGAGAACATGTGGCTTCAAATAAAATCTAAATATTCTAAATACTCTAAACAGAGTCAGGAAGCAGCTTGAAACCGTCTTCACTGTGTTGTAATGTTTTATGAAGAATTTTATATCCCATGTGTTGTACTGTCATATTCTTCTGATATCAATTTGGACGCGATGCAGGAAACAGTTCATGAATTTAGAGTGTGTCACAAGATACTACCTGGATGATATCTCATAAAACTTATGTCAGAAGGGATATCAAAATTTATTGCATAATTCATATTCTTTGTCCAACAGTTTTTAGCATTTTGTTGTATACAATTTAGCAATATGTCACAAAGTATTCAGAAATTGTTTCCTGATTGCTTTAGTTAAAGTACAATTTATAACTACTCACTTAGAACATATTTTTTTCTGTATATGTAACTATTTCAAACATTGCAGAAACTCTAGTAGACTTGTTAATATTTGTATTGCATTGAAATGAATTTAAGAATAAGTCATAGTTTAAAATGGCAGCCCAGATCATTTGTTCAATGAAAATGAAGGACATATGGTCATAGATATTTGTTTTTGTGTTCTCTGAAAAAACTTTTTAAAATATCTAATTATATTACAATGGAAACAGACCATCAAATCAAACTATTTTGGCAATAAATATAAAAAGTCAAGAACTAAGTCCCCAAATTACTGAATTAAGCATATAAAATATAAAAAACATCTTGCAAATTCATGTATGTCAGAATTTTGCATTTTGCATATTATGTAATACCTCTACCAGAGTCTGGACAGCTCCATGTTATTATTTCTAAGTAAAATATATGAATGTTCATTCCAACCAGGAGTAATGAAGTCTATAAGTAGCCTATGTAAGTTTGGGTTGACACAGATTTCACCATACTTTGCTGCCAAATGAGCTACAAAGTTTTGATTTTAAACATTTTTCCATTTCACATTTATGAATAAAACTGTCAGAACTGAATTGGGTTGTATGAAAAAGAAATGGTCTCAATGTAGCTTAAATAAAAAAGCAAAATTTACTGTCATAAATAGAAAAGGATTATGGAAACTAAAGAGCTATGCATCAAAGAACAGCGAGAAGGGAATCTTACTTTGGTGCACTTTAAGTATCTTTATGTTGCAATGCTAAAGAACAACATTCCCTTGTGTCTTTTCATTAAAAATCCAGGAAGAGAATTCAAATGTGTCACATGGAAATAGAGTGCACTCAAAAAAGATGTTCTGGTTTTTGATAATCTACCTAAAAATAATCCTCTATTTCTGTTTCTCTTACAACTATTATATTTTTGGGATTAATGTACATACATTTCTAAAAGGAAGAATCAGGCATTGTTAATTTAGACCCAGAATCCATAATCTGGTGAATACATTACTGTTTGTCTTACAGAATCATGAGATTTATTTCTGTATGACATTTTGTAGATGACCTGTTAGTAACCAGAAACATTTGAAAAAAAGTGGTAGAAAACAAACAAACAAACAACATGCTGTGATATTATCTTGTATGATGTGTTAGTGTACAATAATATTTTATCTTAATGATCAATCTTGAGGGAACTAAATTTTATATTTGTTATGGACTAAAATATATCCTGAGTGTAAATTACTTATTTGTCAAGGCACAAAAGAATAGCCATTAGTCTAAACTACTAGTATGAACAACTATTAATATAATGATCAGTATAAGACTTCCATCATTTTTAGCATAATAGATTATTTATACCTAGAAATATGTCTATATTAACTCAAATTACTAACAGCAAAGTAGATTTTCGAGAAAAACACTGTTAATTTGTAGGTAAGGATGTAAAGGTAGATGTTTCTTTAGAACACTTCATTTTAACAAGAGGCATGTTACATAATTAATTAGAGTGAAGACCAGATCTAGCCAATACAGTTCATATTACCTGACATCAATTGATCTTGATGATTTTTAAGACTGAAAAGCCAGATCAAATGCAAAAAGAATTTTTGTTCAAAATGCCATTTAACACTGAATGTATTCACTTAAATACATTTTATATTATCCCACAGAATTTCATATGAAGAGTCTGAAAGTCAGAGTAATAAATGATTTGCCCGTTGTCACATAACTAAAAGTTGTAGAGATGACATCTAAACCCAAGCCTTCCAGATACAAGTCATTACTCTTTTTGTAAAACAACATAAGCCAATATTAAACACAAATGCCTGTTGTCTTTGGAAAGAAACCTGGTTAATATTTCTTATAACGTCATGGAGATTAAACATAAAAAATACTAGTAAAGTAGTAACTGATATTCACAGACTTCATCCTCACCAAATTCCAGACCTACAGAGTTCTTCTTTATTCAGAGTGAAAAAGAAAGGAGGTGTATTTAATAAAGGGTGTTTGGCAAAGATATTTTTAAGTGTCAACCATATTGGCTACCTATGAAGTACCTTATATAAAATAACAGTTAATGTTAAGTATAACTATTGCTTTTTTCTGTTTTCTAGGTAAGCATACAAGTCACATGGAATTACTTGCACATAAGAAATGGAGGGATTAAGATTCAAAGCCAAGCTTGCTTGACTACAAAACCAGGACTTTTGTTAGTATTTACGTTATTAATAAATATTCATTTTTTATATTAACTTAGTTAATGTGACATCAATCTTTGATGGCCAGAAAATAATTATTTACATAAAGAAATTTAGATTATGTCTTCACTTTAGAATTCTGGTTGCTCTTGAATTTTTTTCGAGTGCTTTTATGTGGGCATTAAAATATAAATCAAATTATGGTATTATGTGCTAACAGTGGTTTGATCATGGGATCAGCAGGAAAAGGGCACAAATATACAGCCATCCACATTCAGATACAAATGAAAGAGAATTTCCAATCCTAGTTTCATTGACCTCTGTCTGCATGCTGCTCATCCCATTCTATACAAATAAGTTACATATCAATACAATTTGTTATTCCCTCCTCTAAATTCACATCTAGGATGTGAAGTGTGCTTTAGAATACTAAATGACTGTTATGTTTTTTCCATGTTTTATACAACCATCTCTAAGTCACTTCTCTGATTACTTGAAAAAAAGTATTACATTGCATTGAGATTTTCAGCTTAAGAACTATTTCTGCAGTCAAGTGGCTATTCACTTAAGTTCAACAAAGAGTTGTCTACTGATTCCTGAGTGTAAACTAGCACATCAAGATGAATAGGTTATTGTTCCTCTAACATTTATTACAGGTAACCCTCAAACTTATGATGTTGGATCTGTGTTTTAACTATGTCAAGAAACACAAAGGTATCAACCACTTAGTACTCCAACATAATGCTATTTGTAAATTAAACAATGTACAGATTGACAAAGAAATCCTTCTGTCGTGGAAGTCAAGAGGTTCAACAACTACTCCTATAGGTAGGTCTGACAAGTATATTGTTCTTTAAGGATAGACCTATGCTCTTAATCATTTCAAGTATATGCAGTGCTGAAGTCTATTGCTGAATAAATATGTGTATATGAATATGACATTTAATACAAATTCAGCTTGAGTGAATCCCAGATTGTGTTGTACTGCTTCTATCAAAAATTTTTATATTTTAAAACCTCTCTGGTCTAGCTCACCTAACTGTTCATATTTTATCAATAGATATTCAGGATCTTCAAATAATTGACTTCTTGCTATGGCTATGAAAGTATACCTGGAAGGATGCTTTTTGAAGAATTCTTGTCATTTACTTGTCTAACCCTAAAATATAGGTATTACTAGCTTAGTGGACGGAATGGATGAATGAAAAATTCATTAATCAATGGTTTAATAAATGAATAAAAGAATGAAATGGGCACCACTGATTTATATTGAACATTCTTCATGAAGCCTATTTCTACATAGCTCTCATTAATGTATTGATAAAATTTATGAGTGCTGACTTGTAATACTTCTTGCCTTAAAATAAAGAGGAAATTGTGTATTCATATATATACTAAGTTTACTACACTAAAGGAATATGATAATTGTCTTATAATCTTTGATCTATAATCAGAAAGAGTTTCAAGGATCATTTCAATATAGTATGTTCTTTTTCTTTTCAAAATGGCTACAAGCATTTAGGTTTTGACTATAAAAATCTTAGATAACAATATGAGTTATGTATCTATTATTTTCAGTAACATATGTTGTTAAATTCATTTTTTCCCCTAGAAATAGATTTGCCTTTAACTCAGGAATAAATGTAAAGGAAAACTGACTATCACCATAAGACTCTTAATTTTCTTCAAGCAGATTATTTGATTTTAATAATACATTTTAGATAATAAAACATTTTTAGAGATTTAAAATTAAGTATCAATTTTGTATCTGCAAAACTGATAGTTTAAGCTGAAAAATATAACATTTTTTGGATACTTTATTGATCAACACACAGTGCTGGATTTTAATAAAGTTATTATCTCTAGACAAGAAGAAATGTTCTCAAAGAAAAAAATATTGAAAAACTGTTTATTCCAATTGCATAGACGTCGCCACCCTACTTTTTACCAGATGCATAACCTTAGCTTGCTTCACTTTTTTAACCTTCAATTCCGTCTTCATGTGAAATTGGGCATAATACTCACCTCACAAAATAAGGATTAAAAAATTTAATAATGTGTGTAAAATACCTAGCATAAAACCTGGGACATTGTAGGCTCTCATTAAGTTTTAATAACTAAGGGAATAAACTAAAATGGTTTTCTGACTAATTGGGGTCATAGGCCTTTTATCATCAAAAATAATTTGAGCTAATTTCCCACAGTATACCAACAGATTCATGTTGACCACTATAAATAAAATGTTTAAAGGATGATTTATCTACAAGAGACTTACTAAAACTATCTTTTTGAAAACCACATTGTGTTGATTTTTGTGGGTAAAAGCTGTCGATGACTTATGGGGAATATAAAATAAAGGAAATAAATGCTGTAATTCAGCCACAATGCTGAACTAAAATCATCAGGTACCTTTAGTCCTACAAGGGAATAAATAGTCTCTATGATAGTTTTTAGTATTGCACTGTGTATGGTATCATTGGCTCACTGGATAATAGTGTAATACACTCTCATACTTAGGCCTATCTGGCACATAGGTAGATGAGATTGCTCCTAGAGCTGGATATCTTCTAGTTGTCTGTCAATCACCTAGAAAAGAGATTTACCCTCATGGCAAACTGGATGTAAAACACCAGATCTACGGCTTAGAGAGATGTCTTAGGTTCTTGGGCCAACAATACAACAATGGGAATTATTGCTATCACAATTAGCTAATGAAAGCAAAACAGGGAACAGCTAGTAGACCAGAAAAGATATGTTACTTTCTTTGTTTCTACTTTGGTACTCCTTCTTTTAAATTCTGGCAAAGTTTTGTTCAAGAACTCCAAGCTTCCCTCAGCTATGCTAAAAAGCAAATAGGGAATAGGCATCTAGGTTTGGGGAAATGTATTATAAAAGGGAGTGTACCTCAGACCAGCAGGAGAGTGACAGCAATAATTTTACTAACAGCGCTTCAAGAGTCAAGTTTATCTCCTGTAAGATATAAGTAAATCAACATGGAAATTTTTAATTTCCATGTTAGAAATTTGATTGTTTTACTGTTGTTAGATTAACTACTTCTGGAATAAAACAACAACAAAAAATCTTGTTAATATAGATTGTGTTGAATAAATACAAAAGTGTTGCATATTCCAGGGAAGGATATACAACAGAAGTATAATATCCATGTTAGAAATTGTGCTAAATCTCTAGGCCTCTCTTGAGTTAGATGGGATTTTAAGTTTATCGTACAGAAATCATAATTTTTTTCAATTATGCCCAGTGCAAGTATAACAAAACAAAGTAGTTCACAAGTCACACTGAAGGTCTCTTGCTTTCAAATTCCTAAAATAATGATCAGTGTTTTACATAAGAATAAAAAATCATTTCACCGAATATAGTTATTCTTTGGAAAAAATTATTTATTTAAAAACATTTTTAAAGTATTTCAATTTTTGCCAGAAAAACCAATTAATTTCTTAATGTAGCAAATATGAGGAGGATAATGTAGAGGAAAAATATAGAATTTCCAAATACGTAAGCTTATAAACATTGATGAATAAACTGAATATTAAGATTTTTAAAATAAAACTTTATTAAATGTAGAGATATACAACAACTTATGGCAAGATAACATGAAACATTGACTTGTGAAGTGATTCTAAAACAAAAATACTTGAAAATGTATGTCATTAATGTGAAAATTGTGGGTAGTATCTTAAAACAAAATATTGATATGTGCTTTTAAAACTTCTTTCATAAATGATAATAATAATATAACTATCAATTTCCTTCTGCTTAGTTAGACTTATCACTTAAGAAAAGATAAAACATCATTTTTTTCAATCACTTCCTCCTAACTTTTGATGCAAAAATTAATATAAGTTCCCTTAATTTATTACTTATATAAGTTTGATAAGAAAAAATATTGTAACAATTTATATAAATACGCATCTCATGAATATCTAACTCACGCATTTAGTATAATTAATTCTAGTAGAAGCAAAGACTTAAAGCTACCTAAAATTAGTGGGAATTACTTAAAAGGTATTTGTTGAATTATATTTCTAAAATAACTATCCAATGCTCAGTCCTTTAATCAGTAAATTTTTTTAAAACATAATGTGTGAAGAGTTAGAACTTCTAGATATTGTACTTCCAGGCAACTGCAGACCATGAAAATCACTATTATGCTAATCCACTTTAGTTTCTTCTGTCTAATTAGTCAAATAAAAGTTAAAAGTTAGACAGCAGGCTTGGGAATACTGAGAATTCAATGTCTGACAGTTTATAAACAGAACAGGTAAAAGTACGTTACAAGTATATAATATGTCTTCATTACCAATTCTCATAAATCAGAATTTTATGGCTAAGGAACAATAGACATCATTTAATCCAACTGTCTTATTATAAACATCATGCTATGACATCCTGAAAGGTTAAATAATGTGCCCAAGGGCCCTCCATTATTAGGTACAATGCTTCATTTCCATGGCTGACTTCTTTTGCAATGTTCTTTTTCATTATAGCATATTACCTCTCCATCTTAATCAATTATTTTGAAATTACTTTTAATCAAATTCTTGGAGACATCTGTTATTTCATCAGATTTAGGTTAAAATATGGTACACACTCAAATGGCAATTTAAGATTTTTAATATTCCCTACCAGCATACAATAAGAAAGGAAATTTGTAAAATAAAATTTTAAATAAGAAAATCAGTTAATAATAAGAAATATTCGAAAATGTTTTTTTAAAATGTCCCAATATTCACATTAAACAGCAAAGCCTAGGGGCAAGTTGTTACATAGAGCCAGTTTAGAAAATACATAGCAATACATAAATTTTAAAACTAGAAAAAATGAAGGTACATTTTTTTCTTCCCAGTACATGGTAGGTTGGCATGTCCTCCCTCTTTTTATAGTTAAGTATGGTCATGTGACTTCTTCAGCCAAAGAAAGATGAGTGGTTGTCAAGTGTGTCAATTCTGAGCAAAGGTTTTATTCACCAGAAATATCTCAGATGTTTAATTCTGTCACCCTGTGAGTCTCAATAAAACTCAAATGTATCAGAGCCCTCAGACAATCATCTGTGAATGTGAATAAGGAATAAACCTTAAGTAGAGGAAGATATTAAGATTTGGGGATTGTTTAATTATGTAGTATAAATTAGCATATCTTGACTAAAGACCTATTTGTATTTAAAAGATGAAATAAATTACAAATATCTAAGCCCAAATTAAGCTGAGTAAACCTATAACAAAATAATCACTTTTAATATAACTATCACTTACCTTTAACTCAGTTCCAAAACCATTTACCACAATCGAATGTTGAGTTAATATCAAGTGTTAGAAAGATGAATAAAGATGTAATAAATATTCTTAAAATACTTATATAGTATTCAGCAGGAAAATACAATAAACACACAGTTTTATTAAAAAATTGATATGGACAATTATTGGAGTAACGTACAGCTTCCTAAGGAACAAGATAACATAAATGCACATTTATTGAGACAGAAAAAAAGAGGCACCGAAAAAGCTCTTACTTGCAGTTTCTGGTCTGGAATGTAAGGAATTTCAAAGTCATCACTCTGTCCTAAAAACAAATAAAAGCCTAAACAAATGAAAAATTAGCAACTCTTATTAGATTTGTCAAAGGATTGAGGTTACAGGACGAATCTCTGCCAGACCCCCACAGCCCACAAACTGGAAGACACACAGGAGGATACAGAGAATCACAACTTACCAGAGCAGAGACACACAAGCAGAGAACCTCCATGGAATCAGTACCGGGTTCCTTTTACCCTATATATCATGTCTGGCTTTGAACAAAAAATTACAAGGTATACTAAAAGACTAAAAAACACAGTTTGAAGAAACAGAGCAAGTATCAAAACCAGAGTCAGATATGGCAGACATGTTGGAATTATCAGATCAGCAATTTAAAATAACTATGATAAATGTTCTAAGTTTTCTAGTGGAAAAAGTAGACAACATGCAATAACAGATGGGTAACATAAGCAGAGAGATGAAAATTTTACGAAAGAACCAAAATGAAATGATAGAGATCAAAAACACTATAACAGAAATGAAGAATGGTTTTAATGGGCTCATTAGTAAACTGACGTGGCTGAAGAAAGAACCTCTGAACTTGAGGACATGTTAAGGGAAACTTACAAAACTGAAAAGCAACAGGAAAAAAAGACTGAAGAAAAAAAAAAAACCCAAAATGGAATATTCAAGAACTGTGGAACAACTGCAAAAGTTGTGACATATGGGTAGTGGGAAAACCAGAAGGAGAAGAAAAAGAAACATAATAACTATTTGAAGCAATACTGACTGAGAATCTCCCCCAAATTAATGTCAGACAGCAAAACACAGATCCTGGAAGCTCAGAAGAATAAATTTCAACAAACTGCATCTAAGCATATTATTTTCAAACTATGGAAAATGAAAGAAAAAGAAAAATCTTGAAAGAAAAATAGGCATTTAACCATATTTAGTATATCAAACAAGATGTCCTAGTGGAGAGATGCATATTGGAGTTTTAAACAATAACAGAAGATACTGAGGCAGGAGACAGATGGCCTCCCCACGGTAAACAGTTGGAGTTCCCTGTGGACCAATACTCTGAGACAAGAATAGCAGGACAATTGAGAGAGGAGGCTGGGCCCTGCCCAGATAGAAGATAAGAGACCACATATTCCACCTTCTGGAAGTCAGGGGACCTCCCCAACTACACGTGCGCAGAAAGGCTCCTTGGAGGTCAAAAGTGGAGTGATGCTAAGTCTACCCATAGGCCTCTTCGGTGGAATCCATCTTGGCTTAGAGATGCATGCACACACATGGGAGGATCCTGAGATACACCAAATACAGACTTTGAACCAGGCAAATCAAAATGACTGGCCAAAGGAAACCCAGAAGAAATGCCCCATATAAGTGATTTAAAATGCCACGAGCCCACGACTCTCTCTCTGAGTCCTCCCGTGTGTCTATCCACACGTACTGTACTCTTTTTCCTCCTAATAAATACTTTACTTGTTTCACTACTTTCCATCTTTGTGGGAATTCTTTTCTGCAAAGCCGAAGGGCCAGGGGCTTGTCACTGACCGCTGGTCTAGTGGCTAGGTTTCGGTACTCTCACCGCTGCAACCCGACCTCAGTCTCTGGCCGGGAACCGAAACCCTGCTTCAAGCTGCTGCAGGTCGAGGCTACCCAAGATCAATACCATACTGCAAAAGGTAATGTGGAAGATGGGCCAGACAGAGTTAGAGCAGCCAAGGCGGAGCTGTGATTGTGGTGAGCATATGCACACAGCTGCCTGTGTTTATTAAGTGGCAAGGATGACGACGGAAGAATAAGGCTGGGGGAGAAGGAAAGAGGATACTGGTGTTTCAAATATTTTAACGTTGTTACGTTATAAAAGGCAAGTTTGGGGTAACAAACGTGAGGACAGGATGAAGTGCCACTGAGAAGATGTACCAAGCACAGGAACATGTGCAAATTTGCATTTTAAAAGCAACACTCTGATGGCAATAAAGAGGATGATGTGAATGGAGATGACCTGGAAAACAGGAAGATCTCTTAAGATATCTATTTATTTATATTTTTTGTCAAATTGAGATGAGTATGTAAGTTTACGACTTAGAAAGCCACAGGATTAATAGACAAACATAGATAAAATGTGAAAAGATCAAATATCTTGAGAAGTTAAAAAACATGGGTTTGAAGTCAAAAGCTCATATACACCTTGTTAAAAATAAGACGATAAGCTCCAAATGGAGTCATTTACGCTAAGCCCCATATCACCAAACTAAAACTTAATTATAGTTTCAACTTTCCCAGAAAAGGAATCTTAAACCACTCAATCAGGAATCACCTGATCGACACTAGTTAGGTAATCTGCCTGATAGACGCCTGTCATCCTCTAAAGGAAATTAATCTTGCAGTAATGAACCCATTTTTTTTTTTTTTTTTGGCTCATATAATTTCCTTGTTCCTGCTCCCTTCTGTCTATAAAAGCCTCATTTTGTACAGCTCCTCGAAGCTCCTTTCTATCTGTTAGATTGGATGTCGCCCTATTCCGATCATATTTGCTTAAAAGACTCTTAAAATTTTTAATATGCCTCAGTTTATCTTTTAACAACATATATGTATAGAAAGAGACAGAGACAGAGAGAAACAGAGACACAGAGACAGAGAGAGTCAGACAGAAAGAGAGAAAGAAAGAAACAGAAGAGTTTTCAGTTGTAAATTGAGTACCAGCAAATTCACTGGGTTGTGAAGCCTCAGATATTTCATCCAAGGATAGTTTATTGGTTCTTGAAATGTGATAGGAATTTTATACATTTTAGCTATTCATATTTAAATGTATTTAAACATTTTCAACATATTATCAGCTATATTTAATATTTCAAGATATTTTATCATAAATTTATTTTTATGTTTTTGTTTTGTTTTACTTTGTTTTTAGTTCCTTGTTTCAAACACCTGAAAAATTTTTTAAAGTTTTATGAAATTAAGGGGAGATCACAAATCTCTCATTCTTTGCTTGTAAAAATTTAACTTATCACTTCTTTTGCAGAAAACTCTGAACAAAAGGAAAGAACACGATTTCCTGTTATTGTCTAATGCTTAAGTTGTATGTCACTGTTTGAAATTTTTAAAACCTATAGTAGCTTGCTTAAAATTACAAAAGAGAAAAAAGCGTTCACATAAAAATAATTTTAAAATAGTGGATTTTGAGCATCATGTCATTTTAGAAAACAGCAATAAAATTGCAACATCATTTTTTGGATCATATTTATAGACAAAATTCATCACTTTGGATCATTTTCACAAATCTTTTAAATTGTTACTTGTAAAAAGTTACAAATAAAAGTTGAGTTTTGCTTCATAGTCTACATCTCTTCTTATGTAGGTGTTTTCTCCTATTTCAGTAAATGTATTGCAAATTTGGAATTTATAGTGGATCATTCTTTTTAGTACCCTTGTATATGTGTATTATTTTACTTTTGGCATAAGTAATTTGAATTTGAATTTCAAGCTTCTAAACTGTGTAATACAGATATTTTCATAGTTTTATGTCAATGAACATATATTTTTCATACATTTCTGTTATCCTTTTAACAGTTATTGAGATTCTGACCTTTGATAAAAAATATAATATATGATATGTAACTTCAATAAAAAAGAATACATTTAGCATGTTCTAAAGGTATTTTTCTCACAATTTTAAAGAAAATTCACCTTTAAAAATATATATTCTAAAGTACAGTAGTAAGAACAATAATTGTATACATAATGTGCTTGATGGAAGATAGGAAATCTATATCTTTAGATGTCAAGACAGATTTGTAAAAGTACCACATAAGATGAATATTCTATTTTTTCCTTGTATGTCTGTGGTTCCATTCCTTATTGTTATATATGATACATCAGAGTCAAATTTGAAGAAGGATTTATTATAATTGTCAGAATATTCTATACAGTACATTCATAATGCGAAATTCTCATCTAGAATTCAGGACATTATTTTATGAAAAAAAATATTATATCCAGAAGTTTTATGATATGTTAGTACCTTGGCAGTGAAAATATAAGCAAATGATGCTATACTTCAATATGTAAATCTCTACTAAACACCCTGCAAACCCGTATCTTATGAAATTGTCTTCCTTTTGCTTTTTACTAAAACCTTCATTTAGTTCCTCACTATAGCTTTTATTTCCTCTTTAAAAATTAAGTTCTAAACATACTTTGAAATACTTCAGCCACATCCCTATGTCACATAAAAAGTTTCAAAACTTCTATTATTTACAGTTTTCAAGTACTTTTATTAAACTTGAAAATGGGATCATAAAAGCATGTGAACTGATATCAAAACAAACACATTTATCCTTATAAATGCTCTTACAATGGTTAAGAGCATAAAAGTTTTCTAGCATTATTTTAAGGACTTTTATAAGAAAAAAAAAAGCAATAAAACAGATTCCTCAACTTGATGACAAGAATTAAGTGCTAGTAGTTTTTAGAAAAATACTAAGTAAAAAAAAAAAGAAATAAAGAAAAATACTAAATAATCCAAGAATGTGCTGGCAATTTAGGAGGTGTGATAAACAAAATCTTCTTATAGACCAAATCTCACATTTCATTGGGATATGAAATATAAACATAACAATAGTACACATATATGTGATTTTGAGGTAAATTAGATGTTTAAGTGATCAAATTTTTAAGTAGTTCAGACCTATTTTTGCTTCACTTTGAAACAGGCATTTTAAAATGAACTGCAGAAAATGAAGTTACCATATTCTAATATAATGAAACTTCAGAGACCTTTTCTAAATATTATCTAAAAGACTTAAACCAGAGGGAAATAGAAAGTCATCTTTTATAGTTTCTCTTCAACTCTTTATGAATATATTCAGTATATTCAGGCCCTAGCTCAAAATTAAATCTTAAAAATATTAGCAGGCCCTTGCCATTCTTGAAGCAATTCTAGAATATCTTGGTGGGATTAGGGGGAATCTTTAAAAAACTATTTGATGTATTTTTCTCTTTTGCTCCTCTTCTGAGTTCAGGTGTAGTAAAGTTAGAAGAGAATGAGACATGAGGTAAGCCAGTAGGTATTGTGACATTACAACTTAAAAGTAAGTTTTAATGTAAAATATACCTTATTTTATACCTGTAGATAATTTAGAGATCAAGTTGAATGTTAGGGAAGTACACATATTCAAAATAAAATGATGGAGAGATTTCCCTGGTGGACCACTGGTTAAGACTCCGTGCTTCCTATGCAGGGGGCACGTGTTCGATCCCTGGTCAGGGAAATAAGATCCTGCATGCTGCATGGCATGGCCAAAAAAATTTTTTTTAATTCAAAAAAAAAATTAATATAAAATGATGGAAAAGAAAATTGGAGCTTAGGAATTTTTTTAAACATTAAATTTTAAAAACTTAATTCCTGATAAAGTGCATTTCAAAACAAAGTACTAGAGATAAAGAGGAATATTACATAATGATACAAGTTTAATTTACCAGAAAGATTTAACAAATAATAGAGTCCCAAAATACATGAAACGAAAACTAATAGTTGAAAGACATCTAGACAAATCCACAATTTCAGTTGAGTACTTCAGTACTTGCCTCCCTGTAACTGATAGAAGTACTATACAGAAATTCAGCAAGGATATAAAAGATATGAATAACAGAATCAATCAATAGGATTTAATTGACATATATAACACTACATCTAAAAAATTGTTAACATTTATATTCACTTAAAAAGCAGAATGAACTTCTTTTTTCAAATGCCAATAGAACATTCACCAAGGGATACCATAGCCAGGGCCATAAAACAAACCTCAACACATCTAAAAGAACTGGAACCATATAGCGTGTGTTCTCTAACCATAATGGAATCAATTACAGAAAGACAATAGGAAAATCTTGAACAAGTGGAAATAAAACAACTCATTTCTAAATAATCCATAGGTCAAATAGGAAGTCTCAAAGGAAATAAACAATACATAGAATTAAATGAAAGTGGAATCACAATATATTAAAAGTTCTGGGATGCAGCTACAGCAGTGCTGAGAGGGAAATTTATGCCATGAAATTCTTAATTAGAAAAGTAGAAAGGTCTAAAATCAATAATCTAAGTTCAACAATCTAAGTTCCTTCCTCATTTAAACTAGAAAGCGAGACCAAAATAAACCCAAAGCAAGCAAAAGAGAGGAAAGTATAAAGAACAGAGATCAATGAAATTGAACATATAAAAAAAAATAAATGAAATATAAAGCTGATTCTTTGGAAAAAATGAATAATATAAATTTCTAGCCAGGGTCATAAAAATAAAGAAAAGAGAAATCAATATCAGGAATGAAATAAGTATATCACTAACAAATCCTGGAGCCATTAAAAGGTAGTAAGAGAATCCTGCAACTGACTTAATACAGTACTATTTACAAAAACAATGAAATATTTAAGTATATACTTAATAAAACATTTCAGATTCTGATGCTGAAAATTGCAAATTCTTGATGAAAGAATTCTCTAAATAGTAGAGAAGCATATCATATTCATGGCTTGGAAGATTCAGTAAAGTCAACATTCCAATTCTCTCCAATTTGATCTACACATTTAATATGTAATTTCTACCAAAATCAAAGCAAGGCTTTCTGTTGACATAAACTCATTCAAAAATTTGGAATTACTAAAACAATCTTGACAAAGAAGAATGAAGAGGAAGGAACTTTCTACCCAACATTAAAGGTTTACTATATCTAGAGTGATCAAAGAATGTGATATTGGAGGAGAGATAGACATACAGATCAGTGGAACAGAAAAGAGGACTCAGAAATAGACCCACAACAATATGTTCAACTGATTTTTACAAAATTGCACAACCATCTCAATGGAGGGAGGATAGTCTTTTCAACAAATGGTACTAGAGCAAATTAAACATGCAAAGGTAAAATGTATCTTAACCCAAATCTCCCACCTTATGCAAAAGGATCATGGACTTAAAATATAAAATTATAAAATTTCTAGGAAAAAGAAAGAGAAAATCATGGGATAATGGCTAAGTAAAAAGTTCTAATACTCTGCCAAAAAAAAAAAAAAAAAAAAAAAAATTGCCCACAGAAGAAAAAACTGTTAAATTACCCCCAATCAAAACTAAACATTTTTGTGCTTCGAAAGCTCATGTGAAGAGAATGAAAAAAATAAGCTATAGGTTGGGTAAAAATATTTGCAGCCTGCATATCCAACAATTGACTGATATCTAGAATATAAAGAACTCTCAAAACACAACAGAAAAAAACAATCTGATTGGAAGATGGACAAATGAAATGAATAGACACTTCACCAAGGAGGATGTATAAGTAGCATATAAGCACATGAAAATATGTTCAGCATCATTAGCCATTAGAGAAATGAAAATTAAAACCACGTGATATCATTACACACCTATCAAAAATGGCTAAAATTTTTTAAAAACGTGTCAATACCAAATAGTGGAAAGGTTGCAGAGAAACTAAATCACTCGTGCAGGGCAGTGGGAATATAAAATTGGTATAACCACTTGGGAAAACAGTTTGGCAGTTTCTTGTAAAAACTAAGTGTATAATCACCATACGACCCAACAATTGTACTTTTGGGCATGGATCAATAGAGAAATAAAAACTTATTTTCAAAAAAACCAGTACAAGGATTTTATGCCAGCTTTGTGTCTAATCGACAAAAACTGGAAAAAGCCCAGAAGTTCTTCAACTGGTGAATGGTTAAGGACACCTTATTATATATCGGTTATATCCATACAGTGGAATACTAATCAGCAACAAAAGAAAGAAGCTATTGATACATGCAAAAATTTGGATAAATCTCAAAGGATTTATGGTGAGCAACAAAACAAAACAAAACACTAACCTCCAAAGCTTGCACACTGTATGATACCATTTATATAATATTTTTGGAATAAGAAAATTTTGGAAGTAGAGAACAGATTAGTGATTGGTATATGGTAGAGATGAGGAGCCAAAGACAAGGGAGGCTGGGTGGTTATAAGGGCAACAAAAATGATTCTTGTAACTGTTCAGGATCTTGGCTATGGTGGTGGATACAGAAAACCACATATACGATAAATTTGTATAGAACTTCATGAGCACACACCAATAAATATAGGTACAACTAGGCAAACCTGAATAAGACCAGTGGATTGTATCAATGTCAATATCCTGGTTATGATATTATACAATAGTTCTACAAAGTATTATGCTGGGGAAAGACAGAGCTAGGTGTACAAGGGAGCTCTCTTTGTGTTATTTCTTACAACCTCGTGTGAATCTACAATTATCTCTTTAAAACATTGTTTCAGTGTATTGTTTTACCCAAAGTTGTAAACAGCCCTTTTTTGTAACATGAATTTCTGTGCCTGATTGCTAAATAGGGAAACATCAGGAAAATGTAGAAGTCACCTTGTTTTATCCACAATCTCTCCTAAGCAAGAAAAATTAAAATAATAGGGGTGCAGTTAAAATTTCCAACAGAAAAAAGGCAAATGTACTTTGCTGAAGCTAGACCACTTTGGGCTGTATTTCAACAAAATTAAAAATGGTCCTGGGGTTTGTTCTACAGGGAGATGTACTCTCAGCCTTGAGCAGCTCTCGGCAGCCCACAAGATGCATAGTCCACTGTGGTGACCTGAATGGCAGCTCAACTAACGCAGGACTCCACTTTCGCCCATCCTCACAGTCGCTGAGTAGCCCTAGCACTAAGGAAACTGCTGTCAGGACTTCTAGATTGTTGCTATCGTGCCTATTTCATATTGCAGGGGCAGCCTCTAACGAGGCTGAGATGCCTAAGTGGTCCAAATTATTATCTCCCCCAAGGACCAATTACTGTTTACCTTACAGCTTTGGTACAGACTTGTATGTGTTCTGAGTTGTCTTTCCTCCAACTTGTTTTCCCATAAATAGGGTGATCTGAAGTCCGGGGTGGCCCCTGCCAGTGCTGGGTTAAGTTTTTTGTCTCTGGCATAATTATGAATAGCATTGTCTTTCATTCTCAAAAGTGCCCTAGTTTAGTTGACAAATTATATGGTTACCATATTTGTAGCTGTATATTTTTAGTGTAATTTTACAGAATGTGAAATTTTCAGGAATACATATATTAAGTTATAGCAAGAAAACTATACTCACCTGGGTATACACATGTAGGATAGTAATTCTCCACCTGAAGAATGGATGTTTTATTTATTTATTGTTAGTTGATTGATTTGTATCAGAAAGGAAAATAGAATTCTCACCCTAATACCAAGTGATGTTAGAGAATGATTCAGAAAGAACCACTTTCACAATTCATTATTCAAGTAAGTGAGTTATATAGAAACTATCAAAACTTTGATAAGGCTAACTAAAAACTGTAACAATTATTTCTGTATCTTATAAATATTTAATATGCAACTCCTCATGTAGAAGGCACCTATCAATCTTGTAATCTCATTTAGAAGTCAGCACACTATGGCCTTCTAACTGGCTGCCTGTTTTGTAAATAAATGTTATTGGAACACAGCCATATCCATTTGTTACATGTTATCCATGGCTTGTTGCTCACTATAATAGCAAAGTAGTTGCAGCAGAAATCATATGTTGCCTACAAAGCCTAAAATGTGTGTCTGGCCATAGAAAAAAAGATTGCTGACTCCTGAGCTAAAACTATATAAATGTGAAATGCTCCTGTTCTATCATTTTATTTTCTCAAGGCTAAGAGCTGTTAGAAGCATGGAATTTTTTCCCCCCACTTCTATTGTGAAATAGTTGACATATATCACTGTATAAGTTTAAGGCATACAGCATGATAGTTTGATTTAATATATTGTAAAATTATTGCCGCAATGGGTCCAGGTAACATCCATCTTCCCATACAGATACAATGAAAAAAAGAGAAAAGAAGAAAAACAATGTTTTTCTTGTGATAAGAACTCATAGGATTTACTCTTTTAACAACTTTTCTGTAGCTCATATAGCAGTGTTAGTTGTAGTCATCATGTTGTGCATATATCCCTAGGACTTATTTATCTTATAATTGGAAGTTTGTAGCTTCTGACTGCATGACTCCAATTTCCCTTCACTCCACACTCTACCTCTGGCAATCACAAGTCTGATCTCTCTTTCTAGGAGTTTTTTGTTTGTTTGTTTTTTAGATTCTACATATAAGTGAGATAATACAGTATTTGATTTTTTCTATCTGACTTATTTTATTTAGCATTTTTCAAGGTCCATCTGTGTTGTCACATGGTAGGATTTTCTCATTTTGGAAGACTGAACAATATTACATATATATGTGTATATATATATGTGTATATATATACGTGTATATATATATATATATACCACAACTTCTTTATACATTTATCCATCTATGGACACTTAGGTTGTTTCCATGTCTTGGCTATTATAAATAATGCTACTATGAACACAAAGGTGCAGATATTTAAGTTGGTGTTTTCATTTCCTTTGGATATATTCCCAGAAGGGGAATTGCTGGATCGTATGGTAGTTATACTTCTACTTTTTTGAGGAACCACCATACTGTTCTCCATAGTGGCTGTACCAATTTACATCCCCACCAACAGTGCACAGTGGTTCTCTTTTCTCTATATCCATGCCAGCGTTTGTTATCTCTTGTCCTTTTGAGGATTGCAATTCTAACAGGTGTGAGGCGATATCTCATTGTGGTTTTAATTTGCATTTCCCTAATGACGATTGATGTTGAGCATCTTGTCATGTACCTGTTGATCCTTTGTATATCTTCTTTGGAGAAATGTCTATTCAGGTCCTTTCCCCATTTTTTACTTAGATTTTTGTTTGTTTGTGTGCTATTGAGTTGTATGAGTTTTTAATATATTTTGGATATTAACCCCTTATCAGATATATGGTTTATAAATATTTTTTGCCGTTTCATAGGTTGTCTTTTCACGTTGTTGATGGTTTCTTTTGTTGGGCAGAAACATTTTTAGTTTAATATAGTCCCACTTGTTTATTTTTGATTTTGTTGCTTGTGCTTTAGGTGTCATATCCAAAAAATCATTACCAAGACTCATGTCAAGGAGTTTTACTGCTGTTTTCTTCTAGAAGTTTCATGATTCCAGGTCTTACATTTAAGTCTTTAATCCATTTTGAGTTAATTTTTGTTAGTGGTGTAAAATATGGGTCTAGTTCATTCTTTTACATGTGAATATCCAATTCTCCCAGCACCATTTATTTAAAAGACTGCCTTATCTCCATTGACTATTCTTGGGTCTCTTGTCAAATATTAATTGACTGTATATGCTTGGGTACAAATCCAGGTATATACATCCAGGTAATCTGTTGTAAGTTAAAAACATCATAAGTCAAAAATGCATTTAACACACCTAATCCACTGAGCATCATAGCTTAACTTCGCCTACCTTAAATGTGCTCATATCACTTACATTAGCCTACAGTTGAGCAAAATCATCTAAAACAAAGCCTATTTTATAATTAAAATATCGATATCTCATGTGATTTATCAAATACTCTACAGAAAGTGAAGAACAGAATGGTCGTATGGGTACAGAACGATTATAAGCGTATTGGTTGTTTCCCCCTGTGATTATGTGGCTGACTTGGGAGCTGTGGCTCACTGCCCCCTGCCCAGCATCATGAGAGAGTGCCTACTTCATATCACCAGCCCAAGAAAAGATCAAAATTCAAAATTCGAAGTTCAGTTTCTACTGAATGCATGATCGCTTTCATGCCATTCATCATGAAGTCAAAAAATTAAGTTGAACCATTGTAAGCTGGGGACTGTCTGTATATAATATTATAGCTCATATATAATACATATATATCATATATGTTATATAATAATGTGTACAATATAATATAGTTTAACATGGATGTGCATTTCTGTGAAATCTCAGAGGAAAATGCTGGTCATAAGTCTGGTTCCACAGAATCAGATTCTAAGATGAGGATTTACCAGGAAGTTTGGTGGAAGAGTAAGGTCGAGAAGAAAGAGGCCACACCCCTGCTTCCACCTTTCCTTTTGCACTCCAGGGCATCTCCCGAGTGTAAACCATGACCTAATGTATCCAAACTCTAGGAAAGGGAGTTGAGTTTTGATTCACCCCAACCAGTCACTTATTGGCTAAATCCTTGTTCTTTCCCTTCACCCCAGCAATGAAAACTCCTAGGCACTTCTCTCTGAAAAGCAGGCTAAATAACCTGGCATAGTCATCAGAAGAGAATCCTATATAAGATGCATGTGAAACAAACACAGATGCCAGAGAAGTTGTGCATAGAAACATAAAAGAGATCAATGGGAATCTGCGAAGAGCACCAATGTAATCCCCTACAATTCTGCGGCAAGAAAATATTTGTACTTCCATTGAGGCATAACCTGGATACTTGTTTTCTGAAAAGATAGGCTATCTAATGAAAAGAGAACTGGTTGGGATGGTAACAGAGATAAAAGTGTATAAAATTTTCAGAAGGTTTAGAAACAGTCAAAACAGTTGCTATCGTGTATAATCTAATCAGTGAAGTATAAGGAAAACTCAAAGATCTATTCCTCAATTTAGAAATAAAGGAAAGAGAGAGAATTGATCAGAGAGATATGATAATCACATTGTAATATAATCTTTGACTCTAGTGAGCACTTCTCAGCTCAAAAGACATAAAAAACATTCTATCAAGAAAAATGAAATCTATATCTGTCTACATAAAAACATTTTAAGAGCTTGTAATGCAAAAACATAAAGTACAATACTTTTATATATATTCTTGTATTTACTTGTATATATATATATTACAAAAACATTTTAGATTCTAATTTTCTCAACTTTTTATTGAGAAATAATTTCAAGTACACTAGTTAAAACAATTTATACCACAAACACCATTATAATCACTGTGTAAATTTTAAAATGTTAACATCACATGTATTATATAAACTAACATTACATTAAGTTTTCTATGATTTTTATTTTTTAAAATTATTTCAGAAGAGAAGAAATGGGGTATATATGTATGTGTGTATATACATAGATCAATACAGTGTATATATATTAATATAGATTTATTAATATCTATATAGATACCTATATCTACCAAAATATAGATATCAAAATAGATATTTGTATCTATATCTATCTATATGTTCCATTAGACTAAGTTTTTTTTTCATTTTTAATTAATGACTTCACTTTAAAAATATCAACTAAAAAATATCTTAATAACATATTCATTTTAATAGTGACTATAAAATTGGCTTAGCAAAGAATTGTTGAATGGAGTTATATCTATTATTTATAATTTTTTTAAAGTAAAAGTATTTCTGTACAATTAGCCACAAGATTATTTATAATTCTTTTAGAGTAAAAATATTTCTTTACAATTAGCCACAAGATATTTACATTTCATTTATTTAGTTTTAAGATGGTTGAATATGGCAGATGGATGGTTTGTTAAACTGATATTTTTCATCATATAGACATGCCTTGTGAAGTTGAGAATGGATTTGATTTCCACCATCTGCACAAAGATTTTTTTTGCATATTTAGCATAGTGTGACATCTAATTTTGTTACTACAGTTGCTCTTCATCTTTCTAAATTCAAAGAATTATGATTTATTTAAAATTTTCTATATTATACAGCATTATTCACTCTGCAAAGTAGCCTTGAGAATGAAAGATTGAGATTGTTTTCTACTTTACAGGGCAATTATCTGTGTTTTACATTTTTTCAAAAATATTGACAAGATAAAAATGAAAAAACAGCAAGTTAATAACACAAAATTATGTGTCTGTATATTTAAAAATATGATACTGGACGAAAGGGGAATATCCTTTGCTACACTTCCTCAATGTTGTATTCCCAAGAAAATAATACATTAGAAAATTAAATTTGATGTTGAAGTCCGGCTTTTTAATTCCAGTTAGAAGTTGAAAGAAAAACACACATCTGTGGTCCTAAGAGTCAATATTGTAGTTTTTGTGGTATTATTGACCCTATTAGTCTAAAGAAATAATGTGGGGGAAAAAATAGATCTGGCATCTAAATTCTTTATACCAAATGCATTTCCCAACTTTGTAAATTTTTATTTATTTATTTATTTGTAAAGGTGGAAGAGAATTATGTGAAATGTGTGTGAAGTTTTATCTTTACTTAGGCTACGTATTTGTGTAATCAAGCAGATTCCAGGAGAGCAAAACACTACAGTGGTTTATTCAGAATGTGGCTTTGTGAATTCATCATTGCTATCATGCTGTACAATAAATGGTATATGTATCAGTCAAATTTTCACATGATAATGATAGAATTTTACATTTCTTTTGATTCTGTTTGGCACTGGCACTTTTAATTTAGAATGGCTAAGCAAAACATGAAGAAAACAATATGTTTCTATGAGATTAAAATAACTTCTGGATTTGTATTTTGATTAAAATTTCCTAATTGATGTCTACAAAAAAGGGAAAACATACTATTGAGATAATCCAAATAGTTTTCATCAATGATATTTTGATAGAATTCACCATTAGTTTGTAATAGTAGTATAATAAGAATGACTTATTATTTGCTTCTTATATTTATACATATATTTAGGAAGACTTTCAATATTTGAAAAACATAATTCAATTCATAACTAGACAATAATAACACATGGCTAAGGGAAAGAAACCTTTGGCTTATTGTTTCCCAATATTTTTATTTGTCAATTAAGGCAGATGGTGGAGGGAAGCCATGCCATCTTCAGCTTCTAGTGATGTATTCATTGTCAAAAGTCCAAATAACCTCGTTTACGTCTTCAAGTATCATTCTCACCCACAGCCAGGTTTTTTCCACTTGAGGCTTTCTTCTTTGGATCCTGGCCAATGTACCTCAAGACTTCATGAGGATGAGGAAGCAGTATTGATTTTCCTTGTAAACTAATCTTGTGTGAGTCTGGCACTCCTTCCCTTGCTATGAATGGAGGGGCACTGGAGAAAACCAGCTGCAGCACTTGCAAGGCAGAATTGCCTCTTTGGTCTTGACCTGAGCTGAATTCCAAATACTGAAGATAAAAAGGAAAACCGCAATGTAGATAGACCATCCTTTCAAGGCAGATACACATTCAAGAGTCTCTAAAAGAATGTTCTTGGGAAATAGGGAATTTGCTTGTTACAGCCAGTGAAGGAGATTCCTTTTATAAGACCTGGTACACTTGTCAGCCAAGATAATGATTACTTATACCGGAGCATTCATGGATTAACCAGGCTGTAAAGTTATTTTTGTGTTAAAATTATAAATAGGTAGTATTATATATATGATATATATATATATGCATAAACATATATGATGTAGAATAAATACATGAAGATTTTGCCATCTTTGTGTTTTATGTAAAATCTAAACACTGATATAAAAATAGTTCTTTAATTCAGATAAATTAATGTTAATTAAATCTATTAATTTCTGTGTTGGCGCTAGCATTTTATGGAGGTAGTACCATCTGTTAGCATGAAAAATATTATAAAATTTTACCATTTAAAAGTCTATTGACATATGTAGATTTATAATAATATCATCTTTTACTATTTATGTCTCTTGGCTTTATTGACCTTAAGAAAACCTAGACTACAAGAAAGAAAATTGTGAAATCAGGTTCAGCAGAGCTTAAATCTTGGTCTCATCTAGTCTGCTTTGGGGAAGTTGCTTGGTCTTTATTGCCTCAGCTTTTTCTTTCCCCCAAAATAATTACCACAATGACTACTTTCCCTTACGACACCTATGGAGGACTCATAATAAGTAATAGAAACTTCTTTCTCTCTTTAAAGCATCCCTGACCACTCAAAATGTTGTGTTACAAAAGGACATAAGATTTACAAATTTCATCTTACAAGAAATAAAATGGTTTAATTAATTCACGATGAACTGATGTTTAAATTGCCACACAATTGTGTAGAAGGATTAATGAAAAACTATGTGAGTGTTAGATATTCAATTCATATGTTCCCTATTTGACACATACAAGATTTAAAAATCCTGTGTATATTATGACGCTCATAACAGCTTATTTTCTTTTTGAGTTTTGTTATGTGCTCAGTAGGCAATGACTAATATATGCTATTTTGAACAGGAGCGTTGGGCTCCAATACTGCCTAAAAGTCTCTTCCTCTGACATGAGGACACCACCGTTCTGCCTATGCTTTGTCTGAACCTTTACTCTTAGAGTAATTTCACCTCTTCTGTGGTTAAAAATAGTGTGGATGGAGGGAGGCATGCTGGCATGAATTGGACATTGAATAAATCTTAGTCATTTTCTGTTATTTTTATGTTGGCATGGATTAGATATATCACCTAGCCAGGTACCTTGCAGGCACAGCTGCTGCCCAGGGGCCTGAGATGCTCATTCATTCATTCAAAGTTCCAGCGTAACACTGACAAGGAAGACACATCTCAAGGAACACAAGGCCTGGAGTTAGAAGTTTTCCAAAGAGAACATTGAGACTGTGATAAGAAATTTTGGAAATGAAACCCTATTTTCTTCACAAGTTTGCCTATGCTGGGCTCTACATATATGAAACAGATGCATTTTCAGTGTCTAGAGCAAATATATTTTTGCAAAGTCTTCAGGCATTCCATTCTTATTTAGACAAATGTTGTATGGCATAACCCACCTTAAGTTATTTTTTGGAATGTGGAATATGATAGGTCAGGACACGTCATATGAAAAATATACATAACAAGTAAATTAAAAGATGAATATAAAAAGAAATACATATATAAATTGCTTAGTAAACTACTTACCACCATTAAAACATGATTGAATATAATGAGGGAGATACCTTGACAATATCAACTGAACATTTTTTTCCTACTAAACTATTTGACCCTACTCCACCTACTGTTTTCCCCCGCTCTGTCCTATAATAAGATATAAAATGTTTTGATTTTGTGTATCATTAACTTCAGTTAACTCTCTTCTCTTTTATAGAATATGCAAAAAATCATGGAATCATCTGGAATCGGAGGTATGTTCAGTGTGTTTACTACATAATGTATAAAAGATTTAAATTTGTATGTGTATCATTACCATCCTAGTAGTCCATTTTCCTTTAAATTTTGTTTGAAAAAGGTTATTTAAAAAGGTTATTTAAAAAGTATTCCCCCATTTATTGTACTTTCATGCACATGTCTCCCTAATTCAATCTTCACATGGCAACCAAAAAAATCTGTTAAAACAGAAATGTGCTTACATAACTCCTACATAAACCATTCAGTAGCTTCTACTGTGATTAGAGTAAGATCCAAAATACTTACATGATACAATATTATTTAAATTGTGTTTCCCAAGTGCACTTTCCCTTTTCAAATGAATCGTCACATCTATTTTCTTTGTTTTTTGAACGTTTTTCAGTATATCCCCCAAACTCCAACTCTAGTTTGGTGGTTCTTATGGGACTGACCCTCTGTGGCCACAGTAATGAACGCGTGTGACCTTATTTAGGACAACCAGGAGTTTACAAGGATTTTTATTTTATATATTGGATGTGAGAATATAAAGTCTTTTTTCTCCTGTAACACGAGGAGTGACCCTGGCTCCTGACTCAGGAAGAAAGGCTATCTGTTAGAATAAAGAGAGAAACGGAATGAATCCTGGTGGCTTTTCAATTCTGCGTTCTGGTCCCTGAAGTGACCTGAACAGTCTTGGTTTCAACCTTCTTATAGCTTTACTTCATTGATTATTGCTTTGGTTTCATTGGCTATCAATAATCTTCTGTTATTCCCATTTTTACTCAATATTCATTTATCATAGTTTTATCATGTACCAGAAAGATGAAATAATATAACAGCATACATTTTTAAAGTATTATGTACTGTTAAAATTAGAGAAGGATTCCACTTCTGGCTGCATTAGTTTATATCCAATTTATTTGGGGGAATTTATCTGATCTCTCCTTGCCTTCATATGAAAAAATGTGATAACAATGATTTTTAATAATATATTTCTCAATCTTTTGAATGACTTCTCCTTATGGAACTTGGGTTACAGATTCCTTGATATACAACAGTTTGTACTGCCTCGTCCTATATGCTTCATGTATTTTTCTCTGTTATTCCACCTCTCTAACTCTTTTTACTGTCCTTAGAAAGGCTACAGGTTCTTTCCCCTATCAGAGTGCTTTAAATAATCATAAATGTGAAAGATTGAATTTGACCATTTATTCCAAGTCTCATATATTTACACACAGAGTTAAACAGACTCATATTAATGGTTCTCAATAAATGTATTTGAATAACTAAATTCTGAACACAACAAAATGCCACAATATGATTGGACCTCAGTGTGTCTAAACTGGGTGTTAGTTTTATATATTGTGTAACATTTGACAGGGTGGGTCTAACTAAAGCAATGACTTAGTCAAAATGCACAACAATAAGTCTAAGCTAGTCCTAAGGACATGAGTTTTGGGGAATGCCTCAATGGAAGAAAATGAAAGATCGTAAGGGCTTAAACCTATTGCCTAAAAAGCTTCATTGCTTTTAACTTACCTGAATTAAGTACTAAGTACTGAGTTATTGCCTGGTTCAGTAATTAAATCAGTTAGGATATGTTTGGTGGTGAGTAACAGAAAACTTATCTGCAGAGAATATTTATTACTTATATGTGAAGAAATCTTCAGGGTTGATTCAGCAATTTAATATCATACAAATTCCGGTTCCCTCACTCCTTTTAATTTTCCAACTTTAGTGGTGGGGCGTTATCACCCTTCAAGTTTACAAAAGAACTGCCACGTTTTCAAACATGAGATTGTCACACCTCAGTATTCTAAAAATAAGGAAACAAAGAATTTGGGGAAGGAGGGGACAAGCACCTAGAGAAACATAAAGACTTTCTCCTCATCTCAATTTTGCATATCATCAAAAATAAAAAATTTTCCCTTTAAGTCTAGGTAATGGCTATTTAACCTCTAGCCTAAAGGATGCCACTATTGGCTTAAGCATTAAACAGCTAAATATTTGGAGGTCTTTAATAGTGTTGATACTGGCTTGTATCAGTAACCAATTAGTCCAAAACCTCCAGGGCATCAGCATTCCATAAAAGTTCCTCAGGTGAATATAATGTGTACCTGGGTATGAGATTCACCGGTTAAAGCATAATGTAATCCATCCCCTTTATCAGAGAACATTTTACCAGAATAAAATGGGAGTTCTGTAAGCAAGGAAGAAACAGGGATAATGAATCCACGTATGAATATCATTCAGAACCTTAATATAAAACACACCTATGACATCTCACCTGCTTCAACTGTGCCTGAAGGAAAGTAAAGCTCTAAAAGAGGTTTTACCCTAAGAAAACATCTCTGAGTCCTTCCAAAAACCTTCTAGGAAATAAATCTTAAAAATTTATCTTCATGAGAGCCAAAGTTAGCACCAAGAACATGGCTTACTATGAATTTCAAAGACTGTGTGCTTATGATAAGAGTGGGTATGTGTTTCATGAGCCTAAGGGACAGAAAGCCTATATCTGAATGAAAATGCTATTTTTTATGACTTCATCCTCAAGATCCATTTCAATCAGAATTTTATACGTGTAATGTTATTTTGTAGTGGAGTAAAAATATTCTTTTGAGAATTTTTCAGGTGTCCCAAACTGACAAACGTGTTCAAGGAACATTTCAATCAGAATTCAATCAGAATTTTAACTTCTGATTCAAGATCTAGCTTGCTGTCCAAGCCAGATTTATTCTTGTAAATAAATGGTGATTTAAAATGTAAACAACGAAATGATCACATAATTATAGTAATTCAAAACCTAGACAATATAGGACAAAATATGATTTTTAAAGTCTATATATTTATTCTTTAAAGTATCTATATTTATACATAAATTTGTATGTTGTTTGGTGATAACTGCAGCACATACTTGGTTTAATGTTTAAAGAAGGTATTGGGTGGTTGTTCACCATGTAGAAGGTCACTACCAAATACCAAACGATGTGACCAGCTACTGGGGTAAAATGTAAGTTAGTGGAGAAATAGTGAGAGAGTAAACAAAGAGGGCTCAGAAAGTAAAGGAAAACAAAACAAAACAAAGCAAAATGAAACAAAAACCCTAAAATGTTGCTGCCAAAGTCTGTACTTGAACAAATGAAGAAGCTGATGAAATCTATGATGTGCAAAAATATTCCAAACAGATGATAATGCTAATGCTTGAGGCTAGTCACAGAAAGAAGAAAATTGAAATGAACAACAAGTCAAAGGAGAGAAAAAAAGTCTTTCATTAACAATGAGTTAATCCTACAATATTATGTAAAACTTTTAAATTCAAAATTCATTCTAAAATATGGCACAAATGAACCTATCTACAACACAGAAACAGACTCACAGACATAGAGAACAGACTTGTGGTTGCCAAGGGGGAGGGGGAGAGAGGGAAGCACTGGGAGTTTGGAATTAGCAGCTGTGAACTGTTTTATATACAGGATGGATAAACAACAAGGTCCTACTGTAGAGCACAGGGAACTATATTCAATATCCTGTGATAAACCATAATGGAAAAGAATATGAAAAAAAAAGAATGTCAATTTGTGTGTAACTGAGTCACTTTGCTGTACAGCAGACATTGGCACAGCATGGTAAATCACGTATACTTCAATAAAAAACAAAAAAAATTTTTAAAGTTCTAAATAAATTCCTATTGTGGAAAAATATCAGAAGTGTCCCATAAATAATCTTAAATAAAAGATTTTAATTTTTTAAAATTTATACACATAGATTTTAAAAATGTATAAACATATTTTATATATCAGTCATACGTGTAATGTTATTTTTTAGTGGAGTAAAAATATTCTTTTGAGAATTTTTCAGGTTTCCCAAACTGACAAACGTGTTCAAGGAACGTGTCTCAGAGCAGCATCTTTTCTTAGAGGTTTTAGGGACATTTTCATTTTAATCGGTTCTTAAGTCAAGCATCTCTGAGAAATATTCACCAGAAAAATTAATGAAATCTCATACAGAAGACAATGAGTTTCAAATAATCTTCCACATACTTTTTAAAAACAAGTGATAAAGCATTAAAGTATTAAAATTTTAATATATTTATGGTTTTTATAAACATTGTGGCTCCTATTGATATGCTTTCTCTGGTTTCAAAATCTATACATTAAATTGCTTAGCAGGTAATCATAAATAAATACTTACATGACACATTTAATTTCTTTACTTGAAATATTTTAATCCTGATGACTATTTCAAATACTAAGTAGAAAGGTGAAATCATCTCTTAGAGATTAAAAGAATCTATTATTTAAAATATAGAACATTAAAAAATAGACTATGAATAAGAACTTACAAATAGTCTCATAAAAAAGGATGAAAGAAAAAGTGAATTTAAATTAATGATCAAATCTATATAAAAAGTTAGTGTCTTTAATAGTATACTTTAAGTTGCATTCTAAGCTTTCAGAAACAAGAATGACAGTAAAAAATGATAAAAATTGGCTAATGGTTTATAAAAATATAGGCAAACATCACTCAGAAATAGTAACTCAATATATTTACCATGAACTCAGCCATCTCTTTGGTAATCTTGCATTTATTATAAACAAAACTGTGTCCAAATTTGAAAGAAATGCTGATAAAAAGCAAATTAATCTTTTTTAAAAAAGTTAATACGTGCCTCAAAAATTTTTCTAAAGTTCATTATTACAAAAATGAGATGAAAAATGATAATACAGTATTTGGAATGGAAAGTTCTATTTTTTCCTTTAAAGTGATTTAAAACATTAGAAGAGAAATTGCTTCGCCATTTTATATTAACTCAGAGTTGTCATTGTTTGCTGTTGGACATGAGTTCTGACAATAACTGATCTTTCTTAATTAGTGATGTTTTTGTAAAAATTTTGCCCATTTAGACTTTTCTTATGTGATTAACTGAAAAGTTAAGACAGACAAAGTTATATGTGCCTAGGCTGACACAATTTTAAGCTAGAGGTCCTATGAAAGGAGGAACAGTAGGGGAGAAATAAAATTAGAATAGTGTCTCAACATGATCACTCTGCCATGCAACCAAATAAATAATTGATTTTTTTAAACATCTTTATTGGAGTATAATTGCTTTACACTTGTGTGTTAGTTTCTGCTTTATAACAAGGTGAATCAGGTATACATATACATATATCCCCATATCTCCTCCCTCTTGTGTCTCCCTCCCACCCTCCTCATCCCACCCCTCTAAGTGGTCACAAAGCACCGAGCTGATCTCCCTGTGCTATGCGGCTGCTTCCCACTATCTATCTATTTTACATTTGGTAGTATATATAAGTCCATGCCACTCTCTCACTTCATCCCAGCTTATCCTTCCCCCTCCCCGTGTCCTCAAGTCCATTCTCTAGTAGGTCTGTATCTTTATTCCTGTCCTGCCACTAGGTTCTTCATAACCTTTTTTTTTTTTTAGATTCCATATATATATGTGTGTTAGCATATGGTATTTGTTTTTCTCTTTCTGACTTACTTCACTCTGTATGACAGACTCTGGGTCCATCCACCTACTACGAATTACTCAATTTCGTTTCTTTTTATGACTGAGTAATATTCCATTGTATATATGTGCGACATCTTCTTTATCCATTCATCTGTCGATGGACACTTAGGTTGCTTCCATGTCCTGGCTATTGTAAATAGAGCTGCAATGAACATTGTGGTACATGACTCTTTTTGAATTATGGTTTTCTCAGGGTATATGCCCAGTAGTGGGATTGCTGGATCGTACAGTAGTTCTATTTTTAGTTTTTTAAGGAACCTCCATACTGTTCTCCATAGTGGCTGTATCAATTTACGTTCCCACCAACAGTGCAGGAGGGTTTCCTTTTCTCCACACCCTCTCCAGCATTTATTGTTTGTAGATTTTTTGATGATGGCCATTCTGACTGGTGTGAGGTGATACCTCATTGTAGTTTTGATTTGCGTTTCACTAATGATTAGTGATGTTGAGCATTCTTTCATGTGTTTGTTGGCCATCTGTATATCTTCTTTGGAGAAATGTCTATTTAGGTCTTCTGCCCATTTTTGGATTGGGTTGTTTGTTTTTTTGATATTGAGCTGCATGAGCTGCTTGTATATTTTGGAGATTTGCTTTGTCAGTTGCTCCGTTTGCAAATATTTTCTCCCTTCTGAGGGTTATCTTTTCATCTTGTTTATGGTTTCCTTTGCTGTGCAACAGCTATTAAGTTTCATTAGGTCCCATTTGTTTATTTTTGTTTTTATTTCCATTTCTCTAGGAGGTGGGTCAAAAAGGAGCTTGCTGTGATTTATGTCATAGAGTGTTCTGCCTGTGTTTTCCTCTAAGAGTTTGATGGTGTCTGGCCTTACATTTAGATCTTTAATCCATTTTGTGTTTATTTTTGTGTATGGTGCTAGGGAGTGTTCTAACTTCATTCTTTTACATGTAGCTGTCCACTTTTCCCAGCACCACTTATTGAAGAGGCTGTCTTTTCTCCATTGTATATTCTTGCCACCTTTATCATAGATAAGGTCACCATATGTGTGTGGGTTTATCTCTGGGCTTTCTATCCTGCTCCATTGATCTACATTTCTGTTTTAGTGCCAGTACCATACTGTCTTGATTACTGTAGTTTTGTAGTATAGTCTGAAGTCAGGGAGCCTGATCCTCCAGCTCTGTTTCTCTTTCACAAGATTGCTTTGGCTATTCGGGGTCTTTTGTGTTTCCATACAAGTTCTGAAATTTTTTTGTTCCAGTTCTGTGAAAAATGCCATTGGTAGTTTGATAAGAATTGCACTGAATCTGTAGATTGCTTTGGGTCGTATAGTCATTTTCACAATGTTGACTCTTCCAATCCAAGAACATGGTATATATCTCCATTTGTTTGTATCATCTTTAATTTCTTTCATCAGTGTCTAATAGTTTTTTGCATAGAAGTCTTTTGTCTCCTTAGGTAGGTTTATTCCTAGGTATCTTATTCTTTTTGTTGCAATGGTAAATGGAAGTGTTTCCTTAATTTCTCTTTCAGATTTTTTGTAGTTGGTGTATAGGAATGCAAGAGATTGCTGTGCATTAATTTTGTATCCTGCTACTTTACCAGATTCATTTATTAGCTCTAGTAGTTTTATGGTAACATCTTTAGGATTCTCTATGTATAGTATCATGTCATCTGCAAACAGTGACATCTTTACTTCTTCTTTTCCAACTTGGATTCCTTTTATTTCTTTTCCTTCTCTGATTGCTGTGGCTAAAACTTCCAAAACTATGTTGAATAATAGTGGTGAGAGTGGGCAACCTTGTCTTGCTCCTGATCTTAGAGGAAATGGTTTCAGTTTTTCACCATTGAGAACGATTTTGGCTGTGGGTTTGTCATATATGGCCTTTATTATGTTGAGATAAGTCCCCTCTGTGCCTACTTTCTGGAGTGTTTTTATCATAAATGGGTGTTGAATTTTGTCAAAAGCTTTTTCTGCATTATTGAGATGATCATATGGTTTTTCTCCTTCAATTTGTTAATATGGTGTATCACATTATTGGTTTGTGTATATGGAAGAAGCCTTGCATTCCTGGGATAAACCCCACTTGATCATGGTGTGTGATCCTTTTAATGTGCTGTTGGATTCTGTTTGCTAGTATTCAGTTGAGGATTTTTGTATCTATGTTCATCAGTGATATTGGTCTGTAGTTTTCTTTCTTTGTGACACCTTTATCTGGTTTTGGTATCAGGGTGATGGTGGCCTCGTAGAATGAGTTTGGGAGTGTTCCTCCCTCTGCTATATTTTGGAAGAGTTTGAGAAGGATAGGTGATAGCTGTTCTCTAAATGTTTGATAGAATTCGCCTGTGAAGCCATCTGGTCCTGGGCTTTTGTTTGTTGGAAGATTTTTTATCACAGTCTCAATTTCAGTGCTTGTGATTGGTCTGTTTATATTTTCTATTTCTTCCTGGTTCAGTCTTGGAATGTTGTGCTTTTCTAAGAATTAGTCCATTTCTTCCAGGTTGTCCATTTTATTGGCATAGTGTTGCTTGTAGGAGTCTCTTAGGATGCTTTGTATTTCTGCAGTGTCTGTTGTAACTTCTCCTTTTTCATTTCTAATTTTATTGGTTTGAGTCCTCTCCCTCTTTTTCTTGATGAGTTTGGCTAATGGTTTATCAATTTTGTTTATCTTCTCAAAGAACCAGCTTTAATTTTATTGATCTTTGCTATTGTTTTCTTTGTTTCTATTTTACTTATTTCTGCTCTGATCTTTATGATTTCTTTCCTTCTGCTAACTTTGGGTTTTGTTTGTTCTTCTTTCTCTAGTTCCTTTAGGTGTAAGGTTAGATTGTTTATTTTAGATTCTTCTTGTTTCTTGATTTAGGCTTGTATAGCTATAAACTTTCCTCTTAGAACTGCTTTTGCTGCATCCCTTAGATTTTGGATCATCGTGTTTTCATTGTCATTTGTCTCTAGGTATTTTTTGATTTCCTCTTTGATTTCTTCAGTGATCTCTTGGTTATTTAGTAATGTATTGTTTAGCCTTCCATGTGTTTGTCTTTTTTACGTTTTTATCCCTGTAATTCATTTCTAATATCATAGTGTTGTGGTCAGAAAAGATGCTTGATATGATTTCAGTTTTCCTAAATTCACTGAGGCTTGATTTGTGACCCAAGATGTTATCTATCCTGGAGAATGTTCCGTGCGTACTTGAGAAGAAAGTAATCTGCTATTTTTGGATGGAATGTCCTATAAATATCAATTAAATCTATCTGGTCTATTGTGTCATTTAAAGCTTCTGTTTCCTTATTTATTTTCATTTTGGATGATCTGTCCATTGGTGTAAGTGAGGTTTTAAAGTCCCCCACTATTATTGTGTTACTGTCGATCTCTTGTTTTATAGCTGTCTGTTAGCAGTTGCCTTATGTATTGAGGTGCTCCTATGTTAGGTGCATATATATTTATAATTGTTATATCTTCTTCTTGGATTGATGCCTTGATCCTTATGTAGTGTCCTTCCTTGTCTCTTGTAACATTCTTTATTTTAAAGTCTATTTTATCTGATATGAATATTGCTACTCCAGCTTTCTTTTGGTTTTCATTTGCATGGAATATCTTTTTCCATCCCCTCACTCTCAGTCTGTATGTGTCCCTAGGTCTGAAGTGGGTCTCTTGTAGACAGCATATATATGGGTCTTGTTTTTTCTATCCCTTCAGCAAGCCTGTGTCTTTTGGTTGGAGCATTTAATCCATTCACGTTTAAGGTAATTATCGATATGTATGTTCCTAGGACCATTTTCTTAATTGTTTTGGGTTTGTTTTTGTAGGTCCTTTTCTTCTCTTGTGTTTCCCACTTACAGAAGTTTCTTTAGCATTTGTTGTAGAGCTGGTTTGGTGGTGCTGAATTCTCTTAGCTTTTGCTTGTCTGTAAAGCTTTTGATTTCTCCATCGAATCTGAATGAGATCCTTGCTGGGTAGAGTAAAATTGGTTGTAGTTTCTTCCTTTTCATCACTTTAAGAATATCATGCCACTCCCTTCTGGCTTGTAGAGTTTCTGCTGAGAAATCAGCTGTTAACCTTATGGCAGTTCCCTTGTATGTTATTTGTCGTTTTTCCCTTGCTGCTTTCAATAATTTTTCTTTGTCTTTAATTTTTTCCAATTTGATTACTATGTGTCTCAGCATGTTCCTCCTGGGTTTATCCTGTATGAGACTCTCTGCGCTTCCTGGACTTGGGTGGCTATTTCCTCTCACACGTTAGGGAAGTTTTCGACTATAATCTCTTCAAATATTTTCTCTGGTCCTTTCTCTCTCTCTTCTCCTTCTGGGACCCCTATAATGCAGATGTTGTTGTGTTTAATGTTGTCCCAGAAGTCTCTTAGGCTGTCTTCATTTCTTTTCATTCTTTTTTCTTTAGTCTGTTCCGCAGCAGTGAATTCCACAATTCTGTCTTCCAGGTCACTTAACCGTTCTTCTGCCTCAGTTATTCTGCTATTGATTCCTTCTAGTGTAGTTTTCATTTCAGTTATTGTATTGTTCATCTCTGTTTGTTTGTTCTTTAATTCTTCTAGGTCTTTGTTAAACATTTCTTGCATCTTCTCGATCTTTGCCTCCATTGTCTTTCCGAGGTCCTGGATCATCTTCACTATCATTATTCTGAATTCTTTTTCTGGAAGGTTGCCTATCTCCACTTCATTTAGTTGTTTTTCTGGGGTTTTATCTTGTTCCTTCATCTGGTGCATAGCCCTCTGCCTTTTCATCTTGTCTATGTTTCTGTGAATGTGGTTTTTGTTCCACAGGCTACAGGATTGTAGTTCTTCTTGCTTCTGCTGTTTGCCCTCTGGTGGATGAGGCTATCTAAGAGGCTTGTGCAAGTTTCCTGATGGGAGCCACTGGTGGTGGGTAGAACTGCCTGTTGCTCTGGTGGACAGAGCTCAGTAAAACTTTAATCCGTTTGAGTGCTGATGGGTTGGGCTGGGTACCCTCCCTGTTGATTGTTTTGCCTGAGGCAACCCAACACTGGAGCCTACCTGGGCTCTTTGGTGGGGCTAATGGCAGACTCTAGGAGGGCTCACGCCAAGGAGTACTTCTCAGAACTTCAGCTGCCAGTGTCCTTGTCCCTACGGTGAGCCGCAGCCACCCCCGCCTCTGCAGGAGACCCTCCAACACTAGCAGGTAGGTCTGGTTCAGTCTCCCCTGGGGTCACTGCTCCTTTCCCTGGGTCCCGATGCACACACTACTTTGTGTGTGCCCTCCAAGAGTGGAGTCTCTGTTCCCCCAGTCCTGTCAAAGTCCTGCAATCAAATCCCACTAGCCTTCAAAGTCTGATTCTCTAGGAATTCCTCCTCACATTGCCGGACCCCCAGGTTGGGAAGCCTGACTTGGGGCTCAGAACCTTCACTCCAGTGGGTGGACTTCTGTGGTATAAGTGTTCTCCAGTTTGTGAGTCACCCACCCAGCAGTTATGGGATTTGATTTTACTGTGATTGTTCTCCTCCTACCGTCTCATGTGGCTTCTCCTTTGTCTTTGGATGTGGGGTATCTTTTTTGGTGAGTTCCAGTGTCTTCCTGTCAATGATTGTCCAGCAGCTAGTTGTGATTCTGGTGTTCTTGCAAGAGGGAGTGAGAGCACGTCCTTCTACTCTGCCATCTTGGTTCCGATTCTCGAGAGTTGATTTCTTAACAATATTGGATCTTCCAAACCAAGAATATGGAATAACTCATCATTTCTTTAGATTTTCTTTAATTTCTCAAATCCATAGTTTGTTTTTTTATCATATAGTTTTTATTCACCTTTTGCTAAATGTATGGTAACATAAGAATTTTGACACTGTCATAAATAGAATGTTTTAAATTTTATTTTCTTATTGCTTGCTGCTAGTGTTTGAAAATAAAATTAACTTTTGTATATTAACCTTGTAATCTGCAAATGTGCTAAATGCAATTATTTCTTGTAGCTTTGTGTGTGTTCTCCTTAGAATGTGAAATGGTAAGAGTGGTATCCTTCTGTGTTCAGTATTTCACCATGAATTATGATATTAGTTGTAGATTTATCATACTTGGCTTTTGTCAAATTGAGGAAGTTCCCCTCTATTAGTTTACTGAGAGGTTTTTTTTTTTAAACATCTTTATTGGAGTATAGTTGCTTTACATTGTTGTGTTAGTTTCTGCTGTATAACAAAGTGAATCAGCTATACTTATACATATATCCCCATATCGCCTCCCTTTTGAGTCTCCCTCCCACCCTCCCTATCCCACCCCTCTAGGTGGTCATAAAGCACCAAGTTTGTCTCCATGTGCTATGCGGTTGCTTCCCACTAGCTCTCTATTTTACATTTGGTAGTGTATATATATCAATGCCACTCTCTCACTTCGTCCCAGCTTACCCTTCCCCCTCCTCACGTCCTCAAATCCATTCTCTATGTCTGCGTCTTTATTCCTGTCCTGCCCCTAGGTTTTTCAAAAGAAATTAAAGATGATACAAACAGATGGAGAGATATACCATGTTCTTGGATTGGAAGAATCAACATTGTGAAAATGACTATACTACCCAAAGCAATCTACAGATTCAATGCAATCCCTATCAAACTACCAATGGCATTTTCCACAAAACTAGAACAAAAAATTTTACAGTTTGTATGGAAACACAAAAGACCCCGAATAGCTAAAGCAATATTTAGAAAGAAAAAAGGAGCTGGAGGAATCAGGCTCCCTGATTTTAGACTATACTACAAAGCTACAGTAATCAAGACAGTATGGTACTGGCACAAAAACAGAAATATAGATCAATGGAACAGGATAGAAAGTCCAGAGATAAACCCTTGCACATACGGTCACCTTATCTTTGATGAAGGAAGCAATAGTATACAATGCAGAAAAGACAGCCTCTTTAATAAGTGGTGCTGGGAAAACTGGACAGCTACATGTAAAAGAGTGAAATTACTGAGAGATTTTAACAGACATTAATGTTGATTTTTTTCAAATTATTTTCCTGTGTCTATTGAAGTGGTTTGTTGAAACAACCTTGCATTACAGAGATAACATTTACTTGGTCATAATGTATTATTCTTTTAACATGTTGTTGGATTCAATTGTCAGTATTTTAAAGTATTTTTGCATCCATATTCATGAACAATATTAGTTCATAAATTTCTTTTTTTGTCTTTGTGAGGTTGGGAGATTATGCTTTTTCTAGCCTCTTAAAGCAAGTAGGAAGGGATACCTCTTCCTGGATGAGTCTGTGTAAGATTGGTCTTTCTTCTTAAGTATTTGATAAAATTCAACAGTGAAACCATCTGGGTCTGAAATTTTCTTTGTAGCAAAGTTTTTAATGATGAATTCTGTTTCGTTAGTAGATACAGGGCTATTACAAGTTCCGATTTCACAGAATGTGAGTTCCGCTCAGTTGCATTTCCAAGGAATATGTCCATTTCAACAGAGTTTTCCAATTAGTTGGTATTAAGTTGGACAAAATATTATCTTTTATCCTTTGACTATCTATAGGCTCTACAGTGATAACCCCTCTCTCATCCATTCTATTATAATTTGTGGGATTTCTTTTTCTTTTTTCTTTATCAGTCTGAGTAGGTGCTTATAAGGGTTTTTGTTTTGTTTTCATTGGTGCATTTTTTAAAAATCTGCTCAAAGAATCAACGTGTGGCTCTGTAATTTTTCTGTGTGTCTGAATTTGGTATCCTATTTCTGTGGTTTGACTGTAATTTACTTTTCTTTTTTTATATATTTTAAGGTGAAATTTTGGGTGATTGATTTAGAATATTTTAGAAATTTTTTTCTCCTCCATTGTTAGCAAATAAAAGCTATAAGATTTTCTCTAAACCCTACTGTGGCTATATATCATGAATTTTTATATGATTTTTTTCATTATCATCAGGTTTGAATTTTTTCTAATTTTCTTATGTGACCCAACAATTATATATATGAATAATGCTGAATTTCTAAATAATTGGTATTTCCCATGATATCCCCTTGTTACTGATGTCACTTGCACTTAATGTGTTCTGAAACATGCTCTCTTTATTTCTAAGCCTTTTAAATTTATTGACTATTCTTTTTAAAGGAAAAATAGGTAGTTTCCCTGTTTCACATACTGTAAATATAAATCTGAATCTTTATTAGTGAATTATCACATAAACTTAACCTATATCCTCACTTTCTTAAAGACATCCTAAATTATGGCAACAGAAGACTAGCAAACTTGAAAATTACTACACTTTTAAGCAGTTACTACTTAATATGTTAGTACTTTGGTACAATGGAATTAACACACTGGTGGTGAGCATTAAGTTTTAATATTAATTAACATTAAGTCTATCCATTACTTCCTTCATAAAGTGTTATTTTGATGTAAATGTTAAAATGTTTCTTTATATCTTTAAACAAATAATCCAACCAAGTGTCTTTACATTTATATAGCTTAAAAATACTTCCAAAATAAAATGAAAGAAGACAAAAGAGGAGGGAAAAAGATTTGAGGGAAAGAAGGATGGGTCACCAAGCCCTATTTAGTCTAATTACTGTATTTTAAAGTAAAATAAATATCATTTTGTGAATCAACAGTTTATATTTTTCTAAAGTCATAGAACACACACACATTTTTATTGCATAATACAATTCTCCCCATGAATTGTTTCCCTATAATGCTTTTCTTTGTCACTGAGAAAAGATGGGTCTATTTATATTCCATTTAATTCATTTTTGAAAAGAATACTCTATCACCTTAATTCACAGAAAACAAAATCATACAGGCTCTCACCAGTATTCAAAAAAAAAAAAAAAAAAACCTTAGAAGATAAGAAGAGTACTTCGAACAAACTGAAGACTTACTGAATAAGCCATGAACAGGGAATTTCAGAGGAAAGCATAATGTTCACTCTATCAACAAAAATACATTTTGCCTCTGGCAAAGCTAAGGGCAGACATATCCCATATAGACTTGAGTCCTAAATACTGTTTAGAAGAAATTTTTATTAGATTAAATGTCAGTAGAATAAACAAAGAAATTTTCAACTGCTTGTATTTTAAATGGTGTTCAGTACTAGTGCAGGGTATCTACTAAGAACATGGACAGCTCTGAATTTAGTCATAAAAATGTGGTAGTCTCATTCAATTTAATAACCAATATTTGTGTTCTGAAACAGTAATATTTTGAATAATTTTTTGAAGATGATCCTCTTATAAAGCATGGCTTTAAATCACTTATATTCCTTTTCTTAATATACATAGCAGATCGCTTATTTGGCTTATGATTCATAAAAAAATACTGAAGCTCCTGGTTCACGCTCACATGGAAAGCTACAATTACCTCCCCCTTGGCCTCCCTGCCTCTCCCAGATGTTTTCCTCATCAGTTTATCATGGTGAAATAAAGAAGGCTTTCAACATGCAAACATGATCATGTATCTCTTCCACCCTTCCCCCCACTACTTTCCAAGTTTTTATTTGCCTTTGGCCTTAGATTATTATACATTTACATATAGACTACTATACATAACCTATGGGAACTCTACATGAACTAGCCTTCTGTTGTCTCTCTAGCTTCATATCTTATCACTCTACTACCATCTACCTTCTATCCTTCATGATTTTTACTCGGGGGAGTTAAATATTTTGTGGCTTGCAATTTCATGATCTTTCTTCCTTGTTTTGGGACATTTACATGTATCACATCTTCTCCTTGAATACTCTTCCTTACACCTCCTTTTCACCTGAAGACCTTTTACTTGTATTTTATGTCTCGTCTGGTATGCCATTTCATCTAATGAGACTTTTCCATTTAAAAATTCCTACTCTTTTTGTCAACATAGCATGTAATACATCATATCTCTGTCTGTGTGCTTGTCTGTACTCCTTTCTGAATTTATGTGTTTTCTGAAGAATACTTACTACATTTACAATTATATCCCTAGGAGCTAGTAAAGTAGCTTGCACATAATAAAATTTTTTAATATGTATGAATTAAATTGAGTAGAGCTCATATAGTAAAAAAAAACTATATCACGTTGCATTCTAAAATAATTTCTACATAGTCTTAATGTATAGTGTATATACACACATACATACACAGTCTTTGCCATTCATTTATTAAAATTATTCTATTTTAATTAATATAATTAGTTCCATCTTAAATGTACATACCACTCATTTAAGATCTATTGATATTCCTCTCCAGAATAATTTTTGCACATTCAACCTTGTTTCACCTATGTTCTCCTGTAGACATACCCATCTAGATGTGAGAAAATGTATACACACATTTTAAATACATTTTTGAAGAAATATGACATTTGATCATTTCATTAATCAATTTATTTTGAATATAATTTTTAACTTTGAATTCTATTTATATATAGTACTGGCCATATGTGCTATCCACAGCCTTGAACCTGCTGTTCCACTTGTGCTGATCAGGGTTACTGTGTCAACAACACATCATCGGTCAGGTACAAATGTTTTATCTCACGATGGCCTGATCCCACTTCACACTCTTATTAGTAGGTGAACAATCCAACACTGGGTAAGGTCTGCTTCATAATGAAGAGCTGATATCTAAGGACTAAAAAGCAGAAGTGCTATGAACACTTGGCCAACACATTGCAGTTATCCTTGTGGTAACTTTTCTGATACTTCCTGCTTAAGACCCCAAGGGTCAGAAGGATCTCAAGGACCTGATTTCACAGATTGTGTCTGTTCCAAAAAATCAAGCCCACTTTTGCCCTTCTGCTCATAGATGGGTCTGTCCTCCCTGAACTTACTTTAGGATATTACTGTTTGACTGGTGTACCATTCCCAGTCACCTAGGCTGTAGGTGACTAATCCAGGTATACTGAGCCCAACAGTAGTGTGGCCAGAATATTATGCCTATGGCCTGACATGAAAAAAATGGATGAACTGGATTTGCTCCTTTGGGAATTTTATCTAAGAAATTCTAAAGGATTGAGCCCAATTTTAGGGTTGACAAATTGGCAAATCTAAATGGATATGATATACAAAAAGTCAGAGAAACCATGATAGACAACCCTATACGTAAGAAAAATGATAGGGTTGGTAAAGAGAAGAGAAGAGAGTAGGTACAGAGAGAGATGTAGAGACCACATAAAAATGAAAATGGTCCATGTCCAACCAATAACTGTCTATTGGTTATATTCATTATTTTCAAACTATAGAAACAAACAATGACTAATAAAAATAGGAAAATAATTTATTGAGGTAGAGCACAGAATTGATAGAGAAAATGAAAATGACTAAAATATAGAAATGAACATTTTGTTAAACTCTAACATCTAGTTCTTGGGAAAAGCAAAACTGATATATAATGGACTTAATGTTAAAAAAAAAAAATATCGAAAAAAAAAAAATATCGGAATAAAACACTCCAAATAGAATTGATGATGGGAATTACATATTATGTATATTTTCACTTTTCTTTTACAGTGATTCTGTGCACTAGATTGGAGAATGTGCAGGTCTATTTGATTCTTAAGCAAAATAAATGTACAGATAATCTTTGGAGGTGATATGAATAAATATATCAGCACCTAAACTATCACAGGGAATTAGCTACCCAGCATCAAGGGTCCAGCCTTTTAGCACTGGGCTTTCTAAAAAATTAGAAAATGAGTTTCATATTGCCCAGAACAACAATCTCCATCCTCATAACCACTGTTTTTTGTTTGTTTGTTTGTTTGTTTTAAGCTAACACTTAGATAATCCCCCAGAATAGTTTTTATGAAGTCTGATTCCCCTGGGTGTGGGCTATACCTATACTGGCAGAATTTATGCTATACCATCCTAAACATTGGATTACTAAATAAAATTTATAAAAATAAATGTACAAATAGATTCATTGAAGTGAAACTATATCTCAACAAATTTTTGAAACTATATCTCAACAAACACAATTTCTTTGTCTTTTGAGAGAAAAGACAAATTACCTACAAAGACATGATTTCAAGACATTATTTCTCATTAACAAATATAGGTGCCAGAAAGCATGCAGTAATAGATTCAAACTGCTGAAAAGAAAAAAAAACCTCTTGATTTAGAATTTACATCTAAATTATCCATCATTTACAGATAAAATCAAATATAGCTAAATTATTACTATAAAAACAGAGTTTACCACTTGCAGAACGCCACTATAATAATTATCAAAGGTTATGCTTTACAAAGAAAAATAAACCAAAATTAAAAACTCATGGCTTTTACCTAGAGTCCTTGGATCCATTATCAAATCTGCCACAAATGAAGAAACCAGGGTGATTTTACTAAAAAAAAAAAAAAAGCCCACTTGTTTTAAGAGATGGCAGGAATTTAAAAATTCATGAATGTCTCCTTTGCCTAACAAGGACAACAGACGTGATTTTCAGGTAAGCATACACAGCTCCTAAGAGTTTGAAGATCTTGCAACAAGTAAAAGTTCATATATCCAGAAGCAGAACAAGGGCTGCTAATCACAGATCTTAAAACTTTCTTGTAACATGCTGCTATTTGTTAAGAAGAAGATTGTATCTTATTACTCACTAAATAGAAGTTGTCCTATGATTAACATAAGTATCTGAAAATATTTAAAATAAGTTTGATCCTGCTGCATTATTTCAAATACATATGGAGCAACTAAATGACAGAATAATGTCAACCAAAAAAAAAAAAAAAATAAGTTGTTGCCAAAATTCAAGCTAATATGTTATTACCTCTGGGCAGACAAAATCAGAGTTGCTTTATTGATTTCAAGCTGTTATTTTTAAAATCAATTTGAAATTATTTGCCTAAATGGGAAGTGTCTGGGTGAAATATAATGCATAGAAATGTACAGCATGCAATGTAGTACATGCGGAGTAGTGCATGGAAAAAGTACTTCTTCGCTACAAGAAAAAAACTGTTAATTCTCCCTTAAAGTGGGGTCAGTAAGAAATGTATGTTTGTTGACTCTTCTTTCTGTAGAAATTGAAATTTATTCGAAAGCGTTTTCTCAATGGGTAGAATCTGTGGTCTAACTTTTCTGAGCATTTAGCACTAGACTAGAGTAGAATACACCCCTGTGAGGGTCATAATGGGAAACCAGAAGTGACAATACAAAGTTATTTATTTCACTGTGTTTTCTTACTAAGTAATAAAATTCTGCAAAGGATATGTGGCCACTACAGACATGTGTACCCTGATGGTTATTCTCATACAGACTGAAAGATTTCACTTACATAAAAAATTGAATTTGTTATAAAAGTCAATCTTTAATTTCATGTATTGTGGTTAATTTGGAGCAGATCAATCATATATTTCAGAATCAATATCATTAATAAAATAAAAAGATATAAAATTCTGTTTCATGTGTTATAAAGAACTAGAAACTATTGCAAATAGGAATAGGAAAACTAAGGAAACTATAGATAATCTTTGAAATTTATTTTAGGTGATATAATTAATATTGTTGAACTACTAGACATGTAATGAGATTTAGTAAAATATAATAATTTCATATCAGTAATATAACTACCTCTCAATTTTGTTGATAACTCAAGTCAAAATGTTTGATTTTGTGATATATTTTAAATGATTGCTTTTGTTTGGCACATTTGAAAAAGAAGCATAAAATTGAAATTTCCTGAAGTGCCTTCAAAAACTCTCTCTCAGACTTATAAATCATGGAGCTTGAGATTGGTCCATTTCACATTGGGGCATTCATAAAGTTAATTCATTTTTATTTTCTGAAGATTGTTTTGACCTAGAAAATCTGACTTGCTTGCCTGTTTGAAATGCACTTTAATATTTGAATTAAATGTACCAGATTTTTTTTTCAAAACCCCTACTACAACACTTATTGAAATATATATATACATATATATTAGATCATATTCTCACTGTCATTTCATTTAAACGAGAGTAGTCCATATGATACTTTTTTTCCTTTTATTGAAGTATAGTTGATTTACTCTATATGATACTTTTAAGCTGCCAGTCAACTGAAAAATCTTGAGACGGTTTTCTGTCCAGCATTGCCTGTAGATATTTCTTCAGTCTTTTCATTAGTTCTCATTAGTTTTCATTAGTTTTTCTTTCTCTCTCCTCTCTTCCCTTTATTTTTTACTCCATTTTCAAAATACTTTTCTATGAAACGATTTGGTTTCTGTGCAGTGTATCTGGTGTAACCTATACTGTGCAGTGCCTTCAGCAAATTTCCTTTCTAAGTCTTTCGAAAAAGCAGCAGAGAAGGTAACAAGAACTTTATTGTTTACAATTTCTTTTCTGCTACTGAAGATTTGGGGAAAACATCATGCATAAAACATTTTGTCTGACCACCCTGACTATGCCCCTTCGTATATTTTAGGGACTTCCTCTCAAAGCTACCATATGGCCTGAAGTTTTGCTAGCATATCTAAATAAAGGCTTGGAAGTTCTTTGCTGTGTGCCCCCAGTCTCCAAGACAAAATTTGTGGATTGCTTTTAAAAGTCAATTTTAAAACTCTAGCCGTTGGTAAAAAACTAAATTAAAAACAGCTTGAGAAGAGTTGAACATGACAAAATAATAGTTCAAGGAGATTTAGAGATACTGTCAGAAGTTATGCTGAAGTTAGAAGAAACAATTTAAAGGTTATTCCAAGGAACTTGCAGATCTCATGTTAATGCTAATGAACCAAGAAATATTAGGCTAAGAGAGTTAATCCGTATTCAGAGCATTCAAATAAATTAAATGAAAAAGGTGCAGATGTAATGCAACTTGCAAATGCTGGTTTCAATAATTGTCCCATCAGCTGAGTATTTATCTAATCAGCCCTGCTAAATTTACCTTTCTCACTAATATTGCTTTTCTCTTTTGTCACATCATTTTAATGGCATTTTAGTCAAACTGAGGATTTCCCCCTGAATCAGTTGAGAAAGAAGACTCTAATGTCCTTATCTGTAGAGGGATTTATTTAGTGAGAAAAACTAGTGTGTGGTCATTTTAAAATACATGCTTCTCTTGTCAAGACCCATCCCTCTGAAGTACTTAGGAGTGTTAGTTCTTTTCTTTCTTCTTCATTCTGGAATCTTGTTTAAAATCTATATTTACACAGTATTTTCAAAAACTTCACGAGTGTATAACAACATTATATAGTTTTTAATCAAAATGATTTCTATAGTACCTTTTTTTGTGTGTATTTCACTATGGTTTCCCTACCAGTTTTCCATGTATCCTCTCTTCCCTTTCAATGCCATCAATCTTGTTTTGTTTTTTTTTTTTCCAAATTAATTAATAATAAAAGGATGTATCCAAACATTGGAATACGAAGTAATGCCTCTCAACATTTTTCAGATGTTTCACTCAAACAACATCTGTCCCGTACATGAGTAAGAGTATGAGATTTCTCGTGCTGTAAAGCAACCAGTCCAGGGCTCTGGTGACCCCAGACCCTGCAAGCCACTCAGAAAGACAAAGAAGCAGTATATTGGCACAAATGTAATCCACTTCGAGAACACTGAGTGAAATGTAAAAACAAGCTTTGCTAATGCTTTCTGATGTAGATTAAATGTGGACTTTGACTTGAGATTTCTTAAGACTTCTATGCCTATTCCTTTGCTTTCTTTCATAACCGGGAAAAAAATGATTCAGTTTGTCACTGGCTGATTCATTTATAGCATCTACAATGTTTTTATAAAAGAGTTAGGTTAATTTTATAATCTTCCACATGGTATGTTTCAATGAAGACGTCTTGGAGAGGTTCTTAATGTCAAAGAAATTTCACAGACAATATTGGGAAAAATAAATGTGAGAAAGGAAGTCATTTTAGGATTAGGGATAAGTGTGAAAAAGGGCCAGACCCTACTTATATGCCTAGAAAATAACTTTCAGTTTGGAGGTTATAATGCACATTAATTTTTTTTAATAAAAATGACCTTTTTAAAAAATGAAGAGGCATGCCTTCTCTTTTAGCAAGAATATTTCATTAATAATTGTCAAGCTGCAATTAGAAGAAGAGCAAGCTTTCAATTCTTATAACTTTTCTCTAAAATGTTGGCACATGAAAAGAAGTGCCCTGGACAGATGGGAAATTAGCATGTCATAAAAATCTATAATAGATTGGCTCATGCTGTCAATCTCATGAAAGTAATTACATCACGATGACTTTTCCTGAAAATTACGATGGACTTAACAAGGGAAATATGCATATAAGGCAAACAACAATACAAATAAATATTTCCTTTCAATACAATTTTCTAATCTCTTTTTAATTGTTTGCTAGGATGGAGGCTTTTAAATTATTTTTGGAGGGTAACATCATGCAAAAATTTTACTTTTTAAGAGGAAGATGTGTACATGACGAGGTGGAGGGTGGTCGGTCACCACACTGCTCAAGGGTTAGTCTTCAGATGATGTTCTCTGATACCCCTGGGGCCAAATGCAGAGGCTTTTCCCTTCCACAGCATTTCCCTTAAAAGTGTCTAGTGTCAAGGGTGGTCTATAGAGTGTTTGTTTGATAAGGCAACAAATTGCAGGGTCAAAAGTAGGCATTAAAACTCCTTGAACAGTTAGTGGTGACATGCTTGCTGCTTGTCTGTAGGAAAATCCTTATTAGCTTGCAAAGAGAAGGCAGCTAAATTACTTTGTTAGCATAGGTGATGTTTGGCAATCACAGGAATGGAGACTCATGCTCTCTGCCAACAGACTGGGTTCCCACAGGCCTCCCTAATTCTGGGGAAGGGTGCAAAGAACTTGGTGATCTCTTACTTTTGCCTCTTCTCCCATGTTAAAGAGGTTCCTCTTTCCTCATTTCCTCCAGCCCAGGGTTTGTCAACCTCGATACTATTGCATTTTGGATTGGATAACTGTATGTGGTAGAAGCCGTCATGTGCATTTTAGGATCTAGCAGATATAGCCTCTACCCTCTAGAGGCCAACAGCACCCCTCCGCCCTCAGTTATGGCAACCAAAAATGAGTCCAGGTATTGCCAAATGTCCCTAGACAAGGGATGTCAGACAGTGTTTAATATTCACTGCGTTAATCATAGTATTTTTTCTAACGGCATGAAATATAAAGCAATTCATCTGACATCTGTACTCTACTGGTTCCACAGAAACAACAGTTACCTTGAGGAAGTGAGTGACTTAGGTCTAGCTGCCTGGAGTTGGGTGGAAGATAGAGGCTTGGGAATTCAAGTGAAAAAATGCAATAAAAAAGGAGAATGACCTAATATTTCAAAGGTTTCTTCCCCGCCTCCATGTTCGCATGTGAAAAGAATATGTCCCCGATAATCTCAAATGAATGAATCCACTAACTGAACAAAACTAGATTTGTTTTACAAAATTTGTTTTGATATAACCTGGATTTTGAGAACTGTGATCTTTTTAGTAACGAAAACATTTTGTATAGTTTGAAAGTGAAACCATAAAACATACAGGTGTGTTCAATCTAGTTCAGACTAGCCAATTAGTAATCTCTTCAAAATATTTTTGGGATGAAAAAATAATATAAATACAAATCTATCTATCTATATATGTATAGATTTAAATGTATAGAATGTGTATATGTGCATATGTCATATATATATCATATATATATAATTTTTAAACATGCCACTCTTTTTTTTACATTATTGGCATGAGTAAAATCACTAAGATTGGCATATTCTGTGTTCTTCTGTGTAGAACTACTTCAAATACATCATGTCATGTCCACAGTTCACCTATCAAAACAGATATAGCAGAGGATGTTATCTGTGAATATGCCTTGTCTTCTTCAGCATTATTAACTTTTTATATCATCTACCTATATCAACACATATTTCAACTCCTACCGCCACATTCCCTGTAGGTATCTGTGTCAACAATGTGCTTCCAAGTTGATTAGACATGGTTAAAATCCTATTCACTTCTCATCAAGAATCAAGTATGCACCAGTGTCTTCTATGTGAGATGGCCCTAGATGCAGATAACGTCTTCAAAATTTTTTAAATGTAAAATAAATGGACTCATAACAGACTTTTTAACAAAGAATTTGTGATTTATTATCTAAATACATCTTTTGGCAAGATTAAATATTTATTCTGAAATAATTATGATTGGATGTATAAATTCATATTCATGTATATATGCTATGAGAATGTTATGTTTAAAAGAAAACATTTTACACAGCTTATAATAAATATGACTTTTTTTTGTTATCTTTAAAACACGTTGTCTCCTCAGAAGTATAAGAAATGTTATAAAATCATTATGATCACTACAAGGAAATTCCCACTTCTTAGTTAAGCCTGAGCTCCCATATGTCCCTTTTACAGCATGGCAGAGGGTGTTGATGGAGTGAAGGACTGTGTTCCTCACTCATTTTCACATTTCACATTTTCATATTATCCCCCTGCCATTTGAAACACTCTATCTTGGGCTCTCAGGAACTCCTCTTCTCTTCATGTTTTCAAAGGCATATTTCAAGGGCTTTTTCTTTTTCTTTTTTTTTCCTTTACTACTGAACATATGGGAAAGTTTTAGTTTAATTTTTTTTCTACTCACTCAATATTAACTTTGGAAACTTTGGTTTTTTAATTTTTTTCATAAATATCATACTTTGCTTGTTTAGATTAGGGATAAGTTAAAAAGAAAATAAAGCTAACCCATGACATCTAATGACTATCCTTCAGGGAATATTTGATTTAGAAAGTCAAAAAATATAAGTCCTGATATTTCTAGAATTCATTCACCCATTCATTCACTTATTGCCAAAAATTCACTATGTATATTATGATTTCTAGGAGTCAGTAATTATACTAGATTGTGTTTCTGCCCTAAAGGAGTTTAAAAAATATATATACATATAAAATACATATATATATACACACATATATGCAGATATATATAATCATATGATGAATGTTATACAAAGGAATAACTATACACATATATAGGGTGCATGTATTATATGCATATTCATTATGTAGATATACATATATATTCTTTTCTCTAATATCCATTAAACATATGCAACGTGCAAGGTACACATTAGGTTTATGAAAAAATAGCTCTCCTGAATTTATTTGAGAGACATTTTAAAATGTCCTAATAGGAGAGATAGAAACTTTAAATGCTTTAAAACTGATTTTGGTAAATTTTTTTTAGGGTTCATTCATGAAAATATGTTCTTTATAAGGTGCATGAGAATAAGCCTGTCACTGGCCATGTGATTGGTTGTTCAAAGTGTCATCCTAACTTCCTGGTAGAGAAGGTAGAGCAAATATCAGGCAGGCATTTCTCTAAATAATTTAGAGTGATCACAGTTTACTCCTTCTCCCTGGCAGAAGAGGATTAAGTAAACTATTAAAGATAAAACCCATAATTTAGGTAAGTTCAGATAATAAACTACATAAATATTTTGTGTATGCTTAAATACTGTGTACATTATATAGATATACACAAACAGCAGGTATGATCTCAGAATCATGAAAGCAAACAATAAAACTCTCTCAGAGTTTCACTGCTTCATTGCATTGCTACCTAAATGTGTTTCTAGTTAAACCCCAATTTTATACAAAAGCCTAATTCCATATTCTGTTTGATTTCCAGACTTTTAAATGAATAGAATGGGTCAGGCTAAGGGCATGTTTGCAGTTTTCCTTTGAAGAAAATAATGTTAAGCTATGAACATATTTAAGTAATGTGGTAAACCAGTGGAATTGCCTTCACTTACTAAGACTCAGCTAATTAAGGCAATTGTGAAGGTCACCAACACAGATTTCAAGTTCATACGAAAATACAGATATGCAGTACTAGAAATGTTCACAGTTTCATTAGAACCATGAAATGTGAACCTACAAAAACCTCCACAGTCAATAATAGGTAATAGAGACTTCTGAAAAAGCCACTTTCCTGAAAACACCATCTCATTGTGTCCTTGACTATATAAGTCTTGTGATGGTCAATTTTATGTGTCAGCTGGACTGGGTCATGGGGTGCCTGGATAGTCGGATAGTTGGATAAACATTATTTCTGAGTGTGCGGTGAGGGTGTTTCCAGACAAGATTGACATTTGAGTGAAGGCCTGAACACAAGGCTGAGTAAGGGAGAATTCTCTCTCTGCCTGATTTTCTTTGAGCTGGAACATTGGTCTTCTCCTGCCTTTGGATTTGGCCTTGGGCTGGAACTTACATCATCAGTTATTCTGGTTCTCAGGCTTTTGGACTCAAGCTTGGATTTACCAGCCTCCATAATCACATGAGCTAATTTCTTATAATAAATCTCTCTTTCTTCCTCCTTCCCTCCCTTCCTCCTTCCTTCCTCCTTCCCTCCCTTCCTCCCTTCCTTCCTTCCTTTCTTTTTCAAATTTTATCCAGCTCCAATAGAAGTCAAGATAGAGTAATCCCCTTCTGGTCACCCTCTATCTCAGTTTAATTTTTTTTTTCCTTAGCCCATCATGCACTGAGTAAGCTTGAGTTTTTGAGAAACCTGGCTTTGTACAGTCATTTCAGTTCCAACACTGCCAATTGAATGAGTGCAAGGTCTCATCTTCTTTTCCCTACCTGGCCATTAAAACCAGTGCCTTTAATGCAGTCCCAGGATTATTTCCAGCTTTCTCCCCTGGATACCTTCCTTCTTCTACATTAATTCATTTAAAACTTTAATGTTAAATTTAATTGAATTATCATCCATCCCCTCAGTTCATACTTGATCGTTAAAATTCAGGCAGCCCACGTGACGAAGCAGAACATGGTATCTTTAATTTCTTTCTTCTTCCCCACTCATTCTATTTCTTCTGCATCTATTTATCTTCTTCAGTGTTGAAGTGTGGGAAGAGGGACTGGGGAAAAGATAGAGATATTTGGTGTACATTTTTTGTAATCTGTAGCAACATCTTCAAGAAATTTCTTTGATTTTGCAGTCAAAGTGTAAGGTAAAGGATTGGAAAAATGCATTAACCAGCTTTAATAAAATGCACACTTCTCATTTATAACATATAGTACTCAAAAATTGTGTGCAATAAAATTCTTACAGTATTGTATGTAAAAATCAATGTATTTACTGCAATAATCTGAGGAAAATAAAACCAAAGTGAGGATAAAGTTTCATATTTTCAAATGATCCTAGGTAGTTAAAAACCTTGGGCAAGTCAATAAATTTTTCAATCTCAATTTCCTTTCCTATTAAAAAGAAAATTTAGATCAGATGATCACTAATACTCTGTCAATATAGAATTATAATTTTGTTGCCATAAATTACCTTTATTCTTACAGTGAAAATATTTCCTTCACATTTTATACTAGTATGAAAAATAAGATCTGAACTTCTTCAATAACCAACTTAATTTGAATAGCTAGCAGATATAATCATGTAATAAATAGACACTAAATGAAATTTGAGTCTATTTTTCTATTTTCTCTCTAGTAGAGATAATCGAAAATACTATATGCCTACCAATCAAGAGCAAACTAAATGTTATCCATATATGAAATTGGTAATATTGCCTGAATTTTAAAGTGCAATTATAATGAAAAGAATATTTTGGGCTGTACAAATTGGTTTAATGGAAGCAAATTGCACCCCCCACACACCCTTACAAATCATCTTAAAGTCTTGTTTTTCTTTTGACATTAGCAGAGTTGATTCTTCTTTTAATATTAAAATCCTCATTAAATAAACACTGAATCAATTTAAGAATTTATTAAAATTAAAGGAAAGAGTGGGGTAAAGTTATGCATCTAAGAAATCATTTCAAACGTTTTAACTATCTGAAACTGAGAGCTCTTGCTATTTACATATAAGATATTTTTAATGCTTCTAATATAATTGCCAATTTTAACGATTCAGCAAATTGAATGCCAAAGACCTTGTTTCATCTATCTTTTGTTAAAAAAAATTCCAGAACCTGAAACTGAAAATATTTAAGAGAAAAGTGAATCCAACTATGTAGTTATATACATTAATCTTAGGTTAGTGATTAACTAAAGAATTTTTTTAATTTGGTAAAATTCTTCCCTAATAAGTACTCCGATCTTTGTTTAAGTGTGTACTCTCAAATACTCTCCATCTACTATGTGTATTTTGTTTTTCATACGAGTTTCTAAATATTTCAAACACTATGATATTGTGAATTAGGTTATGGGCATGTTAAAAGTTTTTTAACATGTCCATAACCATATTTTACTGAGATCATAATGAAATGGGAAACAAGAAAAAAAAAGGAAAAACAAAATAGGAATGAGATAGGAAAAATGATAAAAACGGAGTATTTGGTTTCCTGTCTAAAATAGAATTGCAATACAATTAAATGTAATATAGTTGTTTTTATTTTGGCATTGCTTATTATCAAGGAGTATCAAGTCAGTATTTTGAGATTTGCCAATAAATAAAAGAACTAGGAGTTGAGAAACATAAATAATGTTCATAAATTTTTGTCCATGAATAAAACATGAGTTAAACAAAGAATCTGATAATTATTTCTCAAATGAGTATGATATCAAAATCAGACATAAGGTCATGAACTATGCATAGAAATTAATTTTTGGTTCCCAAATTCATCCTGTCATTTTTTACTTCTGTCCACATAGAGATACCCATCAATCTCATAGCATAGCTCTTCAGGCCCATTGCCTTGATGTGATTCTGCGCCATGCTTGGCCATGAGGGTCCTTCTGTGAGTCTACTTATAATCCTCCCTCTGCTGAACATAACTACCACAGAGCCATTTTATCTGTTTTCTTCTCACCTTCCTGACTTTCTGTTTGTATTTATTCCTATTGCTGCTATAACAAATTATATGAACTTAGCAACTTAGAACTACACAAATTTATCTTTTTACAATTCTGGAGATCAGAAGTCAGGAGCTGATCTCACTGGGCTTAAATCAAGGAATCTGCAGGATCCAGGACAAACCATTTTCCTGTCTTTTCCAGCTTCTAGAGACCACCCACATTCAGTGGCTCATGGTTTCCTTCTGATTTCAAATCAGCAAAGATCTGCTGAGTCTTTCTCACATCCTGGTCACCATCCTGCATCCCTCTTTCTCTTATAAGAACCCTTATGATTACATGGAGCCCACCGAGATAATACAGGGTAATCATCCCATCTCAAGATTCTTATCTTAATCATATCTGCAAAGTGCCTTTTGATAGATAAAGTAGACACATTCACAGATTCTGGGAAGTAGGAGGACACCTGGGGTTGGAGCATTATTCTGCTACCAAATCTCTGTGCTGGAAACCACCAGTATTTTGTTTTCACCAACTCTCTCAAATTCATAAAGGAATCCCCATTCCCAGCCCTAATCCTTCTCCCTTAACGGCTCTGTGCATGATGTACATATCTGAAATCCACCCCCTTTTTTAAACTAACTAGTACAACCTTATAAACACTCCTAGGAATTTAGGATTTAGAAATCAAACCCCCAAACTTACAGACAACCTGTGGAGTTTTGTTCTTTCTTATATCTTTCACTTGAAAATGAACAAAGAAAGAGGAAATTCAGGGAAAATAATAGAAAAGTTAAAAATATTAATATGCAGTTAAAATGAGGTTAATATTTAAAAATATCATAGAATCATATATGTTAATATTTAGGAAACCTAAATATGCTTGCCTCAGGGAAAAAGTTATGTAACATCAATACATTAAAAAATAATAAAATCTATCAGGATTGTTTTAACATCAATTATGGTAAAAAGATATTCTCATTAGTCAAAGCAGAATTAAAAGTAGAGCACTTCACACTGCAGATAATGAATATGGGTAATCAAGTCCCTTAAATAAATTTACTTTATTGTACAAATCATGCACCTCAATTATTAATTTGGCCTGTTGTCTTTAGATAATCATTTAATTCCCATGTGTGCAATTTTCCTCAGTTAGAATATGTGATGAATATGATAGAGATGGAATTTTCTAAATGTTGGTGTATTGAAGTATGTACTCCTGTGCTAATTCTTTTTAGACACATTATGCAGTTTCATGCATTTTTTGAGGGATAAGTTGTTTCGATTGCCTGAAAGCACTAATCCTTGTTGTTATAGGGACCCAGTCCTAGAACTGAGCCCAGTGCTAGCACAAACTAAATCCCCAAAGCTATTTTTATTTAGTAATTTAAATTCCATTGAAATAGTGTATGTAGGTCACCAGAAGTAAGAAATGTCTACACAATTATATCAGAATAACATATTTTCAATAGTGTCTACCAAATAATCTCTCTTATTTTATGCAAGCTAATGAAATATTTTGTATTCAGCACTTGGGGTCACGTCATCTGATTAGTGCTATGGGAGTTCTTAAATATTTAAGAACTAAACCTACTGCTTGTCAGCTAACCTTAGATTATCTTCCTCATAATACATGTCGTTCCAGTGCAAATGAATTACACACAGACCAAAGACTGGAAGGCAACAATAAATCAGGTCATCCCATTGGAGAATACATAGTAATTGGAGAATTTGCTAAAACTATGTAATTGGAGCAAGATGTGGAAATTTTCTAATTGTTAATAATACACTGTAATATCTTTTATTTGACCACAAATAACACTCTCAGTTAAAAGACAAAGCTTTAAAATGGCAAAATATTTCTAAAGCTGTTTGGTCAAAAACATATGTTAAAATATATATATTAAATATTTAAACCTAGGTACACTTCATACTAAAACAGTATTCTTGTCATTTAAATTCTATTGTAATTCTTAACCCAGGGCACTCATGAATGATATCTGAAACAAAGCTGTAGCTATGAAAAGAGTAGTTAAAAGCAAAGACTAACTTAATGAAGCATAACTTTTCTGAGGTCATTTTTCTGTCTCTTTGTGTGCGTCCTTATGTAATATAGAGAGCCTTTCCGCACTTAGGCCATCTGCCCCTTTGTCAAATATACTTGAAATTGTTGGTGGAATTAAAATGATTTAGTATGATAATCTCTCTGAAGTGAACTTTAAATGTTAGTTTCACACAAAAAAATGATTTTTAAAGTATAACAAATTTCTGATTGCCATTCAATATGAAATCTGAAGTAGAATAATTTAAGAGAGGTTTATTTTGTCAATTTCACCACCTGTAACTGATTTTTTTTTTTTTTTTTTTTAATGAGAGGCAGTTTTGGGCTGGGATTGCCTTCGAAGAATAATCGTGCCAATATCCTCCCAAGTCTATGTTTCATGACATCACATTGAAAGCTTCATATCAGCCATTTCGGGGGTATTTACAGTACATAAATCAGTAAGTGCTACAAATCAGGGTTCCTCCCCACCCCACCCAACTGATTATTGACCATTTACCAACATATCCCTGCGATGCTGACACTGGTGATTTCTGTTTGGCCTGAGCTACATGTCCCCAATTACTCAGGTGAAATGCTTCAAAATAAAGCAGCCTCTTGTACTTGTTGAATTCATATAGTTTGTTGCGTGTGGTTAACTTACTTCCTGTCTAAAGATGCCTAAGCTAAAGAAAAATGCTGATTTTACACTTTTTGTATTCCATTACCGCACTCGACAACTTGAACATATTTTCCTAAAAGATTCTGATTAATGGTTAAAAGGGGAGAGCCATTAAATTTAGATTGCTTATTAGTAAGTACATAATGATTGCTTATTAGTAAGTACATAATGAAAGAATCGGCAAGATCCAAGGTGAAAATGAGGTCAAATGCAGAATTTTTGACAGGATGTTTATTTAACAAATTTTAGTTGAATGCAAATGAATAAAAATACACACTATGCTATCCAGGGTGGTGGTAAGAAAATAAGTTATTATATTGAAAAGACAAACACCTAAACCAATATTTATAGAATGCTGTAATAACTACTTTCATAAATGTCCAGAGTATTCTGAAAAACCTAGAGACCCATCTGAGGTTTGAAGTCGTAGATCTGACCACCATTCTTTTTATTCATTTATTTTCATTGATATATAATTGACACACAGCATTGTGTAAATTTACAGTGTATACAAGGTTTTGATTTGATACATTTATATATTGCAATATGCTTACCACTGCAGTGTTAGCTCACACCTCTATCATGTCAGTAATTATCACTTCCTTTTTGTGATGGGAACAAACAATTAAAATCTACTCTCTTAGCAACTTTGAAGTTTATAATACAGTGTTGTTGTCTATAATCATTTTGCTGTGTATTAGCTCTCCAGGATTTATTTATCTGCTCTGCATATATGTACCCTTAACCCACATGTCTCCAATTTCTCCACGCTCTAGCCCATGGTAACTACCATTCTACACTGTTTTCACGAGTCTGGCTTTTTTAGATTCCACATATAAGTGATATCATAAAATATTTTTCTTTTTCTGTCTGACTTATCTCTCAGCATAATGCCCTCAAGATCCATTCATGCTTTTGCAAATGGCAGGATTTCCTTCTTTCTCGTGGCTGAATAATATCCATGTCTTTATCTATTTATCCAATGAGGGACACTTAGGTTGTTTCTGAATCTTGACTGTCATAAATAATGCTGCCATGAATATGGGAATGCGTGTATCACTTTGATATCCTGTTTCCATTTCCTTTGGATATATATCCAGAAACGGGATTGCTGGATTATATAGTAGTTCTATTTTTAATTTTTTGAGGAACCTCCATATCGTTTTCCATAGTGGCTCAACCAATTTACATTCTCAACACTGTACAAAGATTCCCTTATCTTCACAACCTGCCAACATTTGTTATCTCTTGGCTTCGTGATGATGGCCATTCTAACAGGAGTGAGGTGATATCTCATTGTGGTTTTAATTTGCATTTCCCTGTTGACTAGTGGTGTTGAGCATCTTTTCATTTGGATGTCTTCTTGGAAATATATCTATTCATTTCTTCTGCACATTTTTAACTCAATGAAAAATCACAAGGCACGCTAAAAGACAAGGAAAAAAGGTCTGAAGAGGCAAAACAGTCATTGGTATCTGACTCAGAAATGACACAGATTTTGGAATTAATAGAGAATTTAAAATAATTATGATTAATATATTAAGGGCTATAATGGAAAAAATAGACAACATGAAATACATATGGGAAATGTAAGTAGAATGCAATTCTAAGAAACAATCAAAAGGAAATACTAACAACTAAAAACATATAAATCGGGACTTCCCTGGTGGTCCAGTGGTTAAGACTCTGTGCTTCCACTGCAAGGGGAGCGGGTTTGATCCCTAGTCAGGGAACTAAGATTCTACATGCTGCATGGAGTGGCCAAAAAAAAAAAAAAAAAACCCAAAATCACAAAAACATATAATAAATGAAGAATACCTGAAATGGGCTCATTAGTAGACGGTACATGGCTTGAAGACATGTGAATAGAAATTTCCCACTGAAATGTAAAGAGGAAAAAAAAGAATGAATAAAAAACCAACATCATATCAAAGAACTGTTGGAAAATTTCAGAAGGTATAACGTGTAATTGGAATATCTAGATCAACAATTCACGTGAAATTGATTTTATTATGGAGAGAGCTAGGGATCAGGTTTTATTTTTATTTGAATATCCAGCTGATCCGGAACCAGAACTAGTTGTTCAAAAGGTCATTATTACAAGCTGAATTGTTACCCCCATCCTCAAATTAACGTGTTGAAGCCCTAACCCCAGTACTTCAGAATATGACCGTATTAGGATATAGGGCCTTTAACAAGGTGGTTAAAGGCTGTTAGTGTGGGCCCTAACCCAATCTGATTAGTGTCTTTATAAGAAGAGGAAATTTGGACACTCGAAGGGACACCAGGGATGTATGTACATAGAGAAAAGACCACGTGAGGACACAGTGAGGAGGTAGTCATTTGCAAGTCACAGAGGGAGGCCTCAGAACAAACCAAACCTGCCAACACCTTGATCTTGGACTTCTAGCCTCCAGAATTGTGAGAAAATAAATGTCTCTTGTTTAAGCTACCCAGTCTGTGGTATTTTTGTTATGACGGCTGTAGCAAACTAAAACAGACATTTTCCTCCTGCTGCTCTATATTGCCACCACTTTCATATAGCAATATTTTACACCAATGTTTTGTTCCAATCATTTTGCTTCGAATATCAAAATCCACATTTTACATGAGTTCAGCAGTGTAAGAAATCTTGATAACTGTAGAACAAATACTCCCACTTTCTTCTTCAAAATTGATTTTGCTATTCATGGCATTCTCAGTTTTATACAAATTTTAAGATGTGAATGTCAGAGTACAAGCATTTTGCTAGAATTTTATTTTACATTTTAATTGAGATTGCATTGAGCCTACAAAGCAGTATGAGAATTGACATTTTTACAATATTGAGCCTTCTTCCATTTCTCTAGGCTTTAGTTTCTTTTTTCTCAATACAGTATTCATCATATCTAACATAACTCTTTTTAGATTTATTCCTATGTATTCAATATTTACTGTATAATTAATATATATTGTCATTTGTTGCTTTGCTGCAAAATTAAGACTGATTTATCAATTTTTGTATATTGACCTTAGATTTTTATATATTGATTAGCAAACATCTAAACTGGATTATAAATTCTAATAATTATAATAGATTATTTTCAATTTTTATGTATACAATCATATTAATTAGCAAGTATAGTTTTATTTTTTCTTTTCCAGTTTATATAATTCTTTTTCTTTCTTTGCATTACCTTTATCGCATTTTAACAATTCTCATACAATGTTGATTAGAAGTATTAATAGCAGGCATCTTTTTTAGATTTTTGTAGTTAGAGGACATTTGTATGATGTGTGATGTAGGTAGACTTTTTAAGATGGCCTTTATAATGTAAAGGGACTTTCCTTCTATTCCTATATTGCCATGAGTTTCATCACTAATAAATTTTGAGTTGATTTTGTTATTGTAATACTGGTTCTAAATTTTCCATCTGAATTTTTTATGATTTATAGTTCCTTTTTCAAAATTTTAATCTCCTCTTTTATCTTTTCTAATCATATTAGACATATTTATTTTAAATTTGTGTTTGAAATCTCCAATATCTGTCACATCTATGAGTCTTCCATTTTTATTGTTTCTCTTAGTTTTCAGTTGCATTGTCCTGTCTCCTTGTGCCCAGGTTATTATTAGTATGTACCAAAAATTATATGTAAAAATTGTAGTAACCTTTTGAGACCTAAGATGATGTTATCTTCTATTAGGGTCACTAGTGAACTATCTTTCCTGGTTCATGGATATTGTGATAAATTAAGTTGAATTTCAGTCACTGGGAAGGCCAGCGTATTTCCACTTCTCTTGTACTTCTTGGCCCAATACAAAACTATGAGAGATAGCGTCGACTCTGATTTACCTAGTAGCCCTTTGTAACTGTTGAATTATTTTCTTAGCTTCTCTCGCTCAATGTCATCTCTTTTGGAATTAGTCGATACCTTGGTTGAAAAGAAACTTCAAATGATTGCTTCTTTGCCCTGGGTTTTACTTAGTCTTTAAGATCACATCTCCATAATTTTGAGCTATAATTATAGCTATGTGAAACTAACTCATTTTTTTTTTCCTCAAGTTTTTATAGCTATTCTTTTTGGGGGGCTGCTGTGCCATGTGGCATGTAGGATCTTAGTTCCCTGACCAGGGATCAAACCTGCACGCCCTGAAGTGGAAGTGTGGGGTCTTAACCACTGGGCTGCCAGGGAAGTCCCTAGCTATTCTTGATTTCCCAGAATTGGTTTGCTTTATTGCAACAAAACATAGTGCAACTTAATGCAACTGAAACTCTATACACATTTTTCCCTTTTATCTTTTGTGCTAAATTATATTTATAACAAGGTATTTCACCAAATGCAAGCATCTCTTTGTTTTCTATATAGAGTCCCTCTCTATAAAGCATAGATGTGAGTATTTGGGGTGGAATGTGGGTACCTACATCATACTATGTTCTCGTCACTTCCTTAACCCATTTCAGGGCCCAGATGTCTATACCCGATACTGCCACCTGATACACCTGTCCCTAACATGCAAGATTATACAAAGGCATATAGACAGACTATCAAGACTCCAACTGCTAAATCTGGGACTGAATTCTATTTTCACTTAGTATTGATTCTTGCTATACATTTTTGTAAATGACACCATCATTTACGTAACTTTCAGGCCAAAAATCTAGCAGTCTTGGACTCCTCAGTTTCTTTCACACCCTATATACAACCCATTAGCAAATCTGTCAATTTTAATTTCAAAATATATCCTAAAATCCTACAAATTTTCATTTTGTGCAATATTTAAACTACTTTTGAATATTTCTTTTTTCTCATCTTGACTACTAAAAGCACTTTCTTAATGATCTTCAAACTTTTGTTCTTATGCCTCTGTATTATATTCTCCGTAGGTTCCACATATGAATCACATAAACATTCTTCTGCTATACAAAAAAAAAAAATGGCTTTATATTTTACTTAGAATAAAATACAAAGTCCTTATTTCAGCCTAAAGTACCTTATGGTTGCTCCCCATGGATGCCTCTTTGGACTCACTTCATACTAACTTCATCCTTCAAATTCCACTATTGACCAAAGGTCATTAGCTTGTGTGACATTTTTGTTATCATAAACTAATATAACCCACTTCCTTTTTTTTACTCCACTTCTGCTCAACTCCAACCTGCTCAAAGTGGCAAACTACTTTGTGTGCCTGCTATTTGGAATGCTCTAAAAGAATATTTATTTATTAATCAAAATAATAAATTAATGGCCTTTCTTTAGTATAATCATGATTCCTTTTTTGTCAAATATGAGGTCATATTAGGGAAAATAGCCTTGCATATGCTGAATAAAATAAATAAAAATATTAATATTTACTGAGTTAGAAAAAGACTAATATGCATACAGAAATTTGTGGAACTCAGGCAATACCCAAAAGCCTAAGAAATATTTGGGCTCTTACTTTAGAAACCACCTCTGTAGAGTTTTCTATTTGTTGGAAAATTTTGCAACCTTCAATTGCTTTTCATACTTAAAATATAAAAACAAACGTGAAAACATTTAAAAAAACGTATACGTCTTGTAAATATTCCACATAAACGTGTAGCAGTTAGCTTCCTTATGTGTACAGTTCTGAGTTCTTTAGGAGGCAAACAAGACAATATGTTACTTCTTATAGCTTCGAGTTAAAAATGTAGTGATAGTAGAGAAACAAAGTAGGTTAATACTGTAAAAAGAATAATGTTCATCACTTCCAAAATCTTTAGCAATAATGTGTGTGTTTAATCTCTCGAAGGAATTTTTTAAGTTATGCTTTTCCACTTTGGTTTTGCTCTTAGATATAAAAATGGAATTAGCTCCCTTCCCAAACTCACAATGGAAACAATTTGGACTAACTTCAAATTCACTGCTTTATTCAAACCCGTCAGAGAGCTGAGGTTAAAAATAGGAGGAAATTCGGGCCTTCAGGAGAAAGGATAAGGAAGCATACCCTTACCTAGAGAAGATGCAAACAGGTAAAAGTAAGAAAATTTAGGTAAAATAGTTGACACAATGGAGAAGGCCAAGTGCAGGCTGGTGGAACAGTGTGAGACCCATGGGGGCTGCAGAAACTGAGGCGTCTGCACCCTCTTACAGATTCCTCCTCCACAAACCCCACTAAGAGCTGGAAGAGAAGTCTAGAAAGAACACTAAAAGCTGTCCCTTGTGGTGCAGACATAGAAGAGGGGAACATCAGGAGAGCGGGAGGGTCAAAAGCAAATCCCAGATCCCCTGCGATACTAAAGCACCACAACCTCAATCTGTGGGGAGGTGGCAAGAAGCTTAGCTGCCATTAGGATGGTGCTGAAAACTCACTGCAGTTGGAAGAGGAGGAAAGAGGGGGAGGCGTGGGGAGCCTGCTTCTGTGGGAGGGGTCAGGATTAAACTAGAGCACAACAATTAAGCATGGATTTTATGGAGCTAATTTCTTAGTGGACAAAGAAGTCATTTTAAAAATGAATAATTCCTCCGGTAAGTAATAGGATCTGTGTTAAACATACAAATCTCCTAAATTTCAAATTAAAATGAGGTGAAATTCAGTGCAGCTTAACGTAAGATTGTATTTTTCATTACAATATTTATTTTTGTTTAGGCTCTTGAAAATCTTCATTGCTTGCTGAAATGTATGTAATAATTACCTTAAAGTATAAGCTTTGTAGGTAATCTCTGTTCTTTAGAAATTGAATGAAGTACTAAGAAATATCAGATAAACAATACCAAGGCAATAAAGAACCAGAACAAGTTCACCATCACAGTGAATAAATAGAAGGGAGATGAATGCTTCCCAGGTAGCATAAGATAAAGTCACAACATCAGGCATATTTTCTTTTTCTTTAAAATATTGTATTCATTTTAAAATGTACTAAAATACGCACATAGACAAAACTCTAATAATACAAACAAGTTTAAACATTAGACACTTTTTGATAGCATTTGTTTTAACTCATTTGTTGCCCCTTTCCTTTGTAAAACATGCTGAACATGATTGGAAAAAGAACATTTTCACTTATGAAAAGTAAGAATGTTTTTAAAAGCTTGACAAAGTAGAGGCACTAAAAATATTTGCTGCTGAAAAGGTGTGGGTGAGACAACTGTAAAAGATCAGAAATAAAAAAACCAAAAATATTAAGGACGATACTGCATTTAGATATCTTTGCAAGTGTCTCTAAGTTCTCAGCTCACCTTAAAGAAACTGAAAATGGGAATTGTGGAAGGCATGCTGCAAGTAGGGTTTATAAAATAAAAATGATAGATACCTATCCTCAAAATAGGGAACAGAAGCTTAGCTCTATAACAAAATATTATGAAAAAATATAGTTTTATATATTTGATGTTAAAGTAAGATAATTTATTTTTCCAATTAACCAAAAACTCCTAATGCCAATGGATAAGAATTTTTGCCCTTATTCCCTCATTCTCAGGCACAAAAGACAAGGATTTTGACTCTTTACACCACTTCTTTACACCATTTCTTTTTATAGTACTTTTTGATTATTTTCAAGTAGTTTTTATTATTTGTCCATCTATATTTCTATTCTTATTTTTATTTTAAGTAAGACTTTTGGGGGGCAGTTTTAGGTTCACAAGAAAATTGAGAGGAAAGTACAGAGGTTTCCTATATACCCTCTGCTCTCATACACATATAGCCTCCCCCATTATCAACATCCTCAACAGAGTGGTACATTCGTTACAACTTATAAACTTACATTAACGTATTATAGTCATGCTAGGTCCGTAGGTTACATTGCTGTTATTCTTGGTGTTGTACGTTCTATAGTTTTGAACAAATGTATAATGACGTGTATCCATTATTAAGGTATCGTACGGAGAATTTTCACTACCCTAAAAATCCTCTATGCTTTGCCTACTCATCCCTCCCCCTTCCACAAGTCCTGGAAACTACTGTTCTTTTTACTGTCTCTGCAGTTTTGCCTTTTTTCAGAATGTCATATAGTTGGAACCAGACAGTATGTATGATATATACATAGCATGCATAACCTAATCCATTGTATTATTATTTTCAACAAACTGTTGTTAAATCAATAAGAAAAATAAAATTTTTATTTTACCTTTACTTATTCCTTCTTTGATGTTCCTCCTTACTTTATGTAGATCTGAGTTTCTGACCTATATTATTTTCCTACTTTAAAGAACAACTTTTAAGATTTCTATCATCTACTGTCAACAAATTGCCTAAAGGCTTTGTTTTTCCTTCACTTTTGAGGATAATTTCATCAGTACAGAATTCTAGGTTGGTGATTTTTATTTTTCTTTCAACACTTGAAATATTTCATTTTACTCTCTCCTTGCTTGCATGGCTTCTGAGGAGAAGTTGGATGTAAATCTTATTATTCATCCTCTGTAGGTAAGGCTTTTTATTCTCTCTGGTTTCTTTCAGGAGTTTTTCTTTATCTTTGATTTTCTGTAGTTTAAAAATGATATGCCTAGGTGTAGTTTTAGGGGGCCCTTATCCTGTTTAGTGTTCTCTGAACTTCCTGGATCTGTGGTTTGTTGTCTAAAATTAATCTGGGGAAATATTAGCCATTATTATTTCTTCTGTACTTTTCTCTGTTTCTTCTTCTTCTACCCTTCCCATTACATGTATATTTCCCCTTTTATAGTTGTCTCACAGTCCTTGGATACTTTTTTTTTTTGTCTTTGTTCTTTTTTCAGTATTCAAGGATTCTATTGATATATTTTCTAGATCAGAGACTTGTTCCTCAGTTTAAATTTAATTTTTAAAACTTCTTTCTTGTATCTTATTACACTAACCACCTAGTTTGATTTCTATATATTCTTTTTTATTATATTTATTTTTATTATATTATTGGGTGTCTTTTTTTCCTCCTATTTTTGTCTATTTTATTTCATTCTCTTACCATCACTGACTGTCTTCCCTCCAGGGTTTATTTTTCTATATTTTTTCTGGGTCTTTGAGTTTTATGTTTTATACAGATTTTTTGATTCTTGTATTGTCATTTACATATAAGAACAGAAAATAACTTTTAAAATATGACTGAGAGGTCTGTGTACATGTGCGGAATTTGTGAAACAGCTGTGGATACATGAGAAACGAATATACCATTATGTTGAGGATACACTAAATACCACCAGGAGAAAGTATCAAAACTAATATGAGTTCTCAGTTCCCCATTGTTTTCCATTATTAGAAAATAATTTTCTTTCTTTTGTGGTTTTATTTTCTTCTCAATTTTGTCTTAAGTATTTATTTATTTGTAAGCTTGTTTGTTCATTTTTCACCTGGGGTTAGATAAGTAAATGCCGGTGTTCTGTGCACTGGGTAAAATAGGAGTTGGGATGAGAGTTCTGTTTCACCTGTTCCTATAATCAGCCTACATCTCACCATCCTGTCCAACCCTCCAAGGATCTCCTGAACAGATAAGCTTCCTCTTTTGGGGTCACCCTCTTTGCTAGTAATTTAGGCAATGATTTCAGCGCCCTGCTTCCCTTCCTTCACCATAAGTTTAAAGGAATTGTGTGAACCAAATGAATGCTTTCGTTTTTTCTACCATCTTGAATTAAAAACCCTCTAGTTTCTACTGTTAAATTTTTTGTTAATCTATTTATACATTTGTAAAAAGTATTAAAGCACGTATTTCCAACTCTTCATTACTCTTCTATGAAAATAATTTTAATTTGTTGAACTATGGAGAAAAATGATGAGAATGATTTGTATTTAAATTTGAACATAATGCCTTCCGGAAGCGAATGTGCAGACTTTACATCAAGATTACCTAAAGCTGTTCAATTGTGATGGCTTGATTGCAAAAGCATCTAGTAGCACTCGAAACTCAATGTACTTTTAAGTTTATCCTGTCAATGATAAATGAAGCTGGATATCTGTTTTCACAGATTTTATTCAGTAGTTACTGACAGTAGGGAAAAATCTGACCCCATTCTGATTTGTGCAGAGAGGACAGGGGCGTTTTTTAGAAGGAGAATGAGAGAGTAGGGACGGAGAGCAAGCAGGGCTCAGGTAGTCAGGGAAGTGGAAAGTTACGAACGATTGGTCAGTGTTAGATGCCATTAGACCAGCTGTGTCTGCTAGCTGGCAATTATCAAATTAGGATTCTATCCTCCCACAGAGACTGGGAAACTACAGGTCCTATACTTCCTGATGATTACATTTCAAAAAATTGCTTTTAGGTCTTTGAGAAAGACACTCCTGAATTGGAAGATATATATGCATCTCAAATGGACAGAGGAAAGGTTCACAGGTATAAGTATTTTTTAGACTTACGCTCTAAGAAATGCTCCTAAATGCTCTAAGAAAAGGAGGACAGGGCCCTTTCCTCAGGTACTGGATAGAAGAAACGAATACTTCTGACAGCCCTGAGCCAGACAGCAGCTCAAAAGGGGCCAGAGGTGCCCCAGGGACTTGGCCTTAGGCTGCTAGAAGCCATGCTAGGGCTGGTCAAGTCTCTTAATGCAGGAGTTTGGACCTATTCTTATGTGCCAAGTGTTTTTTGTAGTTCTCAATCCAATAGTTTAAAAACCCATACTTACTCTAAGAAAAAAAGAACTGTGGATGAACTGGATATATGACATTATTTGGTACTCATTAAACATTGGGAATTTCAGAAATGTCTCTCTTAGCCTTACTAATGTGGGCATTAAATAGAGAAATAAATTGGAACAATAAATAAAAAGTACTGCTTACTTTTTCAAAATTTCAAAACATTGAATGTCATGCAGTTTTACAGAAACATTTTTTCGGCTTAAATGTGAAGAAATATAGTAAAATAAAAGCACATTTTATTTTTCTTCTCCTTTGTTCTTGCTTCCTTTTTGGCATTGTTGACTATTTTACATTCTTAAAATCCACTCATATATTGGACACCATCAAGCATCATTCTTGATGAACTTCTTGTTCATCCACACTAAAATTATATGTATTAAAATCATTGTAATTATTGTTAAATGATGTAATGTGCTTAACAAAAAGCCAGGTATTTAATTAGCACTCAATAAATGTTAGTTGTTTTGGTTGTGGCTGTTATTATTAACTGACTCATTCTCAGGTTCCTTTAGTGGCTATTTTGTATAGATTTAATTTCTTCTTGTCTTTTCTTTTTACTTATAAAAAGTTGCTTTTCCACCATGTCTATCTATGCTGATTCTCTGTTGAATATCTTCAGCCAACATTCCCTGTTCCATTCCAATCCTATAAATCCAAACACTTAAAAGTAAGTCTTACTTAACATAAAAAAATTCATAAGTTAACTCAACATTCCACCTTACAAATACCATCAGCCTTCTTCAATGTCTAATTTCCCTCTCCTCTACCTTCCCTTTCCAATGCATTGAATTTTCTAGAAATACCAAACCACCAAGCCTTTTTGACACCACACTCTTACATTAGCGATACTGCCTCCTTGGGAAAAAAATGGATTTGCATGTTTCACCAGAAGCATTTCCGACTTTTTTTCCTTAGATTGTATTATGGACCCACTGCTGTGTGGACAGAACTCCACTCTAAAACAATATAACATTTATATTTTAAGTAGTTACTTAATATCTATTTACTTACTTACCAGGCATTAACTCCCTTGTGTCTGAAGCTTGAGTGCTAGGATCTAGTTTATATTTTTAAAATACTTTTAAGTAGATGACAAATATGTAGCTGGTTATAACCACCACTAAAAGTTATACTTCTTAGACAATATCAAAGTATTTGCATATTTACCTTATGACATTATAATTAGTATCTATGCAAAAATGATGCATAATTGTGGTATGGCATTAGATATTAAAGATAGCAACATGAATGTCTTTAATAGAGGTTATTAAGCCTCATTATTCATGGCTTATACAATCCCAAATCCATTTTTTAGTTCTTCCTCACCAAGCACAGCTTGCTCTCTGTTTTTAATGTGGCTATATGCTCAGATTAGTAGTTGCACTTTCCTAAATTTCTTGCAACAAGGGTCATCCAAGTAACAAAATGCCAACTAACTTGACAAAAAGTTTTCTGGAGCTGGCTGGGAAAGTTTTGCTTTTCCACTACGTCTGATTTGTTGCTTCATCATCTTCCTGTGTAGCACACAGAAAAAAATGATGGAAATATTGAGGTATCTTTGTGAACATTTCACAATCATGAGCACACCTACTAAAGGTACCGTAACTGAATGATAGTATGTGACAGGGACATTTAAGAAATTGTGGAGTCATTGCACCAGACTTGGGTCACCTACTTTCAGACATGGTAGATGAAAAATAAAATCTACTGTTGATTAAACCATTCTAGTCAGGTGTTTCATACGCCTATAGTTAAATGAAATCTCTAAATGATTCAAAATACTATAAGCTGAATTTACTCATTTAAGGAAATTTTCAAAATAATTTGGAGATAGACTTAAGGACTACGATCTTCTAGATTTTATTAGAAACCAAACAAATTCTAATATCATTAATGAAAAACAGAGTATTTTTTAATTTTGCCATATACAGAATGTGAGAAAACACACTAAATTCAAAAGCCATCCTTAAGAAAACGATCAAAGCTAAACCTTGCCAAGTCAAATTAGAAACATTTTCTGTTTATGAAGTAGTTGTATGATTCCCTAATAAATAGGAAGGTATGGCTGACCGGGTCTTTTTAATTTCTTTGTTAATATACTCATAAATAATTATATGCATCTTGTTTAAGAGTTATCTGTCTCAAAATGAATTCATTCCTTTGAAGATTTGATAACTTTCTAACCACAAATACCAAGATTCAGTACTTTATTCCTACTTTCTTACCTTCATCATGTTCAAATGCTTGATAGCTTTCTCAGGATCCATTCATCTCCTCATCAACTTATTACAACAATTCTGGGATTTTTCTCTCTTGTGCTCAGTGCTTTAGTGTAATAAAATTTATATCTGCATTCATACATTAGATTAATTTATACCTGGATAAATTTCTTGCACATTCTATTCTTTTACCACACTTTCATGTTGCCTAGATACTTCCTCAAGGCAGGTCTTACATGCCTTCCTTACCTCCCATTCCCTAAATAAAAATATACTGTAATTTTTTTTTTTAATTTATAAAAGTGAATTATAGATTCTAGAGAAAAGAAAAGAGGCATATGAAGCAAAAATAGATGTTGATCTAGAGAATCACCCTTGCTAAAAGGGTTATTCCCAAAAGGGTGCAGAGCAAAATCTTTTCCTTAACCATGAGCTTCAAGCAGAATTTTTAGTTTTCTATTGCTGCAATAACAAATTACTCCAAATTTAGCAGTTGGATGCAACACCCATTTATTATCTCATAGTTCTGTAGGTCAGAGTTCAGATATAGCTTCACACAACTAAGTCCTCTGCTTAGAGTTTCATAAAGCTGAAATCAAGGTGTCAGCAAGGCTGCATTTCTTTCATGAGGCTCTGGACCCACTTCTAAGATCATTCGAGTTGTGGGCTGGGTTCAGTTCCTCCTTGTGGTTGTAGGACTGAGGTCCCCACTACGATGCCAGCTGTCAGTTTAAGTGCAGTCTTTGTTCCTAGAGGTTGCCACATTCCTTCTAGTGCTTTCCAAGTAGCCTCTGTCCAGGATACTGCAAGTTAAGTCTCTCTCTACTTCCAATACCTCCTGCTTCTCCTTCTGCTACACCCCTGGCCTCCAGCCAGAGAAAATGCTCTGCTTTGAAAGGCTCATGTGATTAAATTGGGATCACTCAGATAATCCAGGATAATCTCCTTGTTTTAAGGTCCATAACCTTAATTATATCTGCAAAATCCCTTGTAAAATATAATGTAACACATTCACAGATTTCAAGGATTAGAAATTGGACATACTGGGAGGCCATTTTTCATCCTACCACACCCACACATCAAGTTCTTGGAAGAAAAAACAACTAAGAAAACACCATTAATTTTACTTTTCAAATTCAAAAATGTCTCTATTTATTCACACGATTCCTCTCATTATTTCTTACTCAAGTTGTAATTTCTCATAATGATGGTAAATTCATATCATTTTCAGCTGTTTTCCTCTGGGTTTGAATGTTAAAGATAGTTTTGTGCATGTGTGTGTGTGTTTGTTTTCAGGCATAAGAGAATTTGAAATAAGAAAGCAAGCATAACTTAGATATTTGATGACCATGGCTGTTTTCTCTTTGCCACATTACCATAAATATTGTCACTTTCCCTTAATATACTTAAGCCAAAGATCACCAAAAACACATCTATAGTTAAATAAATTCAACTTATCACTCATTGCAGCAAGGGAGACACAGATAATGGTGAACCATGGGGTGTCTCCTTAAGAAGGTATTAGAAAGGACCTGTTAAAGGATTTGGGGCTTTGGCTGGGTTATTTGAGGGAGGGTGTAAGGAAACAAGTGTTTCCTCTAGACTGCATGCTGTCAGGAAGCGGAGGCACTTCTGTAGTTGTCTATCTCAATAAAATTTATCTACAGAAAGTAGAGACTAAGACAAGTATTACACTGTAATTAGTCAAGGAATATTCATTTATTTTGCCTAGAAAGTGGGGGAGGTGCTTTGTATTTTGGAGGTTTTACAATAATCTTGATTTTGTCTGTGCGTAGACAAAATTATGGCCTCTCTTTGTCTCATTTTATCATGGTCTCAGAATAACCCTGTCTGAGACTGCAGCTCTGTGAGATTGTTTATATCTAATGGGAAAATAACATAGCCTAGATGTGAATGCCAGGCCATCTTCTGAATGTCAGGAGATGCTCTTTTTTTTTTTTTCTTTTTTAATTCTAATGTGGTGAATGTCTGCTCTTTGTGTTCAGAGCAATTCACACAATATGAAGACTGATCCAATTAATTTTGTAAAATTTCCAAGCCTGGACCAAAACCTGTTCAACCAGTATCTGAATGGAGAATCTAATTTCACTTAAAACTTGTTTCAAGAGAATGCTAGTTTTGGCCAATCAACAAAATGTTTGCTGAAAAGAACACTTTGCATGAATAATTCCTATAAATCATTCCAGGGTATATTATCCAAAGTCTCAGTTGCAAAACAGAGCTGATTATTTAATCTATTTTTACAATCACTTTCACAAAAAAATACTACAATACCCTTCAAGAATATGTTGATATTTAGCATCTTCTAATTGTTTATCCTAAAATATCAACAGGTAGGTGTAGATTGAAGTGTAACATTGAAAGCAATATCTTGTAAGGATATTCTATTCTAAACATATTGAAAATTGTATGTGAATGCCAGGATCTTATTTAAATGGCAATTGTCATGGTATATTGTCTCTTGCCATCAAAAATACTTCTTATTATAACTATTTTAATTATTTGAAAGAAAGCTTAATGAGATTAAATGAGTGCTTATTTTGTGTTAGAGAGGATCCTACTAAAACAAATACCAGAATTTTAAAATTGTCTGAGGCCTGACCTCAAACAGTTCACAATTCTTCAGTGAGGTAGCAAAGGATGACATAAAATAATTAAATGCAAAATAATGCCCTCAGTCTACTTCAGGGGATAATATGTTCTTTTAGTGTGGTCTATTGGCTACAGAATTGCTTTTAATATAATAACAAGGGCAAAAGAATCGGGGTGGAAGTCATTTACAATTTATTTTTTTTTCTTGAAAGAGACTCCACCTCTTTTTTAAAACATTTTATTTATTTTAGGCTGCATTGGGTCTTCGCTGCTGCGCATGGGCTTTCTCTAGTTGCGGCGAGCAGGGGCTACTCCTCTTGAGGTACGCAGGGTTCTCATTGCAGTGGCTTCTCTTGTTGTGGAGCACCGGCTCTAGGCACAAGGGCTTCAGTAGTTGCAACACACGGGCTCAGTAGTTGTGGCTCACAGGCTCTAGAGCACAGGTTCAGTAGTTGTGGAGCACGGGCTTAGTTGCTCCATGGCATGTGGGATCTTCCTGACACAGGGCTCGAACCCTATGTCACCTGCATCAGCAGGCAGATTCTCCACTGCGCCACAAGGGAAGTCCCTAAAATTTCTTGTATTTTCTTTCTTAGTGGAGTACTCAAGGTTCAAGGAAACTGTTAGAGAGGATGGGAGTGAAATTGTATTCCTTGTTCTCATTATCAATGAATTTCACTAACCTTGAGCCTGTAAATAAGGAAGTAAATCTTAAGTGCCTGAGAGTAAAGCATGTAATGTTTAAATATTAATTCTACAACTGAGATAAATTACAGGTTTTTTTCCCTTGGCTTAACACTCTCCAGTTCATCAAAAGCATAAGCCAAAAAAAAATTGAGGTATAAAATCTCTCTATAAAGATGAATCATTGACTGTGAGCCAATAGGAAGAACGAGACAATAAACACCTTGTTAGTGAGAGTGTATCAAGGAATAAAACACACATCTAACCATGAGCATGGAAACTATGAATGTCGTCATATTCTCCCTGACAATTATCTTCCATTCCATCTATCTAGAAGATGGGTACTATCATTTCCATATGCAATGTCAACGGTAAAAGGCAAAACTTAACAACTGTTAGTCTCATTCTCTATTCTTTCCGTTCGTTTGCATTAAATTATGATTCCTGGAACATTATATGTACCAAAATTTAAAAACAAATATGAAGGCGAATTTTACCTAACGTTTGTCAAGATAGCTTTTTTGTTCTCATCAAACGTTCTAGAATCTAAAGGGTCCAATACAAAACCATACCAAAAAAAAAAAAAAAAAAAAAAAACCAGAGCTAAAATTATCTTGCTCTAGTTCCTAAAAGAATTATCAGAAAGCACTGAACGGAACCATTTTTACAGATATCTCTCCTTTCAATTTCACCAACTAGAAATCTATTGGATTTAATATACATTAAAAACATTGATGACCAATCAGAAACCTTAAGTCTATTGGTCATTCAAATTGCTTATGGAGTTTTTTAAGTTTAATCGTTAACGAAGATCAACAATCATCAAGAAATGAAAGTTTGATATGAACAGTGGATAGAGATCTGAGAAAAACGTGGGCAAGGTTAGCAACTGGTATTCCCAAAAGCCTTCGTAAGAGTACTGTTGTCCAGTGGATTTAAGAGCAAAGTTAAGAAGGATCAAGAGATCTTGTTTTGAGAAATGAAAGACTAGCAACTCTAGACTGCTTACCCTGGCAGTAGTCACATGTTATTAACAATTGACTATTTAGTTATTGATGTTGATGTTTAGATATTAGGACGCTTGAAAGGTTTAAATCTCAGATTGCAAGCAAATCAGTCTTTTTGAATGAGGCTAGTCCAATATATGTTAGCAGTTAAAATGGGTGTTTATTTGTCAAATCCACTTCTTCCTCTTAGAAACTTTTCGCTCAACTTTGGAATGGAAAGCAAAGCAAAAGATAAAAGTCAGCAGTACAATTTATTCATTTGCCAATGTGTTTTATTTAGTTTATACTTCAGAGTTTTTTGGTTGGTGTTTTCCAAATATCCAGAAAAGAATACTGATTACTCCGAAACAACAGTTTTCCTGCAAGTTACAGGTGTTAGGGGAAAAAGGTTTTACTGTGTAAAAAGACTTAAAAAGGCTTAAAGACACCTGGAATTCTTGCAGCTGTTAGAATGAATGAGAGGTTCTAGCCAACGGGCCAACAGACGTAGAAGAGAATAACAAACACATTTGGATCCTTGATAATATTTTTGAATTAAAGTGCCCTGTAATTACCCTGCCTTCCTCTATGTGAGCTAATACAGTCTACTTATTTTTTTTTTAATTTATTTTAATTTATTTATTTTTGGCTGTGCTGGGTCTTCGTTTCTGTGCGAGGGCTTTCTCTAGTTGTGGCAAGCGGGGGCCACTCTTCATCGCGGTGCGCGGGCCTCTCACTATCGTGGCCTCTCTTGTTGTGGAGCACAGGCTCCAGACGCGCAGGCTCAGTAGCTGTGGCTCACGGGCCCAGTTGCTCCGCAGCATGTGGGATCTTCCTAGACCAGGGCTCGAACCCGCGTCCCCTGCATTAGCAGGCAGACTCTCAACCACTGCGCCACCAGGGAAGCCCCAGTCTACTTATTTTTAAACCATTTTTTAGTAGGTTCTTGGTATTTGTAGCCAGAAGTGTCCTAACCTACCTTGTCCTTCTTTATTATTATTTATTTCTGAGGAAATTTAATAAATGTTTATCTCTTGCATGAACATGCACCAAAAAATTGAGAAATAAAATAATGAACAGAGAAGAGAAAAAATAATGGAATTCAAAGTTGTCAAGAAAGTCTTTAGGTAGAAAGTGAGACCAAGGATTGCGCTTGATAGATGAGAAGGTAGAGGGAAAGTGAGAGAAGGAAATGTCTATATGTCTGACTGAAAAGCCTGATTTGACAGCCCATCACAGTACATTTCAAATATATTTCTTATATGTCAATGTGGCCTATTTTCATGTCCTGACAGAATTATTATTTCTGTTACTCTTAGTTGGTACTTCAGAGCTTCTGAAAGTTGAATTCTGTTTATCCCATAGCATGTATAATATTTATTTAGTTATAGATTCTCGTCTAGATTTTCTCACTAATAATGATGCTTTATTTATCTGAAACCAATATTTATTACAAAATATAATTCCAGGTATACTATGTGAACACAGATGTAAAACTCAATTGGTTATCTCATGAAAAAAATTCCCAGTAATCATGAAAAAACTAGAGAAGAAACAGCAACAAAAATTTTTTTCTCTAATCATAGAATTTTTTTAGTGAGTCTTTGAAATAAATAAAAATTTGGATAATTTTAAAAATTTCAGAAACAAAGCAACATATGATTTTGTGCTACTTTTACATTTCAGTTATCTAATTTTAGGACTAACTTTGCCAGTTATTGGTCCACTATTCACAGCCTATACATTCTTAGCATAGCACTATTTTTATCTATTAATAAAGGCATTTCATTAACATATTCACAATCAACACTTTTAAAATTAAATTGATATTTGCTTGCATTTGCACTTGCATTTGAGTTATAAGACAGGTTTATAGATTTGAACAAATCAGATCACATGTAGGGTAAAAGCAATTAGTAATTTTTTGGACATTGACAAGTAAAACATTTTTGTTTTGTTGAGCTTTTATCATCAATGATGAGTTTCCTATCATTAACCATAAAGCTTAACTTCCAAAATTATAGCTATATTTTATTTATGTTACAGAACATAGTAATATAAGAGATGGCTTGTTTACATGAGTGTCTTAAATGTTATTAAATCAAATTTTAATTGCCAAATATTGCTTGTTTATTCAAAACCATCTTTTAAAAACTACTTAATATTTAAACATGTGAGTGTTTTGTTGTATTTATATGTGAATACTAATGGTACTAATACTGATTCCAATCAGCTAACAACAAATACACACTTAGTACAAAAGAGTACAGTTAAAAAAGGAAGTATAGACACAATCTCTTACTTAAAAGAAATTACATTATTCTTGTGATTTGCTATATGATTAATAAAATTTAGGGGGCATTAGTTTTTGTATTTGAATATTACTATATCAACATTAATGTGAAATGCAATTAAAAAACTTTTTTCCATCAGTGTCTGTAGTTATTACTTGTAGAATTTCTTTTAATATCTTCTTTTATATGTCATTGTATATTCAGTCCCTACACTTTTTCCTAATATGTTATCTAATTGTTACAGATAGATTTAGATTTATTCTGAAGCAACATAATTCCATTAAAAAATTATAAATCTCTAAAGTAGCGATTATTTTACCAGCAACACTAATCATGGCAAAATACAGCTATAGTATATTGCAGGTCATATATTTTTAAGCTTAGACAATTGAGTGTTCTACATATTTATTATGTGTAGTTATAAATATATATACATATATATATGGAAGGGCTTATAGTAATACATGTATTTTTCATGAGAGAATGAGATTTAAATAACATTTAAAGTACTGCATTATGCAAAATTATATGATTATGCAAAATAATGCAATTTACTATCTTCTCTGAACTGAGATTATCCCATTTACTTGTTAACTTGGCTTCTAATTTGTTAACATTTTTTATAATATTTTTATTTTTATTATGGTGTTAATATGCTAAAACTTTTTTTCCCATTCATATTCTTTGGAAATTTACATGTTATTTTTATAATTTTATTTATTTATTTTTATTGGAGTATAGTTGCTTTACAATATATTGTTAGATTGTACTGTACAGCAAAGTGAATCAGCTATACATATATATATATATATATATGTATATATCCCCTCTTTTTTGGATTTCCTTCTCATTTAGATCACCACAGAGCACTGAGTAGAGTTCACTGTGCTTTACATATGTTATTGACAGTCTTAGTTTTGTCATTTTAACATGATTGATCATTTAGTCACTTGAATATTCTCCTCTTTCAGAAACAATGCAATAAATATTCTTCAACAGGTAAAATTATTCACTTTCACAAGAGTTTCTCTATGATTTACACCCAGAAAAAGAATTCTTGTGATTTAGGTTATATGCATATTTCTAAATACTAAGAAAAAACTATCCAATGTGTTATTTCTATTTACATTCTCAGAGTATAAGCTTTATTTCTCAAAGGTATTTCTCAAAGTTAAAGACAATTTGGGGACAATTTCAATTATGGTTGCATGCAAAAACCCTAGATAAATATTTATAAATTGAATCCTTTTGATTTTGAATACTCTCTTTATATTGAAGCAAAACTTGGATTAAGGTAAAAGTCATGGGGCCTTATTTATTTCCTTCATAATATTATAAATGCTTCTCATCTGAATTCTGGAACTATTTACTCTTACTGTGGAGACATATGAGATCAGGCTAATAACACTCCTTCTCTTCCCCTTTGTAGGTAATCTGATTTTTCTGTCTTCTATATTAAACTTGAGTAACTAATGAGTTTATTTTAATATTGCTTTTCCCACATTAACTTAGGTAGAAGACAGACCTTTGTATTGTAATATTCATATTTTTTAAAAGATTGTTTCTCTGATATTCTTTTTTTTTTGCATTATTTTCTGTTCTCTTATTTGGGACCATTATTTTTGTGCACATTGGAACTTTTCTGTTTGTCTTCCAATTCTGCAATTTAATATTTATTTATATCTTTTCGCTTTTCCCCAACATTTGGTATGGCTTTCAATAGGTATTTCAAATGTTCTCACTTGTAATTTTTTGACTTTTAATGTTATAGTAATCTCTAAACTCTTTTTATTCTTCTCTTTTATGTTATAAGTTGTCAACTTTTTAATCTTTTTAAAAAATTGTTTCATCATTGAGTTGTTGATGTATTTTTTCAATTTTGTTTTGCTTAGTAATACAATGCTGTCCATAATTTTGTTGAGTTATTAATTGGAATTATGTCTTTGAATAATCCTTCTCGGCTATAAATTCTTTATCTTTTTTATATCATATGTAATTGTATCTTGGAGAATATTACTTATTTTTAAATATATTCATCAATTTACCGAAAAATTTTATTGCAGAGAGATAAAGCAGAGAGGTAGAGACATGAAAAGTGTCCACATAAGGTTCATGTTTGTTGTTTTAAATATTCTCCCATGAAATCTGTTTTTTTCTTAGCGATAGTGCTTTCAAAGGTTAGTATTTCAAAGACTGGTGCTGCAGAAAGTAAAGCCATCAAAATCACAAGGGCATTTTGTGTTTCCTGGATGTCTCTGCTTGCCTTCCATTTTTAGAAACATCTGGCTAGGTTGCTAAATTGAAAATAGAAATTTAATTTAAGCAAAATGTTTACCTTGGCACCATTCTCTCTTCTCCATGGGGAAATGTTTCATTTCATGATTTGATCAGGATTCTAAGACATACTATTCTTTTTTTTAAAATACATTTATTTATTCTATTTATTTATTTTTAGCTGCGTTGGGTCTTCGTTGCTGCGTGCGGGATTTCTCTAGTTGCGGTGAGTAGGGGCTAGTCTTCGTTGCGGTGCACGGGCTTCTCATTGTGGTGGCTTCTCTTGTTGTGGAGGATGGGCTCTAGGCATGCAGGCTTCAGTAGCTGTGGCACACGGGCTCAGTAGTTGTGGCACACGGGCTTAGTTGCTCTGCAGCATGTAGGATCTTCCCAGGCCAGGGCTCGAACCCATGTCCCCCGCACTGGCAGGCAGATTCTTAACCACTGTGCCACCAGGGAAATCCTAAGACATACTATTCTAATCAACAGAATTTTAGATGGGATTTTCAAGACTAATAATGATTTCTAGAAAAGTGTGCATTTTGTTCTGGGTTACATTAGTTTTTTGTTTTTCTGACATATTTTTTTCTACTTTAGTGCAACTACTACAGAATTTGACAAGAACACTCTCTATAGCTTAGTTTCTTTAGTTGTTTCTTTGTTTCATGGAACACTTGTCTTTTAAATATTGGGGTTTTTTTTCATTTTTTGTAGGTTTTAGGGGAGATAGATGAATTAAAAATTACTTTAGGCAACTACATTTCACAAAATTTCCAAATATCAACTTTAAAATTATTTCTTTCCTAATGTCTTCACAGTAACAGAGCCTATAAGAAATAATTGAAAGGAAAACTTTACATACACACACACACACACACACAGAAGAAACAAGTGCTATCAGTGACTGTACACATTGACACTATTACCATGTCTTCCTCCAGATAGAAAGTAAAACAAAGTTTACTGCTATTGAATATTTTGTTAACAGAATTATAGTGGAAACATGATGTGTTGATGCTTAAAAACTGAACCTTTCAATTGAAGTAAAAAATGAACATAATAAAACATTCAATGAGGGAAACATATGCAGCTATAAATTCTGAAGCTATGTGCTTATATACTTACTGTCCCTTCTCATCAGGAAGAGCTATATAAGTGGCAGTTGCGTGCCCCTAGTTCTTACAACCACAAAGCTAGATACATATTAATTACATTACTCAGAGCAGGACAATTTATCTTAATGTTTCGAACTTGGCATGTGAGTTTTACATAGCTGAACTGTGTAAATCAGGAAACATACTTATTGTAGCATCCTGGATTCAGGAGTTTACACATCTTCTTATCAATTTTAAAAAATGAATTTAACATCTCTTTGACTACTTGGGGATGTCTACTCTCTCTTGACTCTTCCACTTTATTTTCTCAGTCTCTCTGTACTCCATGTTTTTCTTTTATCTGCAACTAGTTCATAGGTTATCACTTCAAATATGATGAACCCAATTACCTTGTCACATTGTCTATACAACATATTTGTCTAGGAAAATCCCAGCCTTGAATAAAATACTCATTTGTGGAAGCCAAGTCAACCTTGTTAGAGAACACTTGACTATGCAGATTGGCTCCGTTTTAAACTCATGATCACCGGATTCAAGTAGACCCTCAACAATGCTCCAGGTTCATCTTTGCTTTCCTTACCCTTTCTTTTTCTTTCTTTTTCTTTCTTTCTTTCTTTCTTTCTTTCTTTCTTTCTTTCTTTCTTTCTTTCTTTCTTTCTTTCTTTCTTTCTTTCTTTCTTTCTTTTCTTCCTTCCTTTCTTTCTTTCTTTCTTTCATTCTTCCAGCTTCCCTCCCTTCTCCCCTCCCTCTCTCCTCCCTTCTTCCCTTTCTCTCTGTCTCTCTTTCTTTCTCTCTCTCTCTCCCTCCTTTCCTTCCTCCCTCCCTCCCTTTATTATGATTATTTCAAAACATCATCTATATTCACCTAAAATTCTACTCTAAGAAAATAATCTCATTTTTTACTCCAAAAAGGAATGATAAGCAGCAACATAGGAATCCCTTCAAATTGTACCTCTGAACCAAAAATCCTACTTGCACCAACACATTCATTCCTCTTTTATTACAATGTAAATTAGCCTTCTCTTGCTTTCCAGGTTGATTCCTTCTAACAAGGTTCTGATTTCTATCTTTGCATCCTTCTCAAGAACCTCACTTTGTCATTTATTTGTTGTCTTCCTTGTATCTTCAGTCTCAGGCTCTCTGGTGACTCATTCTCATAAGCTTTTAAATGCGCTCCAATCTGTCACCAAACCAAAAAAAAAAAAAAAAAAAAAACTTCCTGAGCTACAAAGATGCTGACACATATATAAAATTTCTCTGGAGAACTATCCATTTATGTGTACCATAGGCAGGTAAGACCAATATTTATAAAACAGAAATAGTAATCTTTACAGCTGGTCCTATCCTGCTCTTCTTCTGTATTTTCCTCTCTAAATGAAAGTCACAAACATCCACCAGACAACTAAGAGATGAAGTGAGGCTTGGTATGATATATAATATATATGTATATTATAGAATGGTACATAAGTATATTGTGAAGAATTTGGAGTTGAAAGGATGATTTTTTAGTTTAAAGAGAAATTCGTTATCAAATTAGAGAAAAAATAAGACAAAATAAGAGGCTATTTCTAAAGATGGACACTTCAACGTGAATAAGTACTTTTACCATGAAACAATTCATAAATTAAATGTTCAAGGCATTTTTCTCTATGTAGAATTAGTTGCATATGTAATCTTAAAATATACATATTCTACTTTAATTTTTATAATATTTATACATGATGTTGTATATGTAATTTTAAAATAAGAAATTTTATTTAGTTACTATTTTTTAGTATTTTAGGATGTAGAAATATTGGCAAGGAAAAGTTAACAAAAAGTAAAATAGGGGATAATGCACTTTTACAACAAAAGATAAATGTATCAGTTTATAAAAATTTCCAAGTCCAAATGTTGCCATATATGAAACAAATATGGTTTATAACTCTCCTTTGTAATATATGAGCTTAACATGTTTGTGTAAAATATATGCTCATGGAGTAGAAGCATGACTTTTTTGGGAGCTGATTATTTTTTAAACAGTACACTCTAAGTGGCTTATCATTATTCTCCTATTGTTAAGAGACTAGTCTCATAATTACCCATTGAAAATGTGCTGAGTTAACAAATTGATTGGCATGCATATTGAAAGGATTTGAGAGAGTATAGGGAGTAATATGCTTTTTTTTTTATTATTTAAACATCTTTATTGGAGTATAATTGCTTTACAGTGGTATGTTAGTTTCTGCTTTATAACAAAGTGAATCAGTTATACATATACATATGTTCCCATATCTCTTCCCTCTTGCGTCTCCCTCCCTCCCACCCTCCCTGTCCCACCCCTCTAGGTGGTCACAAAGCACCGAGCTGATCTCCCTGTGCTATGCGGCTGCTTCCCACTAGCTATCTATTTTACATTTGGTAGTGTATATATGTCCATGCCACTCTCTCACTTTGTCCCAGCTTACCCTTCCCCCTCCCCGTATCCTCAAGTCCATTCTCTAGTAGGTCTGGGTCTTTATTCCCGTCTTGCCCCTAGGTTCTTCAGGACCTTTTTTTTTTTTAGATTCCATATATATGTGTTAGCATACGGAATTTTTTTTCTCTTTCTGACTTACTTCACTCTGTATGGCAGACTCTAAGTCCATCCACCTCACTACAGATAGCAATATGCTTCTTTTTATGAACTAAATAACTTTTATGAATCTGAGTAAAATTTTAAGACCTGAGGTTATCTTGCAGTTGGTTAATGATCAATTAAAACATCAACTCAAATTTGATATAGTGGATACTGACGGCATCAACTTCAAACAGCTTGCTGATGCAGTAAACAAATTAATGTAAAGCTATCCATTATTTCCAGAAGTCTTTGAAATAAATATTTGGAGCTGCATATATATTTAAAGTTAGAGAGGTAAGAAAGAAAGTTCCAAATAACACAGGAAAACTAATAGTGCCCTTAATGTGTGGACAAGTCAGAGCCTCTGTTTTCTATTTATTGGTTTGCTTGAATGTTTGGGAGAAACACTGATTGCTGGCATGCATACATCTTGCATTTCTGAACAAAATTAAAATGTTAAAGATTTCCAGAAGAGCATGGGATGAGAATTTAGTCAGTTCATAATGTAGAATCAAACATTACTGAATGTTTTGGTATACATAAGAACATAAAAATGAATGGAACACATTCTTGAATAATCTACTGAATGAAAACAAATGTTATCAATAATTACTATACAATAATAAGAGACAGTTTCACATAGAAATTGGACTGAAGGAGGGAAACCACTTCTTAAGAAGAAAATGAGGAAAATGGACTTCAGGAAAATTCAAGATACATGCAAAGGCACGTAGGCATGACTGAATGTGGGATATTTGGAAAATGTTCAACAGTTAAGGGTGGCCAAGGAGCAGGATGTGACCATTTTATAGATGAGATACTAAACTACCTGAGACAATTCATTAAGCCACGGGTATCACTTCAGTCTATAGGGACTCACAAAGTAATGTATACATAGTAATCACGAGATGAAACCATGATCCAGTTTGAGTTTTAGTTTGTATTTTAGAGAAAGAATAATAGTGAAGAAGATTACTCGGAGAGACAGACTATATAGACAAGGATATTATTATGAATAAACAAGATGAACAATCCTGAGGAATTTTACTAAAACCTGGGGTTTGAGGTGGAGAGAAGGGATTTTTAACAAATATTAAATTTATTTGTCTCGCCACCGTTATCCTTGCTTTGTATTTCATGAGTGTTGCATTTAACCCATACCAAATGTAGACAGAAACAAACTTGAATGAGGTATATTTTCAAAATTATAAATAATAAAGACCCTTTCAAACCAACTGCCCTTTAAGTTTGTCAATCATTGAGGCAGCTGTGTCATTGGTTCAAATGATTTACATATATTATTTTTATTTGCCCTTATCCTATGTAAATCTCTTGTATGACTGTAAAAATTCTACAGACAGCAGTGCCTTTTACCTAGTCTGCTATCTCTGGGCATCAGAATCTGAAGTGAAATTGTAGCAGTGAAACAGGATAGAACAGCTCTGGAGATCCGTCTATTTGGAACAGCGAAGGGAAGCTTTAACCGAGGAGGGCCTCACAGTATTAAGATGTCAACAGGATTTGTAGCACATTACTGAAACCTCACCAAAGCATGAGGATTATTTCCAATTTACTGTCAGTCAAGTTAAGCACATTTGTATAAGATAAATTATTCATGATACACAATTCTTATGATATAAATTTCCAATTTTTCCTCATTACAGCATCCCTACAGCTAAGTGAATTGTTTCAATTCTAACTATTCCATATTTCTTTTATGCATTTATCCATAGCCTGTTCATGCTATTATGAATTTCCCTGTTTTTCTGCACTGTGCTGTCACTTCCCAGTATTAAAACCTTCTTTGATGCTAATAGGAAATATTCATATTCTGTTTTTGTCCCTGCAAAATATGTAGGGATCCAATCTTTATCAGAAGGTCTTGCACTCTTATTTTATGCCATGTGTTTTCTGCTTAGTCAAGAACTACTTTCACTTTCTTTTCCGCCCTAACTCCATGGGGGTTCATTCTCTTTACCCCCAGTGTCCAGCTGCCATTCTATTAGGTGTGCTCATGATCAAGGCTTCCCTTAGACAAGTGGGGCTACAGTTAATGTACCCTCCAGATTCTGTTTGGGTATCAGATGAAAATAATTTCTTTATTACTTTAACACATGAGATACATTGTAAATCCCTTGAAAAACTAAAATATTTATCCTGATCTACAGCATCTCTAGTGGCTGTACATTTTTTAGCATTTCATATATAGTCTTTAGTCGGATATTTGCACATCAGTGGTAAAGAAACACATGCATCTGAAGAATAATGACAAAACAAGTTTAATTAATAGTGTAGCAAATGCTATCAAGAAACCATACAAGAATAACATAAAATTGAACTGGGGTTGTTAGTGAGCGTCCACGTGAAGGCTTTACGTCACTAACAGCAAAGCTAATGATATCTAGAAATACGAGGGCATTGAGATGCTGTTTGGCTCTCTGTTTGGGGAAGCATTATTCAAAGTGACAGCAATTATGTCTTGGTTTTACTTTCAATGTTTCTCTACAATATGTTCAAATATAAAGATATATAATGGCTCATTAGTCACTATTACGTTATTTTTTCATCATAATTATGTGCATATGTTAACTCCATTTGACACCATAAAGAAGAAGAAATATTTATCTTCTAAATCAATAAACTTTTAAAAATCATCATAGCATTATGTTAGAAACTTCAGCATAGATGTTGAAAATAAAATCTCTGAATCTATAGAATTTAGAATGTCACATTAAATTTTATACTATAATAAGAAAAACAATTATTAAGAAGGTCATTATCACTCAGTTAGTGCTGCTAGTATCTTTCAATATGTAGATTTATCTAAAGAAATTTGAAATGCATGTAATATTTGATATATTTAAAGACTGAAAAGGTCTTGAATTTTCCCTTTTAGAATGACACTTAATCACACATGAAAATGCCAAATTACTTAAAATAAGACTCTGGAGCCTAAAGTAATTTATGATTTTGAAAAGTTCTTTATTGGTACGTACAGCTAAATATTGCAATAATGTGTACAGCATAAAGCGAAACAGATGCAGAAAAACATATCTTTTTAATCTCACTGACAAAGATAGCTACAATAGCAAATCACTTGCACAGTGTCTAGATGGGACCCAATAAATATTTGTGGGCTATTATTTAACTATTTTGTGCTTGGATGATGATAAGAGAACAAAAGAACACTTGTCCTTGGAAAACAGAAGGTTTTTTTTAATGTTATGGTGGTATCATCTAATGCAATGTTTGCCATATTGTAGATCTAGACTCAGTGGAGGGTGAAATTAATGTAGTGGTTTGTTCCTAACATTTCAACATGAAATAAATTAGACTAAAATAGGAGAAAGTGGATTAAATGGTGTATTTCAAATATTAAGGGTAAGTATATTGCATGAAATTTCTATGTGTTTGTATATGCATTTGATACTATTTAGCCAGTAATAGCTAGTGTGGCCATACAAATTGTTTATTTTTGGCACGCTTATGAGTTAATGCATCCATTCTGATGCTATAGGCAATGATAAAATGTCTTTAATACCAACCCTGATTATTATTTATATAATTTTTACATGTATATGTCAAAGATATTTCTTACTGTTGTTTACAATCAAAATGTTAGAGCAGACCTGTGACTGTAAATACATTTTTATAATAATGGGTGGTGCCATTGGGAGTTGTGAAATGTACTGCATTAACAAATGGCAGCAACTAATAAAGTTATCTTTGAGCAAAATAAATAAAAATAACTACAATATTTTAAAAAATTAGACTTCCACTCAGAACACCTAGATGGAATGTTCTGGAGAATATGTAAGATCATTACTTTTTTTTTTATTAGCTACCATGCTTTCTGTTCTCTTTCTTCATCCAGTTTGAAGTCAACCTAAAAACTTTATGGGAGCTAAATGTTTCCATTTTCCAGTAATGAATAAGAACATAAACTGTACAAATTGTGGACAGATAAAAGTGAGTAGCCAAGAATATTTTCATCTCCAGTGATTCTGCATTCAAAGAGATGGCTAAATGCTTATAAAACAGGTCAGGGTCCTCATGCAAATTATATCATTTGTAGAGAGGAATTGAGTCCTGCCCACTAGTTCATGTGTTTATGTATAAGTAAGACACTGAGAAATAATGTTCTTGCCAGCAGAAAAGGCAGCCCAATCAATCTTGCTCTATTCTATTCACAGTGTTGTATGAGAATACTTTACCCTGCCCACCCTAAGAGGAATTCTTGTCCACACTCAACACTTGATTCCATTTTCCATTTTGGAAACTCAGAACCTCAGAACTTTATTGAAAAAATATTACCTTATACGTGGAAGTAAAGTAGGTAATATATAAAAATAAGAGTATTATGTATAATGTTATGACTCTTTATTCCTAATAAATTAGAATATATTTTAGGAGAGGACTCAATTTTTTAACGAAATGACAACTTTAAATTATAAGTCAGTGTTGTTATCTATTGCATTGGTATCCCTCAAATATCTGAGGGGTATTGATATTTGGAAAATAAAAAGACTTCTGTGTTATTTATCTTAGAATATCAAACCAAGTAGACTCTTAGAGACCTGACAGTCTCCAAGGAAATATTATTCATTATGTATTTACAGTTATTGGATTAAAACTTTGTAATGTGCAGTGTTCAATTAATAATAATACAGAGCAGGGTGAACTATGAAATACACTGTGTTTTTTAAAAGCTCTAATATGAGAAAAGACAAGCAGTTTGTCCTAATGAATGCATCTAATTGGTGCACTTTATTATAAAACACTGGAGCAGCATTTTTCAAGAGGCAGTTCTATCTGTAACTGGCTGTCTTCAGCATGTCAGGGTGTAATAAATGTGCTGCAGACTAGAATTGCTGATTAGCATTTCTGGAACCCCAGGAAGTTAGTAAAAGCTGTTTGCCATTAAAGAAAGACCTTTTTAGCAGCCTTCTGAAAGAGAGCTAGAGTCCAATGACCTATGGTTGTTATTCAGTGTAAGTAACTTTCGGAAGATTTCCTATAATGTATTTGGTGCTATATGTGATTAAAAAGGAAGAAAAATGTTAATGAGAAAATTATGATGCCTCATTGTAGTGTAATAACATTTCAGTATTTCCCACGTTAAGTATGTTTTAGGGCTTCCCCGGTGGCGCAGTGGTTAAGAATCTGCCTGCCAATGCAGGGGACACGGGTTTGATCCCTGGTCCGGGAAGATCCCACATGCTGCAGAGCAACTAAGCCCGTGTGCCACAACTACTGAGCCCATGTGCCACAACTACTGAAGTCCACGCACCTAGAGCCCATGCTCCACAGCAAGAGAAGCCACTGCAACGAGAAGCCTGCACACCGCAATGAAGAGTAACCCCTGCTCACCACAACTAGAGAAAGCCCACGCACAGCAATGAAGACCCAACGCAGCCAAAAATAAAAAAATAATAATTAATTAATTTAAAAAAGAAAGTATGTTTGAGATGTCTAGTATAAGGGGTAACTCTTCTGAAAAGAAGAGTTCTTAGTGATGACAAGTAAGGCCAAACCACAAGTCACTTATGAAATCGAGTTTGAGCAGCACACTCAAAGGAAAGTTGTCTTCATTTTCTTTCTTAATAGACAATATAACAAAATGTAACCTTAACACAAAACTTTTGAAAATCTGTGTAGCTACACTATTTAATCCTGAAATATTAAAATAATGCCTTTAATAATAACTTTCAAGAAGTAAAATGTAAACACAGAAACTAATCATATACTGATACAGATTAATCTTCAGTGCTTTCAACCTGTTAGTATATTGTTACTTTCAATCTCTTCTAACAATTATTTCTAAAAATAGAGTCTCATAATTCATCTACAGCTAACTTCAATTTAAATAAAAATATTTTACATAATGTATTTTATAGTTGGAATCCCTTGAATTTTTAAAAATAAACATGTAAATACTTCTATGTTTAGAAATGAAATTATTCTTTTTCATAATGATATTTATTTTTATTTTTTATTTTTTTTACAAGAGCTCATACGTAAGAAAGAACACATCAAACACAGTAGAATGGTATCCTGTGGGAAATGAGGAAGAGATTGGAACATAGTATGTGCTTAATAAATGGCAACTATTATTATTATTACTCTTAAGAAATGAAATTATTCTTAATGCCAGTCTTCTGAATTAGAAACCATGGTGGTTTAAAATACAATGCATCTAGTGTGTGGACAGAAAAAATGAATTGAAAAAATAAATAGTATATAACACAAAACCAAAACTAATCTTACATAAAAATAGATGAAAGTGAAAGGATGGAAAAAGATAAGTAGTAACCAAAACAGAGTTGGATTGACCATGCTAATATCAGAAAAAATTAGCCTTTTAATTTAAAAAAGTAGAGACAAAGAACATTATACATTAATAAAAGATTCAATACAGCAAAAAGATGTAACAATTATGAACATTTATGCTTCTAGTCATGGATCCTCAAAATTTTATGATATAAAATTTGACAGAATGGAAGAGAGAAAGGGCTCTACAATAATACTTGAAAACTTCAAAACCCTACTTTTGATAACTGCATATCCACATGCAAAAGAATAAAATTAGATCTTTACCTTAAACCATGTACAGATATTAACAAAATGCATAAAAGACCTAAATTTAAGAGTTAAAAATTTAAGGCTCTTAGAAGAAAACAGTACAGAATATCCTCATGACATTGAATTTCGTGATAATTTCATGGACGTGGCACCAAAAGCATAGTTACCCAAAGAAAATAGATAAGTTAGATTTCATTAAAAGTAAGAAATTTTATGCATCAAAGTATATGATCAAGAAAATGAAAGATGACTTACTGAACAAGAGGAGATATTTTCAGTCATATTACTGATAATGGATTAGTACCTAATATATAAAGAACTCCTACAACTTAGCAACAATGACAAAAACCCAATTCAAAAATGGGCAAAGAAGCTCTATTTACAATATCCAGGACATGGAAGCAACTTAAGTGTCCATCGACAGATAATGGATAAAGAAGATGTGGCACATATATACAATGGAATATTACTCAGCCATAAAAAGAAACAAAATTGAGTTATTCATAGAGGTGGATGGACCTAGAGACTGTCATACAGAGTGAAGTAAGTCAGAAAGAGAAAAACAAATACTGTATCGTATGCTAACCCATATATATGGAATCTAAAAAAAAACGGTTCTGAAGAACCTAGGGGCAGGACAGGAATAAAGACGCAGACGTAGAGAATGGACTTGAGGACACAGGGAGGGGGAAGGGTAAGCTGGGATGAAGTGAGAGAGTGGCATGGACATATATATACTACCAAATATAAAACAGCTAGCTAGTGGGAGAAGCCGCATAGCACAGGGAGATCAGCTCTCTGCTTTGTGACCACCTAGAGGGGTGGGATACAGAGGGTTGGAGGGAGGGAGACGCAAGAGGGAAGAGATATGGGAACATATGTATATGTATAGCTGATTCACTTTGTTATACAGCAGAAACTAACACACCATTGTAAAGCAATTATACTCCAATAAAGATGTTTAAAAAAATGGGCAAAGAACTCAAATAGACATTTCTCCAAAAAAGATATACAGATGGCCACTAAGTACATGAAGAGATGCTCAATATTGTTAGTCATTAGAGAAATGCAAATCAAAACTACAGTGAGATACCACTTCACACTAGGCTTCATATAATGGGGGAAAAAATGGGAAGAAAACAAGTGTTGGTGAAGATGTGGAGACTTTGAAACCCTTGTGCATTGCTGGTAGGAATTAAAATAAGGCAGCAGATTTAGAAAACAGTTTGGTGGTTTCTCAAAAGGTCAAACATAGAATTGCCGTATGACACAGCAATTCCACTCCTAAGTATATAGCCAAAAGAACTAAAAGCATAAGCTCAAATAGATATTTGTAAACCAATGTTCATAGGAGCATTATTCACAATAGCAAGACGTTAGAAACAAAATGTGGTATACACATAAAATGGACTGTTATTCAGTCACAAAAAGAAATGAAATTTTGACATATGCTGCAATACAGATTGATATTGAAAAAGTTATGCTCAGTGAAGTAAGTCAGGTACAGAAGGACAAACATTGTATGATTTCATTTATGAGGTATCTATAATAGCCAAATTTATATAGAGAGAAAGCATAGTAGAGATTATCATGGGCTGTGGGGAGAGGACAAAGGGAAGTTACTGTTTAATGGGTCGACAGTTTTATTGAGGATAATGAAAATGTTTTAGGAGTTAGGTAATGGTGATGCTTATACAATATTGCAAATGTATTTAATGCTGCTGAATTGCAAATCTTCTCATGCTTAAAACAATAAATATCATGACACATTTTACCACAATAAAAAAATAAACAAAAAATCTTTAGAAAAAAAAAGCACTGGCATTTTTAGGACTCTGAGCAAGTTATTTATTTACATAATTGTCTTGGTTTTACTGTTTTAAACTGTAAGCATTCAGTAACAAATATGGTTATTATGCACATATGTATATATGCATGATTATATACATTTTCATGACCAAACATTGATAAAGCATCTACTTCAGGGTAATCTCACTCAGGTAACTAAAATGAGAAGTGCTCACTCAATAATGAAAAATTTTTTTCCACTTGTATAGGTTATGTCATAAATCCACTCTGAGGCTTTGATGAAAGGTGGGTCTCTTCTTTAGAAAAATAAATTCCTCTACACACACACACACAGAGACACACACACACACGCACACTTCCAAATGAATTTCTGTGGTCAGTTACCCTCTGATGTCCATCCTTGGGCTCTGGATTTAGAATCTTTAGTAATAAAAGCTGGCCCTCTTCTTCAGAAAAATAAAGTCATCTAACCCTTATAAACACACACATCCACACACACACATCCACACATTGTTGTAAGGAGCTTTTTGAGTTCAAATACTCTCTATACTCCATGAATGGGACTCAGGTTCAAAACCTTTAAGTGATCCTCTTACAAAGAGATGAGGCTCTAATGAAGTGATACAATACCTAGAATGCACTCAGTACTCCGGACATGAAGCTAGCTGTATAATATTTTCTTCTCTACTGGAAGTAGCATATACAATTACATATCCTAACACTTTAATTGAAAGTAAAACTTCATTTGGTTCTACCATGCATCCCCTTACTGCCATTTTCTATTTAAAAGAGAAAGATGCAGGAGGAAAACAAAATTATTTTCTGGTGTTCTTACTAATTTTTGAACTTTACTAGAAGTAGGAATACTTACTGATGATACATCAGGTATTTTAAAATAATACACTTGATATTTCAAGAATTTGTTTAGCTTGATTTTGACTGTCATGCATATGCATATGTTATATAGCCTGTGTCATTCAAATCCTTCTAACCACCTTCTTCAAATTTACATAATAATCATTAATATCGTCATCTGCATATTTACTCTAAACACATTTGGTGGTTTAAACCATAAACTTGTTCTTGCTATAACTTCTTATATAGAATTAGCCATCATTACCTTACAATTACTCTTTCACTGTATTCTTCACAGACGTCAGTCAGATTTATCAAGTGTAGCCTTAATATCATCTAAACTTTATTGCCATAACTGCAAGTATCCAGGGATGTCTTACAGTACAAAGCCATTAGCACTAACTGCACATGAAATTCAGTGCCTTATAGAAGCCAATGTACTTGTCATCACTTCTCAGGAGCTAAAAAGCTGCGACCACCAGTGTGTTTCATGTTCACTTTCTTATTTCTCATACACAATCAACTATTTAATCTCCGAGGTTACAAACATAGTACTACTCAGTTATTTACTCTTCATAAACGATCTAGTTCCACTTATGAATGTCAAGTCATAATAGAGATTATGATACATGAATGCTTATAATAGGCTTATTAAAACAGGTTGTTACATTGTTATTATTGTTCAGTATTGACATCAACAAAGTGAATGACAATAAAATGATTATGTTTCAGAATATGTCATAAAAAGTCACAAAAGAACATAATAAAATGTTATTATGCACCATAAGGAAAATAAATAGTTTTGGGAATAAAACAGTGGAACCACTAAAAATGTTGTGAAAATGATATCATAGTCCTTCGTGGCCAAAATATAATATCAGATAAGACCATGACATAAAAGTTACATCGAAATTAAACTAGTTCATTTCAAACTTGAAACCACATAGAAGCTCAGATAGCTGGAGAAAAATATATTTAAATTTCTATTGTAATCAAACACATAAAAATTAATATTGTGAATTTTTTTCTTAAACCAAAAATACTGCATTTAATGATTCTGTTGATAGGATAGTTTGTATTAAGTGGAACAAAGATAGTTGTTTAGATGTGTGAATGATTCACAATGATGAAACTTGATAGAAAACAGTTGATAATATTTCAATAGGGAATGGAAGTCTTACACATCTTATCCAGTGTTCATGAGTCACAACTGAAAAGAAGGATCAGTGGTAGTCTAAAAGAATGCCAAGCAGTCTAGACAGTCTGACACTTAAAAACTGCCTTCAAACGTGTATAATATTAAGTGGGGTTGATGCAGAGTCACTAAGCAATGTACAACAAAAAGAATCAGAAAAACAAAATTCATATAATGTGATATGTGAGTTTCATCATAAACCACTTTGTAAATCCTATGTAGGGAAGGAAAAATAATTTCCCCTCTACCTTTCTGAATTCCTAACTGAGATCCCTGTAAGATAAATTAATAAGAGAAGACACACAAAAGATTATTAACATGTATACTCCACGTGTGCATGGGAGATAGGGAAAAATGGGCAACTCCCTGTGGTGTTACTTGTGGCTTGGTGATCACATACTATCTTAACAGGGAAAGGAGAGAGGGAATGCAGTCCTCTTGGGTGAGAGTAAATTATTTTTAGGAAAGATGAGTGGGTCCTTAGAAGAATAGACAGGAGGTATGATTGTGACAAAGTATGTCTGGATGTGGGTCCAACTAGTGGGGAAGACTAGTTGTCTGTGATTGGTTGTTTTTAGGTATGATTCTTAACCTTGAGGCATTTATTGGAATTTACTCTGGCTAAGGTTTCTATTTGCTCCCGCAGGCTGCCAGGTCATTAGAGACTAATGGTCTCCATGTTCAATCACTTTAACAAGAGAAAGCTTCATCCTGCTCTTACTGTTTTTCAAGTGCCGGAGTTCAAAATAATCGATATACCAAAGTGGCATATTTTGGCATGGCATTTTCTATCCTTCACCTAAAAAAAAGCAGAATAGATAGGGAAAAGGTGCTCGATTAGAGGTCTAATGGCATATATTACAATAGATATTGGATATCAGGCCAAGGTGCAGCTTTACTAAGTGTGTTCAAGGAATATTTGTACTGAAAAAGTTTTGTGAGAAAAAAAGAAACCTGATCTCAAATCAGTTTGGCCCTATATCTTATGCTAGGACCAGCAAGTTTACATCATCATATCCAAGGCTTTGAAAGTCCTGCTGGAAAGACCTTTAACTTCATTAGCCTACCATTTTCCATACTCATTATAACAACAATTTATATTTTTTATTTCACTTTTTTTATTTCATTGAGTCATTGTTTTGGGGGTTTGGGGGAGTGCCTATTACAGAAAACATGTCATTGACTTTTCAAAACTGAATTTTGTTGATTTCTTTTTTTTTTTTTTTCCACACACACACACTGTATTTTATTTTTACAAGAGATAAATAGACTGACACCAAGCATTGTACGTGGATGACCACAACAAAAGCAACAATGATTGCAATTACCAAACATGAAACACACTCATACTATGTCATAATATTGACATTCAGTCCAGTAATCCTCCACTGTAACAGCTCCTTTACTTTGCAGTGAAAATTGATTTGTATATTCTTTGCCTGAGTCCTTGTGGGATTTTTTTTTTTTTTTAATTCAGACAGAAAGTCACAAAAATTATACTCATCCTCATCAGTTCACTCAGTCCCATGTAATTAATTTTTTTTTCATCTCGATCTTTTGTTAGCACTTTTATGAGTTCATCAGTTTTTCATTACAGTTCTGAAAATGCTTATTCATTCAGTTCAGCAGTACAGTCAGTTACCAGAAACCTGTACTTGTCAGAGTCTTTTCCATGAATTTCTTGAAGATGAAACCCTTTTATAGGAACATATTTGCAAAATCATCAGAGTACACCCAGAACTGTCTGTAAATGACAAAAGACTTAAAAATGACCACGGTTAAAGATTTGATGAAAGTCATTGATTTCTTTTTATGAGGAAGATTAACCTACTTACATTTGTTATCACAATGAAAACTATTGCACTTGCTGGGACTTAATTTTACCATTTTGTTTTATTCATTTATATACTTCTCTCATCCCTTAATTTTGATTTTTTGCCAAATGGAATACATAAATATTATATATATGTATATATATATATACATATATGGTTATTAATGATAGATAGACTCAATTGAATTTTTCCAAGGGACCACTTTAAGCATTTTAAAAAACCTTTTTAAAATATGGATTTATCAAATTATCTCTAAGAGCTAAAAATGAGTGTCTACTGGCATCTTATTAATTCAAACAGAAATTATATTTAATCTCTTCCTATTTCCTTCCTTTATAGCATTAATTTTGGTTGGTGAGTTTTAGTGTTGACAACAATTCATTTATTTATACTTTATAATATATTTTGTGTATTTACTTCTCACGAATGTCAACAACATTAACATTGTTTTGTAATAACCCTTGAAAATGATTTTGGACTACAATTGAGCTATTGTATAAGAATCATCTGTGGAACAGTTTAACAGTTCATATTCTTGGACCCTATCTGGTTTTGATTCAATATAATTTGGGGGCAAATTTTTAAATCTACATTTTTAAAAGTTTTCAGGTATAATCCTGATGTATAGCCAGATTTAGGAGCTATTCCTTATTGCTGGATTAGTGGGCTCCCATATAAAACGCTATGGCCTTTGTAAGAATGTGCATGGAATTTGTTACTTAGGGATCACAAAAATCTTTGTTAAAAATTAGCTATGTACTTATAATACCTTAGCTATAATGAAATATTTGGAAGTGTGAGAAGATACAATTCATTACCAAAACTAAAATTTTACTTTTAGAAAAATACATGTACAAACTGAGTCCAGAGATTGCTATAAATAATTATTTTATTTTCATCAAGTTTCCATCAGTTATTCATTACAATATTACCTCACATGGTCAACAAGTGTTCCCTTTTTTTAGATATCCCCCCAGAATCTCTCTTCTCTCCAAAAGTCTGGGCTGGCCATTAGACCCTATGCGTTGTGGAAAAGGGGCTTTACATACGTGCAAGTCCCTCGGAGTGAATAATATTGGGAGAGGGGAAGCACATTTTCTTGCTGTACACATCACACAGTATAAATCTTTTTGTTATTTTAATGTCTATGTCACTTTCTCATTGTTCCAAAGACCTCTGCATAGTTACAAAATGAGGTGAAAGCAAGGAGTAGAAACAAGTCCTTTTTTGCCACATTTCCTAGTTGTAATTTATATATGTCAATTATATTTGGTTGTCTCCATGCCCTCCTTATGCCACGTTAGACAATTAGAGTGAACACATCTTAAATTTTACTTTGAGCAAAAAACTTTTGTGTGTGTATATAAGATCAAGAGTTAAGATTGATGCTTTTTAAAGGGCATGCATTTCATGAAGTAGTCATCTGAATTAGGTTCAATGATTGATGTGAATAGCAGAAAAAAGAACAGAGCAAGTTTCAGATTCATGGAAGAATGAAAATGTTTCTTAATGTAAAGAAGGTGATTGGATGTGGCAAAGAAAGATGACTTTCACCACATTAGAAAAAATCTGCCCATTAGAAAACTGTTGACCAGAATAAATCCGGAGTAGTAGAGGTAACATGAAAAATCAATGACTGCACTATATCTAGAAGAGATACTTGTCTGTGTGGGGAAAAAAAAAAGGAGAATGTCAACAAATTGTATCCTAGTCAGATAGAACATAACTACTATAAATTGAACCATGGTACTCCTTTTGCTGGGCACATAGGGAAGAAAGGCAAAAAACAATTTAGGAAAAGAAAATTTCTTCCTGCTATTCACATATTGGAATGTGGCCAGTGTCAGCAATTCTGTAATGAATAAGGAGTGTCAGCAGAAAGACAAGTAAGATACAGGTAGAAGAACCTCTTTCACTTAAATGATTTTACACAGACATTTTGTTCTTCCATTGAGGCCATGGGTAAATTTTAAATAATATTTAAATTTAACACTTAAAATTTGTATGAAAGAAGAGAAATAGTTATAATTTTAGACAATGTTATTCTAGCAAAAGAGTGGTGGTCTCTACTCAAGTTCACAGAGTTGAAACAAAACACATAGTGAGAATTTAAGAAAGGAAAAATGCAAGAAACAAATTGTGACATTTCAAATGGAAAATTGTGAATTATGATTTTCTTCTTAATCAGTAATTCTAATAAATATTCATTACCTAATAATTAAAATTTTGCAAGTGTTAATATTTTTCTTAGAAAATAACCCCGTATTTCATTTATTCTAAGAAACAGTTTCAGTTGTAATATCTCCTTAGTCAGATTACTAAAATTTTTACCATTTTTAAGATACTTCATATTAAACTTAAAGGTGTAGTCAGTTGATGCTTTAGGAAATTTTTTGTATTTAATATGTTTAATACAGTTAATATTTATAATCAAATTTTCACCCTTCAGTATTTTTCTATACTTTTTTTTAAAGCCCTCATATGGAGGGATTATTCTGTCCTAGATCTAATTGTCACCAAAATCAAGTTCAGCTGCTCGCCACTCAAAAGCCAATAATCGAGAGGCAAATGTCAGTAGAAAGGAAAGGTACTTTAATCAGCAAAGCTGGCAGTCTGGGGCGAAGATGAACTCATGTCCTGAGACCAACCCCGAAGATTCTACTCAGCCATGACAGTTTTTAAAGGGAAAAGGGCTGGGGGAAGAATCTCAGTGAATCATCGGGGCAGGAGGTTGGGTTCAGCATGATTTTCCATTGCTTGCAGACTGGCTGACACTTTCTTCAGATTTATCTTGCCCACGTGATCTGTCTGCAGGATTACTAAGGGGGTTTTGGGGGGTAGAGAGCTAGTCATTCTTTAACTACTTAATTCTTCATTCTTCTTTTTATCTAAGAAAAGAACTAGCGGGTTAGGCAAGGCATGGTGTGAATTCAGGAGAGCATAAGTCAGGAGTTAGGTTAAACTGCTTAGTTATCTCATTCCTATAAGTAGGTTCTTTCAAGGTTAGAGGGCAACAGAAATGGGCAAACAGGAAAAGGGCAAAAGAGCTGCTTTCATAATAACTAATATGTATGAAATCAACTTTTTTTTTTTTTTGCTTTTTTGTAATAGTTTTGAAAAACAGATATTGCATAGCGTGATTTTATATTAAATTATCTAATTTCAAATATAAATAATTTTTAAAATTTGCAGCGGTTCAGTCAACAAATATTTGTTGAGTGTGGACTTAGTAAAGGCTCTTGTATTAAAATCTGGGGATAAAAAGGTAAACAAAGAGACAAGTTTCAGCCCTCTTGGTACCTATACAAATGGATGAATTTGAGTTCACTGATAAACAGCAAATAAACACACGTGTCTAACCATCTTACTTCTTGTGGAGAATACCAATAAATTAGTGTACATAAAAATAAATGATATTTGAATGCATCTTGCTGAGATAAGTCAGCACGTTCTGATTCATGTTTAAACATCTAGTTGGTTGTATTTCTTTCTAGTCAGGAGCCCCACAAGAAAAAAAAAAGTAGTATTCCATCGTGTTAGCATGAATGTGTAATGCTGAATTCTCACAGCAGACCCATGGGATCTTACCCAGCACCAAACTTTGCCTTTGATTCAAATGATACCACAGCTCTGGGACAAAGAAACATTTTTTTCTTTGAGGAGTTGGAAACCCAGCAAATACTGCTCTCAAAACATGTCTCTTCTTTCCCGTATTACAGTGCCCTTGGTGTTGTGGGGTAATGTGTGTGGAAACATTGATCAACAAAGAGCTTTTTAAGCTGTTTAACCTCTTCGTTTTTATTCCTTTAAGTACTCAGACAGGAAAAAAGCTTACATGATTAAGCTCATTCTCCAGCCAGCCATGCCCCACAAATCTATACGTTCCAGGTTGATTTACAGATATATCCACATAAAAACGGGACTTTGCTATTTTTAAGCTAATAAATTTACAAGGAAGTCTGAGGTACATCATTAGCATATTAAGAAGGAGGGATTTGGTTTCACAGGTATGGAGGAAATGGGGTATAGTCCTATCCATTAATTTGGATAGCTTGATTAATCAATCTGATTAATAAGTGCACTCAATAAGATTAATAACTTTAATAGTGAAATAAGTCAGAAAGAGAAAGACAAATACTGTATGTTATCACTTCTATGTGGAGTCTAAAAAAATAAAACAAATGAATGAATATAACAAAACAGAAACAGACTCACAGATATATAGAGAACAAACTAGTGGTTACCAGTGGGGAGAGGGAAGGATGGAGGGGCAAGATAGAGGTAGAGGTTTAAGAGGTACAAACTACTATATATAAAATAAAGAAGCTACAAGGATATACTGTACAGTACAGGGAATATGGCCAATATTTTATAACAACTTTAAATGGAGTATAACCTATAAAAATAAATAAATAAAATAGTCAAACTCAAAGAAAAAAGATTAATAACTTTAAGAGTTATAGAGTTGTTATAACATTTAAAATAAATTATATAAAACTTATTGTGTACTTTCCACAATACCCAGCACATAGTAGGCTCTAAATGTTAGCTGTGAGTATTCTAAAAGTGAATGACAGTAAAATTAGTTTTCAAAAATATTTAAAGGATTGAAAGTATTATCACTTTTTGTGGTAACTAAAGTAACTGGCAATGCTATTTTTTGTAGAGATTTGCCTAGCATTCATTGTGCAAACAGTCTCACTAACCAGGGATGCAGGAAAATTCAAGTTCTAAGACTGTCTCTGTATCATGCAGAAAAGTTAAAAATAAAAAATCATTAATAAAATTAATATCAGAAATAGAAGGTTAATAACAGTAGAAAAGGAATTTAAGACTGTGAATATATAAAGTTGTATGCCTGCATATATTCCTGGAATAAATAATCATTATAGTAATTCTTATATTCTTAATTCTTAATTCTGGAACTATTTTAAACATTTTTATAGAAGTGATTTCTTTCTTAATTGGTGGAATGCCTACTATTCATTTGTGAAACCAGAAAGAAACAAATAGTACAGAAAAATAATCTAATTTCCTTAGCTATCCTTTAAGAACAAAATATTTTTAACCTCCTTGGACTATTGAACAGAATATATTAAGGAACATGTATTAGTAATGGCACAAATAGCTTACATAGTAACCATGTATCTCTTACTGCCGAAGAACTTAAAATCATAAGACTTTGATTTAAACCCAGTTTTTTCACTTACTAGCTTTGTGATATTTCTTCTGTCTCTGTAAATAAAGATCTCAGTTTTATTACTAGTGAAATTGAAAAAAAAAAAACAATACTGGAGGATATCAAAATATGCCACCCCAAAATATGCCACTCTGGCGTATTGATTATTTTGAGCTAAAGACAATTGAGAAGAAGCAGATACAAGAAAAACTCTTTGCTTTCCCCGATTTACCTAAAATCAGTATAAAATTTTGTAAAGGTGAACCATTTCTTTACTAGGAAGGACAGAAGTTAATCATTGGAAACTGAGGAAATTTACATAGCAAACCTTACTACCTAGCCCTATCTTCCATTAGTTTTCCCAGTACATTTATCCTCCCACAATTTGCTGTCCCTAGAATGTCCTTATCCTCTGTCTTCTGACTTCTGTACAAACTGTATTGTTCTTTTGTTGAAACGCTGTGAAAACCCAAGTTCTAACCACCACTTTGAGTTACTCATCACTGGATTCCCCTATATGTACATGCAATGCACACATTAATAAACTTTTGTTTGTTTTTCTCTTATTAATCTATCCTTCATTAGCCTAATTTGCAGGGCCCTAACCAATGAACCTGAGATGAGTACAGGAAAAATAATTTTTTCCTCCCTATAATACCTACTCTGATTTTTAGATCAAGAATTCAAAATGTATGTCAAATTCTTTCATAAGAAAAAAGAACAATAATAATGTTAGTATTTGAAAGTATACTTCTCTTAACTATTTTCTTAAATTTAGATAATTTATTGATCACATCATTCTGCCAATTCAGACAGGACTCATGTCTGCAAAGCAAAGCTTAGTAATTCTACGGAAAAAATAAAACAACTAGTATATATATTTAGTCACTGCTGAAGACTCAGCAAAGCCTCCAAGATTCCCATACAGGGCAAGGCCACCTGTCACAGGAGACAGAAACCCCTCTATATATCTTCCTGGGAGATGAGAGCCAATAATTGTTTTGAACCTACTATGTACTAGGAACTGTCCCTCAGGTTTATATTCATTGGCTCTATTTTTTAGCTGTGGAACTTTGGGCCAGCGACTCCATCTCTATGGGTCTTCATTTCTTTATCTGAAAATAGACTTGATAATAAATATCTGTGTGCTGGAGTTACTGTGATGATCACATGAAGTAATATACATAAAATACTTAGAACATTGCTTAGCACATAGTAAATTCTCTCTAAGTGGCCCCTATTATTATCTTCTTCACGACCATGCTGTCATTTTACAGATAAGCAAAGTGAAGTTTTAAATATGCTCTTTGTATTTATATATGTATAAAATTCTTCCATATACACAACACAGAAAATCTGATCGTGAATAATTAGAAATGATTTCAGAGTTTGTAGCTTGCAAGACTATTCACTCTGTCACGTAAATTCTATCACATGACATTCAGAAAAAAATGCTTTATATTTTTAATATTTTTAAAATGTCAATAGCTATATAAGTCTAAGTGAATTTTTTTTTTTACAATTTATAAATTGTTGTTAGAAAAACAGACAAGGACCCAGTTACTATACCTATATTCAAGGATATCCCATGAAAATATATTACTTGATATACGTATGACAAAATGCCTCAACAAGAGTGATTGTTTAGTTTTTCTTTTAAGTGCTATTTAATCTTAAAGGTGATCAAACTGCTATAAAAATGAGTTAACCAACAAAATAGTGAAATATTTATACAGATTTTATTGAACTAAGTGCATTTTCCTTAAGGTTAATATGTTAGCACTAGTTCATGAAATGTCATTGTCACCTAGAGCTAGATAGTCATGGGATATTTATTTGTAGGATGGTATCTTTAGTGTCAAAGGAGGGGTATGGGGTATGCTTATGGCAGTTAATTTACATGGAAATTGCAATTAGTTCTTAGGATTTCACTGCTATTTTACAAAAAGCAATGTAACATTTAAAAACAAAAACCTGCTGTGTTCGATCACTACACCCCTTTCTTTTTTACCGTTCAATTGTAATATCTCCAGGCTTGTAGTGGATATTTGTTTTAAATGTCTATATTTTCTTCTTTAGAATGTCACAATAGAAAACATTTTAAAATGTATGTATGGAATATTTTTTAGATGTATATTTTAAGAAATTTTTCATATATTACAATAATCATTGCATTATTTTCAAGAATGTTATAAATAAGATCAGATGAAATTAAGAAAAATGATCTATTGTGCCATTGACTTCTTGTGGTGTACTAGTCCATAAACAACCACACAACAACCAACCAACTCTAGCCACTATTTTAAGCAAATATACAGGCAGTGTGCACTATTCAAGGTAAGAACTTTAGACTTGGCAATACACCTGACAGTCTGACAATCCACTAATTTTCTTTTTTTTCAATATGTTCCATTCAAATGAAAATATTGAGAGTTTTTGAATGTGTTGTATTTCCTCACCTCAGCCTCCTTTCCTCCTTTTTTCTCTATTCAAATAATCTCTACCATCCATTTTATGATTCCATTTGGCTATCTAACACCTTAGGATATCGTGTCTTGTGCCCATCCCTACCCTGAACTAGACTTTGAGTCCTTTTCAGACTCTATATCTATATTGTGATCCTCTGTTTACACCTCCAGTTACCCAACAATATCCTGCATCTAGATATGCGTTGGTGCAAACTGATGCTCAACTAAAAGCAGCTCAGTGAATGATAAAGATAAGTCCTCATTCTCTTCCTCTCTTGAACTGAGGCATTTCCCGAGTTTCAAATGCAATTCTCTTCTCTTCATGTTCTTCTCCCCTTTGGCAACATCATGAATTCCTGTGAGTTCAATTATAGAGCTGTTTCATGAGTACAATTCTGACACCTCCCCAGAATTCTAGTCGTGCATTCCAAGTGACTGCCGGAGGTGTTTATCTAGAAATGCAAACCAGTGTATTGAAGGACATTTAGAGTAGATACTATGATTTCATTATTTCTTATTCCAAGAATGTTGCTTGGATAAAATAAGCCCCCATCTCACTGATGACCTGAAGAGTGAATAACCAAGTTCATCATCTTCTAAACTCACCCCTACCCTTGATTTCCCTATGCCTTTTATTACTGTCATTTCCCCGGAAATCAGTCGAGGTACTTCATAATCATTATTGATCTATTGTACCCTCATGCCTCATAAATAAATTCTGTAATTCCTAGCTTCCCAAAGCTTACTTACTGCATTTTCCCGTTCCTTCCTTTTCTTTCATGGCTGTGCATATTAAGTAAAAATTTTTTTAACTTCAAACTAGAAATCTCTAACAGCTTCATCCTTATTTATTTTAAAGGTGTACTATATACATGTTCTAATTGATTCTACAAAATTCAAAATGATAAGTATTCCTGAAATTTTGCTTTGGCCCTATTATTTTCTTTCTCAAAAACATGCAATGATTTTTCCATTATTAATAGTATTATCTGTAGACCAAAAAATAAGATTTAAAAAGTTGCAGGAAATCTGTAAGGAAGATTACCTTCCAAAATATCAGAAATGATATTCAACAGAGATTGGGGTCTTGTTAATAAGAGTATGGGGAAGATACATCCAGAATAAAAACAATGACAAAAATAAAAGAAGAATAATTGTAGTAAATGTGGTAAGGAAATCCGACCTTTCAGACCTATATAAAATTGTGAATTTGAAGTTTATTGCACTTATGTGAAATTGTATTTTCATCAGTATCTCAAGTATCGGATTTACAACAGATTAAATATTTTATCAATTTATAAGTATTTTTTTAATTAAATAAGTTTGTCCTGCCCAGTGTAATGTAGGTCAGTGATTCTTATTGGAATACTGAAACCCAGTATGGAGCATTTCATAAACTTGAGGGGAAACTTTGGTTGTTCCATTGAGAGGCTTTGTTATTGAAATTTATAGGCAGGTGCAAGGATGCTAGCCTTCCTGCATCCTGAGTGGGTGAGATCACATATTGTGACTTTCAAATTTTCCAGGAAATAGTTTTGTAGGTTAAAACCCTATTCATAATTAATTATTCAAGCCTTGAAACTAGCTATATTTAAATATTAACATATATAATTTTTACATATTTATTTTTAAATATGCTTTAACATTTTTCAGGAAGAAACTACTCTGTAAAATGAGGAAAGACTTTGTTTCTTTGGAATTTTACCAATATTTGTCCATATTTCAGAAAAATTATCATCCTGATGCTATCACCATTTGTGATATTTGAGTCACTCATAAAATCTAGTAGGATCAGTCTGTGTTTATAGCTCTTGAATTCTCAATAGTAAATTTGTTTAAGTCCAAGAATCTGATTATTACAGTATGCTATCAGGCTTACTCAAGCCCAAGCACTTTTATATTAAAATACAAATTACTGTATAATAAATTACTTTTATTTTTCTTTTGTGTGAAAGAACATTTACTTTCTTTGTTGTAAGTTATGTGCATTTTAGATTATTTCATTCATGACTTTTTTTCAAGACATAAATGGGAAATTTGTGAAATATTTGTTATAAAAAGGGAGTAATGTAATAACACCAAATGATGGTAAAGATATACAGCAACGATAACTCTCATTCATTGCTAGTAGGAATGCAAACTGGTATTTTAGAAGCCACTTTGGAAGACAGGCAATTTCTTACAAAGCTAAACCTATTCTTAGCATATGATCAAGCAATCACACTCCTTGGTATTTACCAAAATGAGTTGAAAAACGTATATCCATATAAAAATCTTCACACAAATATCTATAGCAGCTTTACCAATAATTGCCAGAAATCGGAGGCAACCAAGATATCCTTCAGTGGGTGAATGAATAAAACCATGGCACATCATACAGTGGAATGTGATTCAGTGATTTTAAAAAATGATCTATCCAGCTGTGAAAAGACAGGGAGGGAACTTAAATGCATATTACTAAATGAAAGAAGATAATCTGAAAAAGAGACATACTGTATGATTCCACCTATATGACATTCTGGAAAAGGTAAACTATACAGTAAAAAGATCAGTAGTTGCCAAGATTTCAGAGATAAATTGGTAGAGCACAGAGGATTTTTAGGGCAGTGAAACTATTTTGTATGATACTATGATAAGGATACATAACATTATGCATATGGCTAGACCCATAGAACTGTAGAACACAAAGCATGAACTCTAATGTAAACTATGGACTTTAGTTAATATTAATGCATCAATATTGGTTTATCACTTGTAACAACTATACCACACTAACGTAAGATGTTAATAATAGGAAAAACTCTGTGTGTGTGTGTGTGTGTGTGTTTGTGTGAGTGTGTGTGTGTGTGTGTGTGTGTGTGTGTGTGAGGGATTTGGGAACTGTCTGTACTTTTTGTTCAATGTTTCTATAAATCTGAAACTGCTATTAAAAATAAAGTCTATTACTTACTTTTTAAAGGGAGTAATGGGTCTGATACAGTTGAGAGACCATTCTTTTTAGAGTCAGAATAAAGGTAAGTAACAGAATAAAGGTAACTAACATAAAGGTAAGTAAAGGAGTTGGGTTATTTTTACTCTTTTTCTGTAGGCTACATTGCCCCTTGAGCCACAAACAATGGATTCATTCATTCCTCAGACAACTTTATCTAAATACATTTTATTCTTCCAAAAGTCTTTTTCTTTTACAAAGTATTTTTCAAAGACTTCACTAATGTTGTATTCTGAAAGCTCTGACACCCTCTGATCTCATATCATAATTTTTTGTGTCTATTCCTTTGTATATACATGTTCTTTGTTGCAGTATAATATTAAAGGGTAAACTCATGATTTTTAGGTGGTGTAATGAAGAAAGCAGTGGGATTTTTGGCTGATTACAAATTGGGATTTCTGTGTTAGCTGTACATGGTTAATATCTAATAGGGCCATGAATTTTGGGATTATCTGTTCCACTGAAAAGAAATTATCTGCACCATTGCTACATAAAATCTACAAGTTACCACCTAACTATAATAAGTCTGCAGACTTTAATAAATGAGCAATAGTGAGTTAAGTACATTTCCCCAAACAATCCTTGGATGGATGTCATCCCTATATGACATTGAAAGGATGTGCCACCTGTCTTGAGTTATTTCCAAACTTTAAATAATTTTTCTGACATCTTTAAAATCTGGACGTACTAAGAATTCTCTAGGTAGACACTCTTCTTCCTTAAAATGGCTTTCCTTTTCCTAGAAGATGTAGATTGCACATCGGTTGCTTTAACACCTTGATCCATGTAGTATTACTTTGATGAATTGTTGGGGATGTAAATTACTGATACTCTGTATAAACAATCTTCTCACTTGGAGTTCACATCTTTTACTCTGTCAAATAAATGAATTAAAATTTTGTCTCTCTATAAGGGTATAAAATGCAGGTTGATATCTGACATGGTAAATGTCATAAAATAGTAGAACTTTAGTGACATGAGGTGGAAAGTATGTTTAATACCATGTTAACATTTAAATTTTTTTTTTAATTATGGAGAATTTTAGGAGTTTTAAAAAATTTTTCTGATATTCAAAACATATCTTCACAAAAGACTAAGTTTAACATTATAATATATCTTGGTTAACTGTATTTCTGATCCAATGTTTACCTGGATTACACAAATTGGTTATTCATTATTATTGTTACTAGTAATAGTAGTAGTAACTGTAGCAGTAGTATCATTATTATTTGGTTCATCCATGACTACCAAAATTAAAAGAAATAATGCAAAATGAAATAGAATTGTCATCTTATGTAGGCCATGAAAAAAATCCCAAAATGAGTTGTCGTCACTACTTTTTTTTTTTTAGTAAGTGCACAATTATTTAAGACTAAATTTAAAAGAAAACTCTTTATGGATAAAAATAATAGTTTATAACTATCCTAGAAGTAAGGTATTTGAAATGACCTTCTGCTATCTTAGAAAATATGCCCATGTTGGACTTTTCCTCAATATACTCTCATAATCATTCAAGTTCATCTGATTTAAAATTAAAATTAGTCTTGAGGAGAATTATTCCTTGAGAACTGTTATAAAAAAATCTATTCACCTCACTGCCAACTCTCAGATTCTACTACTTGAATTATCTCAAGCCCTCATGTAAATTTATGTTTTTATGTTTTATGGAGATATATGGAGATTAGATGATATTAAAGATAAGAAGAGTCTGTGAACTGGCCTGTAACTTTTGTGTGTTAGGCCTTCTCCAGAAAAACAATTTTTGGAAAAGATTTTGGCAAATACTAAGATATTCTATTTAAATCCAACCTGTTCAAAATCCCATAAAACATGGTCTTAAAATTAAGGAGGTAATTGGATTTATGGGTAGCAAATATGTTTAAAATGCAGGAGGATTTCCCACTGAACAGGCAAGAAAGAAATCTACCTTCAATATGTTGACAGAAGATCTTTTCAATAGAAAATCCCCATTTCACTCCCAGATTCAGTTATGTTGAATATTTTCTTCTCAAAATTTTAATATAGTCAATCTTTCCATACTTTATATGTTGCTTAGAATATGGGTTAAGTTGTTATGAGCAGACTAGGAATAATAAGAGAAAAAAGTATAATTTTTTGATTTAAATAAAGAGTTTGAAAAAATATCCTGTTCAAAAGTTAATTATACTACTTGTTAGTTATATTATCCTGGGAAAAAAATAAATTGGTCATTTTGATGATCTTTAAAATATATTTAATAATACCGACCTCATTAATGTAAACATCCATGAAGGTACATAGTATATTATTACTCTTACTGTATTAACACTGTTAGTTTCATGAATTAAATATGGTAGGGGCTCAGTTGTTGAATTAATGGTTGTTACTATTTCAATTCTAGTATAGAACAACTTTGAGTAAGTTCATTCTCTTTAATTCCAAGGAAAGATGTTCTAGAAGAAAACTTGAGTTTCAAAAGTTTTTCCATTTAGCTAGTTTCCTTAAGGTTGTACCAGAGACGATGTCTCGTTATGAGGCAAAGAAAAAAGGCAGGAGTAGTTTTGCAAAATGGGCAGAAAAGCTATAGGAAATAATCCTATTATCACCCTTTCAATCCACTCCTAACTTTCTTTCCATTGAAGCAAATTTAGAGATAATCACTAAGGTTTTTACCTAGTACCATGAAAGGAATCAGAGCATGTGGACCCAAAATATGCTGCTTTGGCATATTGATTATTTTGAGCTAGAGGCATTTGAGAAACAGCAGGTGCAAGAAGGGTTCTCTGGCTTCCGCTTTCTATCTCAACATATACTATAAAATTTTCTGTGAGAAAAGTGCCCTCCTTGTATCAGGAAGAGAATGCCATTCTTATCACTGGAGACTGAGCTGATGCTGGATCTGTACAAACAACTCTACTAAAATAACGCTAATCTTCCATTAGTTTCCCCTGTATATTTTCTAGTCCCTTTCCCACAATTTACTGCCCCAGCCTAAACCCCTTTGTCTTGTTACTCTCCCCCAAGTTTACCATTTCTTTGTTTAAAAAGTTTATAAACTCTCAGTTCTTACTGCTTCTTTGGGCCTTCATTTTCCTTCTGAAGATTGCTGCCTGCATGTAAAATTATTTTTAAAAATCTGTATGCTTTTCTCCTATTAATCTGTCTTATATCAGTTTAATTCTAAGGCCCAGCAACAAAACCTAAAAGGGTAGAAAGAATTTTTTCTTTCCCTACACCCATTTGACCTTTATTAACTCAGGTACCCAGGGCATTAGGTTGATTAAAAGAATGCAACTCAAAAGATCGTTTCAGTGGGGGGTCAGGGGGAAGGAGGAGACAGTGGAAACCAAAACATCTTTTCCCAGGAGTTTTTGGGAGCATAAAAGGATGTTGAGACCCATGTGCTAAATAATGAAGGGAGCAATAAATAACATTTAAATTATACAATACATTGGAAAGAGCAAGGATAAAGAGGCTGGGTATGAAGCTGAGTCACTGGAGCCTGAGGTGGCATGTGTAGGAGACAGGACATGGAAACCAGACCAGCAGGGACTGTATAGAAAAAACAAACAAACAAAAACTGTTACCCAGCTGCCTGCACAAGCTCCTAAATTGCAGCAGAAAAGCAAGTGGGAGCCAATTTATGGAGCCATATTGGCATGACTTCTTGTTGTCACTGGCAGGGGGCCTCCCAGTGACAATTATCCATCCCTGCTTTAAGAAATTGCTCAGTTCAATTCCAACCACTCTCTGTGGGCACTGTCTTCAATAACGAGGACACTTGTAAACCCAGCCTCTCTGCTACAAATCAGTAGAGTGTGGGGTCCTTGATTCTTAGGGTTGTAGCAGAAAAGGGAAGGTCAAGATTACCAATAATTGGGTAGGGCTGTTGTATATGAGCTTGAATTTTCCTTCGAGTCAAAAAACAAGGAGATTCTCTTACATTATGTACATAAATCTTATCTCCCCAAATGTACTCTAAGAACATTCAAATGTTAAGGAAATGATATCTGAATAAGTGCTGGGTAATGAGAAGGTAAAGACCATCAATTTGATTTTTCTGTCCTCCTAAGGTGAGCAATCCTAGAAACATAGTCAAGTGATTGTTTCAAATCGGGTGGCCTGATTTATTAATAAAAAAGTATTCATTGCATTTTTCTATGAGAAGGATGTAGCCCTGTGTAACCCAGATGTCTCAGATTTCCCTAACCATATGGCTACAAAACAAAACTAAAAAATGCAAGTTGGACCCCTCCCTGGTATGATCAACTGGCAGAACCCATTAATGGGTGTGGCATGTACAGTCAAGAAGCACTATCTGCCCTGTTCTTCTCTCAACTACAGCTGCTACTTGTGCAAAACTGAGGCTTATGAAAGCATCCAATGAAGTCTGAGTATAGGGACAGACATACCTTTTTGCAAACATGTCTGAAATGCCAAAGTCTTTAATATTTGCCGTATAGGACATTGTGTGGTATGACCAAAGCACAGAGCCAATTACAAAAAACTAGACTCCAGTGATAAAAGATAAGTAGAGAAGAATCTTAGACAATTCTCTCAGAGTAAGTTCTGCAAACTGGGTTGCACTCCCTAGAGCTCGTTGCAGTAGAGGTGGGTGTTCAGAATTTTCCATCACATTCTTTGTGAAAGTATTGTGATAAGCAAGCAAACAAGCGTGAAGAATCACCATGTCTTTTGTTTGTGCTACAGGCCCTGGAGAATATTTGGTCCCTACAGTATTAGGCAGAAGAGAAGGCTTTACTAGGAGCCAGTGAGACTCAACTCTCTAGCAAAGGGTTTAACAAACAAAAAACAAAAGTTTTAAAATTTATATGAATAACAGAAAAGAAAAAAAAAATTGTTACCAAACCAAACTGGAGTACTCTTGCCAGTGGGCAGTCAAGCCAATCTACTGTGAAGGAAAGAGCAATGTGTGACAAAACATATGAAAATCGTGACCTGTCATTCCACCATTGACTCAAAACACTTGAATGAAATAAGTACTTCTATCTTTCTGAGATATATTATTTAGTGAAAAGTATAGATAAAGAGCATTTTATCAGAGTATTGTGTAATACCAATTGTGTGATTGGTTCTTAAGGTGTTATCTCTAAAAAGATTCATCAAAAGACTTGAGTGAATAGTTTTGCCTCTGAGTAAGGGAGCTAGGGAACTGGTAGAAGACATACTGGCATTATTCTCCATCCTCCTTTAAACACTTCTGTAAATTGCTTTTATACAAAATTGTGCATTTTGTAACTTCTTTATGTATCATGTATCCAGTAAAACAAAAACGCAAATAAATAAAAGCTCATCAGAAAATAAAGTTTTAAAGCAAAGAAAATGTTTCAAGAACAAGTGTTAGCAGTAATCCTTAGCAGGAAAAAATACAACAAACACAACAAACACTGGTTCTGCTGGCTCCACCATTGATTATATGATCTTAGCAGTCTATTTAAACTCTCAATCTCATTTTCTGTTTCTGAATCTTGGGGACAATAATATGTAAATCAAAATTCTGAAGAAAAATATTTAAGAGAAACTTTGAAAAGCGCTATGAAGCCTAACACTGACAGATGCTCAGTAAGAAGAGGGTGTCATTACATTTTTTTGTATCCAAACATATTCAAAATTAGGAAAGCTGATTCATTAAATAATAAAATAAAATAAACAACAAAGAAAAACTCACCAAAGCTAATTATTCATTCTAAGGAATTTCAAATTTGTCCTTTTCTTTTATTCAAGATAAGACCTATTTGTAGGTATTCACTATCATAATGAAAAGTTTCAGAAAAGAGCATATTATGGTAAACTTCTGTAAGTAGTAAAAGGGTATATAAGAACAAGTGTAAACGGTGATCAACGTTATGGTATTTCATTAACCATTTATTTTAAGAGTATTTTATGCACTCAGACTCAGAAGGCAACACAGGAATTAGTTACTAGTGTTAGGTTTTAATAGTAAATCTGGCAAATTATATCTCAGCATCTTGTTCTTGCTCTCATAAACAGTTGTGATAAAACAAGGCCTTTCTGCTTATCTCAGATGTAAGGTAAAAGGAGAAAATAGAATGATAAATATAAGAGTTACTTGTACTCTACATAATTAATAACTATTTTAACCAATTTATCTGATGACTCAGAAGACTAATAGTAGGATGCTGGAGAGAGACTATTTTTAAACTGCTGGGATTTAAAGAAAAAACATTGCTGATTGCTATGTTTACTGCAATTCCTTCTTAATCTACATATGAGTATATGTTTTAAACTTAAGCATCTTTTTAATGGAATTAATTCAGGTTGAAAAAATTGTAAGCAATGAATTTAAAGGATTCTAACAAATCATATTTTAAATTAAGAACTTGTTTATATATAGATAGATACATTGATCTAGATATATAGATATATTATATCACCTAAGAGTAGGAAGTTCATCATTTGAAATATTATTTTGTTATTTTCTTAATTAGCAAAATAAAATAAATACATTAAAATATGGTAGTCTTTTAGTGGTCTTATATTTTGATGTAGACTAGAACGAAATTTAATTTAAACATTAGAATATGATGGAGTTAGCATAATTAACTGTAATAAATTAATAATTATAGAGAGGACATATGTTTGAAAGGGACATTATTAATTTTACCAAATTCAATATTTTCTAGGTTTATGCATAATTCATTTATGCAAACTAGATGCATGACATTAGACAAAGATTTTTTCATTTAAGTATATAATTGGTAAATGGTAATATTCTGCTACTCATTATCTTAACGTATTAGTTTCTAAACATCTTGAAATAATTTCCTTCAAATTGCAATTCAAAACTCAGTATGCTTTGGGTTATATTTTTGCATTATAATACCATCTAAAGTTTGATGGTTTATATGGAAAGCATTAGTTAATCCTTCCTTTAGAAAATAAATGGATCTTCAGCTTAATGAAAATCACAACTCTAATAACCCGATTTCTATTGTTTTTACGCATAGGGGAAATGTTAAATCATTTCGAATGTTTTCATTCTTACTTGTTATTGATTAGTTTCTAAGTTCTTCTAAGACAAATTTAAGCAGCCAAATTGCTGAATGTAAAGACAAATTTAGCTTAGCGAGTTAAACATTCAGTAAGAATTCCAGGACGGTCCATTCTTCAAATGAAGAATCTTATTGGAGAGAATATCTTTTATGTTGCTGTAGAGACAATTTAGCATTTGATGAAACTGTGGTTAAAGTTTATTTTTAGTTATCCTACATGTTCCAATTGTCTTGCTCTCAAACATTAAAGAAAATATTTGAAAGTATAAAACACCTAGAATATTCTTTGCACATTTTATTGAGATATGAATATATTAATAAGCAGTGAAGTAGAATTATGCTTAGAAATCGATATATAAGGGCAATATTTGCATGCCCTCCTCCCTAATATTATGTCTTTGTCTCCTTCCTGGATGAATAAATGCTCGGTTCCTGCGTCTTCTAGCTGCCATAGTTGCCTCTTACAAGGAAATTGAGTAGTAATTTCAGGAAACTCCTTAACAAACTGGTGACTTGCTTTCATAAGTACCTAACATAGCAATCATTGAATATTTAAAGAAAGAAGAAAGGAAAAGGAAGCTACAAAACCTTGATATGAATATTTGTGGCACCCAATAATGACTTTATGGTGAAATTTAAAAGAACATAGAGTCAGATTTTCCTTCATTTTCATATTTAACTTGGAGGTAAAGATTAATTTAAAGATTGTGTTTAATATCTTATTAAAGATATGTTATATGTTTATATGTTTGTATTGCTTCATTTGGGCTCCACATATTCTTTTCTCAACATGGGGTAATATGGCAGGTGTGTCATTGAAGGGTGTTTCTCTTCTCATAAATCATAAATTTTGTCCCATGAATCAACATTAGAACCATATCTCTACAGAAGATGTTAAGGCATAGAAGACATTCAGAGAGACATTCATAGAAAATCAAATGTTAATTCAACATTTTCTAACATTTGCCTAACACAATGCAGATATCATTCTTTTTTAATTATTTATTTATTTTTATTGAAGTATAATTGATTTACAATGTTGTCTTAGTTTCTGATGTGCAGCAAAGTGATTCAATTATACTTACACACATATATGTGTGTGTGTGTGTATATATATATATATATATATATTCTTTTTCAGATTCTTTTCCCATGTAGGTTATTACAAAATATTGAGTATAGTTCCCTGTGCTATACAGTAGGTCCTTGTTTATCTATTTTATACATAATAGTGTGTATATGTTGCTCCCAAATCCCTAATTTATCCCCCTCACCTTTCCCCTCTGGTAAACATAAGTTTGTTTTCTATGTTTGTGAATCTGTTTCTGTTTTGTAGATAAGATCATTTGTATCATGTTTTACATTCCACATATAAGTGATATCATATGATTTTTGTCTTTCTCTGTCTAACTTACTTCACTTAGTATGATAACCTCAAGGTCCATCTGTATTGCTGCAAATGGCATTATTTCATTCTCTTTTATGGCTGAGTAATATTCCATTGTATATATGTACCACATCTTCTTTATCCATTTCTCTGTTGATAGACATTTAGGTTGCTTCCATGTCTTGGCTATTGTAATTAGTGCTACAATGAACATTGGGGTGCATTTATCTTTTTGAGTTATGGTTTTCTCCAGATATATGCCCAGAGTGGGATTGCAGGATCATATGGTAGCTCTATTTTTATTTTCTTAAGGAACCTCCATACTGTTCTCCAGTATGGCTGTACCAATTTATATTCCCACTAGCAGTGTAGGAGGGTTCCTATTTCTCCACACCCTCTCAAGGATTTATTATTTGTAGACTTTTTGATGATGCCCATTCTGACTGGTATGAGGTGATACCTCATTGTATCATTGATAAGGGGTTAATCTCCAAAATATACAAAAAGCTCATACAGCTCAATATCAAAAAAATCAAACAACCCAATAAAAAAGTGGGCAGAAGATCTAAATAGACATTTCTCCAAAGAAAACATACAGATGGCTGAAAGGCACATGAAAAGATGCTCAACATCACTAATTATTAGAGAAATGCAAATCAGATATTATTCTTATCACTGGAAATATAGTATTGCTTAAGATGGACAATAATTTCTTCTTTCAGGAAGGTTACATTGAAATGAACTGGGAAACCAAAAATATCAGTAGAATAAGTGGGTTAGCAAATAAATGGAGACATTTGGTCCACATCAAACAGTCCTTGATATCTGGTCCTTTCCAAAACATTTTGGCATGGACCAAATATGCTCATGGATGTTTTGGATAGGACCAAGTTTCAAGGATCTTATGGCATAGACCAAATGTCTTATGTAGTTTGGACAGGACCAAATGTCCCACAAGGGAATAGGTATAATTTGTAGTATGTTAAATGGTGATAGGTACTATGGAAAATAATAATAATAATAAAGGGAAGGGGAATAGAGTGGCAGTAGAGAGGTGGTTGTGGAAATTTAAACAAGGAGGTCAAAGTAACTGAGAGATAGAAAGTGACAGTGACTCACACAGATAAACTGCTGGAAGGCATTTTAGGCAGAGAAAAGAATAAGGGCAAAGACCATAAGGTCTGGATGTGCTTGGCATGCTCTTGATGAGAAAGAGCTAGAGAGTCCTGTGAAGAAAATGGGAAGAGGGTTATAGGTTGTGAGTTCTTAGATAGAAAGGAAGCTGGACTATGTGTACCCTTACAAGCTATGAAAGATAGTGGGCTTTTACTTAGAGCGATGCATGGCAATTGGAGGGCACTGGGCAGAATGACATTCTGAGGAATGTCCTTTCAGGATCACGGTGACGGCTTTGCATTGAATACATCGAAGGAGAATTAAGAAAAGAGGAAGAAAGACAACTTCTGAGATTTTCAACAATCTCAGTGAAAGAAGATGGCTTGGACCAAGGTCCCCAGAGATGACAAATGTTAAGATAGTGATAGTAGGATTTACAGGCAAAGGGAAAAGAAGAGAGGTGAAGGGAATGACCTAAACATTGGAGGAATAGAGAAGACATTTTCTGAGCTGTGGAAGACAGTAGAAGGAGGAGACTTTGTCGTAAGAGAGGGAAATCAGGAGTTTGGTTTTTGATAAGTTTCACGTGCCTAATTGATATCCAAGTGAGTAGTTAGGTGAATATATGATTTTTGAAGTCAGCATAGGGGAGCAGCTAAAAATATAAATTTAGGAATGATCAGAATGCAGATGGTATTTAAATCCAGCACTCTGGAAGAGATGATTAAGAAAGAGAATCTATATGGGAAAGATGTGTGGTCCAAGATCTGAGGCCTTAGGTTACACCAACTGTAAAATTTGGGGCGACATTTGGGGAGTTGGGGAGAAAACATCTTAGCAGCCTCAGATGCAACAGCCAATTATGCACGGGGCAAAAAATCTTGTAAGTCAGGTGAACAAGTTTTTCAAGGGAAGAAAAGAGACACAGTTGTGTCACATGCTGCTGATAATAGGTCAAATAAGATGAGGTCCGAGATTGGATTTAGCAACTGGGAGGTCATTGGTGAACTTGACAATGGAGGTTCCAGTGGATTTGCGGCAAAAGCCTGACAGATGTTTTCCAAAGAAATGGGAGAGGAATTTGAGACAGTGAGTGGGGGAAAAAAAAAAAAGCTTTCAGTTTAGCTGTAAAGGAAAGGAGAGAAACGCAGTGATCCCTGAAAGGAACGGGGAATAGAGAGAGAGAATTTTTTTTTTTTTTTTTTTTTTTTTTAAGGTGGGAGAAATACTGCCTTCTTTGCATGCTAATGGGAAAGTCTGAGTAGAGAGGGAATACTGTGGACCCAGTATATTTGTTAAATTCCTTTGTAAGGTTGGAGGTGTCCAGGCTTTCTGGCCTGGCCAGGACCCCAGGGGTGGGGGAGGGAGGGAGCTCAGGTGTCGCCACTGCCACCATCAGGTCCCAGGAAGGATTTGCGGTCACGCCTGGCAGTGGAGGCTGAGGAATGGAGGGTCCTGGGAGCGCCAGCTGCACCAGGCTTCTCATCACCTCTCTACCCCAACTGGAAGAGTGTCTCTGCCACTACTCCTGGGGCCACTTGTCATTTCAGCTGCAGCACCTGTGGACAGTCCCTTGCGCGCCGACCACGCCCACCCCCAGGGCTCACCTTGGTCTCTGCTTTGCTGCCCCAGACCTCTTACTAAACCTGCTCAGCTCAGCGTGCTCAGTTCAGGTCCAGGGCAGCTAGGAAGTGAGAGAAGCAGGGACACAAAATGAATAAAACCTCCTCTTGTCCTAGGAGAGACAATTCTGGAATATACGCTACACAGTCCCTCCACTGTCCCCAAGGACACTGCGCCACGCTGCCCACAGCAGTTAAATGGATACTCCCTCTGTGCTTGCGTTTTCCATTCCCTGGAGGGCATCTTGCTCCCTGAGTTCACCTCCCATATAAAGTACCCGAACCCAGCCTTTCCTCTTGGCTCTGTTTAGTGAGGCACCCAAATCGTGTGATGCCGAAGGATTTTAATCATAATCTTATTTACAATGGCAAAAATAAAGCCAGCGTTTAAAACTGTGCATGAATAGTTAAACATTGTGTTCTACCGTTATTCAATACTATGTAGTTATTAAAATATTTTTGAAGAAAATATAAAATTTCCATAAAAGCCAAATCTGGGGGGGGGGGCGGTGTATGTATGATTGGGTTTTATTATATTAATTATTTTAGTAAAAACAGTTTCTTAAGTAATTTATGCCATCTTTATAAACATGAAGATACAATAAATGTTAATTAGGAAGATAAATACCATTAGCAAATCATAAGATATAGGAAGAAAGTCAGTGTATTCTTTTCTTTGCCTGCAGGCAAATTGCACAAATGATTGGGTTTTAACTAGTTCAAAAGATAGAGTGAAAAGAATAAATATTTTTAAAGAACTGGAATATGGCAAACAATGTGCCCCCAAACCCTAAAGTAATAGCATCTTTTAAAATGTATACCCGTTTTTATTCATATAAGTATATCGATAATGTGTAGTGACCAAAATGAAATATATTATTGAAAATAAATACCACACATTTATAAAACTATAAAGTAAGACTGTCTTTTTCATGTGGCATGCATGCTTACAGCCTTTTTATGTGCTTTAGTTCATTGAACAGACGTCCACATTTATTTAATCACAGTGATGTCTTTATACATTTTTTTTCTTATTTGATGACTAATTTAGGGGCCATCCATGGATCTAAATCATTTACACTGTTTCTTGCCATGTTTACCTCCTAGTCTTCATCTTTGCCATACATCAAAATTAATGTTTTTATGAGGGTTTTAGTGCATTACTGGAATTATGGCATGTTAATAAAAAATACAGCATTTTATTTTATTATATAAATGGGTAATCTCCTACCAACATGCTGCCAGAGAAATCTTTACAGTCTATTATGCTAATAACTCAAGGATATAAAATCCTCGACTGAAAATAATGAACTATAACCTAAAGTAAATAAATAATAGATCACAGAGTGATGTTTAACCATCTTCTTTCAGACACCAATAAGGTGTTTTAAAAAGCAAGAATATTCTGATAGTATGTATCTTCATAGCATCTTTGTATTTGGCTGTATTCTTGAGATTTAGTAGATTAGATTATTTTCTAAAACCATAATGGCACCTTTGTAGAATTCATAATGATTCCATGAAGATTTGCAAATTCTGTGACATAATATGAACTTTGGATTTGCTTATACACACTGTGTAAAATATAAATATAATTTCCTGAGTAGGCAAAACAATAAATTATGTTTGAAAGTAAGACTAAAGCATATTACCATAGAACTTCATTAAATAATGAATTCATTAATTTTTTGTTATTCTCCTATTCTGCAAATATTTATTGAATGCCCTGCATGTGTCAGGCACTGTTCTGGGCAGTAGATTACAACAGAGAACAAAACAGGCCAAAGTTGGTCTTCAATTTAGTGAAAGGACACAATCTATAAGCCAGATTTTGAACACTATATGACATGTGTGAGGGAGACTAGAGCTATGGAGAAAGAAAGGTAAGGAGGGAATGGGGATCAGGGTGGGAATAGTACTACAATTTAAATAGAGTGGGAAAGGAAGCCTTCACTGAGAGTAATCCTTGAGCAAAGTCAAGAGGAGAGAGAGCCAGCAGTAGGGAAGAATGTTCCAAACAGAGAGTGCAAAAGCCCTGAGGTGAGAAGGGAGGTGATCTGGTGTGTTTGAGGATAGGAAATGAGTTTCCTGATTTCGGAGCAGAGTCGGTGAAGGAGATGACGACTATCTGAAGAAAGAGTGACACGTGTCACAGGATTCTGTGGCACACTGCAAAGAGTGCCCTGCACTGGACCCTCGGTTCTTACCTTACCAGAGCCCTGAAGCCACAAACTCCTCCTCCGCGTTTCCAAAATAGGGGCTTGGGGTCTCTATCACCTGAGCGGAATATTCTCCATGAAGACTCATGTCTCTTCTTTAAACCATATGAACTAAGCAAGCGGGATTATACAGCCCCATGAACATCCCCAAGGAATGTCAGTAACTATAATTACTTTAAATTTCTTGATCCCAGCTGTCACTGACCAGAGTTCTTAGAATCCTTAATCAACAGAAATTGATAAGAGGCCAGATAAGAAATTCAGGCAGTTTTACTGGGACTGGTGTGGCAGCACAAGGGAGCAAGAATAAGTAACAGGTTCCCTTGCTTGCTCCCGGTGCGGGGCGGGGGGGGGGGGGGGGGGGGGGGGGCGGGCCGGTCCCTTAAATGGGGTGAAGGTAGGGGTGGGTCCAGGGATCAGGCCAGAAGGACAGTCTGGGTGGTCTGCCCACCCTCTTGGTGGTGCTGTGTGCAGGGATCACGCACAGGACCCTGCTTTTGCTCCACACCTCAAAAGCGGCAGTTAGGTTTCTGGTCTTTTTGTCTCTTGTTGTTCATAATTAGCCCCAACTGGGCATGCATGCAGTTATTTATAGTTTCTTTGCATTCTGTTGCTTAAGGAGCCGTTTGCCCCGGTACAAGCACTGCAGCAAAGGACCCCAGGTCCCAGGTCCCAGCCTGTCTCAAAACCATCTGTAATATGGAAATTGAGTTGGTCTCTCTACCCAGAAATTTCAAGAATTATTAAATATAATGCATTTATAGAGTTCCACCTCATTTCCATCCATTATAATAAAGACAGAACTTTTACTTAGACTATTAACTTTCACAATAGCAATCTGAAAACTGGCACAAATTATGAATTTGCTAAAGCATGTTCAATCATTGCAGATCCCAGCAGGATCTCCACATTTAGCACGCTATATTAAAAACAAGAAGCAGGGGACTGACATTGCAAACGCGGATTTATTTCATTTGTTGTCAAGAATTACTATTCAACTTTTATGCTAATATTTGTAAATATACTGACCCTTACATAAATAATAGCTACTATTTGGCATCTGTTATATGTAATACATTATGCAAAGTATTTATATGCATTACCTCATTTTCTAATTGCAATAGTGAATATATTTTTAAATAAACTTTTAATATTAGAACAGTCATAGATTTACAGAAAAAAAAAAATCCAAAGAAAATATAGAGAATTCCCATATACCCTGCACTCAGTTTCTGCTATTAATAACATCTTACATTAGTTACGGTACATTTGTTACAATTGATGAGCTAATATTGATACATTAACTAAAGTCCATATTTTGTTTAGATTTCCTTAGCTGTTACCAACTGTCCTTTTCTTTCTTTCTTTCTTTCTTTTATTTTTTGGCCAGGCCCTCGGCAGTGAAAGCAAGGATTTCTAACCATTGGACCTCCAGGGAATTCCCTGGATCGTTCTTTTCTGTTCCAGGATCCTATCTAGGACGTGACATTATATTGAATTATGGTGTCTCCTTAAGCAGCTCTTGGTTGACAATTTCTCAGACTTTTCTTGTTTTTTTTATGACCTTGATAGTTTTGAGGAGCATTGGGCAAATATTTTGTAAATTATTCCTCAATTGGGATTTGTCTGATTTTTTTTTCATGGTTAGAATGGAATTATGTTTTTTTAGGAGGAAGACCACAGAGGTAAAGTGCCGTGTTCATCCCATGATATCAAGGGTGCTGTTATGGCTTGTACACTGCCCCCCACAACCCCCACCAAGAAAAAAGATAAATGAGGTCCTAACTCTCAGAATCTCAATACATGATCTTTTTTGGAAAGAAAGTTTTTGAAGGTGTGATTAGTTAAGTTAAAATGAGGTCATACCGGAGTAAGGTGGGCTCCTAATCCAATATGCCTAGTGTCCTCATAAGAATAGAGCCTGTGAAGTCACAGAGACACAGAGAGAAAGCCATGTGTTGGTGAAAGCAAAGATTGCAGGTAAGAAGCCACAAGCCAAGACGTGCCAAGGATTGCTGGGGACACCAGAAGCTAAGAGAAAGGCATGGAACAGATTCTCCCCTAGAGCCTTTGAGAGAACATGGCCGTGTTCATATCTTGACTTCGGACTTCTAAACTGTGACATCATTAATTTATTTTATTTAAACCACCCAGTTAGTGGTACTTTGTTACAACAGCCCTAGGAAAGGAATGCAGATACATACTATTCACATCACTTATAACTGCCGATGACCAGGCTGAGGTAGCGTTAGGTTTCTGAACCATAAGTTACTGTTTTTTCCCTTTTCCATGCTATACATTTTGGAAGACAATCTCTATGTACAACCCCTTCTAAAGGAATGGCGAGTTATGTTTTACCTCCTTGAAGGCAGAGTATACACATAAATTATTTGGCATTCTTCTGCATGAGAGATTTGTCAGCTCTCCCCCCATTTAATTTATTTATCCATTTATTATTTAGTTATATCACCATGGATTCATGAACATTTATTCTGTATTTTTTGGTTATAATCCAATAATGCATTATTCTGTGACTCAAATTGTTCCATGTCTGGCTATTAGGAGCTGTTTTAGTTGGCCATATATATTTTAGTTGGCTCATTTTAACTTAACTAATTACGTCTGCAAAAACCCCATTTCCAGATAAGATCACATTTTGAGGTACTGAGCATTAGGACTTAAATTGAAGTCTTTTTTGATGGGAACACAATTCAGCCCATAAGTGTCCTTGACATGATGCGATGAAAATGTAAGAAAGTGACATTTAATTCTGTGGTCTTCCTAAAAAAACATAATCCCATTCTTTTTTTTTTTATTTCATAATCCCATTCTAATCATAAAAAATGATCAAACAAATCCCAATTAAGGGAAAATCTACAATATATATATGTATATGTACATATATGTATATATATATATATATACACACACACCGTATATGTAATAATTTTATGAAAGTTTTAAGCATTGTCAATAATAATCACTTAAAAATTGCTTTAATTTTTTTTGCCATTTCATCATCCTCCATAAGTAGCTATGACATCTAAACTTTAGTTCCAAGCTTGTTATCGTAGGTGACTAAGTTTCTAGTTCAGAAGGTTCTCTATTATCTTTTGTCTGGACCTTGAACATTGTTTTGGAACTAACTTCCTGTTCATATTTTTCATACCCACTGATATCAGATGTATATCCCTAAAATACAACAATGATCATACCAGGCCCTTGTGGAAAAAATATTCACTGCTTTTCCATCACCAGCGAAATCAGATTCTACTCCCCCCACAAGGTTTATAGGATCTAGCTGCATACACAATTTCTAGTATTACCTCCTTATCTACCCTTTCCCAATTCTCAAACTTCAGCAAGTAGAATTTTCACAGGTCTACATATGTACATAGTGTTTTCCAGTTATGTATCATTATTTATACTGTTCCCACTATCCAGAATACTCTATCGCCCCCAGCCAAATGTCTAAATCTTACTCCTCCTTCCCAGACAAGAATCAATGTTGTTTGCTTGATAAAACTTCTCCTAATCTTTCCAGTTAGAAGAACTCTCCTGTCTCTGAACCCCCCTGACATTTGAGTGTTTCCCCTTTTACACACCACTCTTGATCTTATTCATGAATCTAACGTTACTGAAAGCAGGATACATATCTTAGCACTTATAAAAATTCTCCACAGCACCTAGCACGACATCATCCATATTCAGTTTTATATTTAACATGGATTCATGTGGCGGAAGTCAAGAAGAATGGAGTTATTTTTAATCTTCTTTCAAATTGATAAAATTTACAAAATTTTTTTCAGTTAAATCCAATAATTTATTCAGTATCTCCTTCATATCCAGCTTTCCATCTTCAATAAACCATTTAATGGAGCTTTTCTAACTCAGGCTAATTTATAAAATCAGATATTATTTTATCCCTATCTCCTTCTTTCCATTATTCTCATATTTTTTCTGTATTTCTAGCAGTTGTTTTCTCTAAGTATATAATTACATTGTTTATTTGTATGTGAATGTTGCATTTGTTACCCTTAAAGTCACTCCTTTTCAAAGTTAAGGAAAGAGAGAATGTTTCCTAGAAGCTAAAGTTAAAGAAGTCTTTAAATCTAGGGAATCCTTGTAAATGAAAGTGACAGTTTTTTAATATAAGCCCATCCTTTAAATTAGCCAGTGAAATTTTTAAGCATTGGGAAGCATTTTAACTCCCTGCTAAGAAATGATATAAAGACTGATAAATAATTTAGAGCATTAATGGGGTGAAGAAGCAAGTTGAAAGCTAGAAGCAAAATAGAAAAACTAGATATTAAAATGCCTTCTCAAATATAAACAAGGCAACAGCAGGGATTAATATTATTAGTAGTAGAATTCATATGGCTATGGTTGATTCTTTCCAAGATTGGTCAACAATTTCCAATATTTGCTTGTCCAAATAGATAAGTATTTTTCTAGGAGCATATTTATTTGTAATGAGTCTTTGAGGACAATAGTCACTAGTTATCTTCAAGGACATATTTGACAGGACACACCGATTAATCACATATGCAAAATTTGCATTGAGCATCTAATGTATGGCTGGTGCAGTTCTATAGGCTTTGGATACAATGAAAAGTCACTGCTATTCCCTCCTTCTGTGAACGTCCTAATGGAATGGACAGAAAATAAACAAAACACATAGATTTTTAAGTAATCTTAAATAGTAATAATTCTTATAAAGCTAAATAAAATAATACAATATGTGAGGGTATGGTTGAGGGTGTGGAAGGAATTATGTTTATATGTGCTTGTAATTAGAGAGGTCAGGGAAGGCATTTTTGATATACATCATTTTAGCAGAAAGCTTGAGTGAAGTGGAAGGGTGGGCTCTATGAATTCCTAACATTGGTGCGATCCTTCTCTACTGGGATTTTCAGACTGAAAATAGTGTAGTTTTTTAAAGAAAGTGAAAAGAATTTGAGCAAAATAAGGGTTTGGTATACATTAATTGTATTCTTTATGTATCTTCTAAAGTTTATAGCTTAATCCAGATTTTTCTGTATCTAGCTGGATCCAATAGGCACATTGCATTGCTTAAGAGATATAGACTTTTGTAAGTTTTTGATATAAGAAACTCCTTTGGAGATTCAGTGTCATGGTCAATTTTATGTGTCAACTTGAAGTGGGGCCCAGGATACCCAGATATCTGGTTAAACATTATTCCAGTGTGTCTGTGAGGGTGTTTCTGGAAGAGATTATCACTTGAATTGATGAACTGAGGAATGCAGATGGCTCTCCTCAATGTGGGTGGGCATTATCCAGTCCATCCAGGGCCTAAGTAGAACAAAAATGTGGAGGAAGTTTGAACTGATTCCCTGCCTGAATCTTTGAGCTAGAACATCAATCTCATTCTACCCTCAAGCTGGGACTTTATACCATTGGCTATCCAGGTTCTCAGACCTTTAGACCCAGACCAGAATTGGCTCTCCAGCTCTCAGACCTTTAAACTAGACCTCGCATTCCTGGGTCTCCTCTTGGTATACTGCAGATGATGGCATTTCTGTCTTTTTTTTTTACTGTGTAAGCTAATACTTTATAATAAAACTTTACATATATATAATCTCCTATTGGTTCTGTTTCTCTGGAGAACCTTAATATATTCAGCTTCTGTTGATGTAATTGAAAAGAAAACCCACTTTAGCCCCAAAGAAACCTCAGGTAGTGGCTTTTTAAATAAAACACATGACCATAATTTTTTTCTTTTTAAGATGGCATTCATTTTTCTAGATATAGCATCATTTTATTTTATTTATTTTTTTAAAGACATAGGCATATATAGTTTATTTTTGAGATGATCCTATGAAGCATACATGTGAGAGTGAGGAAAGTGGGAGAGGAAAAGGACTAAGGCCAATGAAATCTGTATTAGTGTTTGGGTACCTTAGCTATCTACTGCTGCGTGACAAATTAACCCCAATACTAAGTTACTTAAAACAACGATAAATATTTATCATAGCATCATTTAAAAAACAGCTTAATAGGAGAAATGTTAACATTATATAGAATACATACATACAGAAAATTTATAACTGGGAAAAATCTTGTATTTATTCATACTACTTGGTTTGAATATCGAAGTACATATTTGCATTTAAGCTCTTTTTCTACAACTGGGTTCTAAAAACTCTCCCTAATTCCTTTGAGCATTGGTAGTTAAGCACACCAACATGATGATACTGTATTTTATAACACATGCTTGTGATTTTAGACTCATAAGCAACCAATTATTCACTGTTCTATTTGCCTTAATTGCTATTTGTTTAAACACATAGTATATTTTCCTATTTTCACTGTCCATTTGTTTTTCATTATATGATAAGTATCTTTTGTGTAAATCCATTAGGATATTTTTACCTTGGATGTAAGTACCAGAGTGGTAGTGGTTAAGAATTAAAGATAGTAACCCCTTTTGGAGGGGAAAAAATCTCTGAACATTCCAAGATAGTAATTTCCTTCCTTATTATTGTATTATCTGGTATATGACTTTAAACTATAATTAGATTAAGATTTTCATTTTAAGATTATCAAAATGTGTTCCTTTAAAAGGCATTTTAATGGTTTTGTTATCAAGAATTAGGGCTAAACATTTAAGTTAAACTGCAATGCAAATAAGTCAAGTGCAGTGGAAATCAGTGGAAGAGACATTATCACACTGCTAATTTCTCTCTGGGACAAGGAGAACACCATCATAACTTATTCCTGTTACGTATACAAACTACTCCTTAGATCTGGAGTACACATACAGTGGCAACTCTTCATTACTGTGCTGGATGTAATTAATACTTTATTAGTAAGAAATCCTGGGTAACCTGCCTGGATCTCTGTGTAAATTGTACAGCAACCCAGGATTCCGGTGCCACTCGAAAGGGTCAAATCAGATTTCACACATAGGGTGAACCCTGGAGTCAGATTGGTTGACTTTTGCTATTGCTTCTTAACGCCACATTCCATTCTGCTGAAAATTAGTCAAACACTGGTAATCTGGTTTCTCAGATTTAAAGATTTCCTGCTGTTTCCATCCTAGTCAGTGCTCATTGTTCTTCAGGGAAGAATACAACCATTATCTCAGTGCTGGGGTGTGAACTAGGTCTTTAATACAGCAGCCACTCGATTCTGCTTTTAGACTCACATATATTCATCATTCCTGGCTGCTAGCAATCAGGATTAGTTCTAGCAACTTCTACCTGAGAGACCCATAAACACATTCCCACAACCTTCTCCAGGAGTCAAGCTGTTTGTCCATTTTATTTATTTCATTTTTTAAATTGAAGTATAGTTGATTTATAATGTTGTATTAGTTTCAAGTATACAGCAAAGTGATTCAGTTATATATATATATTCTTTTTCAGATTATTTTTCCTTATAGGTTATTAAAAATATTGAGTATAGTTCCCTCTGCTATATAGTAGCTCCTAGTTTGTTATCTATGTTATATATAGTAGTGTGTACATAATAATCCCAAACTCCTATTTTATCCCCCCCCTTTTCCTCTTTGGTAACCATAAGTTTGTTTTCTATGTCTGTGGGTCTATTTCTGTTTGTATATAAGATGTCCATTTTATTTATGTATTTAATTATTTTAAAATTTATTTATTTAATTTATTTTTTTGGCTGCGTTGGGTCTTCGTTGCTATGCACGGGCTTTCTCTAGCTGCGGCAGGCGGGGTTTACTCTTCGTTGCGGTGCGCGGGCTTCTCATTGCGGTGGCTTCTCTTGTGGCAGAGCACGGGCTCTAGGCGTGTGGGCTTCAGTAGTTGTGGCACGCAGGCTCAGTAGTTGTGGCGCACGGGCTTAGTTACTCCGCGGCATGTGGAATCTTCCCGGACCAGGGATCGAACCCATGTCCCCTGCATTGGCAGGGACTAAAGAGACTAAAACCCCTACCAGGTGGAAGAAGTTAACTACATGATGACCAGACTGTAGCCATGACATAAGCTGCCACAATTCCGAGAGCTGGCCTCAAAGAAATGGGAACAAACCCACCCTGGAAGTGAAGATTAACTGTACTTAAAACCATCAAGATGACACTGGTCAGACCACCACACAACCAATTTCAAGATGGCTGTCAGAGCTGACCGTGCTGTTTCTGCATGCAGCTCCCTCCCTTCACCGGTAAAAGCTCTTGCCCACTGACTGTCAGTGGAGGGGGAAGTCAGCCTTTGGACAGGAGTCCGCCCTCCTCCCGCCCCCTAGGCTGCCCACCTCTGAAATAAAGCAGACTTTTCCTTCCAACAACCTTGCCTCTTTAGTGGCTTTAGAGCGGTGATCAGCCAGACCCTCACTTTCAGAAACAATTCCAAGATGACTGTCAGTTCACGTACGCATTCTTATTAGCTACTCTCAATAAGGGATGGGTGTAATCTCTGCCAGAAGAGCCCCTCTGGTAGTTTCCTCGTGGTGCTTCTCTGCCAGGTGCCTGGCAAATTTATTTTGGCACCAGTTATAAGGTATCCTGATTTCAGAAAAGTAAAATGTGACAAATGTGCTACTTAGACTTTGGCAACATAGTATGTAGAGTCACAACTTTCATATTATGTCCTCGAGCTGAATTCAGAACTGAGGAATTATGCCATGAAAAAAATTGAACAGGGAAAAAGAAGAGCTAAATTGTAACCTTGATTAGCATGTTCGACTCTTCTCACTCCTTAAGGGAAAGTGGCACTGCGATCTCCCCCTCTCTTCAAGCCAGGAAACTAGGTATCAGCAGACTTCCTCTGCTTTCTCATTTTTCTTGTCTCCCACATCTAATCCATCACCAGATGGTGTCAGGTCTGTCTCCTAAATATAATTCACTTTGGTCCATTTCTTTTCTTTTCCATTTCCACTGATATACTTTGGTCCATGCCACCAGCATCTCCAGCCGGAATTGCTCTAATGGCCTCCAACTAGTGTCTCTGCCCCAAGTTGTGTTTGCAAATCAAATCCATTTTCCACACTGTGGCCAAAATGTTCTTTTAAAAGTACAAATCTGATCATGTCACATCTCTGATAAACTATATTATTGGTTCCCCAATGTTCCCAGAATCAAACTCTACACGGCTTACTCGGCTTTTCATGATACGAGCTGAGCCCTATTTACCTTCCCAGCTTCAACTCTTAGCAGTCTTCTTCCCAAATCCAATAATACAGTAAACTGAACTTGTCTCCAGGTAATTTCACACCCTGTTGTTCTCTCCGAATGGAATGTTCTTCTGCCTTCTCTCTCTATCAAGTCCCAACTGCTCCTTTTAACCCTCAACTTAGATACAATTGTTTCAGAAAAGTCTTCCCTAACTCTCTGGGACTTGTCCCAATACATGTTCTTAATATGACATTTATCATTCCATAATGGGATTCCCGGCTTTACTAGCCTATTTTTTATTTGTAAGCACTCTGGTGTCTCACGTAGAAAGCAGTGGAAAGACTCATATTGTATGGTCCCTAATTTATATTGAATACTATCCATTTCAATGTCATTAGATGGGGCATATAATCACTCATTTTCCAGTCTTCAATTCTCCCTTTCTTCTATTCCTGCTCTAACCTTTTAAGAAATCATGCTTTTCTTCTGGAGTTATTTAATTATGTGGCTCCTATACTAGCGTGTTAAGTCTTTGGTGCCTTCCCTTGTTTAGAGTTGTATCTCCTGAAATTTGCATGAGCCTCCAGTGAGGCTCAAAAAATATTTATTGAGTAAATGAATTCTATCATCAGTGTGAGTTATAGATAACTTATTCTTACTATCTATCACTTCCTACCAAATACATAAGCCTATCTGAAAATGGAAGACTTGTATTTGCTGTTTAAATTTTCATTGTGGATATAAAGTGAATTCTCTAACCACTAATTGTAAGTTAAATCATTATCCACAAGAGATAGTTTACAATAGACAGTCATTATGTTATTATGGGTGAAACAAATAAAGGAGATTTCAACATGTATAAACATGTTTGTGAAGATTTTGAAAATAAAGAGTAATATGACAGACCTTCCCCCCTCCCGAAATTTGCTTACCAAGGTCTATATCCTTTATACTAAAAAATAAAACAGAAATATTTCTTAAAATTTGAACTATATTTTATGGCTGACCATGTTGTTGGCTATAAAAGTGAACTACAATAATATTGGATCAAAATAGCCTAAATTAAAAATAATGTTTACTTTTCAAAAGTATTCTTTTATTAAAGGTTGGAATTTCAATGGTTTCCATGAATTAACTAGAGTAGTATGAAAATATCTCTTTATAATGTTTACTGAAAGGGTACCCTTTGATCACCAAGTTAATTAGGGGCTATGAATTTGGTTAATTCCTTACTCTGTATTTTCTATAGACCTAACTAAAATAATAATAACTAACATCATTTGAAAGCTTGCTGTGGGAAGTGACACACAAACTTAGCACGAATTTATTAGCTCACAGTCTTCAAGACAATTCTATAAGACAGTAACATGATCTTTGCTCTATATTTGAGGAAGTTGATGCTCTGTGTAGTACAATCATTGTTTAAAAGCTAAACTGCTTCTACAAGCCAGAATATGAAATAGGATATTCTGCCCTTAACTGCTATGTGCTCTGCCTTTTTGGGCTAAATTGGCCTTTTTTATATACCATGGAGTGACCCTCCAAAGGCAAGGTTACCTACAAATGTGGTACATGTATTAAAACATTTATGAAATACACAAATTAAAAAAAAAAACCTACCCATAAAGGAAACAAGAGAGAAGAGAGAGACAGAGAAAGAGAGAGAAAGCATCACAGAGAAAATCCAAACACAGAAAGATAGGAAAAAGGGAAGAAAGGAGAAGGAAATGAAGAATGGGTAAGAGAAAATAGAAAACAAAATGTTGAGAATGTATAAAATGAGGGAGTGTAGCTAATGATGAAAAAAAGAAAGTAAAACTTGGATTTCTGGCCATTCCTTTGCAATCTGATCACTACTGTGTAGCAAAGGCCACTTCTTCAAAAAATATTGTAGGTACCTAATAGTTTCTAGATACTTTCCAAATGATTGAGATATCAGAGTGAACTAATAGAGGAATGGAATTTCCTTTCCATTCTAGCGAGAGGAGAAAGCTATTACACATAACGGATGTGTACTATCTTAGATGTGGAAAGCATTCTGACCAGGTGACATTTGTGTAGAGGTCAAAACATTTGTAGGAGTAAACAGTGATGTCAAAGGAGAAAAGCATTCTGGGCATCCTGTCAGGAGGAGCTCTGATGATGCAATCTCCCTGAGACTTGCCCATTAGACTCTCACTAAACTTGTCCTGGTCTATGGTGTTCTGACCTTCTTTCTGCTATCTCTCTTCTTAGAAGTTCAAAGGAAGGAGAAGAAATCGAGCAACTCCTGGCCTGCTTGTTAAATGAGGAGTCACTTTTATTATATTCTTCTGTGTAAGTTTTTTTTAAAAGACTTCATTAGTTATAGAAGAAAGTTTTTCCTGTTTTAATTTTCTGTCAAAGTAGAAAACATTTTCAACTTATATTGGCTCTGTCACACTGATAATAGACTTTACTGTATTTTATTTTTCCAGTCAATTCATCTTTTCAAGTCATCACTTTCATGTTGTCATTGCCTAACTAAAACCTACCACATAATCTTTGCTGTCTCATTAAATTCCAACTTTTCAATCCAGATTAACACAATGAACATGATGTAAAAGGAAAAATTTTAGGAGGGCTATGTTGTGGGTTGAATTGTATCCCCCCAAAATTCACATGTTGAACTCTTAATATCCAGCACCGTGGAATGTTATCTAATTTGGAAATAGAGTCATTGCAGGTACAGTTGGTTAACATGGGATCCTTAGGGTAGGCCCTAACCTGATATGACTGGTATCTTTATAAAAAAGGGGAATTTGAACGTAGAGATATGCACACGGGGAGAATACCATATGAAAATGAAGATAGAAATTGGGGCGATGCTTCTACTAGCTAAGGGACACCAAAAATTGCCAGGAAACCAGCAGAAGCTAGCTGAGAGGCATAGACTTGATCCTCTCTGATAGCCCGCAGAAGGAACCAACCCTGCTGACACCTTGATCTTGGATTTCTAGCCTCCAGAACTGTGAGATAACAAATTCATGTTGTTTAAGTCACCCAAGTTGTGATACTTTGTTGCAGCAAACTAAAACAGGTGATATGCCACCACAAAATACACCACATACAATATGCCATTTTGGCATAAAGTTTGTTCTGAAGGTAATTAAGAAACAGCAAACACAGGAGGAACTCTCTGCACTTCTTTCTGCCTAAATTTCTCTTTGTAAAGGTGTTTCCCTCTCTTTTCCCAGGAAGAGAATGACACAGTCAATGGAGATGACACTTTATAGCTGGAGATGGCACCAACTTGTGTGCACAAACCTCACTAAAATAACACTTACCTTCATTAGTTTCCCCCATATATTTACCTTCCCACAATCTACTGCCCCTAGACACCCAAATCCCTTTTGCTTTGTCTAGTCACTTCTTCACAATTTACTACCACTTGTTAAAATGGCGTATAAGGCTCCAGACCTAAATGGTTTTTGAGGTTGTCACTTCTTTTCTGTGAACACCCTGTGTGCCTGCAAAATAAACCTTTTCTCCTGTTAATCTGTCTTTTGTCAGTTTAATCCACACTCCTCAGTTACTATATCTAAGAGGGTAGAGGAAAAGGTTTTTTTATCCTCTACACAGACTTGACAAATTTAAATATAACCTGAGTTACTTCAATGTGGCTATTTTGTTCCTTTCAACATGTCGTTGAATAAAAACAAATTCATATTATTTTTTCTTCCATGAGGTAATATTTGTCATAGTCTTTCTTAGTTTGAGACTTTTGTTTTGTTTCATGATATTCTGCATAGTGAAAGCACAGATTAGTCATATCAGAAGAAAATTAGTCAAAGTGAAGTTTGACAAACCAGTGGCTATAATCTAGTATGTCCAGTACAACTGAAATCATCATTGTCATTGCAAGTCTTGTATTTACAAGAATATCATTTGGACTGTACTTTGCAAATGATAGAAATGAAGCCAATGCAAGTGGTTTATTTGCACAGAGTCTTAGGACTTCTAGCAGCAGACACTCAGTTGGTGTTCTGGTCTGTGTGACTTTAGATTCCAGCTCCTAAACCCGATTTTAATCATTCGCGATCAGAAGAAGAGAAGATTGCAGTCAGTATCAGAAAGTCAAGGTGTTGTCTTTTAAAATATTGGTGAATTGAGGTCTGCTAACATGTGGGAAATAAGAAAGTAATAGAAAACTAAAATATAATAAAAACTGATGTTTTCAAAACTTCCTATGAACAAGACGTTGTGCAAAACTTGCATGTATCAAGTTTTTCTTTACTGTCAAAAGTAGGCACCTCTTTAGCTTGTCCCACTCTTCTGTTTGTTTATCTTTGAGTCAAAACTACCATCTCTTAGTTACCATAGTGCTATAAGTTTTGATGACTAGTAGAACGATTTCCTCAATCTCGTTATTCTTCTTCAAGAAAATCTTGGCTATTTTTGTTCCTTTTGAGTGTCCATACATTTTACCATCACTTTCATTTTGTCATTGCCTAACTAAATCTTACTACATAATCTTTGCCATTTTATTAAATTCCAACTTTTCAATCCAGATTAGCACAATGAACTGGAAGTAATAAAAGGAAACATTTTAGGACGGCAGTGTTTTTACAGTGTTTTATAGTGGCTATAATGCTAGTCTATAAAAACATACAGGCACAGGGGCTTCCCTGGTGGCGCAATGGTTGAGAGTCTGCCTGCCAGTGCAGGGGACACGGGTTCGAGCCCTGGTCTGGGAAGATCCCACATGCCGTGGAGCGGCTGGGCCCGTGAGCCACAATTACTGAGCCTGCGCGTCTGGAGCCTGTGCTCTGCAATAAGAGAGGCCGCGATAATGAGAGGCCCACGCACCGCGATGAAGAGTGGCCCCCGCTCGCCGCAACTGGAGAGAGCCCTGGCGCGGGGGCGAGGACCCAACACAGCCAAAAATAAATAAATTAATTTAAAAAAAACAAAAACAAAACAAACAAACAAAAAATACAGGCACAAATGCAGATCTTGTTTCTGCCATTTCCTACCAGTTGTACTTCAGATATAACATTTGCTTCAGTTTTTCCATACGTAAAAATCAGATAATAATATGATGTCACAAGTTCACAGCGATATGAATAACAGAATCTATCATTTATTGATCTTACTAAGTATGCAAACCTCCAGTAAATTATTTACATACACTAGTTCTCATGAAGTATATTATGACCTAGGTTGTCACTTTAGAAAAAAAAATGAAAACACTAGACTTTAAATATAACTGGTTTGATTCTGGTTCTTCTCTTTCTCGTTGGAGTACTTAGTTGGCAGAAAGAAATTACAAGCAAGAGAAGGTGTCCCAGCCCACTGAAGGTGGTGAACAAATGCAGAGAACATAAACGGGGCACATTAGTTTTAACTCACTAGAGAGAGAAAAAGTAACTGAAATTAGAGATGCTAATGAGTAACTTTAAAGGTATAGAAATTCCTACGGAATTGGGTTTTAATACCAACTATTATCATTATCACAATTTTTAAATTTCCAGAATCTTTGTGGTATTTTATTTGATTTGTAATATTTTTTCAAACTCATTTGCCATTCGATATACCAAATTGATGCCTAATGCATTTTTGCAAGGATAGAAATAAGAGGAAGTAAACTGTATCTAAGCTTCACAAAGTTTAAATAGTTCACAGTAATATATATATAGTGTGCCTCTTAATTTCACCTAATATAAGATTATGGATGACCAATATTGTAATTGAACATCTTGGGGAAAAGAGGGAAATTGTCATAAAAAGTAGGCTTTACAATTTTACATATATATATATATATATATATATATATATATACTTAATAATACTATTTAGTTTAATAACTATGTATATATATTTTTTAACCTGGAAATCAGATGTTTTGCTTTTAGCAGATTTCTGTTTCTTCACATTATCAAGAACCAACAAGCTACAAGTGTTAATGAAAATGGCTCCCATCATCCAGAAGCAAACAAAATCCTAAATGAGTTATTTCAGATTGAAATACTGTGAATGCACAGCAAAGAGCTTAGTGAACATTTAGGGCAATATGCATGCAGCACAGATAAGGTCAGAACTGAACCTGCAAACAGCCAGGTTATTGAACTGTACTGAAATATTTTCAGTGTTTTCATTTGCTTTTCTTTCCTCCAGGAAAAATGATATAGAGGCTCCTATAAGCCAAAATCAAGGATGTGGTACCTAGGAAATTATTTTGTTTTGAAGTCCTATGAAAATAAAGAAGCATGTTTCAAAGCGGAATATTCATAACACATATATTATTAGAGAACAAATAAACAGTGAATGTAAAAAAATCAAGTTTTAAGCTGCCTCAGAGGAAGTACTTGGCAATGTTTAACTTTACCTGGTTCTTGTGATCCTGTAAAACAGCAATAGTTAAAGAAATCATCTCACTCTGTTGTGTTCCAGGAAGCTAATTATTGCAAAGAAATCCTCCCCCATATGAATTAGATAAGACTCAGGGTTGCTCCCTATGACAAGGCACAGACATCGGCTCTCCAAATTCATTATTTTCTCCTCACAAAGGATGAACTCAGCCTTTTGCCCTGGCTTATCAGTGGAAAAAGAATGCTTGTGAACCAAACTTTGCTTAAGCTTTTCTGCTTCCCCCAGGCCCCTGAACTTTGACCCACTCTCAGCCTGAGCCCTGTGTGACCCCTCCTTAACAGCCCCTCCAAGAATTGGCTGGCGTCGGGGTACAGATCCTCTGATCTACTGCCCTATCACTGCCGCCTCCACCCACTCATTCCTTCATCCCACTTCTCCACACGCTGCTCTTTCTTGTTTTGTTTGCTGTTGTTGTTGTCTTGTTCACTCTTCTCTATATAAGAAAAGCAGCTTTCTGCCTTTTGAGGCATACGCAGAGTTCATGGTCGCTGTGTTCTCCCTATTGCAATCATCTTCCTCCCCTCCCCTAATACTCCCTTTCCTTCTCTTGCAACAGTCCTTTTACATAAAAGTCTTTCCTTAGCTAAATCTTGAATGTTTTCTATTTGACATAGTTTAGAATAAATATGACCTATAAAAATCTTGTTACTCCTGATTTTGAAATAAGTCAACAGATAAAGACATGGATAGATAGATACATAGAGAGGTAGATAGATAGATGATAGATAGATAGATAGATAGGTAGATAGAGAGACAGGAAGAAGGAATTACAGAACTTGGTCATCTCTAACATTTATTGTCCAAAACCAAAAAGCCAGCATGAATCACTATTAAGTACTCTCCATCACTTTTTGCTTTATCTATATCTTCCCTTACACACTTTACCCAGAATTAACACCTTTGACTGTAAGTGTAAAACATTCATAAAAATAGAAGAATGAACTATTTACTATGCTTATTTCATTTTGATTCTCCTAGGGCTATCCTTATTTCTCATTTCAACACTTTTCACAAGAGTTAGTATGTAAGAACTCTAGGCAAATACTTGATAAATATTATAGTTATTAATGAGAATTAACTATTTTTCCTCCAATATAAAAACCTCCCTTAGCAGCCGCTCAAGATATCTTTGAATAGTTCTTGTTTATAAAATAACTTCCATATGTATCTCTTCACCCTCCAAAAGCTCTTATATAAAAGTCTAGCCTATAGATGTTGTATTATTATCTGCTCTTTATTGAGGAAGAAAAGATTAGTAAATCTAAATTAATGCTCCAAGTTCACACAGGTAAGTGTCAAGTTCTTTTGATTAATATAGGTTTTCTGTATTAGAAAGTGAAAGTATTGTAGACATTGTACCTAGTAATTAGAAGTTTGTGAAATTCATTTTTTTGCTTTTTTGCCTGAGTTGCTAGGAAAACCAGTTAGGCTAGCACTTTACTTTTTCGCAGCAACGATCCTTAACCTAATTATTTGCTGCTCTCTCTACCTTGGCTTTAATACTTTTAGTAAGACTCCTTACAATTTCCCTTTTTCTTTTTTTTCATAAAGTAGTTGAGGATATATTAATAGATGCACAAAATGATGTTTACTTATAATTACTTTTCAAGAATCTTTCTTTAGTGCCTGGAGAGCAAACTTCTTCACAGTGTGATTAAGGCAGTCTTTAGGTAGTGGGGATTCTTCCTCTTATGCTTTCAACCTCTCACTGATCATGAATCAGAAGGATGGATATGTCTTTAAAGCCTCATTTTAAATGTTTCTATGAAAATTGGTGAGATCCTGATGTAAAGACAAGCAGAATGTCTTTGTAGTTAGAACATCTTATCTGGAATTCTGGTCCAACCACTTATTTGCTAAGTCGCCTTTAATGAAGCGTTTACTATCTCTCTTAAGCTTGGTTCTTTCGTCTGTGAAATGGGGCTATGAAATAATCACTGTTTCAGAGACATTTTGTAAATATAAAATGAAAGCATGAGCAAAAGTACTATTTCAAATGCTATGTGTCATAAAACACATAATTATTGTACTTTACAGAGCTTCAGGGAATGAGAAGTTTCTCCAGCAATTTAATGTTTCACTTAAACACCTTTTAACTATATTTTCTTTGCATAAAGCAACTTGTATAATGTAAAAACAGAAAACTGATTGATCAGATATTAGCATGCATATATTCCACTAGTAATTTTTCAGCTGAGGCAATGCGAGTGTGTGTGTAGGGTGTGTGTGTGCGTGTGTGTACGCAGAGGATAGGAGTGGGCAAAGATAAAACACTCCTCAAAGTCCACACCCAGAATAAGAACACAGGCATTATTAACTTTGATCTTGTACTCTGTTACTTCGGTTCTCTTGCTTGGATTTATACATCTTCAGTGGAATTTAAGCGGGATTATTTAAATGATCTTTAAGATGTCAGGGCTCTGATGTTATTTCTTTCTTGAGGAATTCGGCTCTTATTATAGGTTACTGTGTTGTATAGTGGGCATTTGAAAACCTACTACTCAGCTTCATACTCTAATTTACAGCCATTCCACGTACTGTATGGTTTTAACTGACTTGCCTTAGAAGGATCCCAGGAGTTGCTAGGAAACCTCTCTGTTCTTTTCACTTTTCATATAGCATTAGTGTTTCAAATGATAAGCTGCACCTGTGGGTACAGGAGGCTTTAAGTAGAATCGAACAGTGACAGCAAGGCTAGGCATAGATAACCACTCCTTCCAAGTTTCTTGTTCTTCATACAGGTAATAAAGTATAATACGAGTGGAGAAAGAACAATGTTCTCTTTAAACATAAAATATTTAGCAAATATAAATATTTTAAGATTTCAAGAAAATATATATTTTCTTATATTCTTATTCTTTATATTTTGGTTTTCTCTCCTATCTCTCCAGTGTTGCAAGGCAAATGACATTCAAGATAAAGATGACTAAGACCTTATAGAGTTTTAAACCAATCTTCCTGTTGAAAATATCTGTCATTCTCATACTTTGTGTATGAACCCTATTTATATTCTTTGATACAAAATTATTTTTAGCAGGATGATCAGTTCTAATTCATCAAAGACCAGTTAAGATAGCAGGTCAATCTGGTGTTGTAACATTTTAGCAGTTTGGATTACGTGAATTTTTTTTTTTTTTTTTTTTTTTTTGCATTTCAAGTAACTAAACATAACACTTAGAAAAATATTTGAAATAAAATTCACATGAAGAAATAGTGACAGAAGAGGTGACTGATGGCTGCTGTCTCATTTCTGTTCTTCATTAGAATAGACCACTCATTTTTTTCTCATATTTTTCATTTTGAGAAAAGTAATCCTTTTCCATCTTGTTCAAGATATGAATGTGTATGTATACTAGATAGAAAAACTAGTTCAATTAGGACTATTTTTTAGGATAACATTTCATAATGACACCTTTTTTAAAAAAACTACTGTATTGGTTCTCTTCAATAGCTTCAAATGGCATTTTTAAAGGTTAACTACAAAGAGCCTGTTGAATCTACTCCTGTTTCAAGTCTTTTTATTATTTTCCCATGGGTGTTTCAAAGTCTCTGTAATACTGTCGAAGCTGCTCATTCATGCTTACACTTCGGGGAGCTGAGTATGTGTCAACTATTATCCCAAACAATAGTTAATATAGCAATCCTGAAGCACATTGTACTGCATGATTATGGACTTAAAGAAAATATTTATCTGCTTTTAAATATGCTGGTACAGATACTAGTACTATCTTCTTACTTAGGGAAACATTTTCATTTATAGGTAGATTTACTTTTGTAATTGTTTGGTCAATGTTCTGAGTTGCTTGTGTCTAAGATCTCCATTTCAATCATAATATTGCATCCTGAACAATGAAATGCTCAGCTAAATTAATTGTTTAGAAGTTGGGATAAAACAGAAAGCAAAAATCCTGTTCCACTGGAATATTCCTAATGGAAAGCAAAAATTCTATTTTCCCAAAGATAAAAAATGAACAGGTTAATAGCTCAAGTGGTTATATAGCTTCTTTTAGCTGGTGAATTTTAAGGATATGGGAAGAAACCTAGAAAAAATCTGTAATTATATTCAGTTATCTATGAAATTATTTCAGCTTAATAGGATACTAACAAATTCAAAAGCTTTTGCAGGTATTAATACACAGCCTATTGCATTCTTTTAAAAAAAACTTGTCCTAACGATGAGTCAAAACCATTGTTTGGTTATCCATTCAGCAAAATGGCTAAAATAAAGATACATAGACTCTATTAGACTGCTGATCTCTTTTCTAAAGATTTGAAGACTTACAGTTAGAGTTTCTTATGTGAGCACATAAAATACCTAAGAGGTCTGGAATGAAGTAGGAATTACTTATTTGAAAATTTAAATAACTCAAAATAAAAACTTTTGATTGTGAAATTTAAAAATATGTTACTAAATTTTCTGTGTTAGTAAATAGGACAAGACAATATAAAAAATTAGTTAAGACTTCTGGTTTTATGTACTGTGTAACCCAAACTAGTTTGGCAGCCTTTGGCAAGTTACTTACCCTCTCTGTGCCTCATTCTCCTTGTCTACAAAGTAGAGATAATAATTATAAATATCTTCTAGAGTTATTATGAAGATTAAGTAAATATTTTTTAAATGCTTGGAATAGAACCCAGCACATAGGAAGTATATAATGGTTTATTAAATGAAATAAAGGCTTAAAATAAGTAAAGACATATATCATGTTCCTGGATAAAATGAATTGTTATAATCCAAATGAAAGAGGATTGTATCTTGGGTAGGAATGTTGGTGGTACAGATGAAAATAAACAGTTACATGGAAAAGATATTAAGAAGTCTTTGGCTCTGAAGAATGAATATTATGCTCATAGCTGACATAACTCTAAGGATGGTGGGAACATCCACAGACACAAATTGCTAGAAGTAAAATTGGCCTGGAGATGAATATCCTGTCCACTGATTCATGTGTGGTACATTTGAGGTAACTTTGAAGATGAGAAAAGATATCCTGCAAGCAATTGAACGTACAGCTCTAAGAGCTCAGAACAAAGAAGTTTGTAATGAAGACATGAATTGGGAATTCATCTTTGTATGTGACCATCACTTCAGCTATCAGCATGGAAGGGATCGCCTAAGGAAAAAATGAGAGAGAAGAAGCCCTAGAAACAACCACAGAAAAATCACAATATATAATGTTTGCATAGAGCAGGATAATCACTCATTCATAAAAGAAAAGATTACCAGAGAAGTGTGAGACAACTGGAGATTTTTGTGATTTAGAAGCAAATGAAGAGAAGGTTTCAAGAAACAGCTCAACAACATACAATGACTCTGAAATAATTATGATATGGAAATTAAAATGTTCATTAAATTTAGTGATGTGAAGGTAATTGGAAACATAATGAAAAGTCCTTATTCTTTTTGAGTAGTAGGAGTAGAAGCCAGCATTAAATTTGGTGATAGAGGAATGAGTATAGGAAAGAGAGATGGTGAGCCTTGAACATTTGTTTGAAGAGTTTGGCTTCTAATCCAAATATTGTAGCTGTTGTTGATGTGGCATCCCAGGGGGGAAATATAGATCGAAGTAATTAATATCTGGAATCTGACTTAGAAACAAATTCCACATCTTCATTGTCCTTATTTGGTCAATTTTGTAGACTAGCTGATAAGTACATACATTGCCTACTTCCTTTCATGAAAATAAATTAATTAATCGAAGTTTACTTACCTATATACAAAATTAGTTCCTTGCTCTCCATAATATTTTTTCATAATCTTTATCCATCTTATTTAACAACATTAAATCACTGCTTAAGTTATCAACATCAGTAATACCTATTTCTGCTCCTAGCATGGTCCATAGACTATGTGTTAACTGCATTAAGTTTGATAAAAAGATCATAAGAATAAATAGCTCATGCTTTGAAGAAATGATGTTGAGTACTTTTATTTATCATACCTCAAAATTTGCAAATTTATCCTTATTAATTAAATATGCTGCTGCCCAAAAAGAAGGTGGTTTTTTACTTTTTCCAGATACTTAGAATTTGTATTGTATAAATGAACCTTTAATCCTATGATGATATTGCAAGTCCTGTAAACTGCAAGCATTATAAATGTATTAAAGAAATTTCTCTTTTAATAGAATACAACCCGAATAAAAATTTTTGCCACATAGTTGAATCAGAGTGGGGTAATAACAGCAGGTGATCAGTAATTTTATCAGACATCTAGTTTTCTTTACAATAAATTTATTAATACCTAGAAATATTTTTACTTTCACAGAATTTCATAACTTTACTTGACACCTAGGGTTATCTTGTAAAAATACCTTACTTCTCCATTCTTCACAGGTGTGTGATATTATGTCCCCCCCCCCCCCCACATCAAAGCTGATTACCTGGAATACAATTTACCAAGCACTGGAGTCTACACATCAAGATGTCACTCAATTTCCTACACACTTGTAATTATTTTTGGCCGCTTGACTTGCGGGATCTTAGTTCCCTGACCAAGGACCGAACCTGTGCCCCCTGCAGTGGAAAGGCAGAGTCCTAACCCCTGGACTTCCAGGGAATTCCCTTTACACACTTCTAAATACTGTATAGATCTTCCTTGACTTCTGATGGGGTTACGTCCCAATAAACCCATCATGAGTTGAAAATATCATTAAGTCAAAAAATGCTCTTAAAACATCATAACTTAGCTTTGCCTACCTTCAATGTGCTCACTTACATTATTTATACTTAAATTAACCTATAGTTGGGCGAAATCATCTAACACAAAGCCTACTTTTATAATAAAGCGTTGACTATCTCATGTAATGTATTGAATCCTGTTCTGAAAGTGAAAAACAGAACGGTTGTAAGTGTATGTGTTGTCTTCCCTCCTGATGGTGATCACGAGGCTGACTGGAGCTGTGCTGCAGTCACGTGCTGGCTGTCACTGCCCAGCATCATGAGGGAGAACTACACCACAAACCACTAGCCTGGGAAAGGTCTAAATTCAAAATATTTGAAGTACAGTTTCTACTCAATGCCTATGGCTTTGGTAGCCTCATAAAATCTGAAAATCATAAGTCAAACCATAATTGAGTCAGACACTGTCTGTACAGGAAATACCTTTGCTCTATTTCTTCAATACTGTTTTAGGGGGGAAAATGCCTTTTCTCTCTGCATGTAATTCAAAAACAGAATATCCATGCAGGTTCATGGTTGTAGTCTTTTCCATCTTGGAGGTCAATAAAAGAAGTAAAGTATAAGGTATATCCCTTTCTGGGAGTCAAGGCAAAAGCATCACATATTTCCCAACTTTGGTTTTTCTTTTAAGTGAGTAGTTCTTAAAACACTTCATAAAGGAATAAGGAGCTACCAGGATGGTTGTGTCACTTATTAGCTGTGTAACCTTGGAGAGTTACTTATATCTTAAAGCCTCTAATATCTCATTAGGGAAATAGGGATATTAATGATACTAACCCAGCACTACTAGCGTTTCGTAGGGGATTAAATGAATAACTGTATGTAAAGTATTTTGATGAATATGTGTGATATAAAGTTTTTAGTACATATTAAGGTTTAGTATTTTTATTATTATTGCTGCTTTTGTTGCTAGAAAAATTGTTCAGGCTCCATTTTTCAACATAGAAAATAGATTCTGGAGAACTAGTTGTAAATTGCGATATTGTAGACAATAAATGAAAGGGTTTTAATTATTCCTACTACAAAGACTATTGCATCATTGACAACTACCTCTATTTTTGAAATAATAATTATGATAATAATAATTATTATTATGGCTTATATTCTTAAAGTGCCATATATCAATATTAGTAAATGAAGGAGCCAGGATATTAATTTTAAATATTTTACTCCAAAAGTACAATTTTTACTTGCTAAAATATATTGCAGTAGGAATGATATAGGACATAAAAAGTTAACTCAAAATATTTTATAAGGTACATTTAACATGACTTAGGGTCTACATGTAAGACAGCAATGAGGTAAATGGAGCTGCAGATTCTGGTGTTTTCTTATTGGCTTTTTTGTCCTGCACTTTTAATTCAGGCAGTGCATTCTGCTGGTCATGCCAAAATTCCTTGACTGGCTTCTCCTGTCTCTATTCTTCAGTATAATTTCCACCAAGTCTCTAACTGTTGGCTCTATATTTCATCTGTCACAAGACACTTGGAATTTGGAATGTCTTAAGATTTTTCTTGTTCTTGGTTTCCTGAGAGTAACTTTTATTTTGAGCAGTGCTATTAGCTCTTTCCATTTTAAGCTAACTTCAGTAATATATCAAACATTACTAATAATCTTGCTCCTTTTTCCGCTGAAGCAATAGAAGCAATCAGAAGATCGTATCTGTATCTTACCAGCACCGAATCTACTGTGATAACCAAACTTCCCTCTTGACAGCTGTGCTTGATGAATCGTCCCCATCCAATTTATGCCATTCTCTGATTCTTGCACTGTCTCCCACCTCCTCTCATCTACTTAAGGATGTTGTTCCTACAGATATGTCTCTCGCCTGCATCATTATTTCCACTTTCAAATTGATAATGCCAATTAACATCCAAATCTGACTTAAAATAATCATCCATAAATATACAAATTAAAAGTATATTATAAAATGTGGACTTCCTTGGTGGTGCAGTGGTTAACAACCCACCTGCCAATGCAGGGGACATGGGTTCGAGCCCTGGTCCGGGAAGATCCCACATGCCGCGGAGCAACTAAGCCCGTGAGCCACAACTACTGAGCCCGCGTGACTAGAGCCCGTGCTCTGCAACGAGAGAAGCCACTGCAAGGACAAGCCTGTGCACCGCAATGAAGAGTAGCCCCCACTCGCTGCAACTAGGGAAAGCCAGCGCGCAGCAACGAAGACCCAACGCAGCCAAAAATAAATAAATAAATTTATTAAAAAAAAATACTCATCCCCTACAATGTATGTCAAATTAAAACCTTATAAAAAATAAGAAATAAAATGTAAGACTACTATTTTTTAAAAATACACAACAAAACATTTCTTTGACCTTTCAGCTTCTGACTCCATCATCTATGGAAGGCAGAATAATCATTCCCCACAAACGTCCAGGTCCTAATCCCTGGAACCTGTAGATATGTTTTCTTATGTGGAAAAAGGGAATTTTACAGATATAATTTGGTTAAGTATTTTAAGGTAGGGAAATTAACCTGCATTATCTGCGTGGTCTGATGTAATCAAAGGAGTCCTTAAAAGATGCAAGAGGGAGGGAGAAGGAGCAGAGAAGGAGATGCAAGTATGGAAGCAGAGGCACTGAAGATGGAGAAAGGGTCTCTAACAGAAGGAATGCAGGCAGCCTATAGAAGCTGGAAATGACAGGGAAACAGCTTCTGCCCTAGAGCCTCCTCCTATCAACAACTTGATTTTAGTCCCTTGATTTTTGAAACCCTTTTTGGACTTCTGGCCTCCAGAGCTATAAGATAATAAATTTGTGTTGTTTGAAGCCACTGAACTTGTGGTAATTTGTTACAGCAGCAATCGGAAACAAATACAACCTTCATTCTCTCTTGAACCCACTCCTTTCAGGGTTTCCTCTTCACAACCAGAGAGAAGAACACTCATTTTCCGGTAATCAACCTCACTGTGGCCAACCTCTCAGCAGTCTTTGACATCAAGGTTTGTTTCCAGATATTTTTAGTATTTTCTGATTGTCAGCTCATATTCCTTGGAACTCTGTTTATTCTGTGTAATATCTTTTAGGTCTGTTTCTAAAATGCATTCTTTGAGAAAGGTTGAGTGTGTTATTGCTGCCAGGCACTGGCCTGGAGCCTGATGATGTAACCCCCACCCCCAAGAAAAATTGTTAACCTCAATTCTCAACTCTTCAGGACACAAGGCATTCAGACGCCAGTTGAGTGAATACTGGTTAGGATTTATCAAAGGAGGCTCTATTATTACCACTGTTTTTACTAAAAGCAAGGTTTAGCCAGGAAAGTCTTCTTTGGAGGGACATTTTTCCTGAGTTCAACCATTGGGGTCTTGACTATATGGGGATCTCAGGTCCCATTTTCCTCTTTATGTTATTGCCTCTTGTACTTGTGCATAGATGGCTCTTCAAGACAAGGCTCCAGGCCACCAGGATCAGAAGGCTATTTTGAAGGAAAACACCAGCTCCAGTGTTAGCTTATGTTTGTGGAATGCAGCATTTTTGTCATTTCTGGCATCTGGTTGTTTTCCTAACATTACCACCTGCTCTGTTTTGCCTTGAAAACAACTTTGTTTAAAATATTATGTCCAGGGTTTCCCTGGTGGCGCAGTGGTTGAGAATCTGCCTGCCAATGCAGGGGACACGGGTTCGAGCCCTGGTCTGGGAAGATCCCACATGCCACGGAGCAACTAGGCCTGTGAGCCACAACTACTGAGCCTGCGCGTCTGGAGCCTGTGCTCCGCAACAAGAGAGGCCACAATAGTGAGAGGCCCGCGCACCGCGATGAAGAGTGGCCCCCACTTGCCGCAACTAGAGAAAGCCCTTGCACAGAAACGAAGACCCAACACAGCCAAAAAAAAAAAAAAAAAAAGAACCCCTATCACACTCACATTAGTTTAAAAAAAAAAAAGAAGCCCCTTGCAAAACATTACCTGTCAGACTGCTGTCACATCTTCGTTGATAGCAGACACTTGGCGTTAGCGAATCAACCACTGGGTTAATGAGAACTCAGACTCGCAGCCTCTCCTCAGCTCATAGAATAAACACTGTTTTAAAAAAAAAAAAAAAAAATTATGTCCATCTTTTATAGAATCTACACTGGGAGGATTTTCTCTGTACATCTAGTGTGCCATCTCCTGGAAGTAGAAAACCACTACTTCTTTAAACATTTAGACACTTGGCTACAGAGATACTACCTGCTTTGATTTTCTTTCTGTTGCATTTGTTGTGCCTTCTCAATTTCCTCTGCTAGATTCTCTTTGTCTTTCCAATTATTTAAAGTTGGAATAAACTAGGACTCAGTCTAGGGCATCTATGTTTCTTCTTCTCTTATGTGGCCTTAAATATCATTGTGATATTGATAACCTTGAAGTCTCCAGTCCAGAGACTGTCACTAAGTTCTTAATTCTAACACACAACTACCTGTTCAACAGATATACTTGGATAACTGATAGGTATCTCAAAATTAATATGTCCAAAATAAAAACATAATTCCCCTCCCCAAACTGCCTTTACCAAACCCCCAAGTTTACCTTCTCCACAACATTGTGGCTATCCCCTCTGTTGCTCAAGGGAACACATGTCATCGACTCTTCTTTTTCCCTCCTATGTCACATAAAATTTATTATCGAGGTCTCCAATCTGACCACTCTTCACCATCTTACACTGCCTCCACTTCCCCGATTCAAGCCATCATTATCTCTCACTTGGTTTAGTGTAACATCTTGTATGATCTCCCTGTGCCAACACAGTTGCTGAAAGCTTGACTGTATAAATATCACATAAACATGTTAATGTTCAACTTGAGATTTTTTTAAATTTAAATGTAAGTGAGATCACGGCACCCACACCTGCCCCAATTTTTCCAATAGCTTTCATCACACTTAAGCAAGGCCTGAAAGGATGCCTAACTAAACCCCTCTTTGATCAACTCCTACCACTCTCCTCCTCACTCAGCTCTAGCCAAGTTATTAGTTTTTTGTTATTTGCTTTTTAGTTATTCCTCAAATATGCCAAGTTCTTACCTCCTGAGAGATTTTTGTACTTCCTGGTCTCTCTCCCTGGGATACTCATTCCTCTGTTATCAGTCATATCTCATTGACTTATCATCTTCCTTTGCTTCCTTAAATGTTCCTTCTCCAGAAGAGTTTTCCTGACAGCATTATTTAAAACAGTATCCCTCGCCCTCCATTTCTAACTCCACATTCTGGTTTGTTATAGAGCTATCACCACTTGAATTTGCATTGTTTATTTTCTGCTAGAATTTTAGCTCCATGAGGACACAAAGTTTGTCTTGCTTGTCACCGTGTCCCTAGAATGTAGAACAATACCTGTCATTGAGAGATTGCTCAACAAATATTTTTGAATGAATAAATTAATAAGAGAATAAATAAATTAATGATTGAATGACTGGTTTATTACAAGAAGCTAGAAACAATGTTTTGTGACCAGAAGTAGCTTGCTTTATCAATTGGAATCTGATGGGAGTTTAGTATACTTTACACAATGAGCATCAAAAGATGTAACAAAAAGAATTTAGATCTGCCTCAAGTAGAGTCCCAATTTGTTAGGCAATCCGTAGGGAAAATAAATAAAATTATAGCATTTATGGGCCCTCTAGGAAAATGGCTTCTTCTTAAACCCTGTTGATTATCATGAAACTTTAGTGGGAATAATTCCCAAGAAGCTTCTTAAAAGTACTGAGATAATTACTGAGGGTATTGAAATTGAATCCTTGGGACTTTCCTGGTGGTCCAGTGGTAAAGAGTCCACCTTCCAATTCAGGGAACATGGGTTCGATCCCTGGTTGGGGAACTAAGATCCCACATGCCGCGGGGCAACTAAGCCCACGCACCACAACCACTGAGCCCTCGTGATTCAGCTACAGAGAGAAAAACCACATGCCACAACTACAGAGACGCCGGCACACCGCAACAAAAAGATGCCGCATGCCGCAATGAAGACCCGACACAGCCAAATAAAGAAATAGAAAGAAATTGAATCCTCTAAGTGATTCTTTCAGGGACGAATAAAGAGAATAAATAAAACTTTGAGAATAACATCTTATGGTGGAGATATGCCCAGCGAGAGTGTGTTGGTGAATTGAGATTGATGGTGCTGCAATTAAGATCCCCTTCCTAATTCAGCAGCGTCATCCACCTTCAGTATGTCTCCTCACCTCTCCTTCTTTGTGTCTGTATGTGTGTTTCACTTACCTGTAAAGCCTTGGACAATGTTTCTCTTAATTTCTCAGTCCTTCTCTCAATTTCTTTCTTCCCTTCCTTTCTTTTTCCTCCTTTCTGTAATATTATTTAGATGATGTTTCAATACCTGTCCCATTCCATATTCTACTCTACTTCCTGGTAAAAATTTGATGATTTTAGTAAGGACTGAGGAGGTCCCTCATATGAATTTCATGTTCAGGGACCAGAGCATCTGTCATGCCACAACAATATTAGAAGTATTCCAATAAAGATGGAAATCCAAACTTCTCCCAGGGGTTTTATAAAGGAAAGTCCATGTAGGAGTTTTGGCTCAGGGTAAAAAAAAAAAAAAAGGAAACTTTTATAATAAACCAAAAAGTGAGGTGATGAAATGTAACATACATGGAAGAGTAAGGGAGTGCCTAATTCAGTGAGAGATTGGGGTAAGGACATGTTGAACATAATCAAGAGTAAAAACCTGCTGAAATTTAAAACTAGGAAATTTGTGACAGGTTGTCAGCACATTCTGCTACATTAAAGCACATTTTGGTACACGAGAATGGAATTTGCAAGAGAGCAAAAAGAAGATTATGTTTAACTTTAAGAAATTATAAGTATTTTTGGAGCAGCAAATGTTGATAGATGTTTAGGTGAATAAGAATTTTATAACATAGCAACACTTCTATAAGGAAGGAAGATATATTCTATTGACCACTTTTCATCAAAACATCATTTCCAACAGTATAAACAGTAAAATAAAGTAACTCTAAGACAGTGTTTGAGTTTGGGGTTTTTTTTCCTCCTCATCAGAAGGTGCCACCCGCTTCCTTCCTTCCAGGGATTAGGCTGCAGCCATCATGGGAATGGAAGCCAGTCTTCAAGGGCACCTCAACTCCATGCTTCCAGAGAGAAGCCCATAATTAACCCAATGCCACTGTATCCTGCACCTATTCAATAGCATGGTGAAATGAAAATTGCAGTAAGAATCAGAAGATGTGTGTTGTGACCCAAATTGTGTAACACTTACTAGCATTATGGCATTAGACAACTCACAACTGAAACTTTGTACATTTGTACATCCAGCCTATCTACAAAGAAGTTTCAACCGTGATTCCATGTAAGTGACATTGCTTTAATATCTCTAAAATATTATTTCAGTGCAAAGTGCTCTGCTGAAACTAGAGCCTCACAATACTGCTAAACAACCACCATACCATAATGAGGAATTTAAAGCATTCTTCAAACTCTTTGTGTCCAAATAAATATTAGAATTTCTTAGTTCTTATAAGATCAGTATTATGTGCTTTCGGCTATTAAATAATCAGAAATAGTTAACTGAAGTTACTGACCCAAAAAGTGTTTATTCCTTTTAAAATTCCCTCTAGTAACATTTTGCTGGCCATTTAAATAGCAGTTTTTAGGTATATTTTAGTTGCACGTAATAGTAAGGAAAAAATTCTGAATGGAATTTTTGTCACACCTCTGTCTGTCTCAGTATGTAAAAGAACACGTTCTTGGTTTAAGCTTGAGAAATACACGCTCACTTCTTAACCGTAATGAAAACATAAGGTGGATCTGTTCATCTGGAAACCCATGGGTCAAGTGGAGAGAGCTGCCTGCTGGGGGAGGGAAAGTCTTTCCCACACCTGGTGTGCCCTGGTCTCCCTCTCGGGCAGCAATGGAAGGGCAGTAGTCTACTGCCTCACAGATAGATCTAGACACAAAGAATGATGTCCAAGGGCACAGAGACCCATCGAGTTCCCTCTCTGCTGGGTACGTGCTGAAGATTTCTAAAAGGTGTAAAGTAATATTTTCTTTCAGTCATTTCCCACTTTCTATCATTTACTTTTTGGCACTTTTTAAAATTTACATTGGGAAAAAAATTTTTAACTATACAGGAAGAAGCATGAAAAAGGAGTGGAAAGCAGAAGGTGATGATTTAAAATCAAAAGGTTGCAGAGAGTTGTATACAATGAAGAAAAAAATGATGAAAATCTGAAAATCTGGAGGTGACAAAAGTTACAAATAATCAAAAATCTTGGGGAGAAGAAAATCTTGTCACAAGAATATAATCCAGGAATAATCATAGTAGACTTTAGATGATTATAATTGATTTTCCCTTATGATTTTGGGTGCTTTCTTGTGCTCCTGGAAAAAAATTGGCTAGGAAATATACTTGGAAAAACAAGCAACCAAACCAATAAACAAATAAAATGAAACTTTGGTTTCAGGGCAAACCTGTCTTCAAAACCTAACTGTCACTTACTGGCTATTTATTTGCTTTTAGGTAGTAAAATTAAACTGCTTAAATCTCCCAGGCCTCAGCATGTGACCTGACTCTCAGGGTTGTTTTAAGTGTTAAATCATAGACTTATGCAAAATACCTAGGGTGTCCTATGCACAGGGAATATTAAAACTAAATCACACCTTGCCTGTTGTCTCCCCTAAAATGTATTCTTGAAGTTTTATTCATTTTGGATTCCTTAATTCTTACTCAGTGCCTGGAGCACAGAAAATATTTATTAATGAATTTTGATATTAATGAAAAAAACTTCTTATGAATATTCTTATGCAAATTTGGTACAAACTTGGTTCAGAAATGTCAATGATATTTAAGTATTTAACTTTTTCATTTTATAATAGCAAGAAAGGTATTCATACTTAGTATTTTCAAAAATAGTTTTGGAATTGTTGAAATACCTTCATTTTTGTTGGTGCAAAGGATAGCAATAACAAGTTGTTTAAAAATCTAGGCATTTGAAACAGAAGATTAACAAATGTGTTTTATTTGAAGGTGGTAACTTTTCCTTAGTTGACAAAATTTCTGCTGATTTTCTAAAAAATTTCTAAGCAGCGTATAATTTAGCAAAGATAATTTCAATAATGTCAAACAGTAATAATTGCACTGCATCTCATAATAATTGTTTTATCCTGTTTACCTACAGAAATCATAAAGCTTCATCTTTTACCCTAACAATGATTTCTTTTCACCCCTCGACATATCTAACAAGGCTGATCATTCTTTACCTTTCCGGCAACTCTAAGAAACATACATATATGTACGTAGACACACACGCACATACACAAACACCTACACAGAGATTTAAAAGGAATTAAAAATTCAAAGTTTATTTTGTTGTTGATTTTGTGTTATCAGTAAAACTGACACATGTTAAAAGAGATGACTTGGAGTCTCACATGAAGATACACATGTCTGAAGTGCTGCCAGAACTATTTCAAGCAGCTGCTTTTGGCATTGAGCTAAATTTAATGCTGTTTGTCTCAAGACTACTACCTGTACCATTTTAAGTGACATATACACTTGGAGTAGCATCTAACTTGCATTAAATTCTCCCTTTCAAAATGCGGAAGTATAGCCCAAAACATCGATTTGATTTAAAATGCACTTGTGCCAGGAGTTATATCTAATAATTACTTTTGTCATGCCATGAATGATGGTATATTTTTATAGAATTCTTTGTTACTTGAAAAATAAGCACTGCAAAAGCAAGAATGAAGTCTTTTAAATTATAAAATTGTCCCTTTTTACTAAATAAACAAACATTTGTTTATTTTCTAGAACGGGGTCTACAAATTACGACCCATGGTTCAAAATTGGCCAGTGGACTCTACTTTTATTGTACCTTTGATGAACTAAGAATAGTTTTTATATATTTGAGTTGCAAAATAAAGTCAAAGAAGAATGTGTGACAGGGACCATATGTGGCTTTCAAAACCTAAAATATTTACTATGTCACCCTGTAGAGAAAACATTTATAGACTCTTGTTTTAGAGTAATTCTCTAACTGATACTTCTACTTAGAGTATGTTTTAACAAAATATTTCCAAAGAACAGGAAGGAGAGTTTCTCCCTTCTTCCTGTGACATTTTGGTGATTCTATATAACCATAATAGACGCAATTTCTTCCCATGAACACATTGATCTGTCAAATTACCATGATTTATAAAATTAGAGGCTTTTAACGTAATATTTTTGTAGCTATTTCTCTCATTTTGGACCTAGTTTTCTAGGTACATTTTGTTTTAAGTGTGCAAAATGAATGTGGACTCTGTGTCTGCACTGGTACTAATGTATACATTTTAAAAGGCTGAATTTAAGCCATAATTTTGCCATAGGGACTCTAAATAGACACACCAGCCCTCTAACAGATCTGGGGAAATGCTGAATTTTTATTTATGTCTTCAGGTGACAAGCTATGATGGATGGCCTGACAAGGTCCCGTAGTCTAGCTTTGCACTGCCGGGGAAATGATGGTGGTATGGGCCTGCGAGTTTAGTTATCAACAGCTAACAGCCTTAGGCGGCAGTTTAAAAGTCATTTGTTTGCACTTCTAACAAGCACATTCTATTGTGTAGTTTATTCAACTAAGCATAATTTTACACAGTTGTTAAAAGCCCTTTTGTCACCAAGAAGGATCTCTTTTCCTGGTATGAGTAGTCCTAATAAGTGAATATCTTGAAAATTGTATCCCTCTATTTAAAATCAAAGCAAACATTTCACTAAATACTGCTAAAGTAATTAGTGTGGCACTATTTTTTTGTTATTCTGCCATCAAATCCATCTTAAGTAACATTTTTTTCCTTTATCACAGAAATTGCTCATTTAAGGATGAATTGTTACTCTCCCTCTTATCGTGAGGTGAAGGCTGTCATCCTGTACTGTTGTCAGGGAATGCATATTTCCAAGAGGAAGGTATCTAATTTTAACAGTCATAGCTAAAAACGATGTTACTGTTAGTTGTCAGGGAAGTGATCATTAAAGAGTCTATTTTCTCTTTGATGAAAGCAATTCAGATCAACTTTTCAAGGCACTTAGAATTGCCATAAATATTCCTTCAATTTTCACCTCAATCTTGTTGTTCTCTTTATCAATGTCATTTGTCATGAATGTAATACAAACAATAAAAACATTTTTCTTGTTCACTTTTTCCAGGTATATTATTGCTTAAGTCAATTACTCTTTAAAACCATGTGTAATAATTTATGATTTAAACTGATAATTTAAAAAGGAAATCTTATTTTCCACTTTTGTGCTATTAAAGTTCTGTACATTATATGAAGACTTTCCTAAACACAAAAACACCTAGCCTTCAATGTACTTAAGTCTTACTGAAGATAAACTTTTGCTTCATTTCTGTTAGGGATATAAAGAAAAAATATTTGGTTATAATTTGATCCTTCCCATAAAGATATTTCAACATCCTATACTTCAGTTTAATATGGTAATCAAATGATTGTAACTTTTTATTTTGTCCTTAGGACTGTCAATTATTGGATTAAAATTATAAATCATATCTATGTTGTTCATAAAATATGAATTTATAATAAAATTTTACATAAACACACTACATAAAGCAAGAAGAAAGCCCAATTGAAAGGAGATTTCATAGAGATAGAAAAATATCTGAAAATTTTGACATAACCTTCAGAATTTAGCAAAGAAAAATAATATTGAGTTTAGAACCAACATGAACAGCTGTTTTCTCTTTCGCACTTTGAGGCTGTTTGTAATAGATTTCTGAAGAATGAACTTTGTTCTCACTGGGTTTCAAATGACATTTAGTTGTATGAGAGGTTCTCTGCATTACGCCAGCTCCATGCATTCTGCAGCTTTTGCTTCCCTGGGTGGTGGGTTCCACAGGTGATGGTTTTGATCTGAAAATTACTGTAGTCTTTTGTACAGACCCGCTTGGTAGCTGCAGAACTTCCGAGTTGAGAAGGCAGAATGGATTTAGTTTAGTGCTCGGTTATTGTGTCTCCAAGGGCTTCCCGACATACCCTGGGCTCTGTCTGTGTGTGAAAGTATACATCCTTCAAAATGCACGGGAAGATGGTTGCTCTGTTGTGTTTCTCTGTACAGGCTCACATGGAGACTGAGCTTGTGATTCTTCACATTTCCTGCATCTTCCTTACTGTCTACCCATGTATGTTGCAATCTATTTGGCATATTGTAAAGAGTCTCTACATATTGTAGCACAGATTTCTCTATTAGCTCAAGCTAAGCTGTCAGACATTTAAAACTCAATTCTGGTTTCTGCCACATCTGGGTCTATTTGAAAGAACAAAGGTATCCCAAAAAAAACCCTCTTTTAATAATGGAAAAGCATATTATTAGTTAGACAATAAAGTGTTCTTTATCTTGGATAAACTACTAGAGCACATTCGGAGTTAGAGAAAGCCCTTCTCCTACAGGAGTGTAGCACATGGATGGTAGCAAAATTAGCAAAAAGATAACAGAAGTGGAAGAAAAAGCAAACGTGCTTCAGCTTCAACTAGACAATATCACAGGCAAGAAAGCCTAGTGGGTCCTTAGGGAGCTCACTTGAAGACAAACACAATATAAGGGTTCATAACAGAAAATAGGCCTACCTTTTTCTGGGCCATAAGCCCATTTCCTTGGTTGTAAGAATTCTTTTTGCTTATTGAGTCAAAGGGCAACTGTTTTCGCAAAGAAAAGAATACAGATGAGAAAAATCTCATCTTCCTTTATCAAAACACTATATGTGAAGTTTATTAAATGGAACACGCTCATAATACTTAGCGTGCCATAGAAAGGGTAGGAGTCAAAGAATTGTGGAGGCCCCAAGGGAGATAGCAAATAATTCTCTGATAAGTAAAGAAAAGCTAAAGAGAATTAAAAAGAAAAGTCGGTGATCCAAGTAAGTAAAATAAAAATGCTTCCCCTCAAACAAAAAAGCAATTGTCTGAGGTTCAACATCAGGGTTTCATCAAAGAAGGGGAATATCCAGCTGGAAATAACACCTCAGAAGGTTTAACAGAAGGTTAGAAACACACCTATTTTAGGGTTTGCAGCATAAACATCAGATAGGAGTAATAAGGAAACCTTAATTAAGGACTCCTCACATATAATTCCATCATAAACTAGGGTAACATAAGTGAGGGATATGGCAGTGTAGGGGAGAGAATATATTTTATTTTTAATTTATACTTCTAATTAAGCAATATTTGAAACTGTTTTGTTTAGTTGAAAGTCTTTTTGTTTATCTATTGCTGAATAATAAAATACCCCAAAACATAGTTGGTTATATTTTTATCTCGCTGTTTCTGTAGGTCAGGAATACAGACACAACTCGGCTTTTCAGGCTTGGGGTCTTTCATGCAGCTACTGTAAGAGGATGGCTGAATCCTGAAGTGCAGGAAGCTGGGCAGCTAGCCAGGCATCTCTTTGTCTTCAAGAGTACTTTGCGATACCTCTCCATGTAGTCTTTCCATGTGAGCTAATCTGGGCTTCCTCACAGCTTGGTGGCCTCAGAAAAGTTGGCCTGCTTGCATGGTGGCTGAAGGCTTCAAAAGCAAGAAGCCCTTTGGATCAGGCAGAAGCAGCATTGCTATTTGTGGCCTGGCCTCAGAAATCATACAGTATCCCTTCCACACCATTCTACTGGTTAGTCAAGCCAGGAGCCTTCAGTGGTGGTGGAATAACTAGGTCACAGTCTAGAAGGGCATGTGAGATGGAGGTGTTATTGTGGTTACATTTGGAAAACCTACCACACAGGCAAATGAAAACCAAACCTACCATCAAGTGCTCCATGTATATCACTGGTATGTATATTAATGGCTCCTATAAACTAGATTCTGTTGTATGGCTGCCACCAAAATCAATGCTCTATGATCACTTAGATTTTGCATCACTAACTTCCTATTCAAAAGTTGGGTCAAATTCATCTGCCTAATTTTAGATGCTCCTGTACTAGTGTAAAAACAGGTTAAAAAAGTGAATATCTGATCTTTAACTTTCAATGCTGCAGGGTGATTTAGAACTCCCTCCAGTCTCCAGGACTCATAGCATAATGTGGGTATTTTACTAAATGTTTGGGGTAAGGGAGGATTCTTAGGTAGGGCAGCCAAAGAAATTATATTCTACAAAAAAACTTATACATTTATTCAAATGATAAATGGCATGCACCAAGAAGGGGGTATAAATCTGGCAGTGGTTTATGAAAATTCAAATATGTCATTTCTACGAGGTAGACATGAGCAATATGTATGATTAGTTTAACAAAATATTGAAAAATATTGAAACGAGGAGTTTTTAAATTTCCCAAATGATTTAAAGAAGAAAGTCTGAGAGGAGGAGCTTCAAGATGGCAGAAGAGTAAGACGCGGAGATCACCTTCCTCCCCACAAATACATCAGAAATACATCTACATGTGGAACAACTCCTATAGAACACCTACTGAACGCTGGCAGAAGACCTCAGACCTCCCAAAAGGCAAGAAACTCCCCACGTACCTGGGTAGGGCAAAAGAAAAAAGAAAAAACAGAGGCAAAGAATAGGGACGGGACCTGCACCAGTGGGAGGGAGCTGTGAAGGAGGAAAGGTTTCCACACACTAGGAAGCCCCTTCGTGGGTGGAGACTGCGGGTGGTGGAGGGGGCAGCTTCGGAGCCACAGAGGAGAGCGCAGCAACAGGGGTGCAGAGAGCAAAGCGGAGAGATCCCCGCACAGAGGATTGGTGCCGACCAGCACTCACCAGCCCGAGAGGCTTGTCTGCTCACCCACCAGGGCGGGCAGGGGCTGGGAGCTGAGGCTTGGGCTTCTTCAGAGGTCAGATCCCAGGGAGAGGACTGGGGTTGGCTGCGTCCGGTAAAGGATAAATCCAAGGAGAAACACGCAAAGACACATAGTAATCAAACTCTCAAAAACTAAATACAAAGAACAAATATTAAAAGCAGCAAGGGAAAAAAAACAAATAACACATAAGGGAATCCCCATAAGGTTAACAGCTGATCTTTCATCAGAAACTCTGCAAACCAGAAAGAAGTGGCAGGACATATTTAAAGTGAAGAAGGAGAAAAACCTACAACCAAGATTACTCTACCCAGCAAGGATCTCATTCAGATTTGAAGGAGAAATTAAAAGCTTTACAGGCAAGCAAAAGCTAAGAGAATTCAGCACCACCAAACCAGCTTTACAACAAATGCTAAAGGAACTTCTCTAGGCAGGAAACACAAGAGAAGGAAAAGGCCTACAATAACAAACCCAAAACAATTAAGAAAATGGTAATAGGAATATACATATCAATAATTACCTTAAATGTAAATGGATTAAATGCTCCCACCAAAAGACATAGATTGGCTGAATGGATACAAAAACAAGACCCATATATATGCTGTCTACAAGAGACCCACTTCAGACCTAGGGACACATACAGACTGAAAGTGAGGGGATGGAAAAGATATTCCATGCAAATGGAAATCAAAAGAAAGCTGGAGTAGCAATTCTCATATCAGACAAAATAGACTTTAAAACAAAGACTATTACAAGAGATAAAGAAGGACACTACATAATGATCAAGGGATCAATCCAAGAAGAAGACATAACAATTGTAAATATTTATGCACCCAACATAGGAGCACCTCAATACATAAGGCAAATACTAACAGCAATAAAAGGGGAAATCAACAGTAACACAATCATAGTAGGGAACTTTAACACCCCACTTTCACAGATCATGCAAAATGAAAATAAACAAGGAAACATAAGCTTTAAATGATACATTAAACAAGATGGACTTAATTGATATTTATAGGACATTCCATCCAAAAACAACAGAATACACATTCTTCTCAAGTGCTCATGGAACACTCTCCAGGATAGATCATATCTTGGGTCACAGATCAAGCCTTGGTAAATTTAAGAAAATTGAAATCATATCAAGTATCTTTTCCAACCACAACACTATGAGACTAGATATCGATTACTAGATATCAATTAGAAAAAAACTGTAAGAAATGCAAACACATGGAGGCTAAACAACACACTACTTCATAACCAAGAGATCACTGAAGAAATCAAAGAGGAAATTTAAAAATACCTAGAAACAAATGACAATGAAAACATGATGACCCAAAACCTACAGTATGCAGCAAAAGCAGTTCTAAGAGGGAAGTTTATAGCAACACAATCCTACCTTAAGTAACAAGAAACATCTCAAATAAACAATCTAAACCTACACCTAAAGCAATTAGAGAAAGAAAAACAAAAAGACCCCAAAGTTAGCAGAAGGAAAGAAATCATAAACATCAGATCAGAAATAAATGAAAAAGAAATGAAGGAAACGATAGCAAATATCAATAAAACTAAAAGCTGGTTCTTTGAGAAGATAAACAAAATTTATAGACCATTAGCCAGACTTATCAAGAAAAAAACGGAGAAGACCCAAATCAATAGAATTAGAAATGAAAAAGGAGAAGTAACAACTGACACTGCAGAAATACAAAGGATCTTGAGAGATTATTACAAGCAACTATATGCCAATGAAATGGACAACCTGGAAGAAATGGACAAATTCTTAGAAATGCACAACCTTCCGAGACTGAACCAGGAAGAAATAGAAAATACGAACAGACAAATCACAAGCACTGAAATTGAAACTGTGATTAAAAATTTTCCAACAAACAAAAGCCCAGGACCAGATGGCTTCACAGGCAAATTCTGTCAAACATTTAGAGAAGAGCTAACACCTATCCTTCTCAAAGTCTTCCAAAATATAGCAGAGGGAGGAACACTCCCAAACTCATTCTACGAGGCCACCATCACTCTGATATCAAAACCAGACAAAGATGTCACAAAGAAAGAAAACTACAGGCCAATATCACTGGTGAACATAGATGCAAAAATCCTCAACAAAATACTAGCAAACAGAATCCAACAGCACATTAAAAGGAACATACACTATGATCAAGTGGGGTTTATCACAGTAATGCAAGGATTCTTCAGTATACACATATTAATCAACGTGATACACCATATTAACAAATTGAAGGAGAAAAACCATATGATCATCTCAATAGATGCAGAGAAAGCTTTCGACAAAATTCAACATTCATTTATGATAAAAACCCTCCAGAAAGTAGGCATAGAGGGAACTTTCCTCAACATAATAAAGGCCATATATGACAAACCCACAGCCAACATAGTCCTCAATGGTGAAAAACTGAAAGCATTTCCTCTAAGATCAGGAACAAGACAAGGTTGCCCACTCTCACCACTACTATTCAACATAGTTTTGGAAGTTTTAGCCACAGCAATCAGAGAAGAAAAAGAAATAAAAGGAATCCAAATTGGAAAAGAAGAAGTAAACCTGTCACTGTTTGCAGATGACATGATACTACACGTAGAGAATCCTAAAGACGCTACCAGAAAACTACTAGAGCTAATCAATGAATTTGGTAAAGTAGCAGGATACAAAATTAATGCACAGAAATCTCTTGCATTCCTATACACTAATGATGAAAAATCTGAAAGTGAAATTAAGAAAACACTCCCATTTACCATTGCAACAAAAAGAATAATATACCTAGGAATAAACCTACCTAAGGAGACAAAAGACCTGTACGCAGGAAACTATAAGACACTGATGAAAGAAATTAAAGATGATACAAATAGATGGAGAGATACACCATGTTCTTGGATTGGAAGAATCAACATTGTGAAAATGACTCTACTACCCAAAGCAATCTACAGATTCAATGCAATCCCTATCAAACTACCACTGGCATTTTTCACAGAAGTAGAACAAAAAATTTCACAATTTGTATGGAAACACAAAAGACCCCGAATAGCTAAAGCAATCTTGAGAAAGAAAAACGGAGCTGGAAGAATCAGGCTCCCTGACTTCAGACTATACTACAAAGCTACAGTAATCAAGACAGTATGTAATTGGCACAGAAACAGAAATATAGATCAATGGAACAGGATAGAAAGCCCAGAGATAAGCCCACACACATATGGTCACCTTTTCTTTGATAAAGGAGGCAAGAATATACAATGGAGAAAAGCCAGCCTCTTCAATAAGTGGTGCTGGGAAAACTGGACAGCTACATGTAAAAGAATGAAATTAGAACACTCCCTAACACCATACACAAAAATAAACTCAAAATGGATTAAAGACCTAAATGTAAGGCCAGACACCATCAAACTCTTAGAGGAAAACATAGGCAGAACACTCTATGACATAAATCACAGCAAGATCCTTTTTGACCCACCTCCTAGAGAGATGGAAATAAAAACCAAAATAAACAAATGGGACCTAATGAAACTTAAAAGCTTTTGCACAGCAAAGGAAACCATAAACCAAATGAAAAGACAACCCTCAGAATGGGAGAAAATATTTGCAAATGAAGCAACTGACAAAGGATTAATCTCCAAAATTTACAAGGAGTTCATGCAGCTCAATATCAAAAAAACAAACAACCCAGTCCAAAAATGGGCAGAAGAGCTAAATAGACATTTCTCCAAAGAAGATATACAGATTGCCAACAAACACATGAAAGAATGCTCAACATCATTAATCATTAGAGGAATGCAAATCAAAACTACAAAGAGGTATCATCTCACACCGGTCAGAATGGCCATCATCAAAAAATCTACAAACAATAAATGCTGGAGAGGGTGTGGAGAAAAGGGAACCCTCTTGCACTGTTGGTGGGAATGTAAATTGACACAGCCGCTATGGAGAAAAGTATGGAGGTTCCTTAAAAAACTAAAAATATAACTACCTTATGACCTAGCAATCCCACTACTGGGCATATACCCTGAGAAAACCATAATTCAAAAAGGGTCATGTACCAAAATATTCATTGCAGCTCTATTTACAATAGCCAGGACATGGAAGCAACCTAAGTGTCCATCAACAGATGAATGGATAAAGAAGATGTGGCACATATATACAATGGAATATTACTCAGCCATAAAAAGGAATGAAACTGAGTTATTTGTAGTGAGGTGGGTGGACCTTGAGACTGTCATTCAAAGTGAAGTAAAAGTCAGAAAGAGAAAAACAAATACCGTATGCTAATACATATATAAGGAATCTAAAAAAAAAAAAAAAGGTCAGAAGAACATAGGGGCAAGACAAGACGGGAATAAAGATGCAGACCTACTAGAGAATGGACTTGAGGATAAGGGGAGGGGGAACGGTAAGCTGGGACAAAGTAAGAGAGTGGCATGGACATATATACACTACCAAACGTAAAATAGGTAGCCAGTGGGAAGCAGTTGTATAGCACAGGGAGATCAGCTCTGTGCTTTGTGACCACCTAGAGGGGTGGGATAGGGAGGGTGGGAGGGAGATGCAAGAGGGAAGAGATATGGGGAAATATGTATATGTGTAACTGATTCACGTTGTTATAAAGCAGAAACTAACACACCATTGTAAAGCAGTTAGACTCCAATAAAGATGTTAAAAAAAAAAAAGAAGAAAGTCTGACAATATAGAAAACGTATGCCCTAATGTAACCATAATCTGTGAACTTGTCTAAATTATTAGTATAAAATCAAGTTTAAATTAAAACCTACTAGTTTTTTAAAAATAATTTATATGATACATCACACACACATATATATAAAACGTGTGTATCTGTATAAATGTAGATTATTTTTATATACCATTAATATTATTTACTTTTAAAATAGAGATTCTCATTAAGATGTCTGGAAGACAAATATGCAAAAAAAAATTTTATGTGCAGTAGCACATATATTAATACAAACAGATCATTAATTTTATTTCTAGATTGTTCTGTTATGAATGCTGTTTCAGCTAATTATGCCATTAATTTAAAAACTGTTTTATTAGTAAATATGTTTCTAACCACATTAAGCGTATAACTTAAGAAAAAACAAACTGAGAAATAACACTGCTTCCTGAATTGAGGTCTCTTGTCTTTAAATTCCAGTAAAACATTTTTTAAAAATTATTGCTATCTTGTGAATATCTTTTATGCTCGCTCATCTTTAAGTGGTCCTAAGCTACTCTTTGGTGGTTGGACCTTTGAAGTGTTTTCATAAATCTTGAGATTAACGATGAATACTGTAATACAAGCTTGTAAATGTAACATTATATTCCTCACTTTCTGTGAAAAGTAATTTTCCACTACACTTTCAAAATCTATTTTTAAGATCCACATAGCTAATCACTTATAATAATGACTGCTTCTGAACATTTAACCCACGGACATATTGATGCATCTTAACGAAATAAGATGGCAAAATTCCTTGACCTAGAATTATTTAATGATTATCACACACACACATATATGCACATACATATACCCAGTGAGTTGGGTAAACTCTAATAAGGGTAGGCACTATAGCTGGTTTGTGTATCACTACATATGAATCCTTTTCACATTCCCTAGAACAAAGAAAGCACTCCAAAATTATTTCTTGAATTAATGACTAGATAAATTAATGACTAGATAAATTAAAGATCAATTAAGTGATGAGACTATAGAGCTAGAGGCATGATTGTTCTCTTGAGACTTTCAGTTTATGAAGTTCTATTTTCCTTTTATACAGCTGCATCAAAGCTTTGAAGCTGAAATTTCAGTTCTGTGGTTCAGCAAAAACCTGGCCATCAGTTCTGAAGTGTGTATGACTTGGGAAGTGAAAGTGAACAAAGCATGTTTCCTCCTGGTTAAATATTCTGATGTCTCTATTTCTCACCCTCATCTGTCTGCCTAGGCACTGCCCATCCCACACGCCCCTCCCATATTTCCAGCCTGCTCTGCCCTCATGTTTCCCAATTCAGTAAATGGCAAGCCCATCCTTAAAGACATCCTTTCTATTTCCCTTTTTTTTAAATTAATTAATTTATTAATTTATTTATTTTTGGCTGTGTTGGGTCTTTGTTGCTGCGCAGGGCTTTCTCTAGTTGTGGCGAGTGGGGGCTACTCTTTGTTGCGGTGTGCAGGCTTCTCATCGTGGTGGCTTCTCTTGTTGCAGAGCATGGGCTCTAGGTGCGCGGGCTTCAGTAGTTGCAGCACACGGGCTCAGTTGTGGCTCGTGGGCTCTAGAGCGCAGGCTCAGTAGTTGTGGCACACGGGCTTAGTTGCTCCACAGCATGTGGGATCTTCCTGGACCAGGGCTCGAACCTGTGTCCCCTGCATTGGCAGGTGGATTCTTAATCACTGCGCCACCAGGGAAGTCCCTCTATTTCCCTTAAATCTCTTAGAAATCCTACCTGATACATCTCTAGAGTGTATATCCATAATGCTCCCACTTACTCATGGTTTTTTTTTAATGTTACCATCCCAGTTTGAGCGAACATTGTCTCTCACTTAGATTGCTGCAATGTTCTGCCAGTAAGACTCCCTTTTAAACCCTTTCACCCCCAAAACTATTCTCCCCAAAGCAGCTAGGATGATCCTTTAAAAACTTGAATCAGGACATATTCATTCTCTAATTAATTTCCCCCATCACATGAAGGGTAAAGCCCAAATCCTGACAGTCCACTAGACCTCCTGTGATCTGGCCCCAACCATGCCTCACTTTCCTTTCTAAAGTCTTCGAAGGCCATCTTTCAATGACAACTTTCCCAGCTACTCTGTTGAATATGCATATTTTGCTTGACATCGCCTTCCTCTTCTTTGCTTTTCCTCTTACCAAGATGCCACCTGGCATGCATTATATTTTACTTATTTGATTTTTTATTTCATTACACTATAACTTAAGCTACAGAAGGTAGGGATTTTTTGTCTGTTTTCATGACTGAATTCCAACATCTAAACAGTGTAGACCATCAATAAATGCTTGATGAATAAATGAATGTTCTAGCTCACCAACATCCCTCTTCACCTTCCCTGCTTCTTCCGTGTCTTCCTTTCATGAATCTATAGAGGTTAAAATGGGCAAGAAAATCCTCTAAAAACACAAGCCACCTCTGCTTCTCTATTGCTCTTATTTCTACAGAACGTGAGAGAGATCTGGAGGCTAAATTAATCATGGTTAATAGTTATTAAGCAATTGTTATGTGGTAGGGATCTGCATAGGTGCATTCCTTGTATTATCCTCAAATGTCCTCACATAAACCTTATGAGGTAGCTGTTTGAATCAGCCCTATTTTAAAAGTGAAGAAACCAAGTCTGAAAATGGTTGCACAAAGTTATATAACCTTTGTGTTTGAATCTAAGGAGTCCAACCACAGAGCCTATGTTCTTCAACTCAGTACTGTAGCACCCCTCTCTCTGCTCCAACCGCCTGTGCTATAGTCATTAGGCGAACAGTCTTTTGTTCTGTCTTTCCAGCTTTTCTGTTCTCTCTTCTTCTTATGGGTTACTATGGTTTCCTTGGCCTCCTCTTGCTTCCACTGGTTAAAAGCTGAAATTCTATTTGAGCTTAGAGTAGATGTACGGAGGAAAAAAAAAAAAATCGTTCACTTGATTTGATTCTAAACTCTTTAGTTCTGCCTAATTTAGACAATAGAAGCTTGTATTGTGAAAATATTCATTAGTTAAGTTAGTGTTTCATGCATACATTTTCTTCCAGAATTTGTGGGCAAGGGTGATTGGGAAGGGGCAGTTTTTTTTTTTTTAATTTAATTTAATTTTATTTTTTAATATAGCAGGTTCTTATTAGTTATCTATTTTATACATATTAGTGTATACATGTCAACCCCAATCTCCTAATTCATCCCACCACCAACACCTCCCTTCCCCCCACTTTCCACCCTTGGTGTACATAGGTTTGTTCTCTACATCTGCATCTCTATTTCTGCCTTGAAAACCAGTTCATCTGTACCATTTTTCTAGATTCCACATATATGCATTAATATATGATATATATTTTTCTCTTTCTGACTTACTTCACTCTGTATGACAGACTCTAGGTCCATCAACGTGTCTACAAATGACCTAATTTCATTCCTTTTTATGGCTAAGTAATATTCCATTGTATATATGTAGCACACCTTCTTTATCCATTCCTCTGTTGATGGACATTTAGGTTGTTTCCATGTCCTGGCTATTGGAAATAGTGCTGCATGAACACTGGGGTGCATGTGTGTTTTTGAAATATGGTTTTCTCTGGGTATATGCCCAGTAGTGGGATTGCTGTGTCATATGGTAATTCTATTTTTATTTTTTTAATGAACTTCCATACTGTTCTGCATAGTGGCTGTATCAATTTACAATCCCACCAACAGTGCAAGAGGGTTCCCTTTTCACCACAACCTCTCCAACATTTGTTGTTTGTAGATTTTCTGATGATGGCCATTCTGACTGGTGTAAGGTGATACCTCATTGTAGTTTCGATTTGCATTTCTCTAATAATTAGTGATGCTGAGCATCTTTTCATGTGCCTCTTGGCAATCTGTACGTCTTCTTTGGAGAAATGTCTATTTAGGTCTTCTGCCCTTTTTTGATTGGGTTGTTTGTTTTTTTAATATTGAGCTACATGCACTGTTTAGATATTTTGGAGATTATTCCTTTTTCCATTGATTCATTTGCAAAAATTTTCTCCCATTCTGAGGGTTGTCTTTTCGCCTTGTTTATAGTTTCCTTTGCTGTGAAAAAGCTTTTAAGTTTCATTATGTCCCATTTGTTTATTTTTGTTTTTATTTCCATTACTCTAGTAGGTGGGTCAAAAAAGATCTTGCTGTGATTTATGTCAAAGAGTGTTCTTCCTGTGTTTTCCTCTAAGAGTTTTATAGTGTCCGGTCTTACATTTAGGTCTTTAATCCATTTTGAGTTTATTTTTGTGTATTGGTGTTAGGGAGTGTTCTAATTTCATTCTTTTACATGTAGCTGTCCAGTTCTCCCAGCACCACTTATTGAAGAGACTGTCTTTTCTCCATTGTATATCCTTGCCTCCTTTGTCATAGATTAGTTGACCATAGTTGCATGGGTTTATCTCTGGGCTTTCTATACTGTTCCATTGGTCTATATTTCTGTTTTTGTGCCAGTACCATATTGCCTTGATTACTGTAGCTTTGTATAGTATGAAGTCAGGGAGTCTGATTCCTCCAGCTCCGTTTTTCCTTCTCAAGATTGCTTTGGCTATTTGGGGTCTTTTGTGTCTCCATACAAATTTTAAGATTTTTTTGTTCTAGTTCTGTAAAAAATGCCACTGGTAATTTGATAGGGATTGCATTGAATCTGTAGATTTCTTTGGGTAGTATAGTCATTTTCACAATATTGATCCTCCCTATCCATGAACATGGTATATCTCTCCATCTGTTTGTGTCATCTTTGATTTCTTTCATCAATGTCTTATAGTTTTCTGCATGCAGGTCTTTTACCTCCTTAGGTAGGTTTATTCCTAGGTATTTTATTCTTTTTGTTGCAATGGTAAATGGGATTGTTTCCTTAATTTCTCTTTCAGATTTTTCATCATTAGTGTATAGGAATGCAATTAATTTCTGTGCATTAATTTTGTATCCTGCTACTTTACCACATTCATTGATTAGCTCTAGTAGTTTTCTAGTGGCACCTTTATGATTATCTATGTATAGTATCATGTCATCTGCAAACAATGACAGTGTTACTTCTTCTTTTCCAATTTGTATTCATTTCTTTTTCTTCTCTGATTGCCATGGCTAGGACTTCCAAAACTATGTTAAAAAATAGTGGCTAGAGTGTACACACTTGTCTTCTTCCTGATCTCAGAGGAAATGCTTTCACTTTTTCACCACTGAGAATGATGTTTGCTGAGGATTTGTCATATATAGCCTTTATTATGTAGAGGCAAGTTCCCTCTATGCTCACTTTCTGAAGAGTTTTTATCATAAATGGGTGTTGAATTTTGTCAAAAGCTTTTTCTGTATCTATTGAGATGCTCATATGGTTTTTATTCTTCAGTTTGTTAATATGGTGTATCACATTGATTTGTGTATATTGAACAATCCTTGCATCCCTGGGATAAATCCAACTTCATCATGGTGTATGATCCTTTTAATGTGTTGTTGGATTCTGTTTGCTAGTTTTTTTTGAGGATTTTTGCACCTATATTCATCAGTGATATTGGTCTGTAATTTTCTATTTTGTAGTATCTTTGGTTTTGGTATCAGGGTGATGGTGGCCTTGTAGAATGAGTTTGGGAGTGTTCCTTCCTCTGTAATTTTTTGGAAGAGTTTGAGAAGGATGGGTGTTAGCTCTTCTCTAAATGTTTGATAGAATTCACCTGTGAAGCCATCTGGTCCTGGACTTTTGTTTGTTGGAAGATTTTTAATCACAGTTTCAATTTCATTACTTGTGATTGGTCTGTTCATATTTTCTATTTCTTCCTGGTTCAGTCTCGGAAGGTTGTGCATTTCTAATAACTTGTCCATTTCTTCCAGGTTGTCCATTTTATTGGCATAGAGTTGCTTGTAGTAGTCTCTTACAATGCTTTGTATTTCTGCAGTGTCCATTGTAACTTCTCCTTTTTCATTTCTAATTTTATTGATTTGAGTCCTTTTCCTCTTTTTCTTGGTGAGTCTGGCTAGAGGTTTATCAATTTTGTTTATCTTCTCAAAGAACCGGCTTTTAGTTTTATTGATCTTTGCTATTGTTTTCTTTGTTTCTATTTCATTTATTTCTGCTCTAATCTCTATCATTTCTTTCCTTCTACTAACTTTGGGTTTTGTTTGTTTTTCTTTCTCTAATTGCTTTAGGTGTAAGGTTAGGTTGTTTATTTTAGACTTTTCTTGTTTCTTGAGGTAGGATTGTACTGCTATAAACTTCCCTCTTAGAACTGCTTTTGCTGCATCCCATAGGTTTTGAATCGTCGTGTTTTCATTGTCAGTTTTCTCTAGGTATTTTTTAATTTCCTCTTTGATTTTTTCAGTGATCTCTTGGTTATTTAGTAACATATTATTTACCTCCATGTGTTTGTGTTCGCTATGTTTCTTTCCCTGTAATTTATTTGTAATCTCATAGCGTTGTGGTCAGAAAAGATGCTTGATATGATTTCAATTTTCTTAAATTTACCGAGGCTGAATTTGTGACCCAAGATGTGATCTATCCTGGAGAATGTTCCATGTGCACTTGAGAAGAAAGTGTAATCTGCTGTTTTCGGATGGAATGTCCTATAAATATCAATTAAATCTATCTGGTCTATTGTGTCATTTAAAGCTTGTGTTTCCTTATTAATTTTCTGTCTGGATGATCTGTCCTTTGGTGTAAGTGAGGTGTTAATTTCCCCCACTGTTATTGTGTTACTGTCGATTTCATCTTTTATAGCTGTTAGCATTTGCCTTCTGTACTGAGGTGTTCCTATGTTGGGTGCATAAATATTTACAATTGTTATATCTTCTTCTTGGATTGATCCCCTGATCATTATGTAGTGTCCTTCTTTGTTTCTTGTAATAGTCTTTATTTTAAAGTCTATTTTGTCTGATATGAGAATTGCTACTCCAGCTTTCTTTTGATTTCCATTTGCATGGAATATGTTTTTCCATCCCCTCACTTTCAGTCTGTATGTGTCCCTAGGTCTGAAATGGGTCTCTTGTAGACAGCATATATACGGGTCTTGTTTTTGTATCTATTCAACCAGTCTATGTCTTTTGGTTGGAGCATTTAATCCATTTACATTTAAGGTAGTTATCAATATGTATGGTCCTATTACCATTTTCTTAATTGTTTTGGGTTTGTTATTGTAGGTCTTTTCCTTCTCTTGTGTTTCTTGCCTAGAGAATTTCCTTTAGCATTTGTAGTAAAGCTGGTTTGGTGGTGCTGAATTCTCTTAGCTTCTGCTTGTCCATAAAGCTTTTGATTTCTCCATTGAATCTGAACGAGATCCTTGCTGGGTAGAGTAATCTTGGTTGTAGGTTCTTCCCTTTCATCACTTTAAGTATATCATGCCATTCCCTTCTGGTTTGTAGAGTTTCTGCTGAGAAATCAGCTATTAACCTTATGGGAGTTCCCTTGTATGTTATTTGTTGCTTTTAATAATTTTTCTTTGTCTTTAATTTCTGTCAATTTGATTACTATGTGTCTTGCTGTGTTTCTCCTTGGGTTTGTCCTGCCTGGGACTCTCTGCACTTCCTGGACTTGGGTGGCTATTTCCTTTCCCATGTTAGGGAAGTTTCTGACTAATATTTCTTCAAATAATTTCTCAGGTCCGTTCTCTCTCTCTTTACCTTCTGGGAGCTGTATAATGAGAATGTTGGTGTACTTAATGTTGTCCCAGAGGTCTTCTATGCTGTCTTCATTTTTTTTCATTCTTTTTTCTTTATTCTGTTCCACAGCAGTGAATTCCACCATTCTGTCTTCCAGGTCACTTATTGGTTCTTCTGCCTCAGTTATTCTTCTGCTATTGATTCCTTCTAGTGTATTTTTCATTTCAGTTATTGCATTGTTCATCTCTGTTTGTTTGTTCTTTAATTCTTCTAGGTGTTTGTTCTTTAATTCTTCTAGGTCTGTGTTATACTTTTCTTACAACTTCTCGATCTTTGCCTCCGTTCTTTTTCCAAGGCCCTGGATCATCTTCACTATCATTATCTGAATTCGTTTTCTGGAAGGTTGCCTATCTCCACTTCATGTAGTTGTTTTTCAGGGGTTTTATCTTGTTCCTTCATCTGGTACATAGTCCTCTGCCTTTTTATTTTGTCTATCTTTCTGTGAATGTGGTTTCGTTCCACAGGCTTCAGGATTGTAGTTCTTCTTGCTTCTGCTGTCTGCTCTCTGGTGGATGAGGCTATCTAAGAGGCTTGTCAGGGCAGAAGTTTTAAGATATCAATATTTTGGATTCCATGTACTTATTTGATTTGTTCTCATTTTTGTGAGATCTGTCCAAAAGCTCACAAAAACTAATTAATTATCCTTTAAAAAAGCTAAAGCAAACAGAAAAACTACCATTTTAATAGTTATAAATTCAATCTAGACTCTACATAAGAATCATAGCATTTTTCACCTGATGAAACAGTACAGGGATATTACAGCAGAAATGTCTTCTATTCAGAGCTGGATAATTTGTAATTTATAACCATGGAAACAGAAATTTAGAATTGACTATGTATCCCTACCATCACTTTCTATTAATCCAGGAAATGACACGTAAGACAGGTCATTAAGGAGCACAGGAAAAGATATTTTAAAGGATATTACTCAGCTGATGTTTTGCAGAATATTATTTGAAAGAACAAGAATTATACTGATATGTATGGTAGCAATAGTAATGTCAGTCCTAGTGGTCGGAATAATAAAAGTAGATAGGACTTACTTACATAGAATTCAATATATGCCAGGTACTCTTGTGTTTCACAGTGAATAATCCATTTTACCCTCTAAGCAACTTGTGAGATAGGTTCTATTACTATCTCCCTTAACCAGATAAATCAAGATATAGAGAACTTAAACCTCTCAAAGTCACATAGGTAGTAAAAGGGAAAGTCCAGTTTTAAAATGAGGTATCCAGCTCCAGAGCCTGTGGTCTTTACTGTTATACAATACTACTTTTGCAGAAAAAAAAAGACTTATCTAGAACTAAGGAAATAGGCTGGTGAAAATTTATAAATTATATTAGAAACCTAAGTACAATTGTAGGTTAAGATACTGTGAATTCTCTAAAAGTTATTTTAAAAAGATGCCATACAAGAAACTAACCCTTCTAATCTAGCTTGGGTGGTTCACATAAGAGCAGAACAATCAAGTTCATCTGAATAAATGTGATTTAAGAATACACAGCTGAGAAAATCCACCTCTTCTAGCTACATACAGAAAGCATATCCTTTATTTCTTTGTAAAAAATAATTAAAATATCAGAACTTTGCAGTACTTTATTATAGTCATAAGCAATATATATATTTTTGTTGTCTTTCAAGAAATTGTAAGTACATCTCTCTAGAGTAGACTTAATCATTATTAACCTTCTATTAAATCCAATATGAATGTATATCATACACCAAATGTCAGTGAATAAATGCATAAGAGAGTGCTTAAAATAGATTTTTTTTGGTAGAAAAAATGCTGCAAGAAAGCCAACCAAAATAAACAGTGATTTCTGTACTATGTACTAGAGATAAAATGATGAACAATAAAATCTATTTGCATAAGGGAAATATATTTAATAGTAGTTATACAATTTGTATCATGCCAAGTAGGTAAGCCAGATCAACAGCATCCCTTATACCTAAACAGATAATCTGTTCAAATACATGGCATAATATATGGACATGGCAACCAGCATTCTGCTACACCTTCACTCCAGAATGTTTGCTTCTCATTTTTGAGGTGATATTCACACAACCATATGACTCTCATGGGACACTGCTTTCTGGTTTTAAGACATTATCTACCTACCTATTGATCTACCAAACTATCATTATTTTTTAGCCTTAGTTCTTTAGTTTGGGTGGTAAGTTCCTAACTTTTCAGCCTTTTTAACTTTTGATTCTCCACTGCTTCTTGTCATATGAGATTTAAGAATGCTTCATCTTCTCAGGAATGTTCAAATTCTCTGTAGAAGAAGAGAAAATCACGGGTCCCATGTAACTTCTCACTGCCAAATCTGTCCTCCTCCTTTTCTCAGTTTTATGTTTCATGATTTTCTGTCATGTCAACTCAGCTTTATACTCTCTAATAGCTTATTAAAATCATTTCCTCTTTCATATTTCTTCCAATCTACCTAGTAACTCTTTATTCTGATATTTTAGAATGTTGAGAATTTTTTCACTAGGACTTTCATGTTCTTATTAAGCATAGCAAAAAATCTTGCGTCTAGTACATACACAACTTCCTTATGTCAGGATGGTCAAAATAGCTCACTACTATCAGGTCATAGAAGCAGATCCATAAGCACAGGTATATTTTGACTAGGGTTCAGATACTAAATGGACAAACTATTCTCTGGACTCCACTCAGTAACTACCTAAGTTAATGAAATCAAACATCTCCAGGTGTGGCTTTCTTCATTCACAGAAGGTTAAATAATCAATCTCTTTCATAGTACATAAGGACTTTCTTTCTATTTCCCAGAACTTCATATTCTATTGGTTTTTAACAAGCAAAAAAAAAAAAAAAAAAAAAACCCACGGAGCTAGATAGAGAGCATATATTTCAGACAGGCTATCCATATGTAAATAGTTACAACAAATCATTAAGAAAAAAAGGTGGGCATACCCAATTTTAAATTGGATAATAAATAAATAGTTTAAATAAGTAAATAAAATAAATTCATAAAATAAGAAATCTAACTCACTATGAAACATTTGAAAAAATGTTTAACATCTTGTGTAGTCATTATCATGTAAAATGAAACAAATGTGATACCATTTTCACCTACAAAATTGGTAAAATTAATAGATAACACACAGGGATACAGAGCATATGGTGAAATGAATGTTTTCAAACATTACTGTGGTATAATCTTTTTGGAGGCAAATTGTAACTAATTATCAAAACATTTTAAATTCTCATATGTCAACCTGGTAAACAAATCTTGAGAAATTTATCCCTAGGAAGTCATCACAGATTCATGGGTAAAGATTTATTTATTTTTAATCTAACTATTTATATTTGTATGTTCGTGGGTAACCTACCAGATAACACTGAATAAATAAATGTTGATACATCCACTTTTTAAAAAAAATTATGTTGCAGAAAATATTTAATGATATGGCAAAAAAATCAATTTAATTGAATAAAATTGTTTATAAAACTTTTTCCAAATTAAAAAAAAATTTAGAAAGATACACACTGGGATATGAAAAGTGTTTATTTCTGAGTTATATTATTATTGGAAGTTTTAATTTAATTTTTCAAGATGACAGCAATTTACATAATAAACATGAATCAATTACATAAGAAAAAGTTTCAATGTGTAAATAATACAACCAGTTATCAGAAATAAAAATAAAATTATAAATAGCTTTAAAATGGTAGTGAAAAAAATCTCTAGGCTTGAAGAGAGAATGATCTAAATAAGAAAGAGGATTTTTAAAAAAATACCCATTATCTTTTTTCCTAATATTTAACTATTTTCACTGGTATTATTATTATATCTGATCACAACACATATAAACTTGCTCACTCACAATATACAAACTACCTATTGGAATATTTTACGTGTAGAATTATAAACTACCATTATTTTAAATATTCCATGATATTCAAAGTCCTGAAACACCTGCAATTTTTATATCCTATTAATAAACTTATTACCCTTCACAAACACTGTTAAATCTTGGAGGAAAAAAAATTACCATATGGCCTAGGACATTTTTATAGTCAATATTATTAAATTTGTAGAAGTCTAAATTGTGCTTGATTTTATATTTATTTGTTCATATTTTCATGCTAAAAAGCAAACAAGTCATTGTTATCATTAAGGTAATAACAATATTTCTAAAATTTAGTACATTTTAATAAAAACCAATAATCTAAATGTCACATATTATTGTATCTGTACATCAATCTAGAGTACAACAGAAGTAGGAAGGAATATTTGAAATATAGTTTTATTTTAAATATTTATAGATTGCTATATAAATAAAATGAAGGCATCTATTTGCAAAACTTTTCCATTTATACTTATAAAATTTTTATAACATTGTTAAAGTTCATATGAAAAATGAGAAGTTCATATAAAAATGACTTCAGAAATCAATTAGTAGAATTCAATAATTAGAAACTACATATAATTCATTATATATTATTATAAACACATTATTGCATATTTTTATAAATATATTTATTTATTTTTATCAGATAAATGTCCATTAAGTGGAATGTCAAATTTCTGGGTTGTTTGGTAAATAAATTTTTATGAAAGAAATAACTGAAACACTAATTTCCAAAGTGTGTGTACCATTTTGTATGACTAACAGCAATATATGAAATTTCACGTTCCTTCATATTCTCATTTGCAATAATTAGTTTTTTATTTTCGCCATTGTAATAAGTGTGTAGTGGTATCTTATCGTGTTTCTGTTCTAATTTGCATTTCCTTAATAACTAATGATTTTTGAGAGTCTTTTTAAGTAGTTATTTGTCATTAAGCTATCTTTTGGTGAATAATCTATTCTAAAATTTTACTCATTTTTAAAACTGGATATTTTATAAATTAAGATTTTTAAAAATTTATTTTGCATACAAGTCTTTTATGAGATTTATATTTCAACAAAACTTTTTCACAGTTTGTGTCTTGCCTTTTTATTTTCTTAAGAGTATATTTTGAAGGGCAAATGTTTTAATTTTTCCTTTTTTTACCCTTCCTTTCCCCAATTTAAACTAGATTATAGACATGTATTGTTCAAGAAAGAGGTGTTAAAGAAGAAAAGCAGAGGGTTTTAAGACCCAAAAGGCATAAACAAGGGATTTGGAGAATTTTTTCCCCTCTTTCAGAATTTCTAAATTTTCTAGTAGGTGAGAGAGCAGAGTAGATCTTTGTCCCCTCCAAAACACTTTAACTCCAGAGCTCAGGTCACAGGTCACAGGTCAGAGAGTATTCTTTGTTGCCCCCAGTTCCTCCAGCCTTCCAAGTTCAAGGCATGCCCTTTTGTTAAAAACTTTATAGTTCCTTGCTCCCTCCTCCACTTTTTTCAAGAAAAGTATTCGTTTTTAATGTTGAATTTATTATTATTATTCTTTGATGAATATCTCTCTTCCCCTACTAAGGTGCAATTTTCATAAAGGCAGGAATAATACTGATTTTTATTCAGTTCATCATCAGTGACTAGAACAGTACCAGGCATGTTTTTTCTAATTAAAATACCTGTTTACCAAATGTGTGTGGTTAGATCTGCCTCAAAGCTGTGGAATCTTGTGTTAACAAATACACATGTAGAACAATAAGAATTAGATGTGCACTAGAAATTACATGTGCAATAAACCTGAGTTCCTTGTTGTCTGTTACCGATTTTTTCTTGTTCTTGGGCCCCCTGGTCTGCTTACTATTGTTAAGCCCGAGTTTTAAAGATGACTTGATATTTCTGACTTAAAGAGTCTCAGCAAATGTTGAGTCAATTCAAAGTTCTGACTCCCTCTCCTGGCCGCTCCTGCCATCTCAAGATTTCCCCTCCTTTTCCACCTTCCCAGGTTTATTTAGTACAAAGGGAATTTCAACCATTTTGGCATCTAGAGGATGGGCCTTTAAGCTACATGCTGTATTCTGGGTACTTGCCAGCTGTCACTGAATGTCTGTCAGTCACCAAGTCCGGGTTCATTTTGTGTCCACAGGTGTGGCTGGTAATACTTTATCTTTTGGGAAGGAAGGTCCTGCTCTATTACACTAAAAATATTGTATGTCCAATTATCTGCTAGTTACTGTGTGTATTATTAAAAAACTCGAATTATTGTTTCAGTTTAATATTGAAGAGGGATTTTAAAACATACTATAAAAACTAAAAGTTGTAGAATATATATAATGAAGATAAACTACTTGATTGAAAAAACTGTTCTGATAAAAAATTTTATGAAATTGTAGATGAGCAAATATTTTATATAAATGTAAGGTCACAAAGGTAATACAAGTAAAATTTATCTTTTTGCTTTAGAATATTCTAGGAATTGTAAAATAAAGATTTAGATTTAAATTTAAATATAAATCCAGATATACATTTGTTTTTTAATGAATTATTTTGGATAACAATCATGACAGTACTGTATATTTCATATTGTCTTTTTAATATGTTAATGAGAAAAATAGAATTGCTATACTATGAGTTCATATTTAGGAATTATGATAAGAATAAATAAGGTTTAGAAAAATTATATTTCTTATACAACTTCAGTGAGCATCATTTTCATTGCATTCTATATGAATGCTTTCCCAGAGCACACTTCCAGAATACAATGTGAATGGTGCCCTTAGAAGTAGTACAACTCAGCATCCCTGGAGGAAATAAGCTGGTGTACATTTGTCTTGATATACCAGTGAGGCTAATTCTTAAGAGTTGTTTCCCAGATATCCCATCTCATCTGGGTGGCCTCCTTTAAAAATCAAGGAGAGAACTGATATGGTCTGAGATTATACAGAATGGTAATAGCAAGGAAATGAAAAGTATAAAGTTTTACAAAAGGCCTTAAGATTACTGCCTAGAAAATGGTTTCCTAAACTTAAAAAAATAAATAAATAAAAGGTATATAAGGCTATAAATTTATAAAGATATACAAATGAATGGCTAATAAAAATAAATTTTAGAACATAACCATTTACCATCATGAGAAGGCAAGCTAAGAAAAAATTCATTCAAATATTTGGAAAAATTCTGTTAAAAGACCTTTCCTCTTTTAAAATTCCTGCTAGATGTGCTTGCCCTTTTATCAGAAAGAGCAATATTAAAACAGGTATAATTATGAAGACTAAAATTTAATCTCTATAGTTAATTAGATATGCATATTACATTATACATTATACAGTAGGAATCAAGAACAATGTGTATTTCATTTAACAGAAATAAAAATAATCACCCCGATTCTATAAAGTCAGTCAGTCTTTATTCCATAGTCAGTCTTTATTCTAATAAAAACCTTCATCTTCTTTTTTATTTTTGTTAAGTCTAAAAAATACTTTTTTTAAATTAAGCCAGTTTCTTGCTGAGCTATATGTTTTCCTTCTTTAATTTTTACAATATTCTAAGTATTCTGAGTGAACCCAGGCTAAGTCTAAATTACATCAGAAAAGCATTTGATTGTCTTTAATAAGAGTTAAGTACAATTACAGTCAAATAATTCAGATATCATTTGAAGGAGACAATTGTTTAATTTTCAGAATATTTAACTCTAATTGTTGGAAGATGACCAAGCACCTTTATAATTAGTATCGGAATCTAAAATCACTCTTTATAATGAATTGTATCATAATTAGTAATGATGGACAGCTCCAGTGTTTCATGCTACTGTTTAGGCAATTGTTAATTTCTGTTGCTGATAATTAAATGGAGATGACGATGCTAATAAATAGCTTTCACGTAGGCAGGCTTCACTCTGAGTGGATAAATGCAGAATACCACACTGATGAGATCTCCCTCATGCTCCAAGGTTTTTGTAAGCAATTCCACAAATTAAAGGGCTTGGTTTAGATAATCTTCCATCTTCACACTGCTCTGTTTTCATTAAATTATTTTTCTTTAAATATGATCATCATAATAGCATTCATTGGGAATCTTTATATGATAAATAGCTAATAATTGCTTTATATGATAAATAGCTAATAATTACTGAGTACTCCTGTGTGCTAGGCTCTACTGAAGCACTTAGGAATTACCAACTTCTTTAAACTTCACAAGAGCCCAAGAGAGAAATTATTATTGTTATTACATTATACAAATGAAGAAACAGACAAAGAAAAGTTAAATAACTTACTCTTAACTCCTAAGCTATACTGCCTTTTAAACTGGAAAAACATCTTCAATGTTATAAGTTAATTACAATTAGAAATGACTAATTTTAGACATTAATTGGGGAAAGTGTAAATGATGGTGGTTTTCCTTTCTGTTCCTCTAGTCTAATCCTTCTACTGTCCAGACATAACATCTAAACAGCTGGAACATAAGATCTCAGCACAAAGAATAATACTGAAATCATGAGGAAATGATAAGAAAGCAAAAGATATCATACTTTAAATTCTGAACAAATGTAACACTGTTAAATCATAACATTAGGGACAAGGGTTTAAAATGTGGTGCTGGAAATATTCCAACCAAGTTATTTCACAATTAGCCAATTCTATCCCCTTATTCTTGTAGATAAATATTAATTACAATTAAGCCAAGTGGAGGGGCCAGGACTTCACAGATGTGCCATGTTAATATTGCCATAACCATTTTCAAATCTACATCAGAGATTCTCCAATATTTTATGTTACAAAATCCTTTTAGAATATAATTCTATTTCTAGAAAAAAAATATGCATATTTAGAAGCACACATTTATATAATTTCCAGAGATCACACGTATTTGAAGGCCATCCATGTCTTCTTGAACCAGAAAACAAGAGTTCCTGCCCTAAATTTTGAACATTATATCTTAACTTCCTGTATTTATCTCATTAACTGATGATGGCATTTATTTATGTCTTACTGTTATTCTCTTCATTTCAACATATTGAGAAAATACAATATATTTGGCACTGTTCATTATGGCATAATACTTTAAAATAAAATGAGAAGACCAAGACTAACAATGAGTTGACCAAAGACTTGTGGGAGGAATAGGCGAAAAGTTCCCAAAGCAGACTGTCATGCCTAGCCCAGCAACCATAGGGTTCCCTTTATCAGTTAAGTGAGCTATTAATAGCTAACACCTTCTTTGAAGACTTGCTCTTGGGTAAGTCAAGCCGCCTGCAATAAGTTGCCTGTAAATTTTATCCTGCCAGGATGCGGGTTAGCTAATAGCTGACAGGTTTAGCCATCAAAAACTCAGCTTCCCTGGGGAAAAATAAAATCAAGCTAAACTCCACAGTTCAATCTATGTTCCAGAGTTTTCAAGGGATGAGGCTGAGCCTAAAACTTACCTGAAGCCACAGTCTTGCTTAACTTTAACCCTCATATAGGTTTCTCACCTGAACAAATTTATTTAATAAATAACTTGCACATGATTCAGGAAACCTAACAAAATAAATCTAACGCTGTTAAACAAATACTATTACTACTTCTACTAATAGATACATACATTAAATTGGCTACTTACTATCTGTCAGAAATTCTTCTAAGCATTTTAGATAATTTAAGTTTTCTAAGTTTGAAATATTTATTCTGATAATAAAAATAAAACAATTGAAATAATGATCACTTATTAAGCTCCTACAATGTGATTAGTTCAGTTAGTCTGCATTTCAGCTGAATTTGAGAGTTATTATTTTCCCCACTTCATAGATTAAGGATTTAAAGCATAGTGAGTTTAAGTAACTGTGCAAGGCTATACACTGATATTTGATAGTGTTCAATAAATTAATGAATCAACCATGTCTGCTTTGGAAGTTACTGGGGAAAATCAAAGGCAAAGTAAAAAGTCATGCAGTTCTTTCTATGGCTCTTTTCTATCAGCAATTTAGAAATAAAGGGACATTTTGGAAACCCAACTATGGAGTTAAATTAAATACAGTGGAATTGTCTTACAAGTTATTTCATATTTAAACTTATTTTTTAAAGGTGGGTTTCTATTAATATTATCATAAAAAAACAAGAATAATTAGATCTCATTTAATAACATGCAGTTATTTAAATAAATAAAGTGTTTAAGGGAAAAGTTTATCCCCTAAAAATTATTAAACAAATGTAAGTATATCAGAGCATTCAGCCTAGTGACTAGCAAGAAGCAGGTGCTGGATAAACATCCATGAAGCAAATCTGACTTTTGGGCACAGAGCTTAGAAAGAAAAAAATCAACCTTGGTGAAGGCCTCCTGTAAAGAATTGTGTTGTAAGAAGAAACAGTTTATAGGTTTTAGAATTTGGTTTGAATATATATAAATATAGTGGGAGAATTCATAAAAAGAAAAATGAGAAAAATAATATAAAATAGTAAATTAACTGAAGTTCTCTTATTTACAAACCAAAGAAAAATAGATATCTCGTACAAAAATCCAAGAAAAAGTGATAATATAGAATCAATTGAAAACTATACTGAAATTATTTTATCAAAAAATGGTAAAATTTCTGCTTAATATATAAATATTAAAAAGCATGTATATGTTATACATATAAATAGCTTTGTTATATACTTTAAAATTATCTCATACCCATTTATGTGTAGATTAAATGCATAAATCTCTACTTAGATATATTCCATCAAGTAAAAATTTAGGTGCACATAGATTTTTAAATGGTGGCGATTGGTTAGTTTTACTCTAGTGCTATGGTGAATATTCAACAGGGTGTTATTCTCAATATCCTATACGATAATTACATGATTATATGTTTGCATTTGTCCTCCTAAAATTTAAGAAATGGGAGAAAATGAACTGAGGAGAAAAGAAAAAAGAAGTGAAAGTAGTATAAAAGTATAGAAGAAATTTTAATTTTTCCCCTACAGAAAAAGCAGAATAAGAGAATATTATAAAATTTACTAAAATTTTATAACTGTCAGTACCTTTAAACTAAAATCATCATCACTGCTCTTGTAAGTGTGACAGAGACAATCAACTTCTTCAGCACAATGAAAAGACCAATTTTTACCATCAGATAAGAAGGGCTCTGCAGAGAATATACAAAGTGCTCACCTTACCAACACCTTCAATCATAAAGGAAGCTGAAAAAAAGAAAAAAAATGTAAGAAACCTATCACAAGTACACCTAAAAGTGTCAAGAAATAAGAGAGGCAGGAGTTCCTAAAGGATAGTAATAGTCTTGTATTTAAAATGATAGTACAGTCTTTTCACTCTTTTTTTATGGTAGATGAAGGAATTCTAAGATGAAAGGGGAGACTCAGCTCTGTAGGGGACAAAAGGACCTGTCTTCAGAGCATTGACTTGACATTCTCTGGAAAGGTGCAGGGCAGTGAAAATAAGTCAGGAGAGGAAATAAAATAGGTACTGACAGAATATTATTGAAATAAAAATAACAAATGAATTTAAGATGTACATTCAGCTAATTCAAATAAAAGAGAAAAAGTTAAGGGATGAAATATTTATATATTAATATTAAGTCAAATGCTGAGAAAGGAAACATATGAGGCAAGTAGTTTTTAATGTTCTTAAAACCATATGTTACAAGTAGATAAAAAATGAAGCACATTATTCTGCTTGAAATTACCTCAACCATTTTGATTCCATCATTCTATGTGTTTTTTCAATGCTCAAGTTCTGAAATTGCATGCTCATGACTCAGCATTTTATACTGATTTGGTGTCATTTGAAGGTATATATAGTCTATCAAGCAGACTTTTCCAAATTATAGCAAACTATCTATGTTCAGAAACTAAATGTTGCTCATATTTTCTTTTTCTTCAATAAATAATTGATACTTAAATTAATTTTTCATATTGTTTAATTCTGTAAACTACTTAATATAGTATATACCACTTTCCATCAAAAAGGAAATTCTATATTTTCTCACTATAATCAAGAAAACAGCAGCACTCCATGTCTATAATGCTGCATTATGATATATTTATATTTTAAATAACGTATACTTTAAGGTTTGTAGTGTTTTTCACAAAGACAATTGGGAGAAGTGCATAGATTTTCATAAATATTTGGAATGTATAATATAGAAATTTTAAAAATCACAAATGGTCTCGCTAGTAGATATATCCTTATAAAATTTAATAAGGGAACAATGATCTATTTTGACACATTTTGTATTAAAATTCTGGTAGCAGTTAAAAATTTCAAATATGGGAGGAGAGAAGATGGCGGAAGAGTAAGACGCGGAGATCACCTTCCTTCCCACAGATACAGTAGAAATACATCTACACGTGGAACTGCTCCTACAGAACACCCACTGAACGCTGGCAGAAGACGTCAGACCTCCCAAAAGGCAAGAAACTCCCCCGTACTTGGGTAGGGCAAAAGAAAAAAAAAGAAATAACAGAGACAAAAGAATAGGGACGGCACCTGCACCAGTGGGAGGGAGCCGTGAAGGAGGAAAGGTTTCCACGCACTAGGAAGCCCCTTCGCGGGCAGAGACTGCGGGTGGCAGAGGGGGGAAGCTTCGGAGCCACGGAGGAGAGCGCAGCCACAGGGGTGCGGAGGGCAAAGCGGAGAGATTCCCGCACTTCCCGCACGGAGGCTCGGCGCTGACCAGCACTCACCAGCCCAAGAGGCTTGTCTGCTCAGCCGCCGGGGCGGGTGGGGCTGGGAGCTGAGGCTCGGGCTTCGGTCGGATCGCAGGGAGAGGACTGGGGTTGGCGGCGTGAACACAGCCTGAAGGGGTTAGTGCACCACAGCTAGCTGGGAGGGAGTCCGGGAAAAAGTCTGCAGCTGCCGAAGAGGCAAGAGACTTTGTCTTCCTTGTTTCCTGGTGCGCGAGGAGAGGGGATTCAGAGCGCCGCCTAAACGAACTTCAGAGACGGGCGCGAGCCGCGGCTAACAGCGCGGATCCCACAGCAACAGGGGCGCAGAGGGAAAAACGGAGAGATTCCCGCACAGAGGCTCGGCGCCGAGCAGCGCCCACCAGCCCGAGAGGCTTGTCTGCTCCCCCGCCGGGGCGGGCGGGGCTGGGAACTGAGGCTCGGGCTTCGGTTGGATCGCAGGGAGAGGACTGGGGCTGGCGGCGTGAACACAGCCTGAAGGGGTTAGCGCACCACAGCTGGCCGGGAGGGAGACCTGGAAAAAGTCTGCAGCTGCCGAAGACGCAAGAGACTTTTTCTTGCCTCTTTGTTTCGCGGCGCGCAAGGAGAGGGGATTCAGAGCGCCACCTAAAGGAACTCCAGAGACAGGCGCGAGCCGCGGCGATCAGCGCGGACCCCAGAGACGGGCGTGAGACGCTGGGGCTGCTGCTGCCGCCTCCAAAAAGCCCGTGTGCGAGCACAGGTCACTCTCCACACCGCCCCTCCCGGGAGCCTGTGCAGCCGCCACGGCCAGGCTCCCGTGATCCAGGGACAACTTCCCCGGGAGAACGCACTGCGCGCCTCAGGCTGGTGCAATGTCACACCGGCCTCTGCAGCCGCAGGCTCGCCCCGCCTCCTCTGTACCCCTCCCTCCCCGCGGCCTGGGTGAGCCAGAGCCCCCGAAGCAGCTGCTCCTTTAACCCCGTCCTGTCTGGGCAGGGAACAGACGCCCTCAGGCGACCTACATGCAGAGGCGGGTCCAAATCCAAAGCTGAACCCCAGGAGCTGTGCGAACAGAGAAGGGAAGGGGAAATCTCTCCCAGCAGCCTCAGAAGCAGCGGATTAAAACTCCACAAACAACTTGATGTGCCTGCATCTGTTGAATACCTGAATAGACAACGAATCATCCCAAATTCAGGAGGTGGACTTTGGGAGCAGGATATATTAATTTTTCCCCTTTTCCTTTTTTTGTGAGTGTATATGTATATGCTTCTGGGTGAGATTTTGTCTGTATAGCTTTGCTTTATAATAGCTTTATTTTACTTCACTATATTATAGCCTCTTTCTTTCTTTCTTTCTATTTTTTCTCCCTTTTACTCTGAGCCGTGTGGACGAAAGGCTCTTGGTGCTCCAGCCAGGCTTCAGGGCCGTACCTCTGAGGTGGGAGAGCCAACTTCAGGACACTGGTCCACAAGAGACCTCCCAGCTCCACGTAATACCAAACGGTGAAAATCTGTCAGAGATCTCCATCTCAACATCAAGACCCAGCTTCACTCAACGACCAGCAAGCTACAGTGCTGGACACCCTATGCCAAACAACTAGCAAGACAGGAACACAGCCCCATCCATTAGCAGAGAGGCTGCCTAAAATCATAATACGGCCACAGACACCCCAAAATACACCACCAGACGTGGACGTGCCCACCAGAAAGACAAGATCCAGCCTCATCCACCAGAACTCAGGCACTAGTTCCCTCCACCAGGAAGCCTACACAACCCACTGAACCAACCTTAGCCACTGGGGACAGATACCAAAAACAACAGGAACTACGAACCTGCAACCTGTGATAAGGAGACCCCAAATACAGTAAGATAAGCAAAATGAGACGACAGAAAAATGCACAGCAGATGAAGGAGCAAGGTCAAAATACACTAGACTTAACAAATGAAGAGGAAATAGGTAGTCTACCTGAAAAAGAATTCAGAATAATGATAGTAAGGATGATCCAAAATCTTGGAAATAGAATAGACAAAATGCAAGAAACATTTAACAAGGACGTAGAAGAACTAAAGAGGAACCAAGCAATGATGAAAAACACAATAAATGAAATTAAAAATACTCTAGATGGGATCAATAGCAGAATAACTGAGGCAGAAGAAAGGATAAGTGATCTGGAAGATAAAATGGTGGAAATAACTACTGCAGAGCAGGATAAAGAAAAAAGAATGAAAAGAACTGAGGACAGTCTCAGAGACCTCTGGGACAACATTAAACGCACCAACATTCGAATTATAGGGGTCCCAGAAGAAGAAGAGAAAAAGAAAGGGACTGAGAAAATATTTGAAGAGATTATAGTTGAAAACTTCCCTAATATGGGAAAGGAAATAGTTAATCAAGTCCTGGAAGCACAGAGAGTCCCATACAGGATAAACCCAAGGAGAAACACGCCAAGACACATATTAATCAAACTGTCAAAAATTAAATATAAGGAAAACATATTAAAGGCAGCAAGGGAAAAAAAACAAATAACACACAAGGGAATCCCCATAAGGTTAACATCTGATCTTTCAGCAGAAACTCTGCAAGCCAGAAGGGAGTGGCAGGATATACTTAAAGTGATGAAGGAGAAGAACCTACAACCAAGATTACTCTACCCAGCAAGGATCTCATTCATATGTGATGGAGAAATTAAAACCTTTACAGACAAGCAAAAGCTGAGAGAGTTCAGCACCACCAAACCAGCTTTACAACAAATGCTAAAGGAACTTCTCTAGGCAAGAAACACAAGAGAAGGAAAACACCTACAATAACAAACCCAAAACATTTAAGAAAATGGGAATAGGAACATACATATCGATAATTACCTTGAATGTAAATGGATTAAATGCTCCCACCAAAAGACACAGGCTGGCTGAATGGATACAAAAACAAGACCCATATATATGCTGTCTACAAGAGACCCACTTCAGACCTAGGGACACATACAGACTGAAAGTGAGGGGATGGAAAAGATATTCCATGCAAATGGAAATCAAAAGAAAGCTGGAGTAGCAATTCTCATATCAGACAAAATAGACTTTAAAACAAAGACTATTACAAGAGATAAAGAAGGACACTACATAATGATCAAGGGATCAATCCAAGAAGAAGACATAACAATTGTAAATATTTATGCACCCAACATAGGAGCACCTCAATACATAAGGCAAATACTAACAGCCATAAAAGGGGAAATCGACAGCAACACAATCAGAGTAGGGGACTTTAACACCCCACTTTCACCAATGGACAGATCATCCAAAATGAAAATAAATAAGGAAACACAAGCTTTAAATGATACATTAAACAAGATGGATTTAATTGATATTTATAGGACATTCCACCCAAAAACAACAGAATACACATCTTTCTCAAGTGCTCATGGAACATTCTCCAGGATAGATCATATCTTGGGTCACAAATCAAGCCTTGGTAAATTTAAGAAAATTGAAATAGTATCAAGTATCTTTTCCGACCACAACGCTATGAGACTAGATATCAATTACAGGAAAAGATCTGTAAAAAATACAAACACATGGAGCCTACACAATACACTACTTAATAACAAAGTGATCACTGAAGAAATCAAAGGGGAAATCAAAAAATACCTAGAAACAAATGACAATGGAGATACGACGACCCAAAACCTATGGGATGCAGCAAAAGCAGTGCTAAGAGGGAAGTTTATAGCAATACAAGCCTACCTCAAGAAACAGGAAACATCTCGAATAAACAACCTAACCTTGCACCTAAAGCAATTAGAGAAAGAAGAACAAAAAAACCCCAAAGCTAGCAGAAGGAAAGAAATTATAAAGATCAGGTCAGAAATAAATGAAAAAGAAATGAAGGAAACAATAGCAAAAATCAATGAAACTAAAAGCTGGTTCTTTGAGAAGATAAACAAAATTGATAAACCATTAGCCAGACTCATCAAGAGAAAAAGGGAGAAGACTCAAATCAATAGAATTAGAAATGAAAAAGGAGAAGTAACCACTGACACTGCAGAAATACAAAAGATCATGAGAGATTACTACAAGCAACTCTATGCCAATAAAATGGACAACCTGGAAGAAATGGACAGATTCTTAGAAATGCACAAACTGCCGAGACTGAACCAGGAAGAAATAGAAAATATGAACAGACCAATCACAAGCACTGAAATTGAAACTGTGATTAAAAACCTTCCAACAAACAAAAGCCCAGGATCAGATGGCTTCACAGGTGAATTCTATCAAACATTTAGAGAAGAGCTAACACCTATCCTTCTCAAACTCTTCCAAAATATTGCAGAGGGAGGAACACTCCCAAACTCATTCTACGAGGCCACCATCACCCTGATACCAAAATCAGACAAAGATGTCACAAAGAAAGAAAACTACAGGCCAATATCACTGATGAACATAGATGCAAAAATCCTCAACAAAATACTAGCAAACAGAATCCAACAGCACATTAAAAGGATCATACACCATGATCAAGTGGGGTTTATCCCAGGAATGCAAGGATTCTTCAATATACGCAAATCAATCAATGTGATACACCATATTAACAAATTGAAGGAGAAAAACCATATGATCATCTCAATAGATGCAGAGAAAGCTTTCGACAAAATTCAACACCCATTTATGATAAAAGCCCTGCAGAAAGTAGGCATAGAGGGAACTTTCCTCAACATAATAAAGGCCATATATGACAAACCCACAGCCAACATTGTCCTCAATGGTGAAAAACTGAAACCATTTCCACTAAGATCAGGAACAAGACAAGGTTGCCCACTCTTACCACTATTATTCAACATAGTTTTGGAAGTGTTAGCCACAGCAATCAGAGAAGACAAAGAAATAAAAGGAATCCAAATCGGAAAAGAAGAAGTAAAGCTGTCACTATTTGCAGATGACATGATACTATACATAGAGAATCCTAAAGATGCTACCAGAAAACTCCTAGAGCTAATCAATGAATTTGGTAAAGTAGCAGGATACAAAATTAATGCACAGAAATCTCTTGCATTTCTATACACTAATGACGAAAAATCTGAAAGTGAAATTAAGAAAACACTCCCGTTTACCCTTGCAACAAAAAGAATAAAATATCTAGGAATAAACCTACCTAAGGAGACAAAAGACCTGTATGCAGAAAATTATAAGACACTGATGAAAGAAATTAAAGATGATACAAATAGATGGAGAGATATACCATGTTCTTGGATTGGAAGAATCAACATTGTGAAAATGACTCTACTACCCAAAGCAATCTACAGATTCAATGCAATCCCTATCAAACTACCACTGGCATTTTTCACAGAACTAGAACAAAAAATTCACAATTTGTATGGAAACACAAAAGACCCCGAATAGCCAAAGCAATCTTGAGAACGAAAAATGGAGCTGGGGGAATCAGGCTCCCTGACTTCAGACTATATTACAAAGCTTCAGTAATCAAGACAGTTTGGTACTGGCACAAAAACAGAAATATAGATCAATGGAACAGGATAGAAAGCCCAGAGATAAACCCACACACATATGGTCACCTTATCTTTGATAAAGGAGGCAAGCATATACAGTGGAGAAAAGACAGCCTCTTCAATAAGTGGTGCTGGGAAAATTGGACAGGTACATGTAAAGTATGAAATTAGAACACTCCCTGACACCATGCACAAAAATAAACTCAAAATGGATTAAAGACCTAAGTGTAAGGGCAGACACTATCAAACTCTTAGAGGAAAACATAGGCAGAACACTCTATGACATACATCACAGCAAGATTCTTTTTGACCCAGCTCCCAGAGAAATGGAAATAAGAACACAAATAAACAAATGGGACCTAATGAAACTTAAAAGCTTTTGCACAGCAAAGGAAACCATAAACAAGACCAAAAGACAACCATCAGAATGGGAGAAAATATTTGCAAATGAAGCAACTGACAAAGGATTAATCTCCAAGATTTACAAGCAGCTCATGCAGCTCAATAACAAAAAAACGAACAACCCAATCCAAAAATGGGCAGAAGACCTAAATAGACATTTCTCCAAAGAAGATATACAGATGGCCTACAGACACATGAAAGAATGCTCAACATCATTAATCATTAGAGAAATGCAAATCAAAACTACAATGAGATATCATCTCACACCGGTCAGAATGGCCATCATCAAAAAATCTAGAAACAATAAATGCTGGAGAGGGTGTGGAGGAAAGGGAACACTCTTGCACTGTGGGTGGGAATGTAAATTGATACAGCCACTATGGAGAACAGTATGGAGGTTCCTTAAAAAACTACAAATAGAACTACCCTACGACCCAGCAATCCCACTACTGGGCATATACCCTGAGAAAACCATAGGTCAAAAAGAGTCATGTACCAAAATGTTCATTGCAGCTCTATTTACAATAGCCAGGACATGGAAGCAACCTAAATGTCCATCGACAGATGAATGGATAAAGAAGATGTGGCCCATATATACAATGGAATATTACTCAGCCATAAAAAGAAATGAAATGGAGGTATTTGTAATGAGGTGGATGGAGTTAGAGTCTGTCATACAGAGTGAAGTAAGTCAGAAAGAGAAAAAACAAATACAGTATGCTAACACATATATACGGAATCTAAGGGGAAAAAAAAAAAGGCATGAAGAACCTAGGGGCAAGACGGGAATAAAGACACAGACCTACTAGAGAATGGACTTGAGGATATGGGGAGGGGGTGGGGTGAGATGTGACAGGGTAAGAGAGTGTCATGGACATATATACACTACCAAATGTAAAATAGATAGCTAGTGGGAAGCAGCCGCATAGCACAGGAAGATCAGCTCGGTGCTTTGTGGATGTGTGATGGAGAGGGTGGGAGGGAGGGAGATGCAAGAGGGAAGAGAAATGGGAACATATTGTATATGTATAACTGATTCACTTTGTTATAAAGCAGAAGCTAACACACCATTGTAAGGCAATTATACTTCAATAAAGATGTTTAAAAAAAAAATTTCAAATATGATGTCAGTTATATCTCAATAAAAAAGTTTCAATTATAAAGTATGCTGCATTGAGACTAACGTGCCATTTTGTGTCTAAGTGGACAATAAGAGGCTTTATTCCACACTCTCTTTGATTAATTTGTTAATATGTATTTTTTTAATATTTTATAAATATGAGGGTCATTTCAGAACGTTCTGTTAAGAAACAATTAGTGTGAGAATGTGGCAAATAGTATTATCTTTTTCATAGCCCATATATTTATTTTATTGTGATAGACATAATAGTATTAGAACTATTGTTTTAATCCTGTACTATATCTCTTTGGACTAATTTTTACATTGGAAAAACTATTCTTTATATGCTTAATCAACTACATTTGAAATTTCGTCTTATACACAACTCCATTAACTAGTAACTAATACAGAGCTTGTGGAATAAAATCTTGAATTATTTGAAAATATAAAGTTATAAAAATACCACTAATATATTTTTTGCTTTTAATTTTTTACCACTTTGCTAGTATACATTCTTAATTTTAGTGAGATAATTTTTTCATATCATATGCTAAACAAAATAACAAACTTTCTATACTGATAAAACAGAGTTTTTCAACTTCCTGTCCTCAATGAAATGTCCCTCACTTAATATACCACTCTGTTTTTCATTTAGGACTGGCGTTTTACTATTTGAATAATTTTCTGAGAAAGTAGATACATGACATAGAAGTAAATTTTATTGTATCTTATTATGTTGAATTATATTCCATTTTGTTTGTTTAGGGTTATGTATTATTAGAGGTTGAGAAAATTGTCTTTTGGTATGTTACTGGTAGTGTGTACATAGAAGTATCATCTTTAGATCCTGAGGATCCTGGGATATTTTAGTATGGCATCAGTTCTTGCCAACAGTGAAGGAATCTTAGCATTTCCATTCTATTTCAATGATAACCTGGAGAAGAAAACAATGGAAAAAGGGGACCATAGTGGTCCTCAAGGCCCTGTCTGATCACCATCCCCCGCAACCTCCCTATTTCCATTTGCACCACCTCTCCCCTTGTACATTCCACTCTAGCCACAATGGCCTTCTTTGTTTCACTTGAATAACACAAGTTATTTCTCTCTTCTGAATCTTTAGAATTACACTTTACACTGAAGTATTTCCTCTCATTTTTATGAGAGTTGCCTAATTTCATTCTTTGAATCTCACTTCAACTATCACCTCCTCAGATAGGGCAAGCTTGATCATTCATTGAAAAGACACTCCATTCCTTCAACTACATTGGTCACTGTCATGTCTCCCTCTTTATTCCCTTCTAATATGCAAATATTGAATTAGTGTGTTTCTTTTCCAAGTTAGACGATAAATTCCCTAACGAGAGAGCCCTGCCCTGTGTAATTCATGGTTCTATCACACCACTTACATCAATACTAAATCAATAAATATTTGTTAATATCTATAGTAAGAAGAAAATATCTCTTGAAAGGCAAAGTTTAGAAAGAATTGATCCTGTTCTAGTTACTCTAAGTAATTCATTTTTATAATTCAAAGTAAATTCATATAAGGAATAACATACTTTGTACTTGAATTTATTTTTTCATTATTACTATTATTATTTGATTTTATAAGAAAGCAGATGACCAGATATTTGGTTGCAATCAATTAAGTTTTAAGGCATCGAATTGTAGAAGATACTAGAATAATACTACAGTTTTTAAGACCTACTTACCCAGCCTGTATTTGCAATTGGACCTTCTAAGAAATACAGTAACTAATAATAACACTGTAGTTATCAGTCATTAAAAGAACTGTAACAAATATCCTATGCTAAAGAAATCTGTATAAATTAGTAAAATAAGGATATATTTTATTTGTTAACCCTTTACTTTTCTAAAATTGAGCCGTCCTGAAGGACACATTTACCTAAGCCCCAGATTGTCAATTTTTTCTTTACTAGCCATGGTATCTGTAGGGATAGCTGTCCATCTCATGTATTTGTGTCTAACTCAAGTTTTGAAATGCTTTTATGCTAAAGAAAGTCATTAGTAGATATCTCCTAAAGACCCTTTTAAGAGTGTGTTTGATGTGATTAGTTTTTATTTATCTCACTAAATTTTTAAACTATAAACTGTAAAATACTTGGAGAATCTAATAGGTTGGCATAGTCTATTTGTTATTTGAAGGGAAGAGAAGTGTCTTGTTTAGGCTGATCAGTGGCAGACTTTCATGAATTAATTGCTTCAAAAGTCCTAGCTAAATTATTATGCAACAAAATTCAGCTCTGCAAATAGCTGTCTTAAATGCATCATGACCTCTAGGTTTTATCTGATAAATTATGTTCCATCCAACGTTGGTGTCAGCAACTATTTATTGTCCTGGTTACAAATTGGCTGTTATGCAACTGAATTGTTCTTGATCAGAGATATTTTCCATTTGTACTTCCATGCAACTGAGTGCTTTTTAAAACCTGTACTTTCTTTTAAAGGAGACTGCAGTTTAGAAGTTACACTTTGAGATTCTGAACCAAATTGAGTTCTCCAGTAATAAAACAATTGGAGAATGGAAATGATAGCTACTTAAATTATTAAATGTCTTGATTGTTTAAAACATTTAACTAATGATATAAGGAATGTGTACCCTAGATTAATTCAAGAATGTAGTTCACCCATATAGATTTAGTGTAGCCAAGAATTTAGGCATATGCTTCTCTTAAGAGAGTCAGCTATCGACTTAATAAGAGCTATCTATAGGCCAGAAATTTGAAGAATAATATCTTTTGATAAATATATTGACACAATGTATGTGGGTAAACTATGAATATACTACAATAGCAAAATATACAGTTACCTTAAGTTATTGGCCTAATACAAGGCTATATATCTTAAAAGAACTGAGACTAACAGAAAAATAAATACTTACTGTGGAATTCAAAGTAAAAGCCTTGTGATAGAGCCTGATACTCAGAGTAGTGCTGTAAGGGAAGCACACATAAGTTTGGGTCTTTGGGTTCAGATTCAAATCCTTGTTTTGTTATTTTCTAATGTAGTGACTTCGAATAAACTGCCTCACTTGAAGGAACTTCTATTTATTCAGAGAGGATAATGCCTCATCTCTGGGGTTGTTAGAAGCATTAAGTGGTGTGGTAGATGCAAGCAGTGTGGAAATATGATCCCTTTGTAATACCACTCTTCTTTATAATTTTCAAATGAAGTATGACAACCCATGGTCCACAAATAGTCAAAAACAATGGCATGTGTGAATAAAAACATGTGCTGTTTTTTCCTTAAGAAAATATTTTCGAAGGATTCTATCATTTAAAAAATAATGATAGGATTCTACTAGAAATTGGATCTCAGCCCTAACTCAATCACTTCTAGTTCTCTGATGCTACCCTTGTCATTTAATTGGTCTAAACTTGTTTTTTAAACTACATAATTAGAGAAAATACATGATATGCCCATTATTTAAATTAAATGAGTTAATGCCTCAATAATTTACAAATTGTGCAGCGATGATGAATAATATAGTAATCTCCATTACTATTATAAAAACATGCATGATTCCCAGATAATTAACAATGTTCTAAGAGTTTAGTAATAAGTTATCAATGATATTCGTCATTGAATTTTATTTTATAGATTTTGGAACAACTGATCAATAATGAGACTATGAATTGTTTGTAGGAGACACCGGGAGAAGAGGAATACTTAGTCTTTCTACAAATATCCTGTCTTTGATCAAAAAATTCACATCATCATTTGTGGAACACAAGGTTGAAGAGAAATGGAATAAAATATGTAATATAAAATAGAATGAAAACATAGTTTAAATACCCCTAATACTTCAATAATGAAATAATTATTTTAAAAACCATGGCTTTTTGTAATGCATTTGGCATTATAACAAGGTAAAATGATTTTATTTCAATATAAGAGTAAAGACAAACCTAGAGAAAAAAATTATGTACTGAATGCTTATGATATAATAGAAATCATTCCAAAAGATATTGAAGGGTATTTAACACTTGTGAATATTGGCCAAATTTATAGGAAAAGAGCATATAATTGTTTTAATGATCCATTTACTTAAAAAACTTTTTTTGCTAAGTAGAACATTTTCCCTTCTTTTAATTTATAATTCCCTAATACAACACATCTGAATCCCCCCAATGACTTACGGGAGCACTGTTTTCATTTTTGAACTTCAGAAATACACAAACATGAGCACACAAACCAACATCGAGTTTATCTTTTGTATGACAAAAATTTTGAAAGTATTTTGTCTATAATTAAATTTTTCTAATTAAAAAATTTATAAAGGAAGATTATTTTAAAGTTTAAAGAAAAAAATAAGCTAAGAGTAAATAACACAAATTAAAATTGTGTAAAATTTACTAGTTATATAAAATCAATCCTGCTTTTTTAATACATAGCATTTAGAAATTTTGCTACATATATTTTATATTATTTATTACATATGTATCTATACCTTTTAAACAAATTAAGTTTTTGAATTGTGATATACACATCTCCCTGAAATGTTGAGAAATATGATTGATTTTGATCAAATAATATGGTGATTACTGTAAGGACAATTAGCTCCTTTATAAAATCAAATATTCTAAGCCATTACCTGTGCCTTTATTCAAGGTCTTCATTAAGGTGTCTTAACAGTAGTTTTTACTTATCTTCATTTGGACCCTGTGCACTTCTACTTGTTACAAGTTAAATACATACACGTAGAGGAAGCAGAAGAAACACATCATTTCAAATGGATCAATTTTGAAATTTATTTTTAAATATTTTTAATTTATATTAAAGCTATTGACTTTATGTGTTATATGATCTCAAACCTTAAAAAATATATTATTATATATTATATATGTGTTATATATAATATCTATCAATTTTAATAGTTTTCTTCCTTCCTTCAACCTTAATTTTTAAGGTTGATAACTTCCTTATTTTCTTTTGCAACATTGATATTACGTTTTTTTAACTATGTTTTTACCTTTATACCCATGTTAAAACTATTTGTGAAGAAGGGCCTCCTTTTCATTATTCTAACTGTATTTTCAATGCCTTTAGGTTTTCACCTGTAAGTAGACAGCTGCTTTTTATTATTAATTTGAAACATTTATGCATATATGCTTGTGACAAGTGTGCATATATGTTGATATTTTAAAAAGTATTATTAGTTTTTTATAACAAACATGTAATGTAAAGAAGGATATTTAGGGTGGGAGGGAGACGCAAAAGGGAGGGGATATGGGGAAATATGTGTACGTATAGCTCATTCACTTTGTTATACAGAAGAAACTAACACAACATTGTAAAGCAATTATACTCCAATAAAGATGTTAAAAAGAAAAAGAAAAAAAAAAGAAGGATATTTAATCTGCAGATATCAATATAGAAAATTTAGATTTTGTTAAAACCAAAATTAAGCCTGGTTTCTCACCTTAAAAACTTGGAGTCTCTGTGAGGGCAGAATTGAAGTTGCCAGCAGGACCAGGATATGAAGAGTGCTAATTATGCTTCCTCTGATGCTGTAATTCTATGGTTTAAAGGACTTTGGTTTGTATTCCTATTTGTCTGGCAGTTTTCCCAGCCACTAAATCCACTTCAGCGGTTTGTTAAAGGACAACAGTGGATTTTCTGTAAAGAAGTCTCAGTGAGTTATATTTAGAATTGGTTTCCTGTATTGAAACACTGGCCTGTTTCCATTTGATACATGTATCAAATCAGCTATTTTATAAATGAGCCATTGAAAATCATATGCAGTTCAATTTGTTGGGCAACATCAGAAATATAAAATCTGGAGCATAAAGACACATAGAAGAAACATAAATTATTTAACATTCTTTTTTCATAAGAAAGTTTCTTTTTAAACATAGGAATGAAACTCAGACAATTAAAAATTTAACAAAATTTTCTTAAAGATTTTCAGATAACTATATATGCACTGTACATGCTCACATATATATTTGCACATATATAACTTTTTAATTGGATGTTTAACAGCAGAAGGTTATTTCATAGTGCCCTGTTAATTTTTAGTTACACATACCTGAAAATAGTTTTAAGCCTAATTACGTTCTGAACTTTAGTAATAATACAGTTAACATTACAAAATGTATTTGATTTTATTATATAAAATGCATTTTCCCATCTTTTATATTATATATAAAATAGTTTTATGTATTATATAAAGTACATTTTCCCACCACTTTTTCTTGCTAGTTCAAATTTTGTACTTTTTCAGGCATTTATAAAATAATTCAAAGCAATTTCCTAAATATTACTATGAATCACAAATGAAATAATAAATCGAATTCCTATGTGAAAATTATGTATTATCTAAAATGTAAATGTAAGTGTAAGTGGTGTGTCCCCTCTTCCCCTCACTAATTCACAACACACATCATTATTCTGTTCCTGAACCAAGACAGGAACAATATCCAGTAGTCAATATCCAAAAATTGAGTGTACATGTGAAATAAGATTTATTTACCACCTTTATATTGAAGGGTACAGAAGAGAGGAAAGTACTTTGTTCAGAGGTTGGTCTAGGACACCACAGTTGTATAACTGTGGAGCAAACTGGAAAAGTAGGAAGGGAGAAATTGGGTGGGGCTGGCTAATTATATTTATGCCCCATCTTTTTAATGAATATGCATTTAAATATGTGGTTTTCAAAATCTTAGTTCTATTTTATTAAGGACCTTTGAATATTTTTGTCAATTCTATTTTTCCTACCCTCAAACTACTCTCCATCATTTTCCCTTTTTCTTTTCTCAGCTCCTATAATACTAAGCCCTGGACAAATAATCATATATTATATCCCAACAAAATATAGAAAATTTTTTCGAGTATTCAACTACAAACCTATTGCTTTCTTTCCACACAGAATCAATTGAAAGTTTTAAGTTGAATTGCTTTCTTCCAGGATTATCTTTCTGGTAGCACTGCCAGCTACATGGTACTTTCTCATTGCAATAAAAGGGTTTGGGGGGCAAATTAATAGGACTTCCTCTTTCCTGTGAAATAAAAAAAAAGGAAATGAGGAAAATGGAAACGAGAAATTTCAAAGTCAGATTCTCTCTCAATAAAATGAGGAGAAAAATGAAAATAAGTGAAATGAGAGAAAATGATGAGCAAAGGTGAAAAGTAACTTAAAAGGGAAAATAAATTTTAAAAAAACAGAGTAAACAAGTAAGAAACAAGCACCAGCATGAATTAGTCATACATATTAATTATAAATATTTAGTAGTTGGGAATTCAGTTGTCTCCTTGAAGAGACTATGAGCCCCTAGCAAACATAGCGTAAAAGATAGTGACATTTTACATACAGAGTTAAGTAAGTCAGAAAGAGAAAAACAAATACCGTATGCTAACACATATATATGGAATCTAAAAAAATAAAAAATAGTTCTGAAGAACCTAGGGGCAGGACAGGAATAAAGACACAGACGTTGAGAATGGACTTGAGGACACGGGGAAGGGGAAGGGTAAGCTGGGACGAAGTGAGAGGGTGGCATGGATATATATACACTACCAAATGTAAAATAGATAGCTAGTGGGAAGCAGCCGCATAGCACAGGGAGATCAGCCCCGTGCTTTGTGACCACCTAGAGCGGTGGGATAGGGAGGGTGGGAGGGAGACGGAAGAGGGAGGGAATATGAGGATATATGTATATGTACAGCTGATTCACTTTGTTATACAGCAGCAACTAACACAACAATGTAAAGCAATTAGACTCCAATAAAGATGTAAAAAAAATTTTTTTTTAATTAAAAAATTAAAAAAAAAATAGATAGTGACATTTTGCAACGATGACATTTGAGATTGTCATTACTTCGGTTAGATAAACCCACAGAGGCTTAGAGGAAGAATTTAAGTTTGAGTTTGAGAATTGGTAGAGAGAACGTAAAGTGATTTCTAAACTTAGTCTCCTCTTATCCTAGAAATATAACAAATAATTACAAACATAAATTTTTCCAAAGAAAATTAATTTGAGGGTAAGCTAATGTTTATCTCCTCACCAAAATGAAATACAGCGGGAAATAAAGGCCCATACTATAGCACAGATACATTTCAGCCTACTGAGTGAACGCATTCAGGGGCAATGTGGTCAATTACACATGTCAGAAAATTGAGGAAAAATTTGACCTTAATTTTATGGATGACCTTAATTTTACAGCTAATTATAGAGATTATTGTCATGAACTTTATTAAGCATTACCTTTGCTTTGTAGATCAGATCTCCATAGATACACCTATGAATTATGTGTTTTTTCCTTTTCTATTGAGAGGGGAAGGACTTCTAAAAAATTGTGGGAAGTCTGGATCTGGTAGAGTCTGTTTTTCATAGTTCTATAAAGAAAGTAATTACACACAAAAAATAGGGGACAGGACTGTGATAAATTTGTAGGCACCATTGTAATGAGGAAGCACATTATTACATTATATCCTCCTTTCTCTTCTCTGGCCCTGGAGTTGGTCCTGTTCCTCACTGGCTGTCGGAATTTTATTCTTCACTCAAAAATGCTCTTTGATGAAAAGATGTGCAGCATAACTCATCCTAATAAATAAAACAGAAATGGAATGTGACACCATCATCTCTCCTGGTATGGGCAGTGAATAAAACTTTATGGGGGGAAACATATGGAATAAAATAATAACCAGATCTTAGTGAAACAAATTTTATCCTGGGCAACTCTAAGGTTATAGGAATACACCAGCTCTGTATTACTGAGCCAACAAGTAAATAATAGAGGGTAACTAAATCATTCAGCATAAATACAAATGTCACTAATCCATTGATTATGACTGTTTTTCATTTCTTACATCAGAACCTAGAAGCAATGATTCGGTCAGAGTTATATGGGTCCTCTCAGCATGAGTCAATATGTATAAAATGGATAACTAATAAGAACCTGCTGTATAAAAAAATAAATAGAATAAAATTCAAAAAAAAAATCCTAATACATGTATTTCTTCTTCTGTTTATTCAGAGTTGCCAAAGTTCATTCATGTTGATCAGGATTCACTCCTGCCTGATGCATGGTTAATAGGGTGACCAGTAAGATATGACATGAAATAAAAATATTTGCTGCCTTTCTTTCAAAGAGAAAATGCATTTAAACTATGCAGCACCCAGTATCTCTATGAAACTATATATACCTGGAATTTTGGATGTGTCCCTGAAACTGGCCTACTGTGCTTACTATACACTTAAATCATAAGTTTAAAATCAAGAGAGAGAGAAAGAATAAAGGATAGAACGTGTGGTGGTTAATTTTATGTGCCAACTTGGCTTGCCCATAGTACCCAGATATTTGGTTAAATGTTATTTTAGATATTATGCGAAGGTATTTTTTGAATGAGATTAACATTGGTGGACTTTGGGTAAAGCAGATCGCCCTCCATAGTGTGGGTGGGATGCATCCAATCAGCTGAAAGCCTTAAGAAAAAGACTGACTTTCCCAGAGAAGAGGGAATTCTCCTAGCAGTTGGCCTTACGACTGGAGCTGCAGGGTAGACTCTCCTCTGCGTTTCCAGCCTGCTAGCCTACCCTGCACAGTATGAACTTGCCAGACCGTGCAATTCCATGGACCTGTTCCTTAAAATAAATCTCACTCTCTCTCAGTCTACACACACACACACACACACACACACACACACACACACACACTTCCTATTGGTTCTGTTTCTCTGGACAACCCTGACTAACACAGAGGCCAAGTGTTTTCAGAATGGATTCAGATTTTAGCAGAGAACATTGTTATCTGAAAAGATTGATACGTAGCTCTTTATAAGCATCAGTAGAAGTTGTCTTACAAGAACTAGAAGATTAATCTCTAGATAACCTATCAATGGGGGCATAAAGAAAAGCTTTATACAGCAGTCACTACTTTCCACAGCAATCACTAACTCCTCATTAATCTTTGAGGTAAATTGTAGATAAGTACCAATAGTTTGCATACGGATCTGAGAAAATTCCTTATTAAAATCTGTTATGCTGTGTAAAAGTAGATGCTTTGTCTAGATTCCTCAATGAAAAATGCCTTGCTTTTTCTCAAATTAAATAAAGCCTATGATTGGGTTAAATAGGAAGGAATTATATGATGAGAAAAGCAGTAAGAAGCAATTGAATAAAAACATAAGTTTTTGTGTAGTGGGATTTGATTATCCACACTAACAATTCTCAAACTCAATCACTTGTAAAATCTATGGAAGGGGACAGGAGCAACCTTCACCAAGTTTGCAATTTAGCAATGATGAAATAAGTCCAAGATTTAGATGAAAAGTTGATGGTAGCTTGCTATTTTTATCTTTTTGTTGTTGTTGTGATTAGAAAGGAAAATAATTTATGATATTTTATAGCAAAAAAAAACCCCAAAAAACAACAGGACAGATTTCCTATATGTTGAAGGAACTGCAGTATGGATAAGCAGAAACTCTTTCCAAAAGTATTGGCAAAATAATAATAATAACAATAAGTGCTTTTCTACTATCAGATCAAAACATTGTTAATGTTCAAAAAATGGATAGTAAGTAATTTGCTAGCATTTTTATTTGGCTTCAATTATAAGCTAAGAGTATGAAAACTTTAAAAATATATTATGGGGACAATTAAGTATTTATAATATACTTTCTTGAGACGTGCATTTAACATTTAACAAACATCAGTTATGCCTCTACTAGGAGAAGTGTTGCGACTAAAAAAAATCTAACAATATTCTTTCTCTGAAATTTTATACTTATCTAACTGTATATTTGACATATGCCTAAGTTTAATTCATATTTAAAATTTAGAAATAGGAGGGTTTTAAAAAATATATATTTATTTGGCTGCGTTGGGTCTTAGTTGCAGCACATAGGATCTTTGCTGCCACGTGCAGGATTGTGGCATGTGGGATCTAGTTCCCTGACCAGGGATCGAATCTGTGGCCCCTGCATTGCAGGTACGAAGTCTTAGCCACTGGACCACCAGGGAAGTCCTGAAGTAGGAGGTTTCAACTATGCTTTACATTCCTTTTGTAGAAAGGAGTAGAGGTGACTTCAACTCTATCAGTTTTAAAGCAGCAAGTACAGCTCCATCATCACAAAAGTTCATATGTTTGTAAATTAATGCAAATTTTCTTTGGTTTAAGAATAAATTTGTTTTTTCTTTAATGTGGAAAAAATACACAAGACACCTTTCAAATGTCTCACCATCAAAGGTCAGAGTGTTTCCTATTTCTAACAATGCCATCTATCCACAGTCTTTAGACAGAAAGTTAGTAATACTGGAGATACATGAAGTGTGTTTTAAAGGCTTCATGAACATATATAATCTATAGAACATCACTTTCCAAACTTCCACTTCTATATGTATTCTTTCCTAAAAGTGGTTGGAGAACATATCTGTAATAAAAATATCATCGTTTTCTTTTCTCTTATAGTCGCCCTTTCCCTCTTTTTCCATTTGACAAAATAAAAGCGTGTATTTCACTTTGGCTGATTGCCTGCTAGGGTGCCAAACAAAGCAATAATATTGGTGCCTGGGTGGGTCCCTTAATCAAGGCATGAAATTATCCACTGTAAGAATCTTTGCCTTCCCCTATATCATATAAATTTTTGTTTAGGAAGCAGTTAAGCAGAGGAAACACAATCATTTGACCCATGCTGTGATATTCAGAATTTATATATTTTGTAAGATGAAGGAGGATTTATGATAACTCTCTACTGTTGCCAAGGAATACATTTTTCTGAGAATGAGTCTTATAGGAGTCAAAAACCAAAAGATCTATATAAAATCATGAAGAGAGTGGTATTTTGTTTGTTCCATGTGACAATCATACGAAGGATCTGTGCCTTATCTAGCTATTATCACAAATTAGAATTAAGAAGAGAAATGCTTAATCTAGGAAATTGTCTTCATATCTTTATTTGAATTAAAAAACAAAGCCAGGCTTTTGTCTTACAGGAAGCTAATCTGATTTGACTGATTGAAATGACAATGAGTTTGGCTTTCCCAATTCAATTGTGTGATGGATATTTCTACATATTGAATGAGAAAATATGCCACTACAGAGTTCCGATAAAAAAAAATATAACATGGTAAGTCAAAGATATTTATCAAAAATATCTCATTGAAAAGTGTATTTTGAAATTAGCAATATTTAAGTATTCACAATCCTTTCAGAGTACAAGTTGTCCCTATATAAAAGAGTAAAATATAAAATTATATTACAAGATGACTTTATAAAAAGTGAAAAGCAAAGTTATAGGCTTTTAATAAGTCTCAGTAAAGAACTTTTCTAGAAATTAATGGTTTTGCAGATCAGGTGATTTTAATGATTCTACATTCAAAAAGGAAAAAAAAAAACCATTGAGTTTTCCAGTGACAGATGATGATGATGATTTAGCTATCTTATTATAGATATCCATAGTATGACTTGCCCAAGAGATCACTGCTAATATTTATAATTTCTATTAATTTACAGTGATCAGTAGATATACAATATTGAAAAATAGGAGCAGCATTTGTTTTAAAATATCCATTGTTATTAAAATTTCTAACAAAGAAATTACAAGGGCATAAGAATCCTTGTGATTTAGGACAAAAGCTAATCACTAGCTGTGAGTATAAAAATATATCGCTCCCTGATATAGAATTATGCAATTAGGATTACACAGAGTTGAGTGATGTATTGGTGACATTTGTTATACGAAGGGAAAATATGATTTAAAAAAAAAAAATCTGTTGCTGTATTAGGACTGATATAAAATTGTCAGAGTATATTTACAGATAGCAGTATAAGTCACATAAAAATCAATCAGATTTTTACAGTATAGCTATAAAGGCGTTGGCTTTGTGTATTCTCATTCCAGCAACTCTGAGTATAAATAAGTTTCTTAAAAGTATATGATGAAGCAATCTAAGTTAAATTTAATAAAATAAAACTATTTGAATAACTTCATCTTTTATTTTCCCACAATGTTTATGTCTTCTGCTTCTTCTGTCATTGTGCTAAACAATATATAAAATTAATCGATCTTTATTGTTACTGATCTTTAAATTTTTGTTTTAAAACAGTTTTAGATTACAGAAATATTAAAAAGATACTATAGATAGTTCCCATATACCCCACACCCAGTTACTCTGTGTATTAACATCTTAAGTTAATATGGTACCTTTGCTATATATAATGAACAAATATCAATACATTATTATTAACTAAAGTCCATAATTTATTCAGATTTCCTTACTTTTTACTTAAAGTCCTTTTTCTGCTCCAGCACATTCCATCCAAGTCACTACATTACATTTAGTTGTCATGTCTCCTTAGGGTCCTGTCAGCTGTTATAGTTTTTAAGGTTTGCCTTGTTTTTGAGGGTCTTAACAGTTTTGAGAAGTATAGGTCAGATGTTTTGTAGAATACCCCAATATTGGTTTTTGTCTAGTGTTGTTCTCATGATGAGGTTGGATTATATGTTTTCAGGAGGAAGACCACAGAGGTAAAATGCCATTTTCATCACATCATATGAAGGGTACATACTATGAAGCTGATTTATCACACTGGGTGTTGACCTTGATCCACTGGCCAAGGCACTGTTGATCCAGCTACATTTTCAACCATAAGCAAAACAGGTGCAAACTGCATAAATGTGTTTTAAGTACTCACTAAATAAAAACTAAAGATCAAGATAATTTGAAGGCACAATGATGCTTTAAATGATATATCATTCAAGATTAACTAATAAAATACAAATAAATAGTTAAGTAACAAACTAGTAATATAACTTTCCTTAAGAATCTAGATTAGAGACATAGCTAATTTGATCATTTCCAAATACAAAAAAGTAGATGATTTTTATTCATTCAAAATTACTTAGTCATATTATAAATAAGTATTACATATACCTGAATATGTATAAATATTACCTGAGAACATAATCATCAGTAAGTTTCTAAGTTACTTTTCATAAAAACACATTGTTGTGCACACGCAAAGGAAGTTTATTTCTAGTTTCAGATCTATCTGTGATTTGGCTTAGGTACTGCACAAGAGGTAGGGTACAACACAAATTTATAACCAATGCTAAAATATTAAATCATACATATGCCTTACCAATATTGGCTGCTGATGATACTTTGATTCAAACAATGACAATATATTTATATTTATTCATATAATTTTCACTGATGCAATGCCACATATATGTTTATATAATACATGATACATTCTACATGATATATATATATAATTTTTATATATGATTTCATACATATGATTTCAGTTCTACCTGGTGCTTAGATTTAGGCAATGTGAGCCTTGACAAATTAAATCTTTACAAAACTTTAAATGGGCTTTTATCCTGTGGCAGATCATATACATGTTAAATAATTTCCATTAGAAAAAACTGTAAAGTTGTCCCACTTACACTTACTAGAGCAACAATCATAGTCCTTTAGGGTTATGATAGTGAAACCAACCACTTAGGCTGCTTCAGGCAATTGAGAAGCCGTCAAAAATCTGTTGGTAGGCAAACTTTGGGTGCCTCCCAGGTAACCAGGCCAAACATTTCCAAACAATACTGCACTGCAGATCCCATATCATTTTTTACGTCCATTTTGCTGTAATAAGAGCCAAAGTGAAACAGACTCTCCTGAGAATGTGGCTTTGGCAGTCATGGAGATTTTGTCCAGAAATGTTGCTTGAACACAGGCAATGAAGAATTTGAAATTAATGTTTCAAATGTCATATATCCAAATAAATGAGTTAGTATGTTAAAATAAAAAATGGCCAGATTTATGTGTTCTGATTAATTTTTTCTCATTTTTTGAGGCATATTTCTTTTTATGTCATATAGCAAACTTCGAAATATTTTATATCTTGGAAAATAAATTCAGTTATCTTCCATTAGTCCTACTCAAAGAAGTCATTAATTGTACAGAAACTCTTTTTACCTTGACAGAACACGACTTCTAGTGATATCTGTGAAATTATATGTAATGAATAAACATCTGCTCAATAAAATACAATGATGTATACAGAAAAATTATACAATATTTAAAATATATATATTGCAAAGCTTAGGTTGGAAACTGTCATAGTATGTCCAATAGGCCTTAACAGAGCAGGACATTTGTTCAATTTATCTTGAATCTCTAGAGGTTAGTGCATGATCTGGCTTAGAGCAGAAACTCAAAAAACAGTTGTTAAATAATTGAATGACCCATATTATTTAGTTTGCTTAATAAAATGTTAAATGCCAGTAGGATATATATGTATATATATATGTATGTATACATATATATATATAAATTTAAGCAGCCATTTAGGAAAGATTTTTATAATACTTACTATATATTAGGCACTAATGATAAAACACCTGTAATATATAGGGCCAGTGTTTCACACTTCAATTCCCTTAAGTGAACAAACTAGGTATAAATTCTGAATAGGTATAAAGAATAGAATTACAGGACAGAACCCAGCCTAGGGAGAAAAACGTAATGTTAAGTCATTTGTAAGAGGATAAATTGGGGTCATTTCTTGAAGTACCTAAAACGAAAATGTGATAAGAGGAATAGCAGCAAGTCTATGCATTCTGGTTTCACATCACATCATAAAATCATCAGTCAAGGCAAGGAGAAGAATCACTGCAATGAATTGCTTCCTTTTAGCAGAATGTGCAGCTTGCTTGCTGATTTCAAAGAGTTTCTATTTGAAAATATTGCAGTAAAACTGACTTTTATGAATTTTTCTAAGAACCCATAATATATAAATTTGAATTTGAAAGTGGCCTAGAAATATTTTCCAATATTTTTGGAATTGCAAATAATTCATAACAGCCTATATATTTTTTAAATATTTTCACAACTTTAAGACATAATTGACATGCAATACACAGCATGCTTAAAATTTACAATTTGATACATTTGAAATATGAATACATTCTTGAAACAATCAAGAGAGTGAGCCTAGCTGTCAGCCCCCCAAAAGTCCTCATGTCTTTTTTAAACTTTCTGAATTTTTTTTTGTGTGTGTATGTGGTTATTTTCAATCCACAGTTGGTTGAATCCATGGATGCACAAACTGTGTATATAGTGTCGACTGTGTACTCTTGGACAGTTCTTACGTGAAGCGGTATCATATCACTTGAAGATAGACTGTGATAAGAAACATTCATGACTTCATGATCTGAGGGCTTACAGAATGCCTGGTTTACAGTGATGAAATCCTGCATATGTCACCTTAGAACAAGTGACCACTAAACACTTAGCTAAAGTGCCAGTTTGAAATGACACCCTAAGGAGCTGGAGTGCTGTGCTCCGAGATGCTGTTTATAAATTAAAACATAGGATGATGTATGGTGCTGTTTTACGGTACCTAGCAAGGAAAGACAAAATTTATATACTGGAAAGGGTAATCTATCTTGATTATCATGTGTAGCTAGCAGGCACATATGAGCGTGTCTAGGACTTGAAAAATTTACTGGGGTCTCTTTGTTGCTTCCATGTCTAGTGAAAACATTGGAATAACAATTTCAGCAAGCATAGCCTGACCAAGACATTGAAACTAAGGGCTCTATTCCCTTAGGAATTGGAACTGGATGACCTCAGCGTTCATAAATGCAACCTAGGGAAGCTGAAATATGCCTGAGGCTGATGCAAACAGAGTATCAGTGGTAGAGGAAGTTGTTGAGACCATCGGTTACAGTCACAAGACAACTACAGGGTTTGGACAATATTTGTTCCACTAATCCTCTTGTCTTAAATCTTTTTAGAGTGTAATAAGCCACCACATTGAGTGCACTTAATGTGGACCTGAGCTGATTTGAGTGTGACAAGTGGTTTTATGTGTCAGGTACTTATATTGCCCTGGTCCACAAATTCTTAGTTCATTACTAATTCTAGTTGCACCTGTGGTGAACAGTCCCTATGTAACCCAGCAGCACGGCTCTGACGCTACTTTTACATTTTCTGTCTTTTTCCTCCCCAAACTACGGAATATGGGACAACCCAGAAATGTGAGAGATTAGAATACTAAGCAAAATATTTATCTATTGGGGTTTACAAATTAGTAGATAAATGCCCCAAATTTCCTTCCTATGCAGGGACAGAAAGATGCAGATTCGGAATGATTTTTCAGAAGGATCACAGCAAGATCTAAATCCAGTTTCCCAAAGCAGTCCAGATCAGCAACTCACCCTTTGTCGGTGTTTTCTCTTTTTCTGTCTCACTCCTCCAACTCCTCCTTCCTGGCTTCTTAGGATCACCTTTGGAATAAATTAGCTGCATATACTTAGGCCCTACTTTCATGGGAACTCAGACCAAGACCCCGTACCTCTGAGGTGAACCACGCTTTTTTCATAGTGTAAGCATTCTATTGAACATTTTAGTTCACCTTTTCCTTCTCATTCTACTGTGTAATTTGTTATTTCTTGAAAATGTACATTAGAATCATGGGATCAAAATATAATTATTTTTAAGTTTCTTATCATGAACTGGCATATTGCTTTTCAAAACATGTACCAATTTACATAGCCATCAGCAGTATATGGAGTTACCACTTAATTGAAAAAATTTCCCATGCTGATGTTGATAAAGCTAGTGTGATTTTGGTCAGACTAAGAAAGAGTTCATATGCTAAGTGATAAATTTGTTCTGTTTGTGTTCAGAATATATTGCTTGTTCATTCCCAATGCTCTTAACAAGTATAGTTTCTATTCTGATTTCATAATGCACAAATCTAGAAAAATCTGAGTAAGACATAGTTTCTATAATTCTGATTATCACGTGCAGGCAATACTACTGCTTCATATTGGGGGTTATATAATTTATTTCTTTATTTGTATTTTGCTAAATAATTAGTGAAGAAGAGGCTTTCCTTTCAATGGAAGATTTTTTCTAGATCATTTCAAATGTGTAATCTTGAAAAAATTAGACGCATAAGCTATCACTTAAGAAAGTTAAATGTTATTACAATAATATATGTCTTATACAATGATACACATGACTAATAAAGTGATCCCAGTAAAGCAATCTATTGAAATATTTTTTTTAGTTTATTGATAGAAATGTGAACTGTCAGATATTTGTTCTCATAAACTAGTAATACACACTCTGTTATCATAAAAGATTTATGTTTGATCTGTACTTTAAGATTGTCTTGTTATACCCAGTGCAGTTATACTTTTTAAAATAAATAAGTTCATGTTCACTTTGTGTCTTATTGCATGTGTTTCTGGTTCTATTTTGCCTTTATTTTAGATGTACATAGTTTTCTTTTTTCAGACCATAAGTTCCTTGAGGGAGTTATATATTGAGAACATCCAACCCAGTGTATAATAATGATAGAAGTGTATTAAATTTAAAATAGCCACTTTGGTCAACTTTTCTTAATCAAAATGGTCTATTTTTAAAATAACTCCAGTTCAAATAAAATCAAATGCTTTTAAAAATAGGAAAATGCTTTTATATTAAGAGCCTCCGAAGTCAAAATTCTTTTTTGTTAATTGATGTATGATTGACTTACAATATTATATTAGTTTCAGGTGTACAACATAGTAATTTGATATTTTTATAAATATAGTCCATACAAAGTTATTATAAAATATTAACAATATTCCCTGTGCTATACATTACATCTTTGTAACTTATTTGCTTTATAACTAATAGTTTGCACTTCTTAATCCCTTTCAACTATTTTGCCACCATCCCCCATTGCCCCCATCCCTCTCCCCTCTGGTACCCACTACTTTTTTCTTTGTATCTGCGAGTCTGTTTTTGTTTTGTTTGTTCATTTGTTTTATTTTTTAGATTCCACATATAAATGAAAACATACAGTAGTATGTGTCTTTCTCTGTCTGACTTACTTCACTAAGCATAATACATCTTCTTTATCCATTCATCTGTTGATGTACACTTAGGTTGCTTCCATATCTTGGCTATTGTAAATATTGCTGCTATGATCATTGTGCTATAGATATATATATATATCTTTTCAATTTAGTGTTTTTGTTTTCTTCAGATAAATACCCAGGAGTGGAATTGCTAGATTGTATGGTAATTTTCTTTTTACTTTTTTGAGGAAACTGCATACTGTTTTCCGTAGCGACTTTACCAATTTACATTCCCACCAGCAGTGCACAAGCGTTCCCTTTTCTCCACACCCTCTCCAGCACTGCCAACACTTATCATTTCTCGTCTTTCTGATGACAGTCATTCTCACTGGTGTGAGGTGATATCTCATTGCGATTTTTGATTCGCATTTCCCTGATGATTAGAGCTGTTGAGCATCTTTTTATGTGCCTGTTGCCCATCTGTATGTCTTCTTTAGAAAAATGCCTGTTCAGGTCCTCTGCCTATTTTATAACTGGGTTCATTTCTTTTATATTGAATTGTATGAGTCCTTTGCATATTTTAAAAGTAAAAATTCTTATTCAACATATTTTAAAAAGTGAGTATATAATCTATTAAGTATGCCAATGTATGTTCTGGAGTTGTTAACTTCTTTTTAATTATTTTTCAAGGAGATTCATTAAAATTATTTAATTAATTAAAATAATACATAGTACTGGCATACATCTGTGCAGGAGGAGTGGAAAACTGTTTGTTCTTAAGTCAATAAAATAATCTTTTTTTGCTAGAAAACAAAATTTGTCTTTTTTAATCTAATTGAGTATGTTGGTAACAAGTTATTAGTTGGTTTATTTCTTTTCTTGAATTCACACCAATATGACTGCAAACACTTGGTTGGTTACTAGCATATCAATATCATTATAATTTGCTACAAGTTGGGCCACTGATTTAAAATAAAAGTAAATTAACTGAACGTAAAATTAAAATTAGAACTCATCTTTTTTGTTGTTTGTTTTAAATTTATTTATTTATTTATTTTATTTTTGGCTCCATTGGGCCTTTCCTGCTGTGTGCGGTCTTTTCTCTAGTTGCGGTGAGCGGGGGCTACTCTTTGTTGCGGTGCGTGCACTTCTCATTGCGGTGGCTTCTCTTGTTGCAGAGCATGGGCTCTAGGCACGCGGGCTTCAGTAGTTGTGGCGTGTGGGCTCAGTAGTTGTGGCTCGTGGACTCTAGAGCGCAGGCTCAGTAGTTGTGACGCATGGGCTTAGTTGCTCCGCAGCATGTGGGATCTTCCTGGACCAGGGCTCGAACCCTTGTCCCCTGCATTGGCAGGCGGATTCTTAACCACTGCCTCACAAGGGAAGCCCCGTATTATCTTTATATTTACATGTAAATACATTTAACTATAAACTATTATATTTATTGTGATTTTTATGTTACCTCCGTGCTACACATGAACACTTCAATTATGATAATCTGGTGATATTTTTATCTCTAATTTGAAGCAATATGACAATGCAAAAGTACCGAAAAACAAAATGAACTAATTTGAAGCAACTTAAAATTAATCTCGTCTCAAAAGAATCTCAGATTAGTGGATCAACTTTTGAAGAGTTATTTTTAACAGACCTTTTAACTAGAAACACCCTGACTAATTTCAATGAACCAAACTGTCCTAGAGAATTTAGTAAACAGAGAAAGGGCAAGATATCAGTGTAGCTGAGATATTTTCCCCCTAAACCTTTAGCATTTTATTTAATTAAGACAACTGGAAAGGTATCTGAAAATTTGATGACAGGGATTTGATAAATAGTTTATTAATAACATGCAGCAGATAAAACCACATAAGCATCTGCTCAGGAAATAGATAACTAAATTGAACATGTGTCTTGGAAATGGTTGAGTTGGTTTAAGCCTTAAAGCAAAGGAAGAAAATCAAAGCCATTTCTGCTACCAAATTACATTATTTGGTCTAGAAATACTGAAATATCATTTAATAGTTTCAAATGAATATTTTGAAGAAAATGCAGCTATGCCATTTCTAGTCAGTATGCAACAGGGTTGAAAATACTGCCTTCCCTCCAGGCAATAAGATTCTTTTCTTGTTATATGCATACTAATTCCATTAAAAATGAGAATTACTAATTTGTGAGTAGATTTCTGAAACTTGAAAATACATTTAGTGATTCTGAAAGTTTGGAAAGTTTCTTTACCAACCATAGTTCTGTCTAAAAATGAAATCTTTGAGTTACAGTATAAGCAAAACACATATAATACCTGGAAACACGTCTTGATTTACTGTTTTGGTCAAGAAGCTGCACAGAAAATTGTGACTCTCTAATTTCTACACTGGCAAGTGCTGCTGTGTTTATTTTGGTGTTATTCCATCAATCCTGTCAAACATGATGAAAATCTTTGTCGTAATTAGAGCAATAGCTTTGACTCAACCTCTTCATAGAAGTTTTTTTTTAATTAATGTGACTAGAATAAAACATGAAGTTCTTCTCTGCCACTCAGAGAATTTGCTAGATTTGCAGAGAATTAGTCTTGAAGCATTCGATAGAATTTTTATTGGGAAATATCACAATTTTCTCATACAAAATGAAATCATTTTTGAACTTGACTGAAACACAACAACTTGACTGAAGGGAGTTCATCTACGGCTTTACTCCCTGGTTAGATCTTTGGGGCCACACAAATGAGGACGGTTTTTATTTAAGGCTCTGTGATTGCAAACTCACATGCTGCTAAGCATGTACTTTGTCAACACGCCTGTCTGGAAATGGCGATTGAAGGCAGAAGAAGGGTGTGTTTTGAAGACTTGTCAGATTTGCTGCAGGTGGAAATCAATGGACATCTAGAATCAAATACATAAGTTTTGACAGCAACTTTTGTTAATACCACTAAAAAAGGAATGTGGACTAATTGCAACTCTGTTACTAAGGAAGAAACACTAGCAGAGCTTACCAAAATTGACTTTGTTGATTTCTGAAAAAAAGAAATTGCAAAATATGACTGGAATGCAATGAGTTGGGGATAATTGTGTGCCTCTTGATTCAAGAGTTCCTTCTGTGGCAGATACTGCTAGTTTTCTATTCAGTACCAATCCTTCTTATTTCTTAGATCGTTTAGTATTGGAGGCAGAAATATACACCCCCCTCCTCAGCCAACAAAATGACTCCGTTTTCCAGTGTCTGTTTCAGATATGAGATAGCAATAAGATATGAGCAGTTATTAAACTCTTAGTGTTTCCTCTTCATTTTTCTTACTGCTGGAAACATGTACCTGACGTCTGGTGGTCTTGCAGTCATATTATCACCATGAGTTTCATGTTAAGGACAATGAAGATGGAAAACAGGAAAAGCATGTGATATTGAGGATATAAATGAGGAAAAAGCAAATCTCTATTTTGCTTAAAATTATGTTTGTTTTAGGTCTCTATAACTAGTGCTAAATAATAAGTTAGTATATCTTGTCATGGGAATATTGATTCCATTTGATAAAACATACTTTGGTGAATCAGTGTTTTGGCATGGTTGTGACCAAACTGAGTGGTAAAAATTGAATAGAAGCCAAAAAATTATATAGCAATTGCCATTATATATCATCAATACTTTCATTTTTCTAATTTAAATGTTATAAAAATAGTTTTATTATTGAAGTTCCCTTTGTATTAGAATTGAAGTGTATTTTGTGGGGTTTTTTGGGTTTTTTTTTTACACCATTAAAGACATTTTTTTTTTCCCTGAAATTGATCCTTCATTTTTGTACTGAAACATTGGTATGTTTTTTTGTTGGCTGAGATCAGGTTCCCTCAGAAGCAGATATTTTGATGTGGACAAGGTTGACTGGGCAGTACTCTTAGGATCACCACCTGTGGAGTAAAAGATTTGTCAGAGGGAGAAGTTGAGCTGTGATGCAGTCCTAACTTTAGCTTCAGGTGACCCCACATGGAACTCTGACATTGAGATGGAACTTCAGAGTGGTCTGTAGTTGAGGCGAGTGGGCCAGGTCTTTATTACACTGGCATTGACTGGTCTTTGGAGATGCGCCACCAAAGGAAGTCAGTTTGATTTGTGTGAGGCTGTCGTCAGCTGAGTGGGGATTGACAGTGAGAGGCAGTCTGATGTCAGCATTCCCTGCTGAAGTTTTAAATCCTCTATTTCTGAATGGTCATCTGGGCAGCACATCAAGAATCACAGAAATAAAATGATTTTTAAGGAAATTAATTTCACATGCGATAAAAGTGGTATGTACGTGCATCGTTCTGAAGAGAAATAAATAAAACTGGGATCAGATCCTAATTTTTTTTAAATTTCTGTCTTAGACAAAATGTTTAAAAAGTGCTTAATTTTTTGGAAACACACAAAAATACTGCTCAATTAAAAGCACAGTGTGCAAAAAAAATTTTTTTTAATGGGATTGAATTTCAGGCGAACCTGTCTTAGGTAAATTAATCTTTAGGTGAAGTGATTTGAGGCTTGCTAGTAAGATGAAAGGCAATAACTTTGCTGATTCCAAATTTCCAGGTAAGAGCAACCAATCAATATTTTTATCCCTAAAAAGGGGAATACATAAAAGAATTAATTACTGCTTTTGATGAATCTCTGTTTAGGAAATGTGCTATCCTATATTAAAATAAACATAAGATTGACTGATGAATTCTAAAGCCATGCTACACTGTGTCCTTGAGCAAGTCATTCATAATTTTAGTTCCTCCATCTTACTCTGCAAAAATTGTTTCTTCGTCAAAGTGATTTAATTAAAAAGTGATTTAATTAATGTTGTGAAAACATTCTAGAACCCAAAGATGAAAAACATTGAACAAGTGCAAAGTACCATTATGTGTTTCTTCCTGTCATTAATTGCCTGTTTCTATTATTTGATCTAAGAAGGAAAGGTAAGTAACACTCCATATCCCTTCTACAACTTTAAAATAAATAAGCATAACTGCTTTCAGTTGGAGTAATAGATTGGCAAATGCTTTATTTATTTATTTATTTTTCAATGTATATATATATATTTTTTTAAAGATTTATTTATTTATGTATTTATTCATTTTTAGCTGTGTTGGGTCTTCGTTTCTGTGCGAGGGCTTTCTCTAGTTGTGGCAAGTGGGGGCCACTCCTCACCGCGGTGCGCGGGTCTCTCACTATCAGGGCCTCTCTTGTTGCGGAGCACAGGCTCCAGATGCGCAGGCTCAGTAGTTGTGGCTCACGGGCCTAGTTGCTCCGCGGCATGTGGGATCTTCCCAGACCAGGGCCCGAACCCGTGTCCCCTGCATTAGCAGGCAGACTCTCAATCACTGCGCCACCAGGGAAGCCCTCAATGTATATTTTTTAATTAAGTAGATTTTATTTTTTAGAGCAGTTTTAGTTTCGCAGTGAAATTGAGCAGGAAGTACAGAGTTCCCATACACCACTTGCTCCCACACCCAACCTCCCCAACTATCAACTTCATGGACCAAAGTGGTACATTGTTATAGTCAATGAACCTGTATTAATACATTATTATCACCCAAAGTCCACAGTTTACAATGGAGTTCACTCTTGGCGTTGTACATTCTATCGGTTTTGACAAATGTATAATGACATCTATCATTCTGGTATCATACACAGTATTCTCATTGCCCTTAAAATCCTCTGTGCTCTGCCTATTTCTCTCTCTCTCACCTCCCCAACCCTGGAAACCACTGATTATTTTCCCTGTCTCTACAGTTTAGCCTTTTCCAGTATATCACATAGTTGGAATCATAAAATATATAACATTTTCAGAATGGTTTCTTTCACTTAACAATGTATATTTAGGTTTCCTCTCTGTCTTTTTATGATTTTATAGCTTATTTCTTTTTAGCACAAAATAATATTCCATTGTCTGGGTTATCACAGTTTATTTATCTATTCACCTACTGAAGGACATCTTGGTTACTTCCAAGTTTTGGCAATTATGATAAAGCTCCTATAAACACTCATGAGCAGATTCTTGTGTGGATAAAACTTTTAGCTAATTTGGATAAATACTAAGGAGTGTAATTTCTAGAACATATGGTAAAAGCATGTTTCATTTTGTAAGAGATGGCCAAACTTTCTTCCAAAGTGTCTGTACCATTTTGGATTCCCACCAGCAACAAATGAGTTCTTTTTGCTCTACATCACGGTCAGCATTTGATGTTGTAAGTGTTTTGGATTTTGGTCATTCTAGTAAATATGCAGTGGTATCTTGTTTTAATTTGCATTTTCCTGATGACACATGATGTGGAGGATTTTTTCATATGCTTGTTTGCCATCTGTGTATCTTCTTTGGTGAGGTATTTGTTTAGGGAGGACCACTCTGGGAAGTTGATAGTAAAGACAAGATGTGAGAGGTGAGAATGGCTCAGCCTTATAATATTGCCAAGCATGCTTTATCCAATCGCAGTTGTATACAAATTTTATTCTTTTCAGCTGAACTTTACCTTTCACCATGTTTGCCAGTATCTCTCCAATTACACGTTGAAATAATACACCAATTACCCTCCCTCCTCTTCAAAATGTTCTTTTATTAATTTACAGAGAGAAAAATTTTCTACTAATCCAACCTTGGCTAAGTGAGTAACTCAAGTTTCTGTTTTACATACGAATTTACTAAATCCATCTTCAGGTGATTTTTGTACTTTTTATAAGTAATCGCTCTGCGCCTTACATCTGTATCCTGTGGAAGTTCGGCACTTTAAACCTTTAATTGTCCCAAAACATGAGAAGAACGTATTTTTAAAATATTTGTTTATTATTTAAAATTTCATATGGAAAACTTAAAACACATATAAATAAGAGATTAGTATAATGAATTATCATGTACTCATCACCCAGTTTTTATAATTATCTTTTAAGATATATCTTGCTTTGAAGTAAATCACAGACATTATCTCATGGCATTCATCTCTATCTCTATCTCTATTCATCTCTATCTCCATATATATCTCTAAAAACAAAACAAAACAAAAAAACTCTAAAAAAGATAATAACCAGAGTACTGCTATTGTACCTTTAAACTTTAACAACGGTATTTTAATATCAGCAAAAACTTAGTATTCCTGGGGCTTCCCTGGTGGCGCAGTGGTTGAGAGTCTGCCTGCCAATGCAGGGGACACGGGTTCGAGCCCTGGTCTGGGAAGATCCCACGTGCCGCGGAGCAGCTGGGCCCGTGAGCCACAACTACTGAGCCTGTGCGTCTGGAGCCTGTGCTCCGCAACAAGAGAGGCCACGATAGTGAGAGGCCCGTGCACCGCGATGAAGAGTGGCCCCCACTTGCCGCAACTAGAGAAAGCCCTCGCACAGAAACGAAGACCCAACACAGCCATAAATAAATAAATATTTTAAAAAAACAAAAACAAAAAAAAACTTAGTATTCCTCTTTCCAAACCCTTATTTTAAAAACATTATTTTTTTGTTAGTTTGGATCAAGATCTAAATAATTTCTATATATTGTGATGGTTGTTATGTTTCTTAAGTCTCTTTTTAATCTGTAGGTTCCTCTTAATCATCCCTTCCCTCCTTGTAACTTTGTCATAGAAGAAATAGCATTGTCTTTTTTTTTTTGAAGTTGTTTTTTTTTTTAAACATCTTTATTGAAGTATAATTGCTTTACAATGGTGTGTTAGTTTCTGCTTTATAACAAAGTGAATCAGTTATACATATACATATGTTCCCATATCTCTTCCCTCTTGCATCTCCCTCCCTCCCACCCTCCCCATCCCACCCCTCTAGGTGGTCACAAAGCACTGAGCTGATCTCCCTGTGCTATGCGGCTGCTTCCCACTAGCTATCTATTTTACATTTGGTAGTGTATATATGCCCATGACACTCTCTCACCCTGTCACATCTCACCCCTCCCCCTCCCCATATCCTCAAGTCCATTCTCTAGTAAGTCTGTGTCTTTATTCCCGTCTTGCCACTAGGTTCTTCATTGCCTTTTTTTTTTTTTTCCTTAGATTCCATATATATGTGTTAGCATACTGTATTTGTTTTTCTCTTTCTGACTTACGTGTTTTTTTCTAGGGTTCCCTGCAGTGTAGATTTTGCTGATTATAGATCCTTTTTCTTAGATTTCTGATAAAATGGTAGTTAGGTCTGGAAGCTTGATCAGATTTAATTTTGATCTTTTTTTTTAAACTACTTCATTGGTGGTATTTGTACCTCCATCAGAATGATATGGCTGCCAGCAAAGCCAATGGAATCATTGGCTGCAAGGTGAAATCACAGCCAAAATTCAAAGCATTGGAGATGACGGTATAACTCATGTCAGTACTACTTATAATACAACTATTGAATTTAAACTAGGCGATTCAGGTCCTAATTTAAATGTTGAGACTGGAGAGTAACCAGAATGGAGAAACCTCCTGAAAGTGTATCTTATAAAGGAAATGTGAGAAACTAGATCTATTAGCCTAGTAAAGACAGGATCTGAAGAGAACCAGCAATACTTCAAGCATTTGGAAGATTGGACTGAGTGGGAGTAGATTTTATAATTTGTGTAAATCTACAGATAGAGGGAACATTCCAGAATGATTGAAGGCAGACGGTTTTGCTTTATATAAGACTCGCCTATCTGTTAGAGCTTATCAAAACATAAATGGACTAACTTGGGACTTAATGAGTTTCCTCTCAATTAAAGACTGTGTGAGAGTCTGAATGCCAGCGATTGGAATTGCTGTATTCTGCTTCTGTTATTTGAAAAAAAAAATTTTTTTTTACAAACTTGGAAAGTCCCCAAAGCATTTTATTTACTTCCTTTACATAAAATTAAATATAACATATGCACAGAAAAGTGTGTAAAAAAATAAGTGTATAACTTGATGACTTTTTACAAAGTGAACATACCAACATTAACACCACACAAACAAAGAATAAAACAATGCCAGCAACCCAGGCTCCTCACTTGGGATATTAATATACACCAACAATTAATATACTTTCAAAAGCTAATCACTATTTTAATTTCTATCACATAGATTAGTTTTACCAGTTTCGGTACTTCGTGTAAATGGAACTATACACAGTGTATTTTGTGTGTGTCTGGCTTCTGTGGATCAACATCATTATGTGTGGGATTTATTTACGTTATTGCATCTAGCAAAGTTTGTTCCTTTTTATTGTTCAATTGTATTCCATTGTTCCATTATACACTCTACATATGCACACTCTGGTTGTTTCCAGTTTGGGGCAATTATGAACGAAGACAATCAATCTTGTGCATATCTTTGGGTGCATGAATATGCACATATCTGATGGTATATACTTAGGAGTGAAACTACTGATTATTTGTAAGTTCTGCATTATTAAGTATTGCTAAACAGTTGTTCTCAGTGGGGATATTCATCTGCCTCAAACTACTCAATTGTACTAAAAAAAAAAGAATTGGCAGTCCTATTTATATTTATATATATATATATATATATATTTAAAGTGTGTACAGATATGAGCAGTTGGGGCCCCTGCCTTGGGTTTCATCTTGACTCTGACCCAGTCACATTACTACCCAGCAGGCCTAGAGAATTCACCCATTAGTAAACAGAATCCCCCAACTTCCAGATTCTAAGTACTGTACCTGGGAACATGGAATTGTCTAAACTGCCTGAGCCACTTACAGGCTTCTCTTCTCCTTTTCTCCTGTTTTCTACCTGAAGGCAGACACACCATGATGTACATCCCTCAGGTCCAAGGCGAGGGCCTGAGAGCTGCCGGCAATTGGCTACTTGGAGGAAATGGAGCTTGGATATGCAGTACAGCCTGTGACATCCATAAGCAGGTACAAGAGGTCCTTTTTGGTATTGGGGGGGACCCGTGTGTGGGAAAAAACAGGGGCAAACCAAAGTACAAAGGCTGAAGAGTCCAAGAAATCTAAGGTCAGACTTGGAAGTTCAGGATCCTTATTAAGGTATATTTGTCAATGTTAGAAGAACATAGAATATTTAGATATATTATAAAGGATTTGGTACAAGGTATGTATATTGGTTTCCGTTTGCACTCTAGCCCTTAGCCTACAAAATGTTAGCAGCATGTTTGTTTTCCTGTTATATCACAATATATAAAAAAGCAGTAAAGAAAGACTATTACATAAGTAGCTGAAGTATATTTTAAATCTCCACTCTGAATTTGGCTATCAGTACACATCTGAACAGCCTAAGTTCAAAAAAGGAATCATTTGAGACAAATCAGAATAGATGAACTCTATGGTGTCATTACAGCTTGGTTTTCTTTTAATTTGTCCCTTTAAATAATTTTGTACAGACAAAACTGATAAGAAGGAACTTAAATGTAAAACCAGGGGAAATAAATCAATAATAGAAATTTTAAAATATCAACTTCTAGATATAAAGATAAATATGTAATATCTAGCTATGAATCCATCAATATAATGTGACTATTACTGTTCCACACAGTGGGATATAACTATGCTTCACATATTTAAAAATGTATTTAAAAATTAATTGACTTCTACATCCAAGTTCTCTACACTTTATAGGTTATGTTTCAACAAACCTTTTTTAAAAAGTTGCTTGGATATTCAAATTAGTTGGGTGCTAGTAACTTCCTGTGAATCATTTTTACCTTTACTGAAGAGAAACCGTTTTCAACATTACTAATAAAGAAATAGTTATCTAAATTTACAAGTCTATATATTTCCCATAATGTGTGTAAGTTATAAGTGAGTTAGTGGAATTGGTTTCATTTTTCACATGCCTCCATTTACAAAAAAGCAAATTAGAGTTAACGTGAGGGCAAATTTTAAACTTTTAATTAGTCCTTCCATTTTCGGATATCTGTGGTGATGTTCATAGCTTGAAAATATGCATGCTTTGGTGGTCTTCCATTTTCAAAACATTGTTAAAATGATGTATAGTATATTGTTTTCAGGGAAAGAAATATATAGAAAAGGGGTAAATATTTTGGTAAGACTGCCTTAAAGCAAAAAAAAAAAAAAAAAAAGAGAGAAAAAGAAATTATTGAGTGAGTCATCTGGTGATTATGAATAAAAATTCAGAGAACACTCCATTCTTAAATCTCTCTCATCACATTTAACTTCTAAAGTATATCCTCCCCACTCATCTTCCAATACATGTCAGCTAAATAATTCAGTAAGAAGCAAATTCTCACTATCCTACAGCCAGAGATCAGAGAGATCCAAAATTACCCTTTGAAATGGCAAGCACATAATAAGGCAAAAGACAGAAGACTATGAACTCGGGGAAAAAGAAAAGAGTCCATAGTCTGGAAGGTTGCTTTGTAATGACCATTCTGGAAAAAACTATAGAGCTCATATTTCATTCAGACTAGGAATCTGCACTTTTGTCTAGTCTCTTATTCCATTGGTCCATTTTTCAAAAGAAGGAAAGTAATACTTTTTATACCATGGACATATTTTGACAAGATTGAAATTTAGCATCATCGATTTTACACAGTTGGTGGTCACCTCATCCACCTGCAGTTAAATGTAGCATTTGACTTTTCCTCCTTTCCTGCTGTTAGTTCTTACTTGCCTGTTAGACTTAGGGTTTGTATCACTCATGAAAAGTACAAATTAATATTATTTGTTGTCATTTTGAATATAGATATTAATGTATATAAAAGATAAATGAGATAAAAATTGATGAAATATTTTGGTTTGGTTGTGTTGGGTGCCTTTTTAGAACTCATAATTTTGAAGAGTAAATTCTATTGAAATGCAGTGAAGTCCACAATAAAATTATCTGTTATAAGCTGAACTATAGACTTTTTTGAATCTTGATATCAAAAAACTAACTGAATCATAACTATAAACATCCAATTTTCCAGTATTATTTCGCTTATTTACTCTGTATGTGAAAGCATAAATTATTATGAGGATATAGAGCGATGTTTAATTCCATAACAAGAATATTGGCTGTTTAGGATACATTTTTAAATACTTAGAGTTTGTATTATACAGACTTCTCTCCTTTTCCTTCTATCTACAAGAATTTCATTGAAAACCTGTGTTGTTGATGGGCATTCAGCAGGTTGATTTTAAGAAGATAATCATTTTTAGTACTCATACATTTCAACAAAGTAAAAAGATTTTTATTGAAGGTAACAAATCTGATAACATGCCTTTCATATATGCATTTTATAAGTCAAACTAATTACAGATTTTCTGTTTAGATGTGTATTTTTCTATATGGGAACCTATATGCGGATTTCTCTAGTTACTTAAACTTGAAAATTAATAGCCAAATGTATTATTTACCAGTTTAGGAAGAAGCATGAACATAAATACACCTCTTTTTATTTCCTTGATGACTGGGTGTGAGTAAGGTAATACACAGACACACATATGCACACGCACACATTACCTGAAGATATTTAATAGAAAAATAATTATTAAACAGTACATTTTAGTTTTAGTTAAAACTAGCACTCACATTATCATTTGAACAAAAGTCTGATCCCTTTATAAATGCTCTTTAAACTTTACGTATTCCACAGACAAAAAAAGCCCCACTAACTTTGTCTAGATAGTGAAAAACTAGACATTAAGCTGGTTTTAAAATATAAACATAGAATAGGTCAGAGATAATGAGACCCAATCCATTTTTATAACAATATTAACTAACTTCTTAAGGTAGAGCCTTATGCCCTGAATTATAAGACAGTTGTTATTAAAATTTTAAGTTATCTTGCTGTGTTCTAAGTGACACTATTTAACCTCTAACGAAATTAGGGTAATAATTTGTTGCCGTTTTCTTGTGTGATTCTTCTGTATGTTCCCTTGGAAAAAAAAATCAATGTCATCTTTGTCATTTCTTTTTTATATTACAGCATACCACAACGAAATGTGCAGCCGCATTTAAAACTAGAAGCACTTGCTCTCAAGCACACTCTCCTTTCCTTCCATCATGCTTTCGGAGTTCCTTTAGATCCAGTTTTAGGTCATCTTCCTTACTTTGCTCTCTAAACAAACTTATTCAAACCACTTTCTTCAATTATTTGCAAGTCATTCAGTCTAGAGTCCTCTTTTGACCTCAATACTTACATATTAGCCTGCCTCACAAATATCTCAAACTCAGCATATCTAAAACCAAGACATAGATCCCCCATTGACCCCTAACTGCACAAGCTGTACCCACCTCAACACACAGAGACACACACACACAGACACACACACACGAAGTTCAAAGTCTTTTCACGTATCTCTAATCGTATTCAAAAACACCATTCTTCACTCAGTTGATCAAGCAAAGAACCAAGGAGCCATCCTAGATAGCTCTTTCTCAGCTCCAAATAACAAACCTATCACTAAGTTCTATCCATCATTGCTCTTTCTCTTGAAACTATTTGTCTCTCTCTTTTCCTGTTTTCATCAAAACAGTCCCAGGAAGTACCATCTTTCACCTAGACCCCCAGAATAGTAAATTTTCTCTACCTATCTGGCTTTCCTCTAATTTTTTCACACTGCTTCCAGAGATGATTTTTTTCAAATTTATATCTGGTCATGTCATACCAAGGATTGAAACTCTTTAGCAGCCTCCCATGGCTAATAGAATTATGACCAAAATTAATATGATTTATAAGTTTTTTCATGATTTGATCTTTTTCTACCTCAACATCCTCATCAATCTTTGCTTCTTCTCTATCTGCACACTGACCTTTTAGTCCCTCTCCTTTGCCATGCATTTTAAAATATTTGTACACATTTTTCTCTGCCGGGGATGGTCTGTTCTTCCAGACATCCAGTAGATATCAGCTTAAATGTAATATTTTCACGGAAATCTTCTTGGACCTCTCTACCTAAGTCTATCCCTGGTTTATTGAATTCATAGAACCAAGTATATACCACTTATTAGCATTTGTTATAGTTACTTTTTCATATGTTTATGAATATTTAATTAATCTTTCTTCTCCATCATATTATAAGTGCAGTGAGGATTGGACTGTTTTGTTTTATTTTATTTATTTAATTTTTTAAATAAAGCTATTCTTTTTAAAGTAAATTTATTTATTTATTTTTGGCTGCACTGGGTCTTCATTGCTGCGCGCGGGCTTTCTCTAGTTGTGGTGAGTGGGGGCTACTCTTCGTTGCGGTGCACGGGCTTCTCATTACGGTGGCTTCTCTTGTTGCGGAGCATGGGCTCTAGGCACGGGGGCTTCAGTAGTTGTGGCGCATGGGCTTAATTACTCTGCGGCGGGTGGGATCTTCCCACACCAGGGCTCGAACCCGTGTCCCTTGCATTGGCAGGCGGATTCTTAAAGACTGCGCCACCAGGGAAGTCCTGGACTGTTTATTTTTATTCACCAGTTTAACTCCACTTAAGGTAGAAATTAGAACATTGTCTGCACATGATATAGACCTCAATAAGTATTTGTTAACTCACTATAAGAATAAATGAATGAATTGTTGAATAAATCATCTGAAAAATTATCTCAACAAACAAAAACAAAAAGTATGTATTGGTTATAACTAAGCTGGCAAGAGCAAATTTCAAATAAATACCTGTTAACTGCCTACCATGAAACAGATGCTACAGTGGGACAGGTGCCACGACAGTGTATTCAGAGTTGAAAAGGAATACTGTTACTAATGCTTTTATCATTTTATATTGAACTTCTTTTAGAAATAACTATTAAGCAATACTAAATGCATGCAAAACTGCCACATTTCTTTTTGTTATGTACCAATCTGCTATGTATCAATCTAACAACACTATGTAGAAATTGAGAAACGAGTTTCAACATCATTTCTGTCATTTACTTGCCCTCTGTCAATGTTAATTGAAACCATTCAGCTTACTTGCTTTAAAGTTAAGTTTTCTATTCTTTAAAATGTGTATAATGCACTATATCACATTGGATTGTTGTGAGGATTAAATGAGATACATACAAAAGTGCCTGTCATAGAAAAGATTTAGGTTCATAAATATTAGTTTAATGAAGTGAATACTTAAGTATAATTTAGCAATATAATACAAACGCAGTATGACACGTGCTTGAAACACAAACATATAAATTTAGTTAATATTTTCTAGGCTCATAATATTTCACACAAGCTACTATCAACTATTTGTATAGGATTCTCCCTAATCAAAGAGAAATAAGGACACTATTATATGGTATGCTGAAAAGATACTCAACATCTTTGTTTTCCAATAAATATCCTTATATTTACTTCCTCTCTAATTACAAATAACTCTTTTGTGGTAAGTCTTATAAAAAGAGATCTTATTTCCAATATGTCTCTGGACAGTAGAAATGTGTTCCTTGGTTGTCCTGTTAAAGTAAATAAAATATACTATTCAGCCAATGTTTTCGACAAGCTCGTTTTGCAAAGCATTCCATTAATTTAAATAATTTTCTCAAAAATGAGTTATTCCTTTTAACAACTAATGGCATTTAAATATTAAGATTTGTCCTGTAAGCGTCAATGTACAATTGGCCCTCTTATCTGTGGGTTCTGCATCCACAGGTTCAACCAACCTTGGATTGAAAATATCCTAAAAAAGAAAAAAAGAAAAATCCAGAAAATTCCAAAAAGCAAAACTTGAATTTGCAGCATGATGGAAACTATGTACATAGCATTTGCATTGCATTTATATCTATTTACATAACATTTACATTTTATTAGGTATGATAAGTAATCTAGAGATAATTTAAAGAATACTGGATGATGTGTGTAGGTTATATGCAAATACTATGCCATTTTATATAAGGGACTTGAGCATTTACAGATTTTGGTATACACAGGGGATCCTGGAACCAATCCCCAGCTGATACCTAGGGAGAACTATAGTATGGAAAGAAAATCAAACTAGCAACAAGAGGCAGGAATTTTTTCTGTCATATGTATGTGTGCTTAGCATGTATGGATGTATATACATGTGTAAAGATCTATCTATCTAACTATCCATCATCTATCTGGAATATATTAAATATGTTAAAACTCCTTGCTGTGGGTATATAAAAATGCAATTGAATTTTTCATCCTAATCTCATATTGCTATATTTGCATATATATTCTTATGATTTGTCAGGAAATTATCTTGGATTCCATAAGTAGGAACCATATCATCAGTGACAAGAATATATTTTTTCTGATTATACTTATTTTTTAATTTCTTAAATTATGTTTTCTTTTTTTTTTTTGTATGTTTTCTGGATCCTTTAGTAATTGTTGAACAGAAATAGTGAAAACAGACATCCCCATCACCCGCTTTTATAATTGTTTTATACATTTTTCTCTCTATGTTATATTTTGGATGGGTTTTTTAGCAATATCACACAGATGATGAATGACCCCACATTTCTTTCATATAGTCATTGAATTTTTAACTCCAATGATCATATTTTATATGTTTAAAATTCTACTTAATCCTTGTTCATAGGTTCCTAATCAGTTTTGATAATCTCTTGTTCCTTGTTCATGTTTACAATTCCCTCTATTTTTTTATCTTTACATATTAGAAATATTATTATTTTATATGCAGTAGTACTTTATAGATCCAATATCTTAAGCTTTTGCGGTTATGATGTCTCATGATTTTTTTTTAAATTGTTAATTTTGAAATTATGACTTGTGACTATATGTCTAAATCTAAATCTATATTTAGATCTATTCCTTTCCTATAATATTTTTATAGAAATATTTTTTATAGAAATCTGCTTCCCTACTTACCTCAGCTAAATCCTGACTTATATTTCACATAAAAAAGTGATTTTTAATTTATTTCCTTTAGTTTGTTTATTCTAGGAACTTACTGTAGCATTAACATTCTAAACTGGTGAGGGTTTAGGTAATGTCATCTAGCTTCCCTTATTTGAGATATGTCCTCTTTATGTGAACCTTGCCTTTTCAAAACCAACTTGTGTGTGCATATGTAAATAGAAATAAGTTGCTATTATAAGCGATTATTTAAAAAGCAAACATAGATAAAGAATACATTCAGTTCTATTCTTTGGCTTCTTCAGTATGATGGCAATTTAGAGTAAAACTATACACCCCTACATGCCTCAGAGTACTAAATGGGGTTAATTTAGCTACCTGAAGAGAATGCTTCATATGAAATTAAGGGGCACAGGCATAAAAGGGACCTTCACAGTCCTAGAAAATGTCTCTCTAAAAAGATTCTAAGATGATCAACAACAAGCAAAGACAAGCAAAGAGGGGAAGGTGACATTTTGTTAAACTCTATCTGAATTGTAGTATTAAATAGTTTTTTTTTTAATTAAGTCTATTTGGATTTGTCAAATTGCTTTACCATCTCTGCCTCTAATATTTTTGTGAAGATTTTTATTTTATACACTCATATCTGTATTTTTCCTTAATAAATAATAAATGTTTTTTAATATGTATATATATTTTGTCATGTGCCTATATTTAGATATGTATACACATACATGTACATTATACATACATATATATTTATATATCATATATATAGGAGATATATATATATATATATATATATATATATATATATATATATATACACACACACACAAATATATTCTTCTTGAAGAATTGGAGTTGGTTAAGGCTAAACCAAGATTCGAACACAGGTTTGTGTGTGAGTGTGTGTGTGTGTATATGTATCTTGATTTCTGGCCTGTACCAAACCAACTCTTCTACTATGGCAAAGTTGCCTTTCATTCTGAATTTCAGGTTTTAGAATCTTATAGTAAAATGATAAGAATATTTACTACACGTTTGTTGATAGATTGAAAGAACACAAAGGCATTAACATCTGTACAAATGCATGTGAACAATAATAAATTACCATAACACGATAAAGATATTACTTTTCAGGCAGAGTGATGGGTTGGAAGTCTACACAACAGGAATCTGACATGCTTAGCATTAAGGACTCATCCACAATCATAGAACGAAGTAATGACAACACTGAGAAGCTTTGAATTTCCGGTCTCTTTTTATATCACTGACACAGGATAACATTAGTCAGAACATTTTTCTTAATAATCGCCATTTAGAAAGATGGGCTGTGTTTACTGGATGAATTATTCCTCTTTGAAGCAGTAATATGCACTTGAATGTGTAGTTAGTTAATATCAGTATGTGTTAGAGGGCTATGGTCTAGAAAAACACCCCATTGAAATCAAATAAAATCTACCTGATTTATGTGCCAGACAGTTAAATAAGACTCACAATGATTTTAGCAGCTTTACTGGTGCTCAGATTTACAGACAATTGAATTTCTACAGCAGAATCTTCCTGACAATAAAATTTAGTGATAAAGTAGGAAACACTGTTGGCACTAAGAAGGATATTGTAAAGAAGAGAAATTGAAATTTGTTACGGCAGCAACAAAAAGATTCAGTGTGAGTAAAGTTAAGTTAGCCATCTAGGGAGACAGAAAAAGAGACCTAAGTAAATGTTTAGAATGATATTAATCTTGCAAAAACAGAGGGTAGGAAATGACCTGGGGATATCATAGTAATTAATAGTCTGAAATTAAAAGTTCAGGGTCTGGCAGGTATAATGAAGGAAAAGGAAAGTAAAATCCCAGGACAATTTTTTTTTTTAAAAAGGTAATTAAAAATCCAGTAGATAATAGACCTCGTTTCACTTGGCATGCCAGTACTAATCACTATTTCAATATTAAACTGATTTGAAGTAGTGTTCCTTTTTTCCTCCTCCCACATACAAAACCTTAAAAATGGCATTAAATAATTAGAAATGTGTAGAATGAAAATGCAACAACATATTTACCAGGAGTCAATCTGATATTCTAAGCATAGGTTAAAGCGTAGGTACAAGCTTTTTTTCAATGTGCATTATAAAAGCCTCCAATAGATGTGTTACTATTCTAACAGTAGAGTGACCATTTTGAAATTTCAGAAACGTTCACTAGAATGTATTCTATTTCAATATCAAAGTTGGCTTTTCTTGAGTATTTTAGTCATGAAATGACCTTAAGTAAGTAGTATGATCTTAGCATTCTGTCAACTTAATTGATATTTTTCTGAAAGTATAATCATATTTTAAGTTAAATGTAAATAATTTCAGAGATCCAAATTATAGCCCCACTGAAATTATTACATACTTATGACAGATGTTTAATTTGGAGCTGAAAATATTTCTCAAAAACACACATTCACCTCAACAAATATTTATTGGACATGTACTACATCACAGACCCAGGTAGCTATGACAGCACACAGATGAAAAGGATGAAGGTCTAGCTCTCCAAAGAATTACGTTGCAGGTGAGACTGTAGCATACATTTAGTGTTTTCTTTGGAAAGAGAACACTCGTGGTAAAGCACGGAGAGAACAGGTTTTGATGCCGGACATCTTTTCTTTTTCAGTATTTATTTATTTATTTTTGAATGCTACCTCAGCCCTTTGTAGGTGGTGAGTTTGGCTGATTATACGGAAGCTCTGAGTTCATTTTCCTCTCTTGTAAACTAGGAGTAATACTTGTGTTAGAATATCAATATCTGTAAAACTTGACATTAAATAAGGACCCAATGAATGCTTTTCGTTGTTGTTTTTATAGTAGTTTTGTTTTTTTGGTCTGGCCAATATAATTTACATGACATTTTGTGTTCATTATATGAATCTATTCTAAAATTAAAGCCACACCACATATTCTCCATTTAACCTTCCCATTTGTGGAGTATGATGTAATCTTCTAGTCCTGTATGAAAGAGTTGTTATTAAGTTAAAGGATATTTATTAACTATTTGCCCATGTCTCTCCCATGATTTTTATATTGCTTACAATGTGTGTAATCAAAAAGAATGTATATAAGAAACACTTAGAGAAGAGTGTGTGATTACAATGGAAATAGTTTCAAAATATGTTAGGAAAAATAAATATTATAAAAAGTAACAGGAAGAGATTATGGAAATCCATTACAGAGCAAACACTTTATGAAGTAAACTTTGAACTGAACTTTGAATAGTAAAAGAGAAGTAGCTTCAGATGAAGCAGTACATATATATATATATATATATATATATATATACATAGATGAATATTATGTTTTCTATGTTCAAATTTGTAATTATCATATATTGATTCTATGGCCTCTTTTTGAATGATTGCTTTGATGTACAAAATTTTATTTCTTGCCATGCTGTATTCAAGTCTATGCATTTACTATCTAGTAATTGTATCTGGGGAGCAATGACATTAAAAATGCCACTGTGATTATGGGTTGTGAGAGGATTAAATAACAGAATTACAAAAAAATTTGTCTATTTGTCCAATATCTCTTTGGGTATAGTTCTATGTTTATACTGAAATATATGTATGCAGTATGTTTTATTAAATGCTGTATAAAATATATGCATTTCTTAAATTGTTAATTTTTGTGTTATTCTGTATCTTCTGACTTCAGTTGTCTCAATATTTAGTAATCTGCCCTCTTTTTTTGTTTTTTTTCTCCCACCTTCACAATGATGTGATAAGGGGATAAAAATTTTCATAGAAATTGTGGTTACCCATAGCAACAAGTATTTAGAGCAATTGTGAACTGTTTTGAAAGCTGAAACTAGTTGTAATTCTCTGCTAAAAAGGCAGATTTAATTGAAGTTAAGGATGCTAAAACAGCAGATTTTCCTTCTTTCAAAGTCAAGAGTGTTTAAAGGCAATGACAAACACACCAAAAAAAAACATAAGGGAAAATATAAATCTTGTAACCTCAGCAATAGTCGTATAAATATTCCATTTTAAGAAAACAAAACAATAATTTAGAATAAAGGTATAAAGAACAAAATAGATGTTTTATTTGCGAATTTAGTATTTTATTTTTATCTTTAAATTTAATCTTACATGTATTACTTTGAGTAATATAAGTAAAGTTAGATGTTGCGTAGCATTAAATTATATTGTACTTGTTTAATTACCCTATAGTCATTTTACATTTAAATTAATGCTTTTCAAAAAAAACTACTAACAATCAGCAAAATAAACTCAAATTTAGTTTTGAAAAACAGAGTACAAACTGTAAAAATATTAACATTAGGAAGGAAGTACCTATTGATTTAGAAATATTTTGTCCATAATTTTGCAAATCAGTTTCATGTTAATTTATAAATAAAAGCAATACATTTGTGTTTGCTTCATTTGACAAAGAGGATTTAGAGTTAAGACATATTATTTGAGTTCTTCATGATAAATGTTGGAGATAAGGAACTGGATTTGACCTTTTTGGTCTTGTAATACCAGTTCTCTCACTGGTATTACATATTTGTGTCACTGAAAGGTGGTGCTAAATCCAAGTAAAGAAAAAACTTAATTCAATATAAAATTGCTCAACTTTCTTGCTGTATCTTTTTAAATCAGTAAGTTCACATTTAAAAAATAATTATCCTGATATTTTAATTTTTCCAAGTAGCCATTTTAGTTATGGAAACACCAACATTTTACACAGCGAAACTATTGCTGGATTAAAATTTACCAAGGAGAAATCTGTCTAATAATATTAAAGTAACTGTGCACAGCTATTTAAAAAAAAATTCTATTGGAACACAGAGGATTAAACTGGCAAAAAAAAAAATCTGCACTGTTTTGAGTGTTTGTATATATTTTTAAGTTTTAAAAAATATCATTTAAGGGACAAGCATCCTTAGAATATGTAAATTAAAAACAACCAATTGTTTTAAATAGCTCAGAAATATTAAAATTATCTCTGCTTTGTTTAAAAATAGAACTCAACATTTATTCAAGCAATTCATTTGGTAAGATTGATTAAACATAATCTGATACCATTTAGGCATAAATATATGACATATATTTCTGTCTCTGTGTGTGTAAAGAGTAACAGTTAGAAATAAAAATGGAGTGCATATTCAAAGCCTATGTGTTTAACAATTTATGAAACAAAAACTGCTTTAAATATACATTAATGAAATTGTTTTTCACTGTAATGGTGATATAATAAAAAATGGATGTACTATATAGCTTAGAAAGAAAGAACCATAACCCCTTTCTCTTTCCTGTTTAGTTCTCCTCATAAAGCTAGTTTGAGGCCAGTCAGGATCAGCATCTTCTAAGATAACAATACAGCAACCGAGCATGAGATTTGCATCTCCACTTTAGATTTCTTATTCTTGAACCTCTTTTTGCCTTATCAGTACAGCTACCAAAGAGCTTAGCAAATGTAGCTGGAGTGGAATCTTTCACTGCATTTCAGACTGAAAATGTAATTGTTCATGTCCATTTCCCGCAGCAAGCCATGTCTGCAGACTTGTGATAAATTCAAGTGAAGAACAGGATCGACTTGAGGATGTATGCAAATAAAATATTAACCCACATCTTCAAGAGTTAATGTAGCAAATTCTGTTATAGATATTATGTACCTAACTTAATTTCATTTATGCTTTACATTGAAAAATATTTTCAAACTGAAAAATATTGAACCTGCATTTCAAGTAATACAGGTCAGTTTAAAATGCCTAATATTATCATGTCATTGTTAAATTTATTTCTGTCATTTAGATCAAAGGTGTATATTTGCTACATTTCCATGCCTGCTTTCCAGACAGACCTCTGTTCTTTCTTCCCTCTACAAATGTAAACTTAATGCCTATAATCCTACAGAATATAGAAAATGACACAGCTAAATTGCATAAATGATCTTATTTCCCCCCAATCTTTTTCTCTTTGTGCAATTGCATTGTTGTTTATCATGCTGTGCTTTAATTTATTTTAATAATTTACTTTAAGAAAACAAGGTGTTATACTGGGAAAGGATGGATAACAAACACAAAAATGAAAGAAAAAAAAATCCAGACTTGCCAGATGAAAATATATAATTTTTTCTAAAGTAATGAGAAAAATTTGATTTCTGAATAAAGGGACTATAAACTATAATAAAATACCTATTAGAATGAATATATGGAAAGTATAAATTATATAAACTGTGAATAAATATAAACTGTAAACTATAATAAAAAACCTATTAGGGTGAATATATGGAAAGTAGATATGACAATTTCAGTGAATAATTCAATTATGAGTATATGCTAAATTAAAAATACTTGATTGTTTGTTTATAAAGCAAAAAATAAATGAAAGAGAAAATAAAAAGAGAAGCGGGGAAGCAACAAGGCAAACTGGATTCCCTTTAGAAAGGCAGTGGAACCTGCAATCAGGACAAAACAAAATACCAAGTTCCATTTTATAACATTTGGGAATGTTTTTAAACATAAATGTTTCTATAGCTCTTCTATATTATCAAATACTCAGGAAACATATAGGATATTTTTCCCTTTGGAAAGGTAGTATTGCCTTTTTGATAATAGAAGATTAATAAAATATTTTCCCTTATTTACTTACTTGTAAAAGATTGATGCTTCATATCATGTAAAGAAAATGTGTTAGAACTAAGAATACAATTGCTAGTTTAGTTATAACTGTTTAGTTGACAGTTACTAAGACATCTTTTCTGAATATCACTTTCATCTCTATCAGCTGCAATTTTTCTTAGTTTACGAAGGTTTGCTGTGAGTCTGTGTTCAGTGACGCTGTTATCACTGAGTGTGGCCTGTGTCATGTCACAATTACCCTTCATACCTGTGAAGATTAGAAAATATATAGAAAGGTTTCCTCTGATTAATCCCTTATGGGTATTATTTCTCAAGTTGTCTACTGATGTGGCTGTTTTATTAGTTAGAAAATTGTAAGATTACATCCCTGTAAGGAGTAGCTCTTTGGAATCATAAACTGGAAATACAGAAATCTCTCCCTAGCCACTTTTTCATTTTGATGTGTAATATTAATGAGAAAGGTAATAAAACAAAGTTCTTTTGAAGATGGAGGATCCTATTTACATTTCTGAGACAAATAAATTAGCTCGGTTTAATAGAGTAATGTAATTACTATTTGAGAAGAGTCTAGATTGATCACAGACTAGATTGATCAGATGGTGACAGATGGTACAATGGTTTGGAGTTCAAAAGAACTGGGTTTGCAAACTGTCTTCAAAACTTGCTTTATGACATTGGATAAGTTAATCAGTTTCCATGAGTGTCAATTTCCTGAGCTATAAGACCGATGGAATGATTTCTACCTTGAAAGTTTTAACGAGTTTTGGAGTGATGTAGCTGACACATGGTCCATAGTCAACTAATGTAACTAGCAATAAGTTCATATATTAAATGAGATGGCTGGCATGGAACCTACATGACAACACAAAATTAATCAGATTTTGCCTTCATTGAAATCCACCCATTCCTTTAAGTAGTTATACTATTTCATATCTTCTCAAGTTGAATACTTCCATTGTGGTAGAGGACGGAAAACTCATAGATTATGGTGCTATGTCCAAAGTAGTCTTAATAAGCTTAAAGATTAATAATTAGTAAAGATTCCAGATAGAATTCTCAATAAGCATTTTTGTGTTGGGAACTCTTGGAACTGCCAAAAAGAAAAAGGAAATTTGATACATAAAAATATATTTCTTTTTAAAAAAATTTTGTTTATTTATTTTAATTTATTTTTTGGCTGTGTTGGGTCTTTGTTGCTGTATATGGGCTTTCTCTAGTCGCGGTGAGCGGGGGCTACTCTTGTTGCAGTGCGCGGGCTTCTTCTCACTGTGGTGGCTTCTCTTGTTGCGGAGCACGGGCTCTAGGTGCGCAGGCTTCAGTAGTTGCAGCATGAGGGCTCAGTAGCTGTGGCTTGTGGGCTCTAGTGTGCAGGCTCAGTAGTTGTGGCTCACAGGCTCTAGAGCACAGGCTCAGAAGTTGTGGCACACGGGCTTAGTTGCTCCGTGGCACGTGGAATCTTCCCGGACCAGGGCTCGAACCCCTGTCCCCTGCATTGGCAGGTGGATTCTTAACCACTGCACCACCAGGGAAGTCCCTAAAAATATATTTCTTAAGCTTTTCACAAGTTTTTTGGTATTATGAAATTTAAGAGTAAAACATATGACAAAGGTACATAATTCGCATTTTGGGAGTTATATATAATTCAGCCCAGACATCCCTATCATTCATCTCCTCTTGAAGATGAGAAGAAAAAGACTCAGGTAAAGATGAAGCAGTAAGCAGTCCAGACTGAGGGAACAGCATCTTCAAAGGACTGGAGACTAGAGAGGGCATACCGGTTCAGCATCTTTTGGCTACATAATGTTAGATATGGGACCTAGGGTACCAGAGAGGGTTACAAAAGTGAGAAACTACCGGGTGATTTACGTGCTGTTCACTTAAGGGGAAAGGTCTGTCAGATTTTACCCCAGCCATAGCACTCTGACCATTATGGTGGAAAATCGAACGAAGTTGGAAGTGGGGAGACCATCATAGAGGCAGTGCCAGTAATCCACCTAAGAGATGATGGAAAACACAAATATGGGACAGTCGGGATGAAATTGACTAGACTCGATCACTGGTGAAAGAAGAGGAAAGCCACTGGTCTCTGGACTCGTGTCATTCGCTGGTTATGACAGCCCAGGACTCAGAAGGGAATTATTAGGTAGAGACACACATTAGAAATTACCAGTGGTTTAATGTTCAAATATTAATTTAGTTTTGTTAACTTAGTACAGTTTATAAATATTTTGTAATTTATAGAGAAAAGACTAATCTTTTCAGTTGCAATGATTATTCAGTTGGTTAATTAAAGAATTTTACAATATTTTGAGATATATCAATAAAATTTACTCCCTTCTATAATATTAATTTTATATTGTCATCATATATTTATTTTAGTGCTGAAATTAGCTTAGATTTCTTTAATTATATCCTTTCTGTACACTCGCCATGGAATTTAAAAGTTATGTTCTCATGCAAGATAAGGCTTTCTAGGACCAGGATAATTATGACTGCTTTGACCACTGGAGTATATCAAATATGTGGATAATTCTGTAAGGAAACTTTCCAAGATTTTTAATTTCTTTTTTTTTTTTAGGTGAAAGGATAGCCATGAAATTTTCATTTGTGGCATTTTAGATTAAAGTCTGGGAGACTATGTATGTATGCTTATGCGTGTATTGTTTGCTTGGCATTTGTTTATTTTAGTTAGTCTACAGATTAGATAAATTTACCACTTGACCAAATTTTCAGAAAAGGTTTACATTATTGACAACTCTGCCATGTGATTCTTATTTTTAAGCCACAGTTGGAAAACACCTACTTTCTGAACTAGATTCCTGCAGCTCTGAATTCCATTAAAGAATGTGTTTAGAAGTTTCCTAACTTTCTCTCCAGGGGATTATTAAATTGTGTTTATTATCATTACCATAATATATATCAATTAAAAATCTATGCCTCTATAAAAGGCCATTTGAGAAATCACAGGCTTATTTATATTATATAAAAAAGGAAAAATATTTTTAAATATTAAACTTTTGATATATGGATAATAACTGCATACTAGTTATAGAGGAACAATTTAAAACTGACCCATGCAAGCAAGTATAGGACTACTAAACAGTGTCCTTGAAAACAATACACAAGATCTTTGTTCATTTATTTATTTACTTATTTATTAAATGTGTTTGTTTTCTCTTGCTAAAAAAATAAGACTTTACTAAAACCTAAACTTACCAGATGTAGAAGCCCTAGGTCTGTCATAATCTATATTTCTCACAATAAGGCAGAAAAATCCAATATTATTGGGTCTAATTGGCCAAAATACTAAGCTCCCAAGGGGAGCTTTTCTCCTCCATTTTCTAATTTTACAGCTTTTTTTTTTTTTTGCACTGAGCTCGGCTGTTGCTAATTTGTAGTGAGCACAACATCTGTGAACTTGGTAAGTCTTCTGAATAATGCCGTATCTGTGGCATGATCCCCACATTTCAAGTAATATTCACATAAGCTAAGAATAAAAGTAATTTATCCTTTTGTGTGGAACAGGTGCTTCTGGAATGACTTTCAGTAAGTCATGCTTCCAGGGTTTGATTCCCACAGCTGTGAGAGTATGTCCCAAGCAGCTGACAGATTGCTTATCCACTAAATTAACATTTGTCACTTTAAATAATGCAAACATTTTTCCAGTGTCTCCAGATGATTACATTTACATCATTTTGAATGTTCATTATACAAATATGTCGTCCTAGCTTTACCTTAAATATTACCTAAGCCAGGCTTCCCTGGTGGTGCAGTGGTTAAGAATCCACCTGCCAATGCAGGGGACACGGGTTCGAGCCCTGGTCCTCGATGATCCCACATGCCGCGGAGCAACTAAGCCCGTGCATCACAATTACTGAGCCCGCATGCCTAGAGCCTGTGCTCCGAAACAAGAGAAGCCACCGCAATGAGAAGCCCGTGCACCGCAACGAAGAGCAGCCCCCGCTCGCTGCAACGAGAAAAACCCGCACGCAGCAATGAAGACCCAACGCAGTCAAAAATAAATAAATAAATTTTAAAAAAAAATTACCTAAGCCACTCTTTGTAACATGGAAGCTACCGAAGCAAACTAAAGAATATTTTGTGTCATTCTAAAAGTCGGTTTCCATTCCAGTAATGTAAAAATGGCAGATGAGAATTGTATTGTTTATTTATTTTTTTTTTATTTTAATAGCTTTGAACACTCACAAGGTCATATTTATTTGAGTTTGGCTCTTTGTTGGGGTCTAGAAATTTCAATGATGTTTTCCATTTCACTTTGAGCCTTACTTCTCTGATGTCCCATGCTTTCCCTAGCAGAGGCAAAACAACAGTGATCTAATATTTAGAAGAAGTGACATTTAAGGAAATATTTATTGCACATTTACAATAGATCAAGCATACATAGTTCAATATCTATACACCATCCTAACTCAGTCTTTCTATCTGTAACTCTCCCTAAAAATCTCGCCCTAATATTCTATCTTTATCCTCTGCAGGAGACCCAATCAGCGGTGTTATATGTACTCAGCCCTCACTCGTGTGAGGGGGCTAGAAATGCTGCGGAATTAGCCTCCCAAGTCACCTTCCCCAGCCGCAGTCCAGACTATGACCCATGGGTGTTGTTAAGTCTGGAAATAACCGAACTAAGACCCCCTGAAACCTTTTTGTGGTTTTAAGGGGAAGTAGTTCACTTCATCTGAAATATCCATTTTGTGAGCTCCTCTTCATTAATAATCAAATGAACAGAAAATTTTTCTTAGTACACACACACACACAAATAGACACATATCAGTTTAGAATCTCAGCGTTCCAGCAAAACAGCTTGTCCATAATGCAGCCAAGTTTTTCTAATCTAAAAATACATTTAGGGTCTCTCTTAACCTTATTCATTCTTTTGTTTTACACATCCTGTTACACCTTCTTTTGTTGTTATTAGCTGACCTCCAAGCCCACTACAAATTAGAAACTTCAAATTAGAATTCAGAGACATTCCGTTAATGATGAAAAAGCAAAAATATTCAAATTCAAAAATACAAAATAGAACAGAAAGTTTCAGAAAGCAGATTATTTTACAATACCATCATCTAAAACAAACATGGGTGCACCTAGGTCAGCCTAAAATTATATGAATTAATATTCATATTTTTGCTCTATAATATCAAGAAAATCTTCAGTGATGTTCAGAACCATTTTTGTAAGAAGTTAAAAACATTTCATTTATTTTTAAATGGCTAATAACAATGTTTTTCTCCAACAACCTATCCTGAAAAGTTATATAGCAGAACTCATTTCTAAAATTCAGAATAGCTAACGGTTTATTCCAGAGAAATATAATCTAAACTGAAATTTCAACAGTTGGGACCTTATGAAATGAATGTTTCCTTTAGTCATGCATAAAAATAAGGAGTAAAGCAAGCCACTTAATAAGGTAGATATTTACACTTCTTTAGAAAATAGGCTGTTCCAAATTCTTAAAAGAGTGTAATGAGAAAACATATTTTTCCTAATTTATATAACAGATTGCTATTTTTCCTAAAGGCCCACAAGTTTATAGTAAAATAAATAGGGCTTTTAAAACTCACTAAATAAATAAGTCAATAAAATATGCACATTAAGATAAAACAAAGTGTTTATCTGTAAACAGAATTATAACCGAGGAAAAAAGCAGGTAATTTCCATATGAAGCATATTTTTCTCTTTTGTTAATATATATACATGCTAGATCAGTCTAGCAGTGGCATTCAAAATCAAATAGCCTTCACAAATGCTACTGATATGAGTATTACATACACTGAGATAAAGATGTACAACTACACCCAGGAAGAATTAAATTTGGTTAGTGTAGACAGTTGTCCTTTTATTTTACTGAATATTAGCATCTTTAAGAATAAACATATATTACTTTTCTTACTTTTAACATAATTCAGTGACTAAATATTTTTGCAAATCTTATAGGTTTCTACAGATAGATCTGGGAAAACGTTTACTATAGTTTCTGAATCCTTACAGTAACTGAAGCAATACCGTTTTAATTATCCTCATAATTTTTAAATATTTTCCTAAGATAGAACCACCATAAAATGGGAAAAATTCTTCAACTGTTTGTTATAAACACATTTCATGATAAGAAAATACAGATTATGTGTTTACACATACAGATGTTGAAGTTTACATTTTCAGCTTTTGTTGAAATGAGGTGCATACTTGAAACAATTTTAAGTAAATTTATACATTTTATCTTTTGATATATTCAGTGAAAATCTGACAACTTTTGTTGTCATGTTTCTTTTTAATGTAGTGTACCTTTATTCAAGCTATTTGATTGTTTCATTTCCTTTTGAGATCCAGAGTAATTTCGCTCACTGGACCAGTGGACCAGTTACGGGAATCTTCCTCCTCTGTAAAATGAAAGAATTAGTTCTATGGCCTCCTTCATTTCTTCTAGTGCTATGATTCTGAGGTCCTTTGCCCAGATCTCAGTAAGTCTTGAATCGGAACTTCCCTGCACTCTTTGTGCCGTCACCTGTCACCTGGACTCTTTTCTTCATCTTTACCCTTTGGAATCAGTGGACCCTTTCATGTACAGAGTCCCTCTTAATCCATTAAAAAACACCAAAAATACATCATTTTATACATCTTAGGTCCTTATCTCTAAACTCCAAGGAGCAGAAACTATATCTAGTCCTAACTTGGTATTCTCCATTGTTCAGAGGATTAGCATTCTCTACAGTTTTTAGCACAACGCTTTGCAGAGACAGGCAAATAATACATACAATGAATACATACGCATTTATTGGTTTAATTGCTTGGTTGTTAATTATGTTACAGATAACAAGTTGCTTCCTTATAAATTCTTCAAAAACAAAACAAATATATTAACTGTGCAAATCTGAAAATTATTTGTTTTAAAGCATTCCAAATGGTTTTAGGCACAGTTTTTATTTCTTTCATTGAATATTGCTAGAAATAGACCTAGAATAAGTCCTGAAATGTAGCTGTAACTTTCCTCCAATTTTTCGTATAGAAATTATGCATAGATACATAGCAATACTGCTCTTCAGCAGACTCAAAGACTTTAAAAACAGTTTCAGTGACATTTTTTTCAGCTGTTTTGATTTATTTATTTTTTTTCAAAATCAGTGGAAACAAAATAAGATAATACCCACAATACAAAACAGGTTTCATCACGTTTCTGGTCCTTCAAATACAGAAAGGGAAAAGCAAAATTGTCTTTGTATCATGCAGGAAAATTTTCTTTTAGTAGTTTGCAAGTAATTTAGGAAATATATGCTCCACTAGTAGTATGATAGATCTGGTTGCCTGGGATAAGGTGCAATATTTAAAATTTATTTATGCTTCACTCACTTTAAACAATTATTTGGATTTCAGAGAATAGAAAGCAGAAAAGGGACTGTTTATCACCAATTATGCAATCTTTTAATTAAGCAAGAAATAATAAATAGTAAAATCTATTTTATTTTCCTGTCCAGTGATTCTCAAAATTTAGTACATGCAAGAAACCCAGGAGTCAGGGTGACAAATTCTGAGGAATGACTCTGTGTTTACACATTGGAAGTCTCTGAATGTAAGGGCCCAGGAATATGCATTTTGAGAATGACTTAAGGCAATTATGAGCCAATGAGGATTCAGATCAACCTTCAAACTTGCTCTTGAAGTTCCCTCAGGATGAGACAGTCATGGTTCAGGGCACAGAATCGACACACAAGAAACACTTGATGTATTGTGGTCTAAATATTATAGACCTACAAATCATGTTGAAATTCTAAAACTATAACTTTGTTCACATCTGTTAAACACATATACTCTCTTTATATTTAACTATTAAAAAAGTGATGGGGCTTCCCTGGTGGCGCAGTGGTTGAAAATCTGCCTGCCAATGCAGGGGACACGGGTTCGAGCCCTGGTCTGGGAAGATCCCACATGCCGCGGAGCAACTGGGCCCATGAGCCACAATTACTGAGCCTGCGCGTCTGGAGCCTGTGCTCCGCAACAAGAGAGGCCACGATAGTGAGAGGCCCGCGCACCGCGATGAAGAGTGGCCCCCACTTGCTGCAACTAGAGAAAGCCCTCGCACAGAAACGAAGACCCAACACAGCCATAAATAAATAAATAAATAAAATTAAAAAAACAAAACAAAATAGTATAGGAGCTTCCATGTCCTGGCTATTAAAAAAAAAAAAAAAAGTGATGATACTTGTTCTTATGTAAACACTAATGAATTTTAATTTAACAATGTAAGTGACACATACACTGATTTCTAGTGAAAACTGTTATTTTAATTAAAAGAATGACAGTCCTTTTTCCTTTTTTTCTATCCATTATCCCTATCCGTCATTCTCAGAGTAGATTCATATATAAGTTGTATATAATTCAGTCATTCTATTCAGTTATCATTATCATTAGCTATTTAATTAAAACTTCTTCTACGTAGTCACATAATATAGGACCCACCAATTGTGAATCATCGTGAGCAACATTTCATCAAAGTGACACTGCCCGCCAAAATAATAAATATTTAGACAAAATTTAAAGAGCTTGATTAGTGCTAATTCATTGCTAATTAATTCTGAGTCTTACTTCCTGTAGGTCTACATTTTTCTGATCATGAGTAATTACATATAATTATACACAGAGAGAAAAAGCTATTTTTAATGTTTACTTTTATGTTTTCTTGAAATGTATGCACCACTGCAAATTATTACATTGCTTATTTTTAAATTTCTGTTTTCTATTATGCAAAATACTTATGTTATAATAAATGACAAAAAAGTCCATATGTATGTCATTCTCTCTTTTTTCTTTTTTTGTCTTCAAAGTAAATTTTTGAGCTTGGAGACATCCCCTCATTCCTTGGACTGAAAAATTCTTACATCTAAACAAGGACATAATTGCTTTGAACTAGTTATCTTCAAACCCACCCCAAATGCCATTTTGTAAATTAATGCCAGGATATTGGAATTGTGAAACATCCATCAGCTTAGTGTTTTGTTCATTCATTCACCCAGCCAGCAGCAACTAGATGCCAGGTTCTACATTTAAAGAACGGATGACACAAGAGCTAAACTGAGTAGCAAAGACTGTTTAAAGGTCTTAATTGTTTTACATGTACACACCGATAACCAGGTAAACAAAACAAAACAAAAAACAAACAAACAAAATATCATTCTGCTCCAGGACTAAACAAGCTACTGAATTCAAAATCCCCTCAAAATTGCTTCTTTAGAAATGTAAAACCCATTCATTTATTCATTCATTCAACACATACACATAAAGTTTTTATTTTATACCAGGTTCTACGGAAGGCCCTGGAGATATATAATAAGACAGTGACTGTCTAGAAGGAGCCCAAGCCTAATGAAGACAAAATATATGGAAACCATTAATATATATTTTATCAGTCAATAATGATAAATACAGCTCTGACACTCTAGTAAAGTATATATATTGGATATGATGGTAATTAAACTATTTATGGAATATTGATGTTATTTGTTATAGATACAAAGTGACACAAAACCAACGTCCCAAGAGTTTAATTGTCTAGCTGGGAACACATACACACACACACACACACACACACACACACACACACTCACATGTGATACTTAAAAATAAATAAGAGTGAAAGGGGTGAAAGTATAGGAAGTTAAATTTTTTGACTGAGTAACTTGTGCAAAGCATGAATTAGTTTATGTAATTCATATTTAATCATAATCGATTTAGTAAATATGGCAATATTGGTAAATATTTTAAGATGAGAAAAGTGAGATTTAGAGAAGTCAAGTAGCTTCTGCAGTAACTAAGACAATCATAGTTCAAACACAAGTCTGTCTGGCTGATTATCACAGCTGTGCTCTCCATCATTATGCACTATGTTACATTAACTATCATTATGCACTATGTTACTTAATGTGAGTTAGAATAAATAAAGATATCACGTGATGCCGTAAAAGTTTCTGTAGGATTTCATGGTTTTTTTCACGTGGGATTTGAAGTTGCAGTAGACATGAAAGTGATAGGATGTGAGTCAAAATCTGAAAGATGAATGTGATTTGAAATAACCAATGTGGCAGATATATAATATAATGTAGTTATGGTATTCTTTGAGGATTGAGTATAATTAATGAAACAGCTATTTATGCATAGAGAGGACACTTAATCCACGGAGGAATGAACATTTGGAAAATAACGAAGAGTTTGGTTTTCCAAAACATTGAATTTTGAACTTTTATGTGCTTAAGATGCACGGATCAAATGTTAAAAATGCAAATTCCTCAGAATTTCCGAAGTCCTACTCATTAGCATCTCTGAGAGTGAGATCCTGGAATCATTATTTTAATAAGCTCCATAGATGCTTTTGATCCAGGTACTTTCAAGACTATACTTTGTGAAACATTAACTTAAAAGGGAATGATAATATATACACATAGTGAGAAATGACAGATGAGATAGATACATAATAGACGAAAAGAAGAAAGGAAAGAAAAGAAAGAAAGAAAGAAAAAAGATGACAGATGAAGTCATTGATTCTTGACACAAATTTTAGGGGATAGGAAGCCTTAAAATTTTTTTATAATGGGATTTGCAAGGTAATGTGTTTTAAATGCTATTGAAGGTAATCATATAAACCTCTATATGATGTAAGTACTAACTAAAAAAGACATAGGGCTTTCTATTTCTTTCCTAAGACATGTGAAATCTATAATAATAATAATAGCAGCTAACTTTTAATTAGCTCTTAATTTGTGTCATGTACTATTCAGAGTGCTTTATAAGTAAATTATTTAAGATCAGAGTGATCCAATAAATGTGTCATTATTATCTCTGTTTTAAATAATAGGCAATAAGAACAAGAAGCTGGGTGACTTGACCCAAAACCATCAGAAAGTAACATAGCTGGATACAGAGCCCACAGTCTTATTCAACATGATGTACCGATATGGTGATTTCAACTTATTTTTATTATAAAGATTCAAATAAACCTGTAGTGAAATTTTTCAGTTAATTTATTTTTCATTCAGTAAGTACTTTCCAAATATTTATAGCATTTCCCTTAATGCTAGAAAAGTTTTAAAGATTATTTTTGAGTATAAAGTGTCACTATAGAAATCATTTCAGATCTATGTGACATATACCTTAGCCATTTACTTTACTTCCATCCATCTTTGTCTTCAATGTATAGAAATGTGGAAAAATAATGTAAATTCACTTAAATGAGTGGAAAAACCCATAACCAGTGTCAAATGTCAAGTGAATTAGAAAAACTGAATGAGTAATGATGAAGTATATATAATTCTGCTGATGGTGTGGATTTACAGATACATATGTGACATTTGTTCCACAAAAGAAAGACAGAGACAAGTGAACTGTTTTAAACACATTAAGTATATCTTTGCAGAATTTATGAAAACTTTTCTTAAAATAGGTTAGTTGGGTTGGTATATTTACACCTTTACACAGCACATATCCCAGAAGGACCAATTCAACACAGAAATGGTAGGTCCCTAACTACTCACAGTAAATCTTCTCTTCTGAAAAACAAAAGCAAAAAAAAAAAAAAAACCCAAATGCATACTCTATCTCAACAAATAAAAATATAAACAAAACACAGATATACAGAATAAATTAAAAAGCTTAAGGTAGAAATCATTTCTCATATGACATTTTAAAACTTTAAAATTTATATTCATTGGCGTGTCTAAGGCCAACAACCAAAAGTTGAAGTGTGTTTTTTGTATTAAATTAGTGGAAAATTTTAAAAGTTATTGGTCAAGAATAATTATACATTTGAGACATAATATGTTTAATGAAATGGAGTTTGCTGATGAAATTGTGCTGGTTGGAAAGATTTCAAATATACTACCTGCTAGATGAGTGAATCTAAGCATAACCTTCTATTTCAGATGTTTTATATAGAGCTATATAAAACATAATTAGAATGTAATTTATATAGTTGTTCTCAGCAGGAAATGTAATAATTCAGGTAGAAAAGTTCTGATCATGGTTAAGGTCTCCAAAATTATCTATTTTCATCATTATTATCGCTGGAAAAAAATAATAAAATAAGATTTCAAAACTTAAAACTCATAGATAACTCTTCATCTTAATATTTAAATTAATAAAAGAAGGAACCAACTTATAAGTATTTTAAAATTATAAAACCCCAAAACATAAAACTTCTAGAAGAAAATAAAAGCAAAACTCTTTATGACCTTGGAGTGGCCAATGATTCTCAAATAGAAAGTTTCTCAAGGAGAAAACAAAAGCACAGAGTATAAAAGAAAATTTTAGTACAGTGAAGTTCATCAAAACTAAAAACTGGCTCTTCACAGTTCACAAATTAAATGAAAAAGCAAGTCACAGACTGGGAGAAAACCTTCACTACATGCATATATGCCAAAGGACTTCTGTTGAGAACACTTGCAAGTCAATAATAAAAAGATAAATCAACTCAATATGAGAAATAGACAAAAGAATTAACAGACTATTCACAAATGAACATGAAGAATGGTAAACAAGCACATCAAAAGATGCTTAACATAAATAACATCAAAAGATGCTTAACATAAATAACATTAACATTTTATTAAAGAAATGCAAATCAAAAGCATAATAAAAAACATCCCTATAAACCCATTATACTGGTTAAGATTTTAAAAAAACAGACCATCCAAAGTGTTACTGTAGATGTGGAGGAAATTAAATTCTCATATACTGTTGGTGGGAATATAAAATGATACAAGTAATTTGGAAAATCCTTTGGCATTTTTTTTTTTGAAAAGTGAAACTTAAACCTATCATATGATCCACCAGAAACATATCATACTCTTGTCTTTATTCATCACCTTATTTCTTTATTATCCTATGATTGTTTTCTGTGCATTCGGCTAAAAAATAAACAAACAAGCAAGTAGAACCCATAAAACTCTCTTTTTCCTATCAGGACTGATACCCTAACTGCTGAGCGCACTCAGTCTCTCAAACTCAGCTTTGCTGGAGAAATATCTGGCAGTCTATTTGTTTCAGATCAACATTTTGGTGGCCCTGTACGGGACCAGAGAAGACACCTGATGGCCCCAGGACTGGTGAACAAACAGGTGTGGTAGCCATAACTGAGCACATTGTCCCTCGCTGCTTCTCTTGCCAACCCTGGAGTTTGAAGATCTGTCTCCTAGATTCCAGTTTATGCCCTCTTGGTGTTTGAAGCTCTCCTGGCTTTCTTCATGATCTGTTTTAGGGTTTGCCCTTTCTGGTTAAGGCCTTGTCCTATTTGCAAGAATTCATTTGGCACTTTGGTCTGATTTTGAGATCAGACTGTTTCAACTGTAACTGGCTAAGAAACCTTCTGCCCATTCCTTGGGGAACAGGGGTAGTTTCGCCAAAACTGTGCTATTTTTCACCCTTCAGCCCATTTCTTTGGAGTATGGATTGTTCTATGGGAACTGGTTGAGAAGACTTTGGCCTGGCTCCTTGGGAACAAGTTGTTCTCTCAGAACAGGCTGGTATTAAGCTTGTAGGTTGTTTGAACAATTTGGATTGCAAGCTGTTTGAATTGAGCTGTTTGAGCTGTTAGCTATTTAGCTGTTTGAAAATTGTTCTTTTACCCTAGAGCAAAACCTCTGAGAAATGAGATCCCAGTTATTTAAATATTTTAAGGGTGACCCCCTACAGGGACTCCAGTTGATTTTATTTTTAAAAATAATGGTCCTTCCCAATGAGCACTTCTAACTAAATGGACCAACCTGACCAAAGGCAATTTGGAATATCAAAGGCCATTATTGAGAACTTTTGATATCCCCAAAGTTAATTTCCTTAAAACCACTGGACTACAGTAGCTCAAAAATTTCCAGAAGTGTGTGGAATGCTTATATCGATTGGTACTTTGAGGCTTCCCAAAGTCATCAGGAGTCTAAAATTGCCTCTCTGAAAAATAAGATTTTAAGATTAACTGAGGCAAACAAAGGATTAAAAAAAGATAAAATGGCTCCTACAGCCACAGGCTCTTCCTCTTTGCCTTTTCGTCTCAGGCTCCTGCACTGGTGCTATCTCGTCTTTCCCCCTTAGCTCCTCCTGGCCACACTCTGCCTCTGGAGCTATCTTCTTCCTTCTCTTCCACACTGCCTATGCTTCCACTACACTCTCAATTCCCCCATACTAGTGCTCTCGCCAAACTTTCCTTTTTCTCTGAATCTCACCCCTCTCCCTTTTCCCCTGAACTTGCCAGATGCTGTCCCTTTAAAATTAAGCCTTCTGAAAATCCAGAGGCTAAACTCTTAGTTTCTTATCCTCCCTGGATTAAAGCTGAGCTGCGAGCCATACTCAAGGACTTTCCCAAAGTAACCGAAGATCCTTACAGATTTGTTGAGGAATTTAATATCATCATTCATATTTATCAACCTGGTTTCTCCGACTTATATCAGCTAGTTCATATGGTTGTTGGTGAAGGCCAGTCCCAGCATTCGATGAAAACCACTAATTGGGAAAATCCTGAAAGGTCTCCAGAAATAAAACCAGGAGACCAGCCTGCTGACTTATTATATGAAAAGGTTGGGGCAATTGCCAGGCAACTTTATTGAGCAATTCTAGGGCTTTTTCAAAGACTATTGATTGGAACAAAAATTAAAATATTTGGGTCACATGAGCAGAGAGGAAGTGTTGCACAAGGAAAGCATTGTCTATATGGGACGCTGTTGATTGGGCAAGTAAAAGGAGAATAGCAGAGGGACCACTGAGACTTTCAAAATGGAGGAAATCAATGTCCTTTCAAGTAAGGGAAATGCTGGATCAGAAAACAGGCTAGACTGGGTTGAAGAGAGAGAAAACACAAAGAACAGTGTTAAAAAAAAAAAAAAAAGGCAGTGTAAAAACCTTGAATAAATTCTGTCATATAAAGAACAGAGAAATAGGACAAAATTGGAATCTAGGAATGGTTGGGTCTTCTTTCTATTTCTATTTTAAATTGGGAGATACTAGAGCATGCAGGAATTGATGTACAGACAGAAGGACATCACTGATACAGGAGAGAGTGCAACCTAAAGAAAAATATCCTAAAAATGGCTAAAGAGGTTCACAAGTGGTGGGCTTAATTCACTTTTGATTCAAAATGGAGACTCACTGTAAAAGAAAAGATCCTAAAGATGATAGGGGCAAATAAGTATTACATTATATTATGTTTATTGTTGTTTGAAGAGGAGATTGTTTCCCCTGATGGAAATATGTGTGAATATGGTGAATTCATTCTTGGGAGAAAATGTTTGGGACATCTGTGGACTTCAGTAAATCTGAAAACACTGGCGTGTGAGTAACAGAATACTCAAAAAATGTTATAAACAATGCATTATCTTACATTACATGAATTTACTATCTTACTTTAAAAGAAATATGAAGATAGATGGTTCCAATTGGTTGATTTAGTAGTATATACACTGATCACCTCAAAAATCCCTTCCTCTTTGTGCCTTCCTATTGCCATTGCTAGTACATTCTCTCTCAACACATGGTCACAGGGTAGATGCAACCACTGCAGGCATAACTTTCTCAAATTCTTTTTGTCAGATGAGCTGAGGAATTTCACCTTAATATGTTTCTCTTGTATTAGAAGGAAAATTTTCTCCTAAATTGTTTCATCAAATATCCCAGTACATTTCATTCTTCAGAGTTTAATGATATCCTTACGCTTCAACCAGTCATGGAAAAGGGGGAATAAGATTATGTACTATGACTGCATTAGAAGATTCTGGGCCCAACTTCCCAGAGCATTGTGGTATCTCATTTTTAAAATGAAGGTACTGTGAGTAAATCAGAAGAGGAGGATGGCTCTTAAATAGACAGCTAATAAATAGTTCTACAATACGTAAAATGGAGAAAATAAGAAAAGTGTAAAATCACATTTTGTCAGGAATGCTTCCTTTAATTGTTAAGCAATTTTGCATGCATATTTGCAAACATAAGTTGAAAATAAATCCAGGTTAGAGTCACTTTTCAAATTATCCAAATTTGTAATTTTAAGAGTTTTTCAAAATATTTGTACTTATGGACCTATAGCATCATAGTTTTGAACTGCTTCAAATATTCTAGAAGACTTAGGATTTTTCATCTTAGTCCCATTCTCAGAACAGGCCTACAAAAAGTAACTCCTCAATCAAGCAATAATCAACATGATCTCAAAGGCATTGCTTTTTCCATACCTCCCTCTTACATTCAACATCATCTTTTGTGACATGGAAATGCATTTGTCCCTTGATCAAAGAGAATTTTGAGAAGTTTTATAAATTGAAAACTGAAGAAATTTTTATGATATATCACAATGAAGAGATTAAAGAACATCTTATATTTTGTTTCTTCCTATATATTTATAATGTAAAAGAATCAGTTTTATGTAAATGAAATAGGCTCAACTTTGCTGTTTTATACTTTCCTAGAAACAGTTTACAAGTTCATTTTTATTAATACAAATAAATTAATATCACATGGGACATGACTTAAAGTTCCTTTGGCTACTTAAAGAATGATAAAGATCATCAGCACCACTAGTAAATACTTTTTAGAGAGAATATCAGAGTAAAAGCATAGAGTTATTTTTGAGATGCCAATATTTAAGAAAACCATGATTTCATAATAACCAAGATTATAATACAGGTATAGGCTTCGGTATAGAAGTGACCTAAAAACATCAATTCATTGAAGATATAATATTTAGAATCCGGATTTTATTTATGATGAAATTAACCAGACACCAATTCCCTACCTGACCAGAAACTAGAAGCCCTGAGAGGAAACTCAGTGGAATCTAAATTTAGGTTGTAAAAAGTTTACAAACCTTGCTTACCTTGAGGTGCAAGGGACATAAATTTAAGGACTGACAACATAAGGTGGTCACAATGGCCACTTTTATAATGGAGATCACTGAATATTTCCTGGCACTCTACGAGACAATGTACTTTAATGTAGATTATATTGATTTACCCTAAGATAACTCTTTCCTCTTACCTTGCATTAACTTGGAGCAAATCAATACAATCTGCATTTCAATACTTTGTTTTACTGACTTCTTAATAGAGATGGTTTGAAAAATTTGATTAGAGGACAATATGCCCACACCTGCTAATAACTGAGCTGCATCCAGGTACGAAACTGGAAAGCAAATAAATCACTTTATTTTTAAATCCACCAAACAATTAATGCTTCTATATTCTAGAAACTTTACTGACAATGATGTGACCTTGCTAACTTTGCCATAATGTCTAAAAAGCCCTGCTTAAAAGCATTCATCTCTCACTATTAAGGCTATATATTATATGATTACATTAAAATATAAGCAGTGAAAAATACTGCTGATATATGTAAGACAAATTCATCAGGTCTCTCGTTTTTTAAATTGTTTTTAGTGATCACAATATTTCCATGACTACAGACATTATTATTTAAGAGTTAGTGGTAAAAGTGATTCTTAATCCACTGTTTTGTGAAAGTTTTGGACCACTCCTCTCCCATAGTTGTCTGTTATCCATAGAGATTCAAAGTTTAAAGGCAATGACCAGGTGTACTGATGATTCTACTGCCATTGTTGCTATACTGACCAAGGTTTAATGCATTACAAATCTGAAAAATAAATCAAAGAAGGACACTAGGGCAACACAAGTCCACCACAAAAGACATCTGTAAGAATCAGTATAAAAGGCTTATATTAATATAGGTCAATACAAAGGGAGTTGTTAACAGCATTATTTTTGTTATGTTCCTATTACATTTGAGTACAAAAAGTCACATGAGGAAGACTATGAAGCTGAGATTTTACTATTTGATGTAATTTATTTAAGAATTATATATCAATAAATGGATAATTTATACAGAGAGAGAAGAAAGAGATTGTCTCTGTCTTCCTGTATCAGTGAGAGTTAAAGTAACTTGTTTCTATGATAAAGATACTTAATAAACCTTTAAGATATTTTTGGATTAGTGCAGTATGATGGCATAAAAATTAACTACATTTACTATGACCCTTCATCGTAGTAAATGTAGTTACTTCATCAACTTTTCTAATTTTTCACATCTTTGAATATTCAGCTCAACCCCTAGCTCTTTTTCTCAAATCCGTATGCATACTTACCTTCTTCAGATTCATCTTACATTTATTGTACATGATTATATTATTTTGAATTTTATTTATTATGTAATCATTTCTTCCCAGGGAGATTCTAAGCATATACACATACACACACACACATTTTCTATATTATATATTACTGGGCTTGTTCCACAGCAGGACTTATAATTACCTACAACTTGATAAAAATCTAATAAACTGTAATTCTAACACTTCTAGTCTCCTGATCAATAAGTCCAAATCATAGGGATATTTGTAAGAACATTTCAAAATCTATTTTTATGAACTTCAAAAATAGACATTTATAAGAACATTTGCAATTGACATTCATAAGAAGACTCACCAGGGCATTTTAAAGTACATTTATAAGACCACTGACAGTTAAAAATAATTTTTAAGACAAAAGATATGTTTTTTATTAAGTGATTTCGTTAAAATTTAATACATGCAACTAGTCAGGTATATGTGAATAATCAAAAGGTGTGGTAAATAATCAAAAAGGAGTTTTCTGCATATTCAAGTTTGATTTTAGCTTTGCATAAAAAAATGCAGTATTATCTTTACTTTTAGAATAATTTCTTACGGTTTTGGTCAAAATGAAATGTGCAACTATATATATCCTGAGGTAGTTTGGAATGACCTGTTGTAATTAGGATGGTTAAAAATATATCTACTGATTTTCATTTAAACCTCATGCACTGATTAACTCTTAATTTGATTACAATGATTAAAATTAGTCTTAAAGTTTGATATTTCAGAAATTTGATTTATGAGTGATTGAACTTTAAGGATATGACACCCAAGAACCTGTCTCACAAGAGACAAATTTATAGTCAAAATGTTAAGGGGTTACTTTACAGAAGAATTTCGTATTCCATATTGTCTGTAAGGAAAAGAAAATCTTAGAAAATTTGGAAGAGAAAGGAATATTTATAGTTTGATAATGGCTACATCCCCCAAATATTCAGTAAACATTACACTTAATGGAAAAACTTCAGACATATCCACTTTAAAATCAGGAAAACACATGGATCTTTGATCCTGCTTCTATTGTTTAAAATAATACACTCCAATGCTATAAGGTAGTAGAAAAAAAAAAAAAGAATTGGTGGGAGGAGATTAAGCTCTCATTACTTGAAGATAATATCATGATCACTGTGAAAAACCTAACGAAATCAACCATCTGCTCAAGTGGTTGAGAGATTATGGTAATATTTGGTCAAATGTAACATGAATTTTTCCACACCAGCAATAAGCAATTAGAAAGTACAGTAACACCTGCCAGAGTATGGTAAATATGACACAAAATATAAATTATATATAATATTGAAAACAATATCGCCTTATTACCAGTTAATAAAATACCCTGACCAATCTGAGCAGGAAGGATTCAGCTGCCTGGTGTAAATGTCTTGACATCATCAGTGGGAAGTTGTCTACTCTTGCTTCAACTTTGATAAGGATGACTCTTCATGCTGTGATATTCAGTCCCTTCCAACAAAGAACAACAGCAGTTGAAGAAATGTCCACCTGGCTGTTACCTATATTTTGATCCAAATCCAGGAAAATTGGGAAGAAGAATAGTAATGACTCAGGAACACACTGTCTACCTCCCTCGAGTTGCCTAACATTTCTCTAGAGACAGTCCCATCTCTTTCTTGTTCCCTTCCTTCTTGTAAAAAATAATAACTGTGATTATTTTTATCTCACTCCTGTTTGTAAATGGAGATTGATAGGAGTATAATGAAAGCCAATCACTTAATGTCCTAGATTGGAATTAGGTGCATTACCATACAGTTGTACTGTATTATAGAATATTCATATATATCTCAAAATAGTAATGAAAGCTCTAACATCTTAGAATAACTGAAAAAGGAGTTTTCAGTATCTTATTTGCAAATGATATAAGTGATAAGGAGTTAATATCCAAAATATATAAACACCTCATACAACTCAATATCAAAAAACCGAACAACCCAATAAAAAAAAAAAAAAAATGGGCAGAAGACCAGAACAGACATTTTTCCAAAGAAGATATACAAATGTCCACAGGCACATTGAAAAGATAGTCAATATCACTAATCATCATAGAAATGCAAATCAAAACCACAATAAAACAGAAACGACTCACAGATATAGTGAACAAAGTAGTAGTTACCAGTGGGGAGTGAGAAGCAGGAAGGGGCAATATAGGGCTAGGGAATTAAGAGATATAAACTACTTTGTATACAATAGATAAGCAAAAAGGATATATTGTGCAGCACAAGGAAATATATCTATTATTTTGTAATAACTTTAAATGAAGTATAACCTATAAAAATACTGACTCACTACGTTACACCCCTGAAACTAATATTGTAAATCAACTATACTTCAATAAAAAATATTCTAAGGGCAATTGCTTATCGAGGTGATTTTTGACCACCCAAGTTTTAAGCAAGACTTTAAAACTTGCTGACAACTCTGTACAAAACTTCCATCCTATTAGGAACACATATTATGTGTGTATAAATAAGATAACATGTCCTGAAGATATACTAATTTTTCAAATATATATTTTTTTGGATAACCAAGGAAAATTGTGGAATAGCTACCCTGGTGTACTTCATGAAATAAGGATTGTTTAGCATTGAGTGGAACCATGTATAAAAACCTCCACAATTAGATTCATTGATTGTAGACTCCTGTTATCTTTTCATACTTAATATTGGTTTAAACTGCTAATCAGGAGAATTGACAGTAGATTTCCTAATTTGAGTTCAAATGTTGCTCATGAATTTCATAAAGCATTTTCCCTTTTCTTTCTTTTGAGCATACGTGAATATTATGTATTCATGAAAATTCAATAAATTTAACTTTAAAAATGTTCTTCATGAAACATTTTCATAAAAGATATGCTTTCATTAATTTTATGGATGGATGACCTGTTATATCCATATTATGAAGCTATGCATGAAATTCAACTATTCTATGAATAAATTTGACTCATGAGAAATACTGTTTAAAAGCCACAAAGAAGCACATACTGGTGACAATCATTGATGAATTTCTGAATTTTATTCTGTGTAATTGTTACTAATAAAACCTAATAAATTTGAATTTTAAAAATTTTATTTAGAAAAAGTAATGTTCAATATCATCAGGGAAATTTTATAATTATTAACTATATAAACAAATACCATAGTACTCTATTAAAAATTAGTTGAATAAATAAAAAGATTTAACATGCTAATGGATTAAATGGCTGATTAAACTAGTAACTAAATGCAATCCCAAGAAAATTTTTATTTTAAAAGTAAAGATCATTAAATAGATTATGTTTGAAAAAAGAAAAAGCATGATGAGGGCTCACCCTACTAAATATTAGCACACAGTAAGAAGCTACAGAATATAAATAAATGGTTCAGAATAGAAAAATAAGAGACAACCTATGTTTATATGACAATACAAGATAAAGAGTTCATCACAATCAATAAAGAAAAAATATGTTTCATTTTTAATCTTGAGAAAACTGGATCACTATTTAGAGAAAAAAATAAAACTAGTTCCTTATCTTACATTAAATAAAAATATAGACTCAAATTAGAGGACAAAATGTTGAGACTATCCTAATTAACTAGTCATAGGGAAGTACTTCTTAAACAGGAACCATGTAGCACAAATGGTAAGGCAGTTGTGAATTCATTCACATTAAATAAAATTGCCTTTGCAGGAAAGATAAGCAGAGTCAGGTTAACAGAGAGATAATTACCTGGAAGAAGATATTTGTGAAAAGCACAATTAGGACATAATATTTAACATATACAATATAAATAATTCCTGCAAATCAAGGAACAAAAATAGAAAAATGAACAAAAGATATGCATATGCAATACCAGACCTGGATATATATCCCAAAGTATCATTACTTAGGTTCATGAGAGGAAACAAAAATATTTTTCCCAATTCCCTTTGTAGTGGTAGAGAATTCATGCCAAGCCAGTATCAACCAATAGGGATACAAATATTTTGTTTCCTGATGCATGTAAACACTATGCATCAGGAAACAAAATCTCAATGTAGGTATACCTATGTGTGTGTTTGTGTTTGAAAGAAAGATATTTTGAGTAAAATAAGTAACAAAATAAGTAGCTGGAACAAGTAAGAAACAGAAAGAGATGTCCTTTGGCCACTCTACAGAGAGAGGATGGATCCCTGTCAAACATTTGGTTGCAGTGTCGAGACTGATGATGTATCCTCATGAGACTTTCAGGGGAAAACAGGGTGACTCTCAAGCTGGTCAAAAAGATGGCTTAAGAAAGCAGGAAAAGGAGACTAGTTGGAGTTTTTCTAGCGGTTATGAAGTGAGCTGGGGTGAGTGTTGCCATGCATGGGAAGGGACTTTATGATTTGAACCTCCCATCTGCACCAAAGGAGAGAACACTCATGCTTTCTTATCAGCTTATTCAGCTGTGCAGCAAAGGGAAAGGGGGAGGTGGAGCACCATAGCTGTCAGTAAAGATCAAAAAACAGACTCAGGCTCTATTATAAGATCTATAGCAGAATAGCACATATATACATGTAAACAGACACAGACACATAGACACACAGACACACATATAACAATATGCATCTCCCAAGGATAGTTACATGTTCAACACCTTCAAGTACACTGGAGTTGAAGCCTATATCGCTGGTGGGGAAACAAACTAACAATCTCAAAGATGCATGTTGAGCATGGAATGGAATAATAGGTATCATAATAAAAATAGCAACCATTGATTAAGCATATGCTGTATTTTAAGAGCATTAAATGTATTATCTTACTGAATCAACCTTTTGAATAATTCAAAGAAAACTGAGTCATATGAGGAACTATAAGATGGTACACTAGAATTTGGATAATTATCTCTGCCCATTCCAGGATCCCTTTCTAGTGCCTCAGTTATGACAGACATATTATGTGTTTCCCTTAGAAAATGTTTTACAAACCCTGACACATTTTTATCCATATCTCTTTATTTGAATGTTCATAACCTGTCACTGAAAAATGGTATGGTCTGTAGTAAGCTTAAAGATATGCCTAAGTGCTAGAAGCACGGATTATGATATAGAAAGAAACCTTGTTTAATATAAATATATATCCAGATGTAGCCATTATTTTTCCCTTAGCTATAATATCTTTGGTGAAATAGAGTAAGAACCTAACTGAAAGTTTCAATACATAGTGAAAATTTTTATACATTATTTCATGCTTCTACAACTAGGGCTTGACTGTAAAAAATTTAGAAAAAGTAAAAATAAGATTTGCAAAGTGAACATTTTTTCTGATTTTTTGTACTTCTCTCTACCTGAATTGTAAAATGCCCTGATACCTGTGTGAGTCCTTCCTTCACTCCCTAAGGGCCTCTGATCAAGTACTGGTTTCTAAGGGAAGTCTTAACACGTCACTCCATCTTAATCTGGCACTCCCTAAGCCCTTCTCCTTGCTTTTTCCCTCTCCTTAGTACTTATCAACATTTAGTTCATTACATATTTACTTGAATGCTTATTCATAGTCACTGGTCCTAAATTATGAGCTCTGATATTTTGTCAACCTTCAAATATATTTTCAGTGGTAAAAAGAACAGGATTAACCTCACTCAACTCGTCCTTTTGTTACCAGAGACCAGATATTGTTCCCTACAATGTTGTTCTGATTTTCCTGTCTTATGAAAATAAATAGTTTGTTCAGTAATTGGCTTGTGGAGAAGATACATTTAAGCTCCATCCCTGTTCATATTTTGATACATTAAAATTAATAATCTGTATGAATTTATATATTTTATAAGATATATTAGTGATCATATAACTTTGTATTTTAAAAACACATTACTGTTTTATAAATTGAATTTCTGTGTCAGGAAATTCCATGGATTCTAGCCTCAGGTGTGTTTAGTTCTCTTTATATACTTATTGCAATACTATAATTTTTTTTATTTGAATACATTTTATTCTTCATTTGGGATATCTTCAGAAGGGAAAGTTATTTTCCCTTTTTTTCTTAAAAAAACATAGTGGAAACTGTTGTCTGCCTAGATACATTCACCCCAGCTTCCCTGGAATTTTTTCATGACAGAATTTCTCATGAGTCTAACTTCCACTCTTTCCTCACAGCCATGAGCCTCAAGAAAGTCCAGCTGCTTTCCTAGCCAAAGGAGCTGGTTCCTCTTGGGTAGAAACCAACCTTATAATCTGTATAATATAAACTAATTCCCTGCCAGTGACTAGCTTAAGTGTTAGAATATTTTTGTCAATATTTATTGAGAAATTATTGGGGGCAAGGAATGACTTCTGGGAATTTTTTTTCTGGTTTTGCTCCTAACAAGCACATGAGGGATAAATGGCCTCTTTTATGCCTCTGAACACTGTTGTATCTGGATGCAAGAACTGAAACTGCTGTTGCCATTAAATGACCAGAATGAGACATAGCCTGAGGACAAAACAAACACAGGGAGCAGATCAGAACTAAAGGAAATGCAGAGAAGTGGATTTGGAGCCTTGCTCATACCATGCTTGGAGACACCATATATTTGAAACTTCTTATTATGTGATACATTTCCTATTATTTACTGAATAGAGATAATGTTTACTACTTGAATCCAAAAACATTCTAACTGATATAAAGCATAAAATATATCAATGAGATGTATATATATAGGCAGATATATAGGCAGAACACTCTGATATAAATCATGGTAATATTCTTTGGATCTGTCTCCTAAGACGAAATAAATAAAAGCAAAAATAAGCAAATGGGACCTAGTTAAACCTAAAAGCTTTTGCACAGCAAGGGAAACCATCGACAGAATTAAAAGAAATTTATGGAATGGGAAAAAATATTTGCAAATGATATGACTGACAAGGGGTTAATATATAAAATATACAAACAACTCATACAACTCAATATCAAAAAACAAAACAAAAACCCAATCAAAAAATAGGCAGAAGACCTGAATAGATATTTTTTCCAAAGAAGACATACAAATTCCTAACAATGGCTAACAATGGCTAACAGACACAAGAAAAGATGCTCAACATCTCTAATTATTAGAGAAATGCAAATCAAAACAATGAGATATTACCTCACACCTGTCAGAATGGCTATCATCAAAAAGCCTAAAAATAACAAGTGTTGGCAAAGGGAACCCTCATGCATTACAGGAGGGAATGTAAATTGGTACAGCCACTATGGAAAATACTATGGAGGTTCCTCAGGGAACTAAAAATAGAACTACCATATGATCCAACAATCCCACTCCTGGGTATATATTCAAAGAAAACTAAAAGATTAATTCAAAAAGATACATGCATCCCAATATTCATAGCAACACTATTTACAATAGCCAAGATATGAAAGTAACGCAAGAGTCCATCAAAAGATGAATGGATAAAGAAGATGTGAGATATATATATGTATATAAAATTTAAAAAGATTGAAATTTTGCCATTTGCAGCAATGTGGATGGACCTAGAGAATATTATGCTTAGAGAAATAAGTCAGACAGAGAAAGACAAATATAGTGTGATGTCACTTATACGTGGAATCTAAAAAAAAAATCCAAAGAAAGCATATAGCAAAACAGAAACAGACTCACTGATATAGAAAACAAACTAGCGGCTACCAGTGGGGAGTGGAAAAGGGGAAGGGGAATGTTAGGGGTACAGGAATGAGAAATACAAACTACTATGTAAAAAATAGATAAGCAACAAGGATATATTGTATAACACAGGATATTAGAGCAATTATCTTATAATAACTTTTAATGGAGTACAAATTGTAAAAATACTGAATCACTATGTTGTACACCTGAAACTAATATAATATTGCAAATCAGCTATACTTTAATTTAAAAAAATAAAATAAAAATTTAAAATTTATATATCTGTGAGATACCATAAATAATACATGTTAATAATATTAAAAAATAATGATAAATATTAATAGTAAAATGGATTTTTTGTTTGCTAATGTCAACTGTTGCTAATGATGTGAGGAAAATGATAATCTTGGACGTTGCTCCTTGGACTATAGATGAGTACAGCCATTTTGGAAGACAACTTATCCATAAGAGTAAAAATTTTAAATGCACCTAGATCCTGCAATTCCAATACTCATTGTCTGCCTTAAAGAAGTTATCACATACACACAGAAGACACACACAAGGCTATTCATTCCAACCTTGCTTTAATAGGAAAAAGTGAAAATATTCAAGATTTTTCATGATTAAGGGAATGGGTAGATAAAAGTGAATGATATTTTGAAAAACTATGTTATTCATTTTTGTTTACCTGCCCTCTTTACTCCAGTTCACCCAAAGCTTCTATCTCTTTGAAAAGAGTTAAAAAATAATGCAATCAGCAAACATAAAAAAAGATTATCTATCAGGAACAGAGTTTTTGAGAGAAAAATAATTCATTTACCTTTTTTTCTCCTCTTAGTTAAGGGTTTTGAAACCCAGTTTAGAGTTCTCCTCTAGTATGGAGAATAAACTCATTTCACATATGTCACCTCTGTCACTCTAAGACACTATCAGTGTTATCAGTGTTACACTGTCTTGGGGCAAGTAAAGGAATAACTGTTTCTTTTCTGGATAATGAAAATCTGGGAAAAAATCAAAACGAGAGAGATAGAAAAGTAAAATGGTGAGACAAGTATGAACAGAACTTCTCTCAGGACTCTGACCTAAGGAGGAAAAGAACGTGAGAGATGAGGGGTTGCTGAGACTTCTCCATCAGTATACCCTCCACCCCTCACGTATATAAAGAAGTGTCGTAGTGTGGGTATCATGTACCTAAGTGGCTACGTTCACTAGTCTGTGCATTATAGTCTGTCAGAGAGGGGGCCTTAGGGTTTGTTCTCCCATGTCACCCTCAGTCTCTTTGCATTGTGGACATGAAATTGAAAGTAAATGGACAGGCCATGGTGCCTACTTTAGCTGCAAGAGATGAACCTGCAAAAGGAGAAGCACTAGATCTCTGGGCCAATGGGCTGGAACGATGAAGTGGCTACACTCAGGGGTTGCACTGAGGAGGGCACATAGAAGGCAGAGTGCTGATGGCTCCTAAGGTGAGAGAAAACAGATTAAAACTTACCTCTTTCTTAAATTTCATTTATGAGTGTCTCCCAGGATCACAACACCGAGGTAGACAAGCAACAGTGCTCTAGAGACCAGACGAGGCACAGAATGGTATGCCCAGGGGCCGAATGTTTTCCTGTCTCTTGAGTTCAAAAGAGTTCACTCTTCCTCAATCTCCTCACTCCCCTGATAAAGTTGATTCGTATATCAGGACCCACACAAGGGCTGCTGCCCCAGTGGCCCAGCCCACGTCACTAAACTAAACCCGTCAGCCCGCACTTTTGGGGAATGCCTCACTGTCAAAGAAAGCTAACATACACTAATCACAATCCTCCAGTTCAGCTTTAGTTAGCTTACCTTAGAAAACTGGACCTGTTAACCTTATGAGGAAATCCCTGATCTCCCAGCCAATCATGCTGTTTCCCCACTGCCTCTTCTAATTCTCTGTAAAACTCGATCTTGTCCCAGATTCCTCTGGAAGAATGCTCCACTGCTTGTGAGGAACTGTATTCTCCCAATCCATAAGTTGTTTTCCCTTGAATAAAAGACATCAAACTCATCACTCAATTGTTTTAGTTTTGTCACTTGACACCCTCAAATCTGTTTTTCAAGAGCTGCTCAAGGAGTGGAGAGGATATCTCAGCAACTGATTTTATAAAACCAAAACAAAAACTGTCTAAAAGGCATTCTTAAGTTTTTGTCTAGGACTAACTTTTAACTGGATTGGGCAATTTCAGAAACTGAAAGAAAGTCATATCACATTTAGTTTATACACCAAAGAAATATTGTGAGGTAAGGATTCTGGAACAATTGCAAAGGGAGGCAGATCGTATGTACAGAGAAATATTGCTCTGATGCTGTTTGATGCATCTGATGCTGTTTCAGTGTTTATGACCTCCACTTCTTATTTCAGAAAGTTTAATTCAATAAATTTATAAGAAGAGTCAAGGCCAAGATTTAAGAAATATAACTTAAACTGCAAAGAACTTTTATGATATCATAAGATAATGAATTATTATGCATAATAGCAGACCTTGGGTAATTCTGTCTCATGTTTTAATTATTTTATTAGTTTATCTTTTACAATTATCATTCCTTTTCAGTTTAAAAAATATCTTTACACTGTTAGTGGGAATGTAAATTGATGAAGCCACTACAGAAAACAGTATAGTGATTCCTCAAAAAATTAAGAATAGAACTATCTTATGATCCAACTTTTCCACTTCTGTGGGTTTATCCAAAGAAGAAGAAAACACTAACTGGAAAAGCTATATGTACATCCATGTTCATAACAGCATTATCTACAATAGCCAAGATACGGAAACAACCTAAGTGCCCATCCATGGATGAATGGATAAAGACATGGCGTATATATACAATGGAATACTACTCAGCTATAAAAAAAAAAATAAATATTGCCATTTACAACAACATGAATGGATCTTGAGGGTATTATACTAAGTGAAATAAGTCAGATAAAGAAAAACAAATACTGTATAACTTTACTCATAGGTAGCGTTAAGTAAATAAATGAATAAATAAAGAATTCTTAATTCCAACCATGTTGGGAGCACCATAACCTACTGTGGAAATATGTCTTAACTAGTGTTATATATTTTGATTGTAAAAACTATTTTACAAAAATATTAAATGCTTACTCAAGATGTTTAGCTAGATTTGTTCATAAAATCAGTCATCTGTGGTTAATATAACTAAGATAATCTGTAGCATCCCCAAATTTTCAGAGATTGACACACTTTGAATATGTTTCAGCCAAAGTGCTTCTTAGTGGTCTTGATCCCATGAACTTTTCACTGAAATATAAGAAATTCCTTTCCTAGAAATTTCCTCTGGAACTTGATTTAGGAAAAAAAGTAGGTCAATGCCTTTGCTATTTGAACGATGACTCTTTTTAATTGAATCTAGCCAGAGATTTTTGAAAATGTTTGTATTATTTTCCTCCTCTATTTTTAGAAGTTTCCAAACTTACAGAAATGTTGACAGATGTTAAATATAATCACTCACATACTCTTCACTCTGGATTCATCAACTATTATCATTTTCCCACTTCATCTATCTAACTCCATGTTGGTATGCATGACATACATGTGTACATTAATATTAATAATGTTAATTTAAATATCAGGCCTTGTCTGTTTCTTTTAGCTTTTTCCTTTTGTTCTCTTTTGTCTATAGAAATTTATCTGCTTAAACCATCTCTATTTCTAAATCTCTAAAAATTACCTCTAAAAATTTTTGTCAATTTTTGTGAATGAAATTTTCCAAGATATTTGCTCATCTAGATTTTAAGTTAATTTTCAAATAGTAAAGATTGTTGGTATACTCTATTTAAATGGCTTTTCCTTTTTATTTATTATTCTGTAAAAATCCACTTTCCTTTTTTCTGTTAAAGATTAGGTAGTGGTTTGCCTATTTTTTTTTTCATTTTTTTTTGAAGAATCCATCTATCTATGTATCTATACACACACACACATATTTGTGTATTATGCACTACATAGTTACTGCTTTAATTTTAAGCTATATTATATACTATTTAGTTACTGCTTTTATTTCAAACTATTAACTTCTGCTTTATGTGTATCACTTTCCTCTTCTGTTTATTTGTTTACTAACATTTGCCAACTAATTTCTTTTGAGACTTTTTAAAATTTATTTTCCTTCTTTTCTTTTTATTGATATATGTTTCTATTGATAACACAGTACTATGGATTTTCTTTTACTCACTGCTTTAATTTTAACTCATAAATTTTGATAACAAATATTTTAATGATCAATTTTAACATAAAGACTGTATTTTGGGTTTGTATTTCTCTTTCACCCACGAGCTATTTAAGACTTTCAAACTCTCTAAGTAGAATGTTTGATATTAATTTCTAGTTTTTTGTATTGTGACCAGATTGCATTTGTAATATATCTGTATTTTGGAACTTGTTGAAGCTTTTTCAATTTTTTTTTTTTTTTTTTTTACATAGCATATGGTCAGTTTTCTAGGATGCTTCATGTGATCTTGAGAAGTATATTCTCTATTATCACCTTGGAAATTTTGATATACATGTCCCTTTATTTTGAGTTGTATTATCCTTACTTAATTTTTCCCCACTTGACCTGTCTTTGATTCAGTGATGTATTAGTCTTCTAATATTAGTGTATTTCTGTCTATTCCTTCTTTCATTTCTTATAGTTTCTGCTTTAATTAGGTGTTGCCTTGATAGTTTGTTTGGATGTTAAATGCCTGATTTGCCTTTTCTCTCCTGAGTGTCTTGAAAATGTTGCTCAACCTGCCCTTCTTTCTTACATTGCTATCAAGGATTCTGGTTACAGCCAAATTCTCTTTCACACAAGTGATTTCTCTGATAGAAAGTTCAGAGGATTTTTTTCTTTTAATGCTAAAGTCTGTTAATTTACGTGGGTAAAGCCTAGAAATTGATGGCTGTGAATCAGCTCACCCAGGTGCATATGGTTACTGTCAATGTATAGATTCAGGCTCTCTTTTATTTGGGGAAAATTTTCTTGGATTATAGTCTTAATGATTAGTTCTGTTTCATTTATTTTTCTTAGTCTTCACAAACTTTACTTAAATGCATGTTGGATCTTCCTGGACTTTCACTTCCATCATAGTTTCTCTGATCATTATTTTGTCTCTTTTTCATTTTAATTTTTATATTAATTTTGGTTTATCAGTTCATACTTGCCAATGTGCACTTTATTGCACTTCATTATGTTTTAATAATGCATTTCCACAGATGTAGAGAACAAACGTATGGACACCAAGGGGGGGAAGTGGAAGGGGGGGTGGTGGTGGTGGGATGAATTGGGAGATTGGGATTGACATGTATACACTGATGTGCATAAAAGGGATGACTAATAAGAACCTGCTGTATAAAAAAATAAATAAAATAAAATTTAAAAAATTACTTTACCAGAGATGTAATTTGCAAATTAAAAAGATGCACTTTAACATTTTAATCAAAATTATTCTCCCTTGAATATTTTGAAATTTAGTCATTTCTCCAGTAATTTTACTAACATTTTTACAGAGTTCCATTAGCTCTCATTTGATATATTTCTAATTTTGTCATTTCTGATTTCTTGTGTTTGATTTCAGATGCAGTGGATTTGTACTTATTTCTACACATATTTCTTTAAAGATGTGTTTGAGGCATCTTGTTATACTTTTCATTTGACTTATGTTTTCTTTCTATGTTTGTGGGGGGATGATGGACTGGGGATTTTCATCACGAAAATCTATTGTTGTTTTCTCTTTTCTTCTTATAAAAGTTTTGTAAAGATGTTGTTAGCTGTTTTCTGTTCATTTGGAAACTGACCAGCAATAAGAAGTGATTCTATGTAGGCAGGAGTAACAGTCCTGGGTGGCTGACTTGATTTCTTACATTGAGAGTGACTTTGTTTCTCAGTATAGCCTGGTGCAATTTCATTAATCATTTTCACCTTTTTAGTGAAGAGGGCTTGTTTTTCTGACTTTGTGAATCTCTATTCATCTCTATTAATTTGGTAGGAGCATTAGCTTCAGTGGTCCTCCTTAAGATTGTCTCCTCAGGTTCAGCATCTTCTCAAGCTCCTTCCATTCAATTCTCTACATTCCAGTGTTCAAATGTACCCTATCTCAGACCTTTCCCAGTATTTTCGCCAAGATGGGACACTCTTATTCTGAATGTGATTTCATCTGTGTATCAACACGCTTAGGGTTCTGAGAAATGTTCTTTCCTGGGCAGTCTCTACCTGATTATTCATGGGCTCCAGAAATGGATCCGATGGTATAGAACGTTTCCATACTTATACAGAAACAGCTTGTAGTACACCCTGCCTCTGCATTTTGCTATGGAACTAGGTAGTGTTTCAGTTTTTTTTCCCTTCTTGATGAACTGGTTTTTGGACTGTAAATTAGGCAGCAGCCATTATTGTAGAAGATGCTGAAAGTTTGTGTTTAATTTTTCCAAAAGTCACCATCTACATACAAATAGAATTTACCTCTGGTAAGCATAAAATATATGTCACATGACATTTAGCTATAGATTTACACACATGGTTACATCAGTGGGTAAGAAAATTGTAGTAAATGGGAAGTTGTTAAAGACTCAATAAATGTAACATTTTAACAAAAGAATCTTAAAAAATCATATTTCCAAAGACCAATTCTACCACCTTCCTCAAATTATTAAGTAAATATTATTAAATAAATATATTAATGTGGTTGTACCAATTTACAACTTTTCCATTTCTTCCCTTAGGTATTTTGCCTAAAAGAGTTCTCTAGCTAAGTAATAAAGAATTATTACGTTTGTGTTTCACTTCACTTTTACAGAAAAATTTTCTATACTTCTTAAATTTATGTAGTTCTACATGAAAGGAAAATGGTAAACACAACACTTAGTGTGTATGATTCCAATTTAATACAGGAGATTTTACAAGTGAGAACACTAGATAACCAAATATAATATTCACAGACAATAAAATATTCAGAATTCAACAGCATGTAAAGAGTAAAAATGACTAAAGCATTAACAAATAAAAATGTTCAAGGGCAGTCTGAAAATGATTTAGGCAATAAATTTCTACACTAAGTCAATAAATTTGTTTTATTTAAAGTCAGCCTGGAACATTCAGCTAACCTCAGAGGATCTCATAAAGACTTGAGGCTAATGGACTATATCACACATTAATGCTGAATGCATGGGCACCTGGAATCCCTACAGACAACTGTAGCCAAAGGCCAGTCCTCCAGTGGTTTGTAAGACTAATGCTAGATTTCTAACAACAGAGTAGTATCAGCAGGAAGTACAACAATAGGCAGTTCAGGGTAAAAAGCTACAGCTAGCTACAATGAAGTGCATCAGCATGGGTCAAGCAAACAGAAAATGCTAGAAATGCAAAACCCAAGAAAAGTAAAAACAACAGCCATCTCAAATTACAACCTGTTGTTACTGCTATGCTATGGTGCAAACATCAAAATAAAATTCTGCACTCAAACACACACATCTATAATTAAAATTAATTGAGGACTTTTACATGTTCAACGTTTTTTGAAGAGAATGATGAAGACATTTTTACATTTCATAATTATACCATTATTCAAAATACTTAATGCTGATTATTAAATAATGGATGCTCATGATGAGAAATGTTTTGCATCTTATTTTATGTTTTAGAAAAGCAAATTTAATCTTACTTTCTTATTAGAGTAAGAAAGTGTGGATCAAGAGATATAAAAAACAAACAAATAAACAGTGATGGAGTCCTGGGGCAACTCCTGGCTGTCAGGAACTAGCTTGAGCATTCTGTTTGAAGAGAGAGTCCCAGCAGTGGGAAATGGGTAGAGGTCCAGATTTGAACTGTCTTTGTTTCACCTTCTCATTGATCTGGGAGGGTCACTATCTGTTCCCATGGTCACTATGAGTTGTAAAACAGCATCAACACTGTAGCCCACCAGGGGCCCATGGGTTGATACCATGGCAGTTCTAAATCCTGCTGGGCTAAAAAGATAATGAACAGAGAAGTAGGTTGAGCTGCCCTGGGCATCTTTCCCTCTATATTCTCTCTTCAAACCCTCAGGGTTGGTAGATTACATTCTAAAAGTCATTTTCTCATTCCATGCTGCTCCTTTTAGAGAGTTTAAAAATCGTCTCTGAAGAAAGAAGTTGCTAGTGCAGAGACAGCATAACAGGATGCCTGGCAGTAATTCTGGGAAGCCTGTGTTTCTCCTTGTGAAGGCTCATCCTTTCCTTCTCTAACTTACCAAGAGGACGCAAGCAGAGCCTAGACCTTGGCCGTCTTTAGATACTAGACATGGTAACTCCTAACTCCAGGGGAAAGTGAGCTCAGAGTCAATAAACCAAGTATTCATAGAGGATATAATCACTGTAAAAGGAAGGCAACACATAGACAACATATACTAGATGAAGCAGAACTATAGGAAGAGACAGATCAAACATATAAAATAAGTATAATACATAATCTCAGAAAGTTAAGAGACAGTATGGATAATAAAAAGCAAAAAAGTCTGTGTACTTTTCCTAAATTACATAATTTAATTTTCTTAAAATTATTAAATTTTGAAAACACAGTTTATTTCACAGTCATCTATGAATGTGATTATTCATAAACCAAATTTTTATGAGAGAGAGGGCACATTTTTTGTTACTTTCCTCTTCTGTTTGGCTCCCCTTTCTCCAAAAATACATTTGTATACAATCACACACAAGTATCCACAATCACAACCACCCACAACATCCCACAAACACATTCACTCACACTCACATAAACAGTAGGACTGGGAGAGAGGTTTAGTAACTGTTTAAAAAAACTAATATCATATTATTCAGAAATCTTTGCATGTTTATTTTCCCAGTCTACACTAATGAGTAGATATCCCACCAAGATAAGTAATGCAGCCTTAATTTAAACCTTAAACTATCTGGAATTTGTTTTTGAATATGATGTAAAATGTACATCCAATTCTATTTTCTTCCTGGTGAGTTTTAAACTGTGTGCATATCTTATATTAAATATTTCCACTGAATTGAAGTAATAAATGTATCATATATTATTATGAAAATAATGCCGATTTATTTTGTTTCTCTGTTCTATTCCACTATCTGGTATCTGTAAAGGAAGTTTCACCATAGTTTTTTCATATGGTTCTGTTAGAATTTTTGTGTGCATGTTTAAATATTTAGGTTTATTTCAAACAAATTCAACAAATGCAATTGTATTAAATTTATAAATTTATTTTAGTACAATTAATATTTTCTTCTGTTGCAGTTTTGGTCAAGAGGGATGAAAAATATTATACCTTCCTATTGGCAAAGATCATAGTTTAAGATATTCAAGAGATACTATATAAGGACTTCTTTCTTTCTTTCATATAAGAATTATGCCTTTTTACAAGGTTATTCCCATGCAATAGACACACAAAATTTTTGCCTCTATTTTCAGTGGATCTTTTTCTTTCATTTATATTTCTAGGTGTTTATTACTATAATGGAGAGTAGGTAATGGATCCACATAGAAATCTGTTATTAATTATAGTATATTTAAAGTAGTATTTTTTAGCTTTTGAGGTATAAAATCATATGATCAGCAGAGATAGTTTTATCTTGTCTTATACAATATTTTCTCCAGTAATATCTTTTCTTTACTTCTACCATTTGCTAGAACTTCAAAAAAATACAAATAACAATGATGCTAAAGAACATTATCACTTTAATTGAATTATTTTAGTGAATCTTCATTTAAAATAATACTCTGTTCAATTCTGTTAAAAAGTCTATTACATTTAAATAATTTGGCATCAGCTCTAAATGCACTTATTAGAATTGATATTTAAGTTTTATTACAGGTCTTTTTATCCTAAATTGATATAAACTGATATAATCAGATGTTATGCTGGCTTCAGATAATGAATTGGGATATTTCCATCTTCTTATGTATCTTCAATAATTTAGAGAATTAAATATGTTCTGAAAAGGATAGATCAAAGTCAACTGTGAACATGTTTTTATGGTTTTTAATGTTAGTCACTTTATCCATATGTTCTATGACTGTTGAAATTTTGGTAATTTATATCTAGACAAAATTTATTTAGATTTTCAATTATTTTTGTTTAGAATTGCATTATTTTTCTCTTATAATCCTTGGATTTCCATTTATTTTAGCTTACCTTTACTTTCTATTTTCTAATTTTACCTATGTTTCCTCATTTTTTGCTATCATTAGGCTCATGAGGGCTTTACCTATTATAGTAATTGATTTAAAGAACATACTTTTGCAGTATTTATGTTTTCTTTCTGCTACTTTTTAATTTTCTGTTTCAAGCTGTAGGACCTTCAGCAAAATATTCAACAACTGAGCCCTGTCTTTTTATATTTAAGTGGAAATAATAATATTGAAACAAACAAATGTAGAAGCTGGAAGATACCTCTGCAATGTAAGATGCAAAAAAAGAACTCAACATTAGTTATTCCTTACTACTGTTCTCATAAATATAAGGGGTATAATACATATTTGGGAATATGCTGTGCCACCAAAAGTATCCCTGGGTAAACTGAGAAGGAAGAATCACAGCAGATTCACAAACCATTTAGACAGTGTGATAACTGTAACCTTTCCTAATTTTTCATTTGTCTCTTATCCAGTACTCTTTATCACTTAAATTCTGAAATTGATCATAGAGAATATCATTTCTGTAAATCCTCTACCTGATTATAAGCATCTTTTTCTGTACTTTTGTTTTCAAAAATCTCCTTTACACACTATCTTCTGTATTTGCATACTATAAAATTTTACCTTGCTTACAGATTTTCTTAAATATATATTTTAGTGACCTTACGTACATCTCATATTTTCCCATTTCCATCTTAAATTATAAACATCCCCAGCTACAGTAGCCACAACTATGGCACTACCTCAGTACAGTCCCTGTAAATAACACAAATGCTAAGTGTGAATAGACACAATCTTCTTCGAAGAGCTACTATATAAGGATTTCTTTCTTTCTTTCATATAAGAATTATGCCTTTTGAAAAGGTTATTCCCATGTAATATACACAGAAAATTTTTGCCTCTATTTTCAGTGTATCTTTTTCTTTCATTTATATTTTAGGTGCTTATTACTATAATGGAGAGTAGGTAATGGATCCACATAGAAATCTGTTCAGCTTCTATGTTCAGAATCTAAACAGATTCACACTGCAGTTTTGCCTTACCCCATGTAAGAAGTGTAACTACTATCACTTTTGTGACTTGGACGCAGTCATTTATAGTAATTCATATAAGATATTTCAGCAGAAAAGATGCTATATACTTTTTTTTTTTACCATTTCAAAGACCTTCATTTATTCCTTCTCTGACACTCTTTATTCTTTATGTGGATCCAAGTTTCTGACCTATATCATTTTTCTTCTCACTGAAGACTTCTTTCAGCATTTCTTATAGGGCAAGTCTGGCAGCAATAAATTTCCCTCAGTTTTTGTTTGAGAAAGTCTTTATTACTCTTTCACTTTCAAAGGGTAACCTCTCTGGATATAGAATGCTATATTTATTTTTAAAAAATTTAAACACTAAAATATTCTAATCTATTCTTGCTTTCATGGTTTCAAATGAGAGGTCTTTGTAATTCTTATACTTGTTCTTCTATAAGTAAGGTTCTAGCCATCTTTACCCATCCTTCCTCTTCTTTCAAGAGTTTTTATTTTCTCTGTTTTTCTACAGTTTGGATATTATATGCTTAGGTGTTTTTTTTTTTTATAAAATTGTTTATTTATTTTATTTTTGGCTGCGTTCGGTCTTTGTTGCTGCGTGTGGGCTTTCTCTAGTTGTGGTGAGCGTGGGCTACTCTTCATTGTGGTGTGTGGGCTTCTCATTGCAGTGGCTTCTCTTGTTGCAGAGCATGGGCTCTAGGCACGCAGGCTTCAGTAGTTGTGGCTCGCGGGCTCTAGGGCACAGGCTCAGTAGTTGTGGCACACGGGCTTAGCTGCTCTGCGGCATGTGGGATCTTCCCAGACCAGGGCTTGGACCCGTGTCCCCTTCATTGGCAGGTGGATTCTTAACCACTGCACCACCAGGGAAGCCCTAGGTGTATTTTTGATGTTGTTGTCCTGCCTGGTGTTCCCAAAGCTTCCTGGATATGTGGTTTGTTAGGAAGTTCTCAGCCATTATTACTTCAATACCTCTTCTTTTCCATTCTTTCTTTCGTCTACTATTATATTCCATTTACACATGTGAATACTTTAAAAAGCTTCCCACAGTTCTTGGGTGTTCTCTTCTGGTTTTCTCTTCATTCTTTTTCTCTTTGCATTTCATTTCGGAAGTGTTTATAACATGTTTAAGCTCACTGTTTCATCTTTTGGCTGTGTACCATCTAGTGGCGAGCCCATCAAAGGCATTCTTCATTTCTATTACAGTAAAATAATCTCTAGCACTTCCTTTTAATTTTTAGGGTGTCCCACACCCTACCTGCATTATTTATCTGGCCTGACATATTGTCTATTTCCATTAGACTCCTTAGCATATTAATCATAGTTATTTTAAGCCCTATTTGATAGCTCTGAAATCTATGCCACATCTGAGTCTAGTTCTTAAGCACACTTTGTGCAGTCTGCGCTTTGTTTTGCCTTTTAGCACACCTTGTAATTTTTTTTAAAACTCAGAAATGTTGAGCAGGTATTAAAAAATTTAGTAAGTAGGACTTTGGTGTGAAGTTGTAAGTTAAGCTGGCAGAGAGATGGACTGTGTTTAATATTGCTATAGTTGTAGGCACCTGAGGCTTCTACTTCCTCTAATGTTATTGTTTTTGTCTCCCACGTTGACTCTGAGTTTGCTTAAGTATTCCTCCTTTGAGAGAGTCTGTGTCTTGCAGCTTTCAGCGGTCATTCGCTATTCAACTATAAGCCTGTTGGTGTGGTGGTAAGGATTGAGGAGCAAAAGCATTTCATATTACGTTTAAATCTCAGTCTTTTAGTGGGTCTGTCTCTCTGGACTGTCACTTCACAAGTGTTTCTTAACTTTCCCTCTTCCCCATTTCAGGTGAGACCTGGAGAAGGACAGACGCCCTTTCCCACATGGGATAGGCTCTGGTAAAGTCTTCCCCACTGGACAGTAAGTTATTGTTACGGCAAATGTGCAATGATTACTCCTCTCCTTCCATTTCTGAATTCAGGACAGGATCTTTCTTTCATCAGGACTCTACTTGGTAGAATACCTGGAGGTAAAAAAATAACAAAGCTGTGGAATGTCCCTAAAACTGTGGCTCCAGGAGTTTCTCAGTCACATTAGTTTACATTCAACCTACAGCAATTCTTCAAAATGACCATTTAGTTATCCCTACCTGTTTATGGCACTGGCATGCTTTCACCAGGGAAGCAGTTCTCAACTGTGACTCCCTGGATTCTTCTGTCTCTCCAGCTTTCTGAGTCGTGATTTGTCCTGAAACCTCTGTTCTCTGATGGATCCAAGACAAATTATTGATTTTCAGTTTGTTCAGTTTTTTTCCTATATGATTAGGAGTGACAATTTCCAAGCTCTTCTATGGCAAATTTGAACCTGGGGATTCCCTATATTCTTTTGAAAACTAGGATTTCTACATAAAATAATGTTTGAACTTAAACATATACAATATTTCTATATTTTATTCTGTATATAAAGAATAGTACTGCTATTCTACAAAAGTAATAAATCTTTGAATTTACGTCTATGACTGAAATAATTATTTAGTAATAACGTAGTAGTCATTTAGAAAAAAAACATGCAGTTATTTCATTCTCTCCATAAAACTTTTCAGAAGATTAAGACTCTTGGCTTTGAAATAGTATGCCTACATATGTGAAAAGTTATGTATTTTATGTAATGTTTGTAAGCTAAAGTTATAATGTTATAATCAAGTATCAATATCCACTTACTTATTTAGTCAACATTAATTTATGTGGCAGGATAGGACTTCCCCCCCTTCCTCTCCAGCTCTTTTCAACCTTACCTCTTATATGCATAGGGTGAGTGTGTGCATGTGTACATGCCTCTGTGTGTGTGTGCGTGTGTGTGTATGCTTTAGCATAATGTAGCATCTATTAGGCCATGAGTAGTAATCAATATTATCATGAGAGTGCCTTCTTTCTTGCTTAAAGTAAGAATTGTCCCTGACTTCCCAGGACAGAGCCAGGAGCCGGTTTGGCACTTAGATATAAGAGGTTATTGGACCTCTTTGGCAAAAGCCAGAAGTAAGGGCTCTTAGGAGTCAGAACCTACAGAAAAGGCATCAAGGAAAAAGTGAGGGAAAAGAAGAAAGAAGAAACTCATCAGCATCCAAACAAGGGAACTAAAGCCAGGAAAAAATGCATATTCTGTCCAGCATCTAATGCCCAGTGTACCTGTGATTAGGCAAGAATAATGATGAGATTTTTAAGGAAAATATTTGTGCTAGAATACCATTTGAATTTGTAGCATGTAACAGCAAAGTAAAATTTATAGTGTTTACCATGTCTCAGAACTGTGAATATATATGTTGACCAAGATGGCTTAACATTCTCCTCAGCTTGACTAAACTTTAGACAGGTTTCTTCCCGACTTCAGGGCCTTGACCTGCCTTTTCTTAGTGTATTTACTTTAGAAAACTTGCAAGTGTAAATTCTCTCTGCTCTTTTAAATGTAAACCTTCTCCTAGCTTCTTGCCTGTTTTATAACCCAGAAACATCTTTCTTCATAAAGAACCCTGGAGCCATCCCTTTAAAATGTAATGATTGAGGAAGATAGCACCCCATCTCCCATTCCCTGCAGGAGGGTAGGAGCCGAACTCCTATAAGGACCAAAGCCATTAAAAAATGGCCTAATCACATTGACCAACCGCCCCCTTAACGCCTTCCAGTACTTTTTGACTGGTTCATCTCATTGCTTAAAAAGTCTCCCATCTTTTCTTGCAACAGAGCTGGGTTCAGTCTCTCTCCTCTATTGCAATAGTCTTGAATAAAGGTTTATTTTGCCTGTTTAAATTCATCTGGTGTGATTTTTCTTTGACATTTTGAACTAGTTTTATATATCACTATCTCTAAAGGAAAAAATTTGATAGATAAAATAGATGGAAATCTCATAATTATAAAAATAAGTGTAATCATAGTGATACATACAGTATACTATGGAAACACAAAAGGAGAACACCAATAATTGGTATGAACAAAGAATGAAAGCTTTCTGGAGGAGAAATTAATGTCAAGTTTTAAAAGGTGAATATTAGAAACATGAAGAGTATGGCCATTCCAGCAGAGGAAAAAAGCATTAACAAAGAAATATGGGTATTATGTGTAGTCAGGAAATTAGAAGTTCATACTTATTTGAGATTAATACGCTAGATTAAAACGGATGTTAAATGGATCAGAGGCACATGTATAGGTGATGTGGAGAATACTTTTGAGGGGGAAGCATTAGAGACAAGGGGATTAGTCAAAAACTCCCAAGGAATAATATAAGCCTGAATTAGAAAAATGCCAGTTTGAATGGAAGTTTGTCGATAGATTCAGACAATATAGTAGAGATGAATCAGTGTATTGTGTTAATTTAATGAATTCGGTCAGTAACAAAAAAGAAGACAAAAACAAGGATGTTTCACTCTCCTTTTCAGGTTCTTTTATTACGTGACTGGTAAAAAGTCATGTTAAAGGGTTCTGACCTCTTTTTTTCCTGCGTGCTCTCCCAACATTTCGGTGGTCTTAAATATTACCTACAGGTAATAAAAAGCATGAAAGCTGAAATAAATGTGAAAGAAATTGAGTCACTGACAACAATTTTTAGATGAATGAGTGCCCAGATGAGGAATGATAAGCATTAGAATTATGACAGTGGAATCTGGATTAAACGAGCACATAAATCTAAAAGCTGTTTTAAGAATAAAAATTGATAGCTTTTGGTGTTGGAGAAAAGACTAAAACATTTATTAGACAGCTAATTTGCCAGGTAAATCTTAAGTATATACTATCATAGCCAAAAGCAGGGCAGTTATTATTATAGTGACAGTAAAAGTTTGGTAAATGAGGGCCAATGAGTCACACACTTGAGTAGAATGCCCAGTGGTCCACATACTAACTGTGAAACTTTGGGTAGGCCACTTAATCTCTTTCATGCCAAAGGCTTTTTCCTCCACTCTATATTATATAATTTCCTTTTTCTATATCTCCAGAACTTCCTTTTCTGTTAATATGAGCTCTGGGCATAAAAAAAGAAGACGTGCACTTAAAAAATTTGACCTGGCAGCTTAAGTAATTTGCCCAAGGTCATTTAGTGAATCAGAGCAGATAAAGGGTAAGAAGCTATAATTCCTACTCCAATTTCCTGCCTGAACTATTAGATAGCTCCATCTGTTCTGATTTCATCATTAATATGAAGTCATAGTTCTGTCTCTTAATAGAAATGAACTGATCAACTGGCTAAAAGTGGAGTGTGAAAAAGAATTTCCATAGCTTTAAATGTATTATTATTTCTCACAAGAGCAACTTTGAAGGTGGTCCTGTTATATATTTAAGTAATTTAAAAAAGCCTTTATAATACCTGTCTTTAATTATACCTGTAACAAAAGAAAAAAAAAACACAAAGTTCTCATTAACATGAGTACCAAACGAACCTTTTTATGCTAACCCTTAAGTTAAGCATTTGATATTTTGATAATATGTCATGGTAACATTTTGAAATGATGAAACATTCATTAAAACCTGCTTAAGATAAAAGTAACACTACATTAATTTGATCCGTTTAATGTTAGCACAATGCACAATGATACAGTGATAATGACTGCCCACCTTTCTTAAGTGTTAACCAGTATATTATTATATAATAAATGAATCAGATAGCTCCTATAATGCCACTGATCATTATTAATTCAGTTAATTAAATATGTACTATACAAGTATTAATAACTTGATAATTCACCTCTCTTGGATGTTATAAAATACATAAAATACAATAAAAGAGAAATTAAATTTATGCATTTAAATGTTTCATGTCTGTGATACTTATTTTCCATGACTAGGCAAAACAAATTTTCCTACTTTGCCTAGTGTGTTGGAATAGGATGTTTCTTATTTTCAAGTTTTAAATATTTTATGAGAGTTTGCATTATTGACATTTGATAATTCAATCTTATTTATATAATACTAGTGTCAGACTTTTTTGACAATTCTGGTCAAATCTTGTTTCTATTGTGATATATTTAGGTCATCAAAACCAATTTCAGGGGCTTCCCTGGTGGCACAGCGGTTGAGAATCTGCCTGCCAATGCAGGGGACGCGGGTTCAAGCCCTGGTCTGGGAAGATCCCACATGCCGCGGAGCAACTGGGCCCGTGAGCCACAACTACTGAGCCTGCACGTCTGGAGCCTGTGCCCGGCAACAAGAGAGGCCGCGGCAGTGAAAGGCCCGCGCACCGCGATGAAGAGTGGCCCCCGCTTGCCGCAACTGGAGAAAGCCCTCGCGCAGAAACGAAGACCCAACACAGCCAAAAATAAATAAATTAATTAATTAATTAAAATAAAAAGGATATCAAGATTCTTCCTTTAAAAAAAAGAAAAAAGAAAAAAAAACCAATTTCAGTTCTATTTCTCCAAATTGTTTAAATACACTGATAATGTATTCCCCACATCATTATTTTACCTGTGAGTTGCCTGTAAATGCTATAAAAGTACAAGTGACATATGAATAAAAACTTTCAAAAAAAGCAAAACATAAGGATTTGCATTGTTTTCCAACAATGAACTTCAAAATACTCCCATGGAATTTTGTTCACATTCCAATTAACTTATTTTAATTCAACAAATATTTATTGAGTTACTTGCAATGTTCCAAGCACTGTTCTAGGTTTTTGGTGTTAATCAATTAATAAAACAGTAAAGATCTTATCCTCAACAAACTTAAAAACTTCGGGGTAAAATAGACTACAAACAACAAAGATTATAATCTCAATTGCTCTTTCACTGATAGAATGAACAAATAAATTGTCATATGTTATACAATAAAAATTATACAATAGTGCAAAGTAAAACACTACAGCTGCATGGAGCAACATGGATGAGTTTCCCAAAAATACTGTTGAAAGAAAGCACACACGCACACACATGCTCACACACACACACTACTGTATACAAAGTTCAAAACCTACAAAATTTAATCAAAGCATGAGAAATCAGGGTAATAATTTTTGCAGAAGAAAGTGAGAAGAACAATTGGAGAGGGCATGAGAGTACTTCTGGACTGCTTGCAATGCTTATTTCCTAACCTCAGTGGCAATTACACAGCTTGTGGCTTGTGATCATTCTTTGAGCTATACATGTATATTTGTGTACTATTTCTTACAGTAGTGTGCTTCCATAAGATGAATAAATAGTAAGGAAATTGTGTATTTTGTTTGATGATCATAATAGCTGTGTAAAAGGAAAACGTGGCAATGAGGCTCAAAATGCCTATCTATGGTGAGTGATGATGAGAGGGGAAAACAGGTTGTGATATTAAATGGGATGAATAGGGTAGACCTTATTAAGGATGTGAGATCTGAACAAAGACTGAGAAGGAGTGAGGTGGATAACCACATATACACTGGAAGACAAAGTAGAGACAAAAAGAGGGAATACCTAGAGCAAAGACCATAAGATAATATTGTACCTGGCAAGTTTGGGGGAGGGCAGCAAAACTGGTGTGGCTGGAGGGAAGTGAAGGAGGGGGAAAGTTTTCAGGGAAGATTTTGGAGACCTAAGTAGGGCCAGATCACATAGGGTCTTCTATGTCAATTTCAGGATTCTGACTTACTGTAAATGAAATAAGAATCCATTATAGACTTTAAGAGGAGTGATGTATTCTGAGCTATGCTTTTAATGGCTTCCTCCAGCTTCTGTGTTTAGAATAAAATACAATGGAACAATGGTAGAAGACCAGAGACATTTTCAGAGGCTATTGCAGCAAACAAGGGAAGTGATGAAGAAGGCCTGGATCAGTTTGGTAGCTGTGAAGAAGTGAAAAGTAATTGGAAATAGTATATATTTTGAAAGCAGAGCCAGTAGGATTTCTTAGAAGATTGTAAGTAAGCATGAGAGAGAGGAAAGTGCTCAAAGACAAAAAATATAGTTTGGGAACTGAGCTTATGAAGAGATGGAAAAGTTGTCACCTGAGATGGGGAAGGCTGTTGACAGAACATATTTGGTTGCAGGAAGATTAGGAATTCAGTTTGGGATAAGTTGAATTGATTTTGAGGTGCCTAATTAGACTTTCAAATGGGAATATCTACTAAGGAATTGGATATATGAATTAGGAGTTTGGTGGAGATGTAGGTCTAACCTAGAGATTCAGGTCTTGCCGGTATCAGAAGTCAACTATGTAAAAAGCTGCTAATGGATCTAATAAAATGAAGACAAACAACAGACAATTCATGTTAGAATACACTGTGCCATAAGTTTTTATGGATGTGCTCATGTTATAATTACATCCTTCTCATGATCGTGGAAACTAAATATTTATTAGAGTAAATCCAAGTAAGATTTATTGACATATAGTATCAGAATAGGTAGGGTAAGCTACATCTAGAGTTCAGAGCTCATGACTATGTGTCCTCTTGAGAACAGATAGCAGAACAAACATTGTGATTAATGTTTCTATCATCCTTGTGACCTTTTGCTATAAATACATGTTTTCTTCTAAAATGCAATCCCAGTTTGTCTGCGAATACGCCTCTTTGGATACTAGATCTAGCACTCATGTTGCAGATTACTAAATCTATCTCATGAACTCACCACTTGAACATGCTTAAAATGCAGGCCCTGTCTGCATGCGATGTCAGTCAGGAGCATGCTACTTTTTATCAAAGTTGATTTCATGTTCCATATTTTTCAATATAGTATGAAATTGGTGTATATTTTATTGGTGTATAATTAATAAAAATCAGTACCAAATAGTGGGGAGAATATGCTAGCAGGTATACAAAATTCACCTTACATAGTTAGTGAAATCTGAGTAAAAGCTCTGGAGCCTGAATTGAAATGGTAACTTGACCATATTCTTTAGAGTATTTATTAGATTATTGCTAAGTGATTTTGGGGGGTCTACTCCAAATCCACTACAGCAGAATTTTTAATGATGAGTTTGAAGATCTACACTTTTAACTAGTTCACCAAGTGATCATAAAGCATGATAGAATTTGAGAATGACCCTTCTAGAGATACCTATAATAGTGTGTTCACATGCAGTATAATTAATTAAATGGTACTCACGAAAATTAAACTTGAAATTAATCAGTCAGCTTTCTGTTTGTTCTAGTGTCACACTTGATGAGGCTCAACTGCTTCTTCATTAATGAATGGGTTAAACAAATTGTTACTCTGTGCTTGTTATGTGTGCAGCAGTGTTTCAGCCACAAATATAAAAGTGAACAAAAAAGACAAGTTTCCCTCCTTTATGGAAGTTACATTTTTATGATGGAGTACAGTGTGGATAATAAATACATGCAAATATGACTGGATTTTGAGAGACGGTGATAAGAGTTAGGAAGAAACATGAAAAAATAAGAAGCCAGACCCTTTACTAGAAATATTTACTGTCAATAAAGTAAAATAAAATAAAATGCCAAAAAAATTACACATTATCTTGATCACACCAATCCAGAATCCTACCCTGATCTCCCAGACTTACTTCCAGCCTCAAGGAAAAGAAGATACATTTATGAAAGTGTGGATTAAGTGATAACTACATTAGCAAAAGCAGGGAAGTAAAAGAAAGAAACATTATTGTAAATATTGCACAAAGAACCAGATGATACAGCTCTTGTCCCAGAACCATGCCTTACATGCTTTGAGATTTTGGGTTGGTCTGTAAATGACTTTGAGCCTCATTTTCTTCGTCTAAAAAAATGGAATCAATACTTCCTGTACTGAAGCCAAAAACTCAGTTAAATAAAAGTAAGGCTGACTCTCTATAACTTAAATTCTGACTCAAGTCATCATACATCTGTTAGCTGGTAAGTATAAACTTAATATTAAATACTGAATAGTTCTCTTAGCCTTTTTATAATTTTCTGACTCTCTGCTTCCTTGTCTATCTTCTATGTTACATGGTCTTACCTAGGATTGATGAAATAAAAGTTCACGCTTTAAGGTAAGACATGAAAAAGTTCATAAACCTTTTTCTCTGCCCTTTGGCCTCCTCCTTCCCCTCTAGTGTTCATTGTGCATCTGCTTTATGTGTTAACCAGACCTCCCCAGAGGCAGAAATACCTGCTCAACCATAAAGATCAATTTTTCTTCTTCCGATGCCAGCCATGTAATTCCTTAGAAGATAACATTCCTTTCTCAATCCTATAAGGGGTTTGGCACTTGCATTACCAAATACGTGACTAAGCCTCAGATAAAATTAACGATGATTTAGGCGACTTGAAACAGTTTGCCAAAAATATGGTTCTATAAGAGCAATCATTGTAATAGTGTAACTCTAGCTATGGGAAGAAGCAACAAGAGGGAACCATTTCCCTGGATCATAGCAGACTAGTAAGACAGGCAGTCCAGAGGCTTTTTGTCATTGTTAACAGGGGCTAGTCCAGTAACTGCACATTGAGTGGCCTATCAACAAAATGAAATCCTCGCCTGACCTGGGGATAAGCATTCCTAGCGCCGTGGGATTAATTGATCATGAAATGCCTCCCAAACCTTGGCTGAAATTAAGACCTGAAGGGAAGGGATTGTAAAATAAAGAATGTTGCCCACCATCCAGTTCTACAAGAATCATGTCATTAGCCACTGCAGTGGCTGACATAAAAATACACCCTCAAAAGAATTCAAGGTAAAGAGCAGTATGAGCTCTGTGCTCTGGCAAAACTGGTAAAACAGATCTTCAGATAGATATTTTCAAGAGAAAATTTTACAAACCCAGTTTCTTGCATCTTCCCACACTTAGAAAAGCACTAAAACTGTTAACTAAGATGTCTGTTCCTAGTGACTAGCAGCAACCTTACGCTGAGATATGTGCTCGAATGCACATATACCCTTCAGCAAAACCACATGGACGCCGGCCTCCCCCTTTCTCTCTCCAAAAACAGCTCTCTGAGAGACTATCTCCTGGGTTATAATCCTCAGATTAGCTCAAATAAAATTTTCTGCTTCTTTCTTAGATTGACTATTGGTGATTTTTTTTTTTGAGAGGATATAGGAATCTTTGGATATGTGTAGTCATTTTCTGTTCAATGGTATTATATTTTAAGATGTCTATACTCCCTCCATGACCTTTCATTACCAGTATCTGTTCCCTTTGGCATCTAAAGAGATATTCATAGTCCCAGCATCAAATATAGTCTATTTTGTGCCATCTGTGATTTCATACTGGATACTCTGGCTCTCTTTTAGAACATTTAGGCTCCTCTGTAAGGTTACTATAATGTTCTGTTTTCCCTAGACTGGATGGTTTATGCTGGCTTAATAAATAATCACGCACACTTCTATTCCCAGAAGTTTTCCAGTGTGAATGATAAATGTTGCCTTCTCATTTGAGTATTCTCCCTAATTTGAGCCACAGGAACTGGGAGCTTTTTCAGGCCGTCTCTGCCTAAATCTTTCTTGACACTGTCAACAACCCTACCTCCACAGGATGTTGGCACATGAGATTTTTCTACAAGTCTCCCCATTTCTCAGGGTGTCAATGGCAAGTGAGATATAGGGCTCTTTATTCAAACCAAACCAAATAAAGCAGCCCTTTATTCAAACCAAACCCTACCTGGGTTTTTACTATTTCCCACTGCCTGAGGAGGGAGTGTCTGATAGGTCTGAACCAATTTCTGAATTCATGTCAGCCAATAATTAATTGCTTTCCCCTATCTTTCTAGTTTTGCTTGGTAAAGAAATGGGGAAATTGGCTTTTCAAAAAAAAAAAAGTTATAGTGGCAGAAGCCCTAGGCCTTGATTCCTTTAGGATTTTGCTTTTGATATGCAAAAACAGGCTTTCTAAAGTCCAAAACCTTTTCTCTCTCTTAAAAAGATTTGTCCTTGCAAATCAAAACCCTGCTTTTCAAGGCTATTTAGATACTTAGAAGTGTGTAATTTCACTCTATTCTCTGTATCCTGCTACATAATTCCCTATCTGAGGCAAGAGCCCCAGACACCCTGGCCTGAAGGAATAGTTTTACAGGGACCAAAGCAACAGAATAAAAAGAAACACATCGAGTCCTATACATCGCGTTGTGTACGTGTGTATTTTTTTTCTTTTCCTAACGTATCAGATGAAGATCAAGTTAAATAATGTATCTGAAAAGGTAGTCTACATAAAACTGGTCATGAGGTGATTAAACAACAGATCCAGAGCCAACGTTATTGAGGAAAGGTTACTTAATTTATTAGAAAGGACATGCTGTGGCGCTAGGTAAGAACCGGGTAATTATTTTCAGCTCTAAGCTAAATAAAAACTTGCTTCCAGCCCAAAGGATTAAAAATATTGCTCACACACTCATAAAAAGCAGAAAGCAAGTTGTGGATGTAAGAATGCAGCCGGCAGATAAAATTCTGTCAATCACAGTGATTCAGAATGTTCAGGTTAGAGACAGAGGCTAAGAGATACAACTTCACCATTAAATAGTCAAACAGGAAGCCAGCATTTTGCAGACTATATTGGAAGGAAGCAAAGCTGTCAGTAGAAGACAACTGAAAAAAATGTGTTTTAAAGACTATACTTTGATCCACTGCATAAAGCAAGGACTGAGACCCCTGAGGCAGACATCCAGCCTAGATAGCAAAGCACAAGAACTTTACTTGAATCTTCACAAAAGGACAAATTAGAAAATAAATTATTCAGATAATTACACCAGATCATTAGGAGGAAAATTGGAGCATGGTACCAGAACCTACTGAATGTCTTTTTCATTAAAAAAAAATAGATATATTTAAAAATGTGTTTCTCATTTCAAATAGTTCAGTCATTTCAATAAATTATTTTGCAATTTTTATAAAAATTTAAAATTTGCAGTTAATATTGTGCATAGATATTTGAGTGAAGGGATTTTGTCTGGCTCTAATAATAAAGACTTTTTTCACCTAACATAGGCTAAGTCCATTAATTAGAACTTGATATCTAAAGCAGATTTTATACTTTCTGTGCTATACTCCTGTAAATATAAAGTATTAAATAAAGAAATAATAATACAGTAGTATAAAATGATAATCACGTTAAAAGATCTCAATATGGCCCGATTAACGTAATATAATAAATTTTACTTCAAATTCCCACTTCATGGAGTCCCTTCCAGAACTGTTAGATGGCACAAACCTTATTAGAGAAAAATCCATGAAACGCATGACAGTGGGGAATCCTTCTTTCTTCCATCCACAGCCCCTGCCTTTTGAGCATCCTTCTATGATGAAGCTCTGAATAGACTACCCTTCTTCTTGAACCCTCGACCTCACATCCTTTAAGTGGATAAGGTATTAGTGCATCAATATTTTATTGAAATCCTATAATAAGTAACATATGCATTACATTTCTAGGATAAGAAAAAGACCATTTTAGTAACAGGAATTAGCGCTCTATTGAGTAGGAGATGACATTTGACTCTATGGGTCATTCTTCATAAGTCAAAATTCATTTAGTAATAGTAAAGCAGAAGAATGTGGGTAAGAGATCAATAAATAATGTATTCTATTCTGGCTCTAGGAGACAAAAATAGGATTAAATCAATCATAATGAAGTTTGTGTTTATAACATATTCTAATTTATTTTTAAAAAGCAATACCTGAAATGTTAATGGTACGTAGGGCGGCAGGGGAGCTCAAGAGGTGATGTGTCTTCACTGGGTATAACTTTGCATATCTATTACTGCAGATGGCAGAGGTGATGTTATTTTTTAAAACTAGGGGCTTTGCAATGGTCAATAATTCTGTAAACGTCATCCAGGAATACTATCCTCCTTGTCCTTTACAGCAAATATTATTCAGTTTTCAGGAAAGATCTCAAGTCCTAGTTCCTTCAAGACATTTGATTTGTTTTGTCTCTTCTGACCTCTAGTGATCACTTTGTTCTTTAAGCTCTTACATTTCAAGACCAGACCAAATGCTCTTTGTTTTTACCTTGTAAATTTTTTGGCCTTAATAGCATAATGTAAGTTTGCATTCTCACCTACATAACCATAAGCATTATGAACTCAGTGAATATGTCTTACATTTCCTTTTATCCTACAAAATACCCTAGACAATGAGTGTTCCATAGAGGTTGCACAATAAATATGTAATAGAAATGACTGGACTGTACGAAACAAGCTATGTGTGACTAGAAGTTAGGAGAACATTGGATTACAAGGCATGGCTTCTCAGATGCCGCTGGCAATGTTTTTTTACCTTTCTGGGCAAGATAACTGTCTCCTTAATCGGCATTAATATAAGAAATAGCCCTAGATCTACCTTGTCAATAACGTCATTTCTTTGATGACACAGCTCAAACACATCTCACTGTAAGAATCCTCTTGAAGTATATTAATTCAGGAACGCTGCAACTTCATAAGTAGCAATATGAGGAGCAACCACCTATGGAGTGCCAGGTTTTGTACCAGGTGTGAGGCATTCAAAGTGGTATCCAAAAAGGGCATTTTTCATACCTAATGATTATTACAGTTTACTGAGGAACAAATATATTAAATAATTGCTGAGTGAAATGTATATATGTTAAGTGAAAAATATCAGTGGACCTATTTCATAATTTTTGGTCTAAGAATATCTTTATGAGAAAGCAATATTTAAACTCTGGCTTGAAGAAATAAATGGAGCTAGGCAAAAAAAGGGAAAAGAAAAATAACATGCAAAGAAAGGAAAAGATTATGCCTGTTTTAGAGTAAATGAAAGGTGGACCGAAGCTTAGTGCAAAGGAGGAAGGCATGAGCAAAGGTTGACATATAACTATTCCTAACCCATGTTGTTTGTTGAAAGCCCACCATATTTCAGGCACTCTGCTAGGTGTTGGAAAAACAATAGTGAAACTTATCATGTCTTACCTGACAAGGTTTTTTGTTCTGAGTTTATACTGTAGTAGTAGAGACAAATATCAACCAAATGATTGACTGGAGAGTAACTGAGTTGGATTCTTTTCAAAATTGGAACAGATAACTATAAAGATAAATGTTATGACTCATTTTAAGTATAGGACAAAGATTATGTCTATACTAGTAATATGCGAGGATGCAACAAAAGAGTTGTCTTAAATTGGGAAGTCAGTAAAAGTTTCCCTGAGAGAAATTCTTAAACTGAGATTGAAACTAAAAATGAGAGCTGGTATGAAAAGGGGAATATAGAGGAAAGAGAACATGCAAGCATATGGAGGGAGCATAATATTTCCAAGAAATCAATATTAGGTCAATATTGTGTAGCAATACACAAACAAGATAGAGAATGCCTCAGGAGCCAGACTATGCAATATCTTCCAGACCATGTGAAAGATTTATATATGTGAAAAATATATATATATATATATATATATATAATTTATATATATTATGTAATCCTATTACAGGGCAGCCATTGGAGTATTTTAAGCAGGAGCAATGACATGATCAAACTTGCATTTTGAAAAGATCATTAGAACTTTCTATGACAAGCAGATAGGAAAAAGTGCTCTGAGGGAATTGGCGCTTTACCACCACAGTGGCACAAAAAGACAAGAGGGAAAAAATGTGACCAAAATAACATATTTTATATAAAGTCTACCTGAACTAAAGAAGGATCTGAGGGAGACTAGTTTTAGAAGTGAGGTGGGTCTCAAAGAGGAAGCTCTGTCATTGGCTTCCCCTGCCCCAGGAATTCAATGAGCAAGGGATTGGTTCTGCTTTTAAAATTCAGGACTAGAATGGGAACTCAGTCACCTTTAAAAATGGGGATAATTTTAAGGCAACTGCACAAGGGTACTTCTTTACCATTGCACATAGAAAAACAGAACATGTCCCGGTATCACAGAAGTTCAAGCAACATTGGCAGTTTAAGAAAATAGAGAGACTCACTCCTAAGTGACAAGTCCCAGGGGGAGAAACAGAAATTCACATACGCTTGGAAGGAAACCATATAAAGGGTATACATGCTTAGCTTCTTGAAAGATGAGAGAGAAGGGCTGGTGAATGATCATAGACCAGATGCTTCACCCTGATAATATGTGGATGCTCCCAGAATGTAGTATCCATTCTCTGAGCAAGGAAATCCTGAATAGCAAAAGAAATTTAGAGAAGGTTTCTACTTTTTTTTCACAACTGAAAACATGGTTGAAATATTATAACTATTGTCTGTAACTGTGTCAGCCTAAGGGGATGTACAGCATTTTCATATTAACAAATATTTTTTTCCAGTGACTTCCTATCATAGGTAACCTTTCACCCTTCAGGCAGCAGTGAGGACTTTCTTCAAACAGAAAAGTGATGTCACTCTTGAAGAATTTAAGAGTGGATTTATTTTAAGAACTAATTATCTACAGAGGGGAAGGTATGCAGGAACCCCAAGTGGTAGTGCAGTAACCTGTAGTTTAGTTGCAGGTTTGCAGGTAAGCAGTTAGCACACCAAGTCAAGAGCACAGAGGATGGGTGCACTTCCTGGGATCTGGAAGGAAGTTTGTGTGGGGAGTTTGTGGCCTTGAGAGAAGCAGTGTCTTAGGCCACAGCTCGCTCCCCTCCAGACAACCCTGCAGGGAGAGAGCTAGGGGGAAATACCCTGCTCTCATGCCTTTTCCCTCTACCCTTCTGCTGCAGCTCCCCTCTGGGGAGTCCAACAGGAAAGCAGAGGGCATGGGAAACAGTACACATGTTAGCTAGAGGCCATCCTTCTGGACAAAGCTGGGTGAGGAATTTGGGGAAATGTTCTACAGGGGCAAACTCACAGGCATACTCTGCCTTGCTTATCTCTTGAGGGGCAAAGGAAGAGATCTAGCACAAACTGCCTTCAGTGGATGGTTGACAGAGCATGTATGCCAAGAATCTTAACTTTTAGATCTCTAAATAGGAATTTGTGAAGCTTTGTGCAGAAACAATAAGTTGAGAGAAAACAAAATCTGGCTTTGAATGCCAAAGTGATGTTTATGCCATAAACAACAGATATGGGAAGAATGTTTGCCAATATGAGATAATTTTCACATTCTAGACTTGATAAAGCATCTATGTGCTAGGGATGATAAACCGGATTTGATACCATTATGACAGGTCCTGTGCCTTACACATCTTAACAACCATTGCGCAGTAATACTGGAGCGCCTTTTTAATCTTAGGGATCTGTGAGTACCTGCCACTAGTGCTGCCCTTTGGAACTGGAACTCTCAGAGGGTGGCTATTGCCATAGGTATCACTGTGAGCACGCAGGAGAATAGAGCGAGATGCATCTGAAATTGGCCAGGGAGGGCATGATGACAGCCTGAGGTCCTTGGGGCTTGACAAAGACATAGAGGAGCAGTAAAAATATTTCATGTTCCCCCAAAGAATAAGCCAAACAGCTGGATAAGAAAACTACCAGCCCAAAAGGGATTTTGTGATCATGATAAGGCCATTGTAGCCTAAGATATTAGAGTAGACCCTATGAACAAGAGGCCAGATGAAGATGCAATGAACTCAGTGACACATCTCCACCCCCATAGCCACTCCCATCCCAGTGGAGAAATGTCAACAGCTAAGAAGCAGAAATGATGAAGTCCAAAAGTCACAATGAATGATTGTATATACTAGGAGATATTTGTGCAGGAGAGTTTAAGAACCATCCAAGTTTCCTATTAGTCTCAGAATTTAGAATCAGTTTAATGAATAAAAGAGAGGGAAGGAAGAAATTTAGAATTTGACTACGTTACACGCAATGAATAAGAAATAAAAATATGGATGAGTTTTACCTGAAAATGACTAAATTAAGTTTTCTGCTTTGACCCTCACCTCGATTCCCAACCCCCTAATTATACTCTAGGCAGTTATAGGAAAATGAAGAAAGCTGTGTTTTTGTACCCCTAAGTTTGTGGCTGGTAAAATAACACGTTAGCAATTGGATTTGAAGGCATCCATGGGTGGACCATGGGCTTTGTGGCAGGTTGGGTTCCCTGGAAAGCAGACTTTGAGATAAACATGTGTGCAGAGATTTTATTAGAGGTTTGCTTTGATATCAGCATCTGTGGAAAGGAAGAAAAGGAAGTAGGACTGAACAGAGGAAATTGAGCCCTCTCCTCCCTGGCTCTGACCAGCCAAAGAGTCACTCATCACCGTCTATGAATCCATTACCTTGGGGCACTTCTCTTCCCATACAATGTGGATGATGAAATGTACCACCCAAAGCTCTGCCCACTAGGAGAATCCTTCCTTACCACTGTGCTTCAAGGTCACTCCTGAGTAGGGCTATAAGGTAATCACCATTCCTTTTCAGCTGACCCATCTGTAAACCAATCTCAGGCATTTTTTCCCACTGTAATTAAGTTATGGTATTCCTCATACAGACATTGGTATCAGCTAAAGGAGAGGCTCTGATTCAACAATGGTAGATGATGTGAGATTCTGGGCCAAGTATTTATGTAGCTGACTTATGCCACCCGAACCTGCTCATGCTTGATCCTATATGTACAAATTCCAGGTTACTAAATAGATTGTTGCTGGTCCTGCCCAAGTTTTAAGACAAATCCAGCTCATAGTAAGCCATTTTGACTGCATGATGACTTTAGATTTCATTAGTAGTCATTCTCAGGACCTAGAAACACATGAGGGTTTTTTTAAGGTATATAATATTGCACTGTAGATGGCATAGGCTTACTCCATAAATCTGGGGTCTGTTTTAGATATTCCCATTGGGCTTGTAAGAAAAGCCACAGGGTCTTCTAATACCTTCTAATACCACAAGGTCTGCTGGGCTATATGGCACAAGAAGCAGTGCTGCTTGTGGTGCAGTATGAATGTACTGCAGAGTTTTTTCTTCTGTGACCCCCACTAACTAACAGCTTTTTTTCTCACCTAGTATATAGGTCCAAACAGTATTTCCAGCCATGGTATATGCTGGTCAGAACCCAAAGAAGCCTAGAAGGCATTGTGCTTTCTTCTCTGTGGCTGGAAGTACCAGATGTAATTAGAATCCAGACATTAGAAGGCAGACATCCCTGCATGCCTCAGAGCTATTTTAATATGTTGCAGAGGTCTGAATTTTCATGGAGTTTATCACTCTCTGTAGCACACATTCTTACCAAGGACCCCAGTATACGTTTCATTTATAGTTTATCCAGTCTAATGGCATGATGTCATTAGTATGATGGAACAATGAGACATTCTTTGAGATGTTCAGCAGGTCCTGGTTCAAACTATATGATGACAGAGAGCAGGAGAGTTAACAGTTTTGGGGAAAGACTGCAACTGTATACTGATTTCTAGTCCGAGTAAATCTGAGCTGTTTCTGACAATTATACTTTCACCTTATCAATGGTCACATAATATGTACTCAAAGACATTTTGATCAGTTTTAACAAAGATTCTTTATCTGGTACAAAAGCTCCGATTGGGGTTACTATTTCATTGATTTTACAATAGTTCACTATAATACCCTAGGATCCACCTGGTTTTTGCATACACCACCATCTGGTTTTTGCGTGGATCAACCTGGTACATTAAATGGATATATGATGAGGATTATTACCTTTGCACTCTGTAGGTCTCTAAGTGTGGCACTGATTTGTGTCATAACCCCCAAGGGTACAATATTGTTTTGATTTACTGTCTTGGCTGGTGGGAATTTGGGGAGACAATTTCAGAGGCTTCTACTTGGCCTCCCCAGTTCAATATCTTTTATCGCATAGAACAGGAAACCAACATGCTATTTGTGCCAACAAACACCAAGTATGAGCTTCCCATTAGTCAGGGACTGTGCAAATAATCAGCATGGGTCTAAAGACTTTACTTATTACTTGGTTTTATTATGCATTCCTTTTAATAGTAAACCATGATGACATTTCAATCTTAGAGAATCAATTTGAAGTCAGACCTGTGGCCAAGAGTCCTTGAAATATTTGGGTTGTCTCCTTTCCTATCATACAAGTACTCCCTTATATGGTCACAGGTTCTTTGGAGTAAACTTGGGGAAATAACTGCCATGGTCACTTCCCATGGTGTTATAGAGAGAGTGTTCCTTCCTGGGGACCTTTCCTTCAAGCAATGTGTTCTGGATCTGAAAACTTTCTCAAGACCAGAAACTGGGCAAGAGATATAAGACTGTCTTCATCTCCCTAATCATTTATCTTTAATTCATTTTGAATTATACATTAAGTAATGCTTGTATAGGCTAATCTCTTTAGACCCTAGAAATGCCATGTTCTATTCATCATCTTCATAACTCTCTATGTCAGTCACTCCTACTTGGCCTTTGTCTGATCTTGCCACTGTATGTGACAATTGCGTGCTCCTGTCTTTTAACAGTTAAGTGCTGCCACCTGGCCAATGTGGTTTTGGAATCCTGTTATCCCCATCAGTATCAGTGCGCCCAGTATTGTAAAGACATCCCTTTACTGCCAGCCCTGGCCTAGAGGGAAGCAACTCATGAGTATCTTAGTGAATCTCACTAGCAGATTCCTAACTGGTTTGGTAAATGGTGTATCCACTGTGTCCTCCCTGGACCACAGTTCTCTGGTTGGTTTTTCCAGCTGTACTAAATATCCATCCTAGCATGACTGAGTCTTTTATATCTGTCTGACATGCAAATACTGTCATTTTTATCTTACTTGGTGTAAACCTCTATTTTTCCATGTTTCTAGTAATCATCCTAGAAACTTGTTTACACCATCCATGAGATAATATAAAACTATATTTAGTGTTGGGAGTCAGAGGCTCAAAAGTTAAGTAGAAAATGCATATCCGAATCACTATAAAAAACATTTTTTGAAAGTATAAGTTTTAAAATTTTACTTATGGACAATAAATTCAAACCTTCTAAAAAAGTTGCTTGCAGAATTAACAGTTGATAGCTAACAGAATAATCTTGTTTCTAGATATCGGAGAAAGAGGAAGATATGCAAGTGGTTGGTAAATACTACTGATGGATAAAGGGAAGGCAAATTATGTAACTGATGCAGCCAATATATCATTTCTGGGATAAACCTTATCTTTACATTTTCTTTCTTCTTCCTTCCTCCTTCTCCCTTCCTTCCTTCCTTCCTTTTCTTTCTTCCTTCCTCCCTCCCTCCCTTTCTTTCTTTCTTTTTTTCTTGCTTTCTTGCTTTCCCCTAATTTTTTTTAACATATAACAGAAACCCTGTGAAGCTCCATTAAATACTGTGACGTGGAAATACAAAATCTTCAGTATTCTGAAGTTCTGAGTCAAGAACTTAAAGGATCCAGGCAGTATATTTGGGCAAGTTTTAACTTAGAAATAGGAAGGTGATTACAAGAATTAACCAGCTGGTTAAGTGGTTGGTATCAAAGATTTGAATTTCATATTTTTCACTGTGAATTGTGATGCCAAGATGATAAATGGATGCCGATAGTTCAAGTGCATTTCATGGAGATGGGAAAATAGCAGTTATTAGGAGCCTCAGAACTATAGCTATAATTATAATAATAATAGCTAATATATTAGCATTTATTAATGTTTGCTATGCTAAAACTTTAAATATATTATTCATTTAACATATATCTTGCCACAATATAGAAGTACTGCAAAAATCCATGTTTTATTGAGGAATAATGGAATCACAGAGGTGATTTCTAAGTTGACAAAGGACACTGTATAAATGGAAGATTAGATTCACACATAAGCATAACTGACTTAAAAGCCAGGATTCTCAACCAGGGGTTCTCCACTTATGTGGAGTGGCGTGGCATACTGGTGACACGCAGGATTGTCACATGTATGCAACCAGGACCTCATCCACATAAAATATTAATTTCTGAACAACACAATGTATATATTATTACACAAGTATCTGTCAGGCAGATTTTGAGCTGAGCAAGTTAAGCAGTGCTTGGTAGAATGAAGTATAACATGCAGTAAGATTTAAAATAAGTGGCATAATATCAGGTTGTTGAAAAACCATCTATTTATGGAGACCAAAGTTTGATTTATGAATATATAATACAATAAGGTCAAAGAAATAAACACTGAAATTCATATAGCAAGAGTGAGTAATATCGTAACAGTGGTTGCACACATACACACACACAAACATGGTGAGGTTTTGCTACACTGTAGGAATGTTATGTTATAATCATTACTGACCTAGCTAGTGATTCCTTCTAGTATATGGTCCAAAATCAGAGTATTTGAAAATATAGCATGAACTAAAAATATTTGGAAAACAACAAGATAGTTTTGCCAATATTCTGATTTTCCAAACCTGATCCAAAGAATTATAGAGAAATTATAGGGAAAGACAAGAAAAGATCAAGAAAAAAGAAATCTACAAAATCACATAAAAATAAGAAAAATATTCAATTCAACACACAAAAATTCTATAAAAGTATAGGCACTCAGTGATTTTTAGGTGAAAAATACTTAAAAGGGGTTCATGAATAATACTAAGTTCTCTATATACTACCTTAGAACATAATGACTACAAATGTAAATTTAAATGAATCTCAACACAAACAGATAAATAAAATTTAGGAGATATTGAGATTTGAAGAGATAAATTGGCAAAGGAATCATGTGGTTTGTTTAAGAAACACACACACACGCATGACAATAGGAAAGCAGGGTTGCTGAAATGCCTGGAGTTGAATATGTGATAAAGACAACCATCCACATATATAATATAGATGTATGGTGAGAATTATTTAGGTGAAAACGAAAAGGAAGTGATAAATGGAATTAGAAGGATACCTCTGGGTTCAGTTCTCACCTCAACTTCCATGACTCAGTAACTGTTTTTGTTGTAGCAAAACACTGTTTGCCCTAATAAGCATGGTCATGTCTTAAAATGAAGAAGTGGTTCTGTTTGTGTTGTTGTTGCTAAAAATATTTAATTCTAACACTATTGGCAATGCGGAAGCATAAAAACTCTGAGAGAAACAGAAAATATTTCTACACAAGCAAAAATATTTGATCAGTTAGAAATTTAGGCATAGTCAAACATGATCCTAGACACCTATTTACTTTAAAAATTTGACTGACTAGCAAGACAAAATAGTAACTGAACTCTCCCCATTGATAAGAAATTAGAATCTTTACAGGAACAAAATTCAGAGATAACTGCAATTTATCATTTTAAGCAATAAAACATTGACTTTTATTTACTTTATTCACTTAAATATATTCATACACGTCTCTGACATATTTAAGCCATTATTTTATTTAACATTTTTTGCACACTCAGTATTATATTGACTATTAACATACTGTTGGTAAGTATTGTTGAGAATACAGGTTGCTTTCTGATTTAAGAGTTACTAAAATAAAACTATGGCAATGCCTCACTTTTGAAGAATTCCTTAAAAGTTATTTTTGAAAGAGGACTATTTTACATTGAAGAATTTAAAGGGTTTTTTTTCTAATTATAATAATTTAATTACTTTTTACACTTATAACTTAATTATAAACTATATAATTAAATAATTTCAGGGTGTTTAACTGAGTTCAGTATGCAACAAAAAAAGATTTATCCGACATTCAAGCAATCCATTTGCTTTGTTCCACATATTGTTGTAAGTCTGTGGAGATACATACACATATATATACATGATTTGTCCCTTCTTTCATGGAGCTAACATTCTAGTGAGGAAAGGCAGACAATGAACAAGCAAATGAAGACATTATATAGGGGGCGATAAAATTATGGATACATAATGAAGGAAGGCGATAGAGAAAGAGGATAGGAGTCATGGGTGACTTTTCTATGAGGGCATTTTGAGCAGAGACCTTCAGAAAGAGGGAAAAATCTTGCACATATATTTGGTGGAAAATTCTAGGTAGAGGGAAGAGTAAAAGAAAAGCCCTAGGTGTAGTCATGTCCTGGGACTAATGTCGGAAAAGTATGGATGTCAGTATCGTGGGATTGAGCTTTGAAATTAATAATATAAATGAGTCAAAAAATACATACTCTTATTCCATATGAATATTATATATAAATATCATATATATGTTTATTATGCAAACTTACTTTTGCAAATAGTCATATGACAAAGATGATTAACTAGTACTTGAAGGATGTTGTAAAATTTTAATATGTGAACTTAAAAATCCTGAGAAATAGATACTTTCAGTCTTAAGAAAAGAAAATATAGAGAACCACTTCTACAATTCCAAGAATTCCAACCAACAGCAAAAAAGGAACTGAGACACAATGACCAGTATTAAAATGTCCTTTACTATTATAGCCTTGGCATGTCTCACATGGACTGTTCTTCTTATAGTGGGGATTGGAAATGTTTTCTTCTCCTTTGCGATAGAGAAACTCATGATATATGGATTTCAGAAACTATTTCACAGAGTCATTCGCTTCCATTTATTTCAAATACCACTGCCTCGAGAGTAATAAATATGCGACTGCCCGTAGACACAATGAAGTATTTAATCTTGAGCAAAAGGTTGTTGAGGTGTTAAACATGAAAGCCACAGAAAGTGTTTCTCTCCTCTGAGGAAAATAAAATTCTATTCTGGATATTTGTGTCCAAAAATGAACAAGGAGATTAAGGCCAAATGTGGACTTAGGAAGATTAAATGAATTTATTGTATCCTGTAATTTTTCTTTTTAAAGCTGACCCTGTAAAACGAAATTCAATATTTTTCAGAAAGGAAATTGGTTGGAAGAAATAGATACAGAGCAATGTAACTTTACAAATGCTAGTATTCACATGAATCTTAAAATTAGAAGTTAAAAGTGGGATAAAATTTGAATAATATGAATATTAGGGGAGCAGATAGTCTTTTTCACTTCATTCCCTGGTGTTCTGCCCAAATGAAGATAGACAAATTCAATAAAAGTCTAAAAGAAAAATTATCAACATATGGGAAGGTAAATTTTCTTCCCTCCTTTTGTTTTGCTTTGTACTCTTTAAATCCCCAACTCAACTCAGTGACGAAGTCCATCAGAAAAAAACAATTATAGGGAGCATATTAGAGAACATTTACCTGAACAACGACCAATGAAAATCATAAGAGAAACTTGCTTTGAGAAATACACTGTTATAAACTGTTTAATCATTCACTATGAGAAATAAGGGATTACTAGATTCCTTATATTCACTGGCAATGTGCTTTTAAAAATACAATATTGAAATACCAGCAAATAGGAGACATGATGAAACTAAAGGCATATAGGACTAATGAAAAAGAGCCCTTTCTATGCTTATGTAGGCTAGTTCCATACCATAAAGAAAATACATTATAATTTCTTTAAAATTATATTCTGAGCATGCTAATATACACACAATATTAGGACAGCTGAAGTTATTAATAACTCCATTTTATAAAAATTGGAAATCATAATCATTAATAATTATGGTCAAATAAAACATCTTATGATTCACAATTCAGTGGCTTGGGGAGGGACTAGTAAAGCTCAATAAGGTCTAACAGGGTTGCTTTCTAACTAGAAAGAAGCTTTATCTGTCACCTGTATACAAGCTGAACAATTTGTACATGCTCTGGACTCTTCTATTAGCAAAAAATCACCTTGAGGTGTTTATATTATATTATAGATTTTGTTTAGTGAAGCTTTCTATAAAGTATGTAGAAAGAGTAAATATTTTAGATTTTGCAGGCTCTATGGTCTCTGTCTCAGCTACTCAACTCTGCTAATACAGTGAGAAGGCACTCCTAGACAATACTTAAATGAGTAAGGTGTTCAATAAATAAATGAATAAATGCGTTCAAATTAAACTTTATTTACAAACATAGGCAGTGGGCCAGATTTAACCTGAAAACCACCATTGGCCAATTCTTGTTCTGAATAAATCTATAAAACTTTGTCAAAAAATTTAATACAGGATAAATAAATAGCAACTATCAACTGAATTATATATAAAATAAGTAGTCAAGTAATAAAATTTGTTTCTCTTTTGATACTTGAAATAATTGACTGTCAAAGGATAAATTTACCAGGTATATTCTATCTCACTAGAAATACATAGTGAGATATATTCTATCTCACTAGAAAAACTAAACTTCAGTAAGCAATTAGAATATCAGTATAATGAGTCTTTCTGAGTTAGTAAAATTGGCGGGGGGGTTCCACTTCTGGTATGTCTGGGGAAGTTCCTGCTAGACCTATGTTCACACAGATCACTCTGAACAAAATACGAAGGCACTGGAGTGTGAACAAATACAGCAGATTAAGGAGAGGAGTCAAATATCAAAAAAGGGAAATGGCTTGGACTAGCTTGACCGTTGTTATGCTGGCTTTAAGTTTTAAGGAAGATCTCTGTGGCACAAAAATGGAAAGTGTAGTACAGAACTATATATGAAATGGATAAACAACAAGGAACTGCTGTATATCACAGGGAACTATATTCAATATCTTGTAACAACCTATAATGGAAAGCAATCTGAAAAATAATATATATCTGTATGTATAACCAAATCACTTTGTTATACACCTGAAACATTGTAAATCAACTATACTTTTAAAAATGTGCAGTATTTTCAGCCTGGAAAAGCAGAAGACAGAGTCTGGGGCAATGACAGTGGTTATAAAATGAAGGATGAAGCTGAGAGAAGAGAGAGCCAAAGTGAAGGAGCCCCAAACTCTATATATAAACTCTGCTGTATCTCTGACTTAGTATGAACTGCACATGCTAGAGACAGACTTCAGCTAGAGAGAAAAGACCTAACCTGGGATTTGTTAGTTGCCTAAGAGAGAGTTTGCATTTTCATTATAACGAAGTTAAATGCCTACTAAACCATACAAACCAAAAAGTCAACAATTTTTGGACTAATGTCACTTTCACAATGTTCAGGATATAACCAATTACTCTACATACAAAGAACTAAGAATGTGTGACATATTCCGTAAAAATAATGATTGATTTATGGAACAACCAAGCAAAAAACTGATAAGATATGGATGATGATAAGATCTGGATGATTAGAATAGCACCACTAATTACCTATTTTGATTTTTATACAACACTACCCCAACAGCAACAGCAAAACAAATCCCAAGGAAATAATGAATTTAAGTGCAGAAATCAATAAAATAGAAAACAGACCTCTAGCAGAATAGCTCAACAGAGAAAATTTCCTTCATTAAATGTTGCAAAGATTAACAAAATTTATAAACGTCTAAGCTGATTGATCAAGAAAAGATGTTAAGAACACAAATTATGGCTATTAATAATTAAAAGGTGGTTATCAGTACAGGTACATACAGAATAAGAGGTTATGAACAATTTTCTGCCAACAACTTCAATAATTTAGATCAAATGGATAATTTTCTTGAAAAATGTAACTTACTGAAACACACAGGAAACAAAGGACAAAATTTGAATAACTCTATGTCTAGTAAGTAAACTGAACCCATTTTCATAAACTTTCCAATAAGAAAACTCCAAAACCAGATAATATCACCGTAAATTCTTTCAAACATTTAAAGAAGAAATAATATCAATCTTGCACAAGTTCTTTCACAATATAGAGGAGAAGGGAACAATTTCAAAATTTAAAAAAATTAAAATAAAATAATTACTAGAGACTGATATAGTACCCCTATAAACCTACAGACAAGCTTAACTAACAGTATTTTAGAAAATCAAATCCAGCATTATAAAAGTGTAATGTATCATAGCCAATAGATTTTGTCACAGGAATGTAAGATCAATGAACTTTCCAAAGTCAACTGATGTAGTCCATTGTGTTAACAGGATAACAAAGAAAAAGTACAAATTAAATTTCAATAAATGAAACAAAGCATTTGATAAAATTTGACACTCCTTCAAAATTAAAATGTGTAGCAATTTGGTAATAAAAGGAAATTTCCTCTACCTGAAAAAGAGCATTCATGAAAAACCTAAGGCTAACATGACATTTAACACTGAAAATTTGAATACCTTCTCTGAAGTAGGCGACAAGAAAAAAATGCCCATTCTCACCACTTCTGTGGAGTTCCTGGCCACTGCAGAAGTGAGAAATAAAGGCATAAAGGTAAGAGCCTAGAAGTAAACCTATCTGCAGAAGCCATGTTGTTTACATATAAAATCATCAGAAATCTACAGTATAATTACCAGAACTAATCAGTGAATTCAGTAAGATATCAAGATTCAGGATTAATAAACAGAAAGTAATGATTTTTTTATACTATCAACAAAATATTTTAAAAATTCTATTAAGGACTTCCCTGGTAGCACAATGGTTGAGAATCCACCTGCCAGTGCAAGGGACACGGGTTTGATCCCTGGTCCAGGAAGATCCCACATGCAGAGGAGCAACTAAGCCCGTGCACCACAACTACTGAGCCTGCGCTCTAGAGCCCGCATGCCACAACTACTGAAGCCCACGGGCCTAGAGCCCGTGCTCCACAACAAGAGACGCCACGGCCATGAGAAGCCCGCACACCGCAACGAAGAGTAGCCCCCACTCACTGCAACTAGAGAAAGCCCGTGCACAGCAACGAAGACCCAATGTAGCCAAAAATAAATAAATAAATAAATAATAATAATAAAAAAATTCTATTGAGTGTCAAGGAACATAAAGAATTTAGAAATAAATACAACAAAGTATGTGCCAAGACCTCTACACTTAATGAAGATCTGAATAAATAGTAAGAAAAGTCATTGTCATGGACTGAGAGACTCCGTATTGGTAAGAAGTCAATTCCTCTCAGATATACAGATTCCACGCAATGTCACATCAAAATCTCAGCAAATTTTCTGTAGTAATTGACAATCTGAGTCTAAAATGTGTATGGAGAAGCAAAGAACCTAGAATATTGAAAGCCATCTTGAAAAACAAATCTGGAGTATTTAAACCACCTGTTTTCAAACCTTGTTATAAAGCTACAGTAATCAAGAGAATACAGTTTTGGCATAAGAATCAAACTACACATTAATAAAAGAAAATAGAAGCCCAGAAGTAGACCCACATTTACATAATTTAATTTTCAACTTAGGCTTCAAAGCTAGCTGATGGGGCAAAAAAAGACTTTCAACAAATATTGCTGGAATTGCTGGATACGTACATGAGCATAATAATAGTAACCCTGATGCCTACCTCGCATTCTACAAAAAATTTTAAATTGAGATGGAACATAGGTCTATATATAAAACTTAAAACCATAAAACTTATAGAGGAAAACATGAGTATGTTTTCTTGATTTGGAGGGTTTGGTAAATATTTCCTAGATAAGTCATAGAAATAAATAATTCTAAAAAATGATAAATTTGACTTTATTAAAATTAAAAACTTATAGAATGAAACATTAAGAAAATAAATAAAGAAGCTACAGTCCTTGTGGAGGTATTTACAAAAATATATTTTTGACAAAGTACTGGTATCTAAGTATCATAGGATACTATGAAAACAACTACAACTCAATAGTAAAAATGACAAACAGTCCAATAACAAAAATAGGCAAAATCTTTGAACAGACACTTCACAAAAGAAGATATGGAAACAACAAATAAGCGCATGGAAAGGTGTCAACAGCTCAGTATCATTAGATATCAGCAAAATGCAAAAAAAACCCATGAGCTATTGCTATATATCCACCCAAAGTGACTAAAACAAAAGAGACATACCACACGAAATATTGACAAATATGTAGAACAACCAGAATCTCCATACATTCTTGGTGGAACTTCAAAATACTAAGCCATTTTGGAAAAATTTTTGCAATTTTTTTAGGAAATTACACATATACATACATTACCACTCATTAATTCTAATCCTAGACATTTATCCAAAAGAAATGAAAGTAAATGTCATAAAAATTTGTACGAGAATGTTCATAATAGCAAAGAACCGGACACAGCCACAATGTCCATTGATAAGACAATTAATAAACTATACTATATTCATAAGATGATATATGTTAAGTCAGCAATGGAAAGGGAATAAACTGCCCATATATTCAACAATATGGATGAATTTTGAAAGCTTTACACTAAATGAAAAAAGTCTATTAAAAAATGTACATATTGCATAATCATTCTACATTTATGAACTTCTAGAAGAGGCTAATTGAATATACAGTGGAAATTAACAATAACAATTCTTACCTGGTGATGTGACACAGATTGACTAGGAAAGGACAAGAGGCAACTTTTTGGGGGTGGGGGTGATGATGATTGTACATTGCTAGAGAGTTGTGTTATGTAGGTATATGGCAAAATTCAGAGAATGTGCATTAAAATGAGTGCATTCCATTTTACATACATTTTACAACATAAGAAAAGCTAAGCCAATATTAAGGGCTATCTAGTAATATACATTCTTATATCTTAAGGGGAAAGTATCTACAATTTATTTTTGAAACGCACCAAGAAAAACATAAATTTGGCCAGTGGATGCATAGACAGATAAATACATGGATAAATATATGACAAATCAAATATAGTACAATGATAACGATAGGACTTAGATGGTGTGTATACAGGGCATCTCTATAAAATTTCTTCAACTCTGGAAATTTGTATAATAAAATTATAAAATACAAACAAATATTAAATTATTGAGCCTTTTTATGATTTTAGTTTGTTCTAACAGCCTGAGACTTTGTCCTCCTTCAAAACTTGTTAGATTGAGTGGGCTGGGAGAAGGGGATGCTGAATTAACAACAGAGTAGTAGAACCTGCTGTGCAATGACTCCAGCAAGACATTTTGTAGCTGTAGCTTATTTTTGTTTTTATGGCAAAAAACACAGCATGAAGTCTCATTTCTACAAATGTGAAGTCAGTAGGTATTTACTGTCCTGTGTAACAGAATCATTCATGATTTGATGAAAGTTGTACCACTCCTCACATTATTGGTATGTATTGGTATATGGTAGAGAGGATGTATTTAAATATGCATTAGGGAATTTTATTGAGACACACTGAAACTATTTTCCTTTGACAATTCATTTTATCAGAACCTTTTAAAAGGTAGAGATGATTCCACCTGAAGTTCGTCTTCTGACTTGAAAATATATGAAGGGTTCTAAACGAAAATTTTCCCTAAAGGAAGCTGCAATCTGGGCTGGTGATACCTGCAATCACACCAAGGGCTTAAGGTTTTGTGGGTATCCCAATCTCAGGCACACTATAGGGATGAGCCTAGAAATATCCCCAGACAAAATGTCCTGCTTTGAAGATAAAGTATATGAAGGTGAACTAAGATTGTTCAAACTTTGGAACATGATACCAACTTGCAAATTATGAAATGAAATGGCCCTATAAAGTTTGCGTCAGGATTCTTTGGGAAGGCTCCTCCATGATGAGGCAGTGAGGCAGCAATGAAATGATAGGTTCTGGAGGACAGATCATTTTTATAATAATTTACCTGCCTCATACCTGTTGTCAGAGAGATGCATCAATCACTTTGACTTGACATCCAAACTCTTGGCTCTCTGATCCTTTAGAGATGAGGTGGGAGGAGCAGGCACTTCACGAGTCGAGATTATATCCCATGATCTATAAATGAGTTAGTTATGAAAAAATTTCAGACCTTGTCATAGACAAATATAAAGTAATCTTGGGAACACTTCAGTGCCCTGGGAATTGTTCCCTCATCATCACCAGGCTTCAAGCTATTTTCCAACCCAGAAATTTTGAAGCTTAAAGTTCTATCTGGGAAAGTGCGTGAAACTTTCTAACTTCCATATTCAAAACACTCACTTCAAGGAGGTTGTAAAGCTACAGAGAAGAGGTAGCCACAGACTCTTCATGGATGACAGTAGTTTTATTCCTCCTTATTTGCTGGCTAACCGTATCTGCCCAGCTTATGAAGAACTGAGAGGGTTATCTGGTGTCAGTTTTGGGGTTTCATCCCACCTCTCTCCTAGTTCCAACATGTTTCTCCACATACTACTGCACATTTGTTTCAAGTAACAACAGCCTCTTATTAAAATAAATGAGTAATGTAATTTCCAAATTCAACTAATAATTATCGATCAGTAACATATTATTCATTTAGACAATTTGCTAATTCTATAGCTTACATATTTTATCAAACAAATATTTGCTTTCAAATTTCTTTTCTAACACAGAGGATATGAATTAAATAAAATGGGTTAAAATCACAGATTGAGTACTGAAATGGAAAAAGATAAGAGAGATGTTTACTTTGCTTTTAATATATTTTCCTTCTCTAAGAGGGGCCCCTCTTGAGGTTTCAGAAGCTCCATATTGTCTGGTATTTGCAAACAAATGGGAATTAAATGCCAGATCCATGCCACATTATATTAGCTGAAACTAAAGTCAGTTTAATTTTTTTCCAATTGAGTTCAATCTTTGCGACCCTTTGTCCTTCAGTTTTAACAAGGAGAATAGAGTTCATTTAGAGCAGAAAAACTTCAGAGAAACTTAAGAACATAAAAAATAAGACCCTTGTATCCACTGAACAACTTTACTAAGTCAGAGTGATCTAAGCTGATAGCTTTAAAATATCTTGCTTGCTGAATTACAACTAAATTAAACAATCTATGCATAATATATCTTCACAGCTCAGACAGCTAATTTATGTAAAATAGAGTTTTAACATGGCTTTCTTGGAGATTGTGAAAAAAACTGTCCAACCAAGACTTCCAAGTCCCAAGTCCAAAAAATGGTGAATAGTGTTTCTATAATCACAATTAAAAGAGCAAGTTTAAAACATATTACATTCCACTGAAAAGCTACACATTGATTATAAGAATATGGCATCAGTTTCATGACCTAGTTACACTATGCTCACTTGCAAGGATTTTTATTTTTAAAATGAAACATATTTAGTAGATTAATATCCCATTTTGTATCGTGAAGTTAGACTGTATATATGTAACATATATATTACCATTGTTAAATAATGTCATTATTTAATTAACCAAGTGGAAGGAGTGGCTATATTGAAAGCATGAGAAATCAAGTGGAGATAAAGGAAGCTATTATGGTAGTAAAATTTAATAGATTCAAAAGTGATGCAATTGTTGTACACAAATCAAACAATATCAGGACTAAGGAGCCTCTAAAGTAAATATTTTGAAATGTTATCAACAACCCAATGCATAGAATCATTTTAGCCAAACCTCAACACAAAATATTTTTTCCAATAGAATGTAGGGAATGATACTTCAGTCTTTATTCTAATATGCTTGATTGAAAGTGATTCTCTTTTGTAGAGTATTGTAGTTTTATTGCCTAGATTTATGTGTCTTTAAGTTAAAAACAACTACAGGTCTTGTGTTACTATTATCATAAGTAGAATTTAGCATTTCATAATTTATAAGATACTTGATTGCTCTGTCATTATTTTCTGACCAGACTGAATATAGACAAACTCTGCCAGGGGCAGATCCCTCTTTTGGTCACATTCTGGATAGGCATACCTGTCTCACTACCCACTCCCCTTTAACACCTTTAAATTATATGAAATTTGTGGTAGAGAATCTCAATATTCCCTGATGTCCATTTTCACATTCTTTTTCAGTAATAGAACCCTCAATAATACCCAGAAGAAGGAACCCTGCAGCTAAAGGTGGTCAAGTGACCATGCTCTAGGTAGTGAGATATAAGCAGAATTGTTGGGTGTGAAATTTAGGAAGTGTTCTTTAAAAGAGGCACTTTTTTCTTCTTCTCCTCATTCTTCTTTAATCCTTCTTTTGTGTTACTTTTTACGTAAGAGATATGAGGACAAAATTCAAGAAACTGCCTTGGATCCTGAGGTAGAAGCCATCTATGATCTCACAGTTTCTGGAGTCAGAAGTTCAGGCATGGTTTAGGCTGGTCTTCTCCTCAGGGTCTCAAAGACTGTAATCAAGGTGCCAGCTGGGACTGTGGCCTCCTCTGATGCTTGAGGGCCTCTTCTAGGCTCATGTGGTTGGCAGAATTCTGTTCCTAGCAGTTGCAGGACTGAGGCACTCAAACCCTAGAGGCTGCTGCCATTCCCTGCTTTGTGCCCTTCTCCATAATATGCCAGTTTGCTCCTTTGAAGCTAACAGGAGAATGTCTCTGCTCTTTCAAGTCTAACTTAGGGAAAGTCTGGGACCTCTTTTAAAGGGCTCATCTGATTGTCAGGCCCACAAAGGATAAGCTTCCTTTGAAAACTCAAAGTCAACAGATTAGGTACCTAAATTGCAAAATCCATTTACCTTTACCTTTTCCATATTCTATTGGTTAGAATAATGTCACAGTTTCTGCCTACCAAGAGAATTATATAGGGTATGTACACTAGTGTGCAGGATTCTTAGGGGTCATGTTAGAATTCTGCCCACCACACCGACAGTTTTGTAAAACCACAAAGTAAATTATTAGAATAGTTCTGGCTGCTGAAACATCTTTCTTATGCACAAGAAATATTTATATCTTACTTATCCTGCTGATCTTCGTGTTTTGAACACTTGCAGTCAAATCTAATTCTAACAAATACAGTGATTATTCGCCCCTTTGTTACAGAGAGTAGACAATAACACCACACAGCTGTTCACCTGTGCCTCTTTATTTTTTCCTGGTACCTCTTACCCTGTTCATCTTAAGTTCTTCTCCCTGTGACCTTGTTAGCTGTTTTTTGGATAACCCATCTAAGATGGATAATTCATATCTTTTCCTCTCTTGGTTGTGAAACTAATTGCTAGTTTGGAATTGGCTTTATGAAAATATTTTATAATTTGTTTTGTCTTGGCTCTAAGTCATGGAAAATTGGCATTTTGCCATAAATACTTGGGAAACACAATATTTATATTATGCTTCCCCTGTCCCACTCCAGTTTGTTTTTTCTCACTTTATTTTCCATCGGTAAAGAACAAGATTATTGGCCACAATATATGTAAAGCATGGGTTTAGAATATTATCTGGGGAGAGAGGGTCCTGTTTTATCTCTTCTTTCTTCAGTGCTTCTAGAATAATACACTGTTTAATTCACAAAAAGTAAAATGAAAAATAAGCATTCTAGGAGATAGGATAAAGCTGAGAATTTCTTAATCTCCTAGAAGTTTTTTGCATACCTTTCTAAAAAGATGGAAAAAGATGGGCAGTCTCCCTATTTATACTTCCTCCATTGCCTCTGCTGGGGTCTTCTAATTATACTTTCTTTGACTCCCTCAGTTTATCGGGGACCTTAACTGTGAACTCAATTTCCAGATATTTCAGGACTATCATTATGCACACTGTCTCTGAGAGATTCTCATTCATGAGCTTGAGTTTCTCTGAAAGTCACAGTTCATAAGCAGACACCAGCTTTGAATTTGAAAAGTGTAAATAAAAATATATAGTTAAGGCAATCACACAAACTGATATGGATACACATCAGTCTACTGTTTCTATTAGCTTCCACAAGTCCCCAGGTTTTCATAGCTAGCAATATTCTTAGGAAATTACCTATCACATTTCCTTATAGAGGAATTGTACACATACATTTTGATGGAAAGAAGCAGGAAGCAAGATTTGGGAAGATTTGAATGATGGCTCCTAATCACCTCCCCCCAAGAGTCCTTGAAAGGAAACATGAAACAATACTTTTGGAAAATGATGTTTAACATAATTAAAAATTTTCAGTTGGTGCTTTGAAACCAAGAGAAACTTGAACTCCTCAATAAATTCATGTCAGATAAGCTCTGATACTATTCTAAATATAGCCACTTAGATACTAGTAAGCGTTCCCTAAATTTACTTTCATTAAAAATTTATCTTCATCTTCTGTTAGCTTATATGAATATCAAATTCAAGTTTATTTCAAAGTTTTCTTTAAGATATCAACTAGTTAAACTTAAAAACAATTTCAAAGATAAGGCAAAGGCCAGAAAAGTGTAATAATGTAAAACCAAGAGTACGTGGATTTAACACTACTTTCAAGATTAAATATACTTAGGAATTCTGTATTATCTAATAATTTCATGGGATCAATAGGCATTTACTATAGCTATATAGGCATTTACTTTCTTTTTAACCATTACATATATATTATCTATGAACATTTTAAAATATGCTAGCTCTGATGCAAACATTCACCAACTATATCACTTAGGATTTCAACAGGAAATCACGATCACTAAGGGACATTAGAGAATCAGGAACTTATAGACGTTAGTTGTTACACAATTGTTGGAGGAACTGAAGAATTAAAGGACCAGAAAGGATTAGGAAAAAGTCACCAAATAGTGCTAATGTAGATGAAAAAGTCAGAAGTGGCAGGAAGCTGCAAGGGTGGAACCACAAAGTGGGCAGGGTAGATATCCTTGGCAAGTTGTTGGCTCTTCATTGCTGCTGTCTGTGTGAGTTGACAGCTAAGCATCCAGTTGCTCAGTAGGGCCAGAAATTGATGAGGCGAGCTGGCCATGGAGCAAATTGAGAACAAGCTAAAACTCTGCATCTGTCTCTCACTGCTTAAACTGATGACAACTTTCAAAGTACAATGGCTTTTGTTTCACCTTCTTCTCCCCAACTTCAAACAACTACCTCTTGTGGTCAGTCCTTACCTGAAACCACACAAGGAAGAAAATTCTGGAAAGTATCATGTTTTTCCAGTTTAAATTGACATGATACAAAATTACCCACTAACCCTGTTCCACCTTTTCAGGGTGAAAGCTGCCTTGATTTCACTTGCATTGTGAACATTTGGAAATCAACTTCTCCTACTCTACACTGAGTAGGATGAGGAAATAAAGTGCCTGGGAGGGTAAGTTAATTTCCCAAGGACACACAGAGAGTTAATGTTTAAACAAGTTCATTATTTTAACTCCCAGTCCAAGGTCCTTCCTTTTCTAACATGACAATGTTAACTTTCTTCACTTAGGAAAGGGACTTTACATTGTGTCACTGCAAAACTGGTGGAGAAAAAAAAAACAGTAGTAAATAAGGTAATTTGCAGACATGTGTAGATAAAGTCTGTATAAATTTTCATATTAACTACTCTATCTTCTAAAAGACAAAATTAAATACCCTCTTTTCTTCTGTCAAGTTTCCATTTATAACAGACCATTACTAGAACTTTCTTTTAAGTCATTTTAAGGTATCTCATCATTTTATATTTCTTTGTCCATACTGTACTATATGAATTATTAAAGATTAATGCATCTATATTCTGAGTGACCAGCCATGCCTGATGGTTTTAAATATGAAGCCATTCTTTTCTCCGGTATAATGATAAATTTACATTATAATTAACAGCCAAAGAATTCCTTTTTATGCCACATAATGATGACTGTCTTCAGCTTTGCTTTTCAGAAAGCACATCATAAAACACAGGGAAAATATATTTATTCTTAATATCCACATTTATGTATTTAATGAACATTATTGAACTTTTCAAGTACTTATTGGGAATGGAGGGGAAATATTTGTGCACTATTATTTTATTTCAATCTTAGAGAATGCAGCCTTCGGCTGATGCCGGAATGTTAATAATTAGCACCTCTATTAGAAGTCAGCTCCTGGTTTTCAAGCAGCATTATGCTGGGAAGCTATGTTTCCCAAGTGAATGAAGAATTATACAGTTTTATTAAAGAAGAGCCTTTCCTTTGAATACAATTTTAAGAAAATCTTCAAAGGAACAAATTTAAAGCCTCAAATCAGAGCACAGCACTAATTAGTGTGTAACAATGATTTAGGCAGAGAGCACCAGGCCTTGTTAATTTTCCAGGCCCATTCTGTAGTCTCTTTGCTGTATATTTCTTTTGATAAGTCAATTTCATCTAGGTACAGCTTTTTATAGTTTAACTACTGTCATAACACTTCTAAAGTTTTAGAAAATTGTACATACTGATGCTGAAATCTGGCAATTATCTTCTAACTCTGCATTCCAACAACTAATTTTATGGCTCAGCTTAAAATGCTTAATTCAATTTCAAGTATTTTGCATTTATAATACTACTTTAAGTGGCATGTCTCTGAATAAAATAATGTAACTACCTATTTGTTTATGTAACCTTCACACTTAGAAATAAAAATGTACATCAATCATCAATTATAAATCAAGTTATTCAAGATTTAAGAGTGTCAGGTAAATAAGTTCTCTTGAACACATTTCATCTCGCAATGCCTCTTAGGAATTAGAAAACTTAAAATATCAGCTTTGTAATTTTACAATGTTATGTACTACAAATGTGTTATCAGAATAAATTGTTTTCTTCATTTAGTAAGTACTGAAGTATTGATCTGAGAATGTCATGGGAAATTAGAAAACAGTAACACCAGTAAGCCATATAACTGTGATTTATGACTTCAGCAATATGAAGTAGGAATTGATTACTATTAAGGTCAATATCAAGATTCATTGACTCAGATATTCATTGTGACTACGGCTAAATTGGGAAACAACGTTTACTTCAAAAAAAACGTATATCTTCCTGTGGATAAAAATATGCCAATATATCCTGCCATCCTGTTATCACCTATTATGAGAATTCAATCTCTGAAGCATGATAGATATTTTGCAATTTAAAAACCATCTACTGTTGCCTCTAACTCTTGGTGTCTGCATCATTAATGACAGTATATTAGATTATTTCAATCAAAAATTGGTATTTGTATCAAATAAAAATGAATCATAACTACAGTCTACTTCAGAATTTTTAAGGGATTCAAAATACCTTACACAGTACCCTAAGGAAGACATTATCACAAAACCCATAGCACCAGGGCAAACAGATGTACACCCATTCCATAACAGCTTAGGAAATGGGTACAGATGAATGAATATATTACTAAATAAAGTAAGAAAATGTGATCTAAGGAGTTAAACATTAAAGACATACATATAAGACAGACATGCTAGAAAACAAATATAATGTGTACTAATTTGAAGAACTGTGTTCATTTATAGCCCAGCTTATCTAACATGTTCAATTAAAATTTTGAACAATTCCAGCCGTCTCCATAACTTGTCCCAACTTCTTTCCCCCCATTGCTTTGCTAGCTTTTTTTTTTTTTCCATTCCAATTTGTGATTGTTTTCACTTTAAATTGGATCAATATACTTGTCTTTTAGGACTGGTCACATGACTTGCAGATAGAGCATATTACTTGAAACTCCAGCTAGACTTGAATAGTCTATGAAATATTTATTGGGCACTTGTTACTGCAAAACATAAATAAGACACTCAAAACAGAGGACATGATGACATTATACCTGGCATACTAAAAACAACAACTGCAGCAGCTACAACACAGAAAGAAAAGAGGAACAGATAGAACTATTCCCTAGTGAATGTTTTTTAAACTGAAGCAGCAGAATCAACAAGGTCCAGTGAAGATGCCTTGGGAACTACCAGGGCTAGGAGTTAGGCAGCAAGGATACAGCTGAGTAATAAGCATTCATGGCACTCCCCTTTTTTGTCAACAGTGTACTGATTTAAAGAGAAATGTGAAAACAAGTGATTGCAGTAAAATAGTGGTACCCTACAATTTTACTCCTAAATACCGATCAGTAGGTTGTCACATATAACCACTTTTTTAATGTATATATTTAGTGTCTTCAAAAACCCACTCAAATTATTGAGTTGACAACAAACTCAGTAGGACTCTGTTTTTTTCTGGTTCATATCAGACTACAAAGCAGTTATAGAAGTAGCAGGAAAAAGAATACTAGAATAGACTCTAGTGCCTAACATAGTATTGAATTATTGAACTGCCAGATATGTCTGCTTCAAGGATAATATGAGTAAAATATGTTGTATTATATCAACAAGATATGTGTGTATACATACATATACACATATGTACATATATATATATATATCGAGAGAGAGAGAGAGAGAAAGATTTAGAGATTTTAAGGAATGGGACAATGCAATTATGGAGGCTTGGTGAGTCCAAAATCTGATGGGGTAGTCCAATAGGCTGGACACTCAGGGCTCAGGGAAGAGTTCAGTTCAAGTCCAAAGGCAGTTTCCTGGCAGAAGTCCTTCCTGACCATGGGAGGAGGTCAGGCTTTTTCTATCAAAGTCTTTACCTGAGTGGGTGAGGCCCACCTATATTATGGAGGGCAATCTCCTTTGCTAAAAGTCTACTAATTTAAATGTTGATCTCATTCAAAAAATACTTTCAGAGAAACATCCAGAATAATGTTTGACCAAATATCTGGGAACCATGGCCCAGCCAAATTAACACATAAAATTAACCATAACATCTCTACCACTGAACATACATTATAGGGCACAATATAACTCTTCTTAACAGTTCAATATAAGGCACCTAACTTGCAAAAATAGTCATAATTATTTCATTGCTAAACACTAGAAGAAATATGTTAAATACGTCAAAGGTAAAGAATGAAAAATAAAACACATATCTGTGAATACGAAGTATAAAACTTATATATTTCTTTCAAAATTAAAATGTTTACCATGAAAATTATAGAATATCATTAGACTATTATCTAAAAATCGTCATATATGGAGATATAAATTTTAAAATATCTATTGAATTCATTGGACTGTAGGTTGAAACAAGTTAGCCTATTTTAAAAAGGGTAACTGAGGGTTTCCCTGGTGGCGCAGTGGTTGAGAATCTGCCTACTAATGCAGGGGACACGGGTTCGAGCCCTGTCTGGGAAGATCCCACATGCCACAGAGCAACTAGGCCCGTGAGCCACAACTACTGAGCCTGCGCGTCTGGAGCCTGTGCTCCACAACAAGAGAGGCCACGATAGTGAGAGGCCCGTGCACCGCCATGAAGAGTGGCCCCCGCTTGCCGCAACTAGAGAAAGCCCTCGCACAGAAACGAATACCCAACACAGCCAAAAATAAATAAATAAATAAATTTAAAAAAAAAAAACAACTCAGAGCTAACATCTTAAAAAAAAAAATGGTAACTGAAATCTAAGAAACAATAATAATATAAAAGTAAAATTGTTTTTCTTATTAAATCCTTTTATATTTCAATTTTTTTCATATGGCTAAATTACAAATTAAATTAATTAGAATTAGTAGGAAATAGTAATAGTAGGAAATAGAGAATAAAAGAGGATCAACACCAAAGTAAGAGTGCCTATGCAGAATCAAAAAAGATACTATGGAATGTTTAAATTTACCACCCCTTATTGAAAAATAAACTAAAAAGGAACTATTAATTTGTATCTTTCATGAATTTGTTCTGGTTATTAAAATGCAGTTTTAAATATAAAATACCATTAAAGCATTTTAACTAATGTAGTGTTAATTCCATAATTAAAAACCCAACATTCTAACATATATATCCTGGAAGGTGACACATGAGTTCATGATAAGACCAGATGTCCAAGACACAATCATTAATTCAAAAATTCTTAGAGTGTCCTGTTCCATTGATCTATACTTCTGTTTTTGTGCCAGTACCAAACTGTCTTGATTACTGTAGCTTTGTAATATAGTCTGAAGTCAGGGAGCCTGATTCCTCCAGCTCCATTTTTCGTTCTCAAGATTGCTTTGGCTATTCGGGGTCTTTTGTGTCTCCATACAAATTGTGAAATTTTTTGTTCTAGTTCTGTGAAAAATGCCTGTGGTAGTTTGACAGGGATTGCACTGAATCTGTAGATTGCTTTGGGTAGTAGAGTCATTTTCACAATGTTGATTCTTCCAATCCAAGAACATGGTATATCTCTCCATCTATTTGTATCATCTTTAATTTCTTTCATCAGTGTCCTATAATTTTCTGCATACAGGTCTTTTGTCTCCTTAGGTAGGTTTATTCCTAGATATTTTATTCTTTTTGTTGCAGTGGTAAACGGGAGTGTTTTCTTAATTTCACTTTCAGATTTTTCATCATTAGTATATAGGAATGCAAGAGATTTCTGTCTACCAAGTGTCAGGTACTCTTCTAAGTACCAGGGATAGGAGCTGGGCAAAGCAGATTCAGTACCTGCTCTGATCAGGAACACAGACAATTAACAAATAACACACCACTGCTATGTAATTACAACTGGTAAATTATAGCAAAAAAAAAAAAGTATACCCTTAACAGATTAAACTAATTTAGTTGGTGAGGAACAACTCCAAACTTGTTTATGTCTGTTATATACTCCACAAAAGGATGCTGTTTATGCCTTTGAAACGCCCCCTTCTAATTTCTGACTGTGCTCAACTGAGAAAACAGTTTGTTTTAGGCTTTCCCAGGGGTTAGAAAACTACAGTAGTGGTGCTGTCAGGATAGGCTATAGACCAGTAAAAATACAAATCCATATAGCATTTTAAACATTTTTGATGTTTAGGTAAAATCAGAGACAAATGATGGGTATAAGAAAACGCACTTTTAAGGATTACTAGAGTAAGAATGTATTGAGGGAAAGAATATGGGAAGCATATGGCTAGTGAGTTGTAAAACTGTGCTAGTGAGTTTTTTTCCCCCTAACATAAAATGTAGAAAATATGTTTATGGGATGGCAAATAGGACACATTTTGTTCAAAACACTCTAATAAACATTGAATTGGTTATATTTGTGAATTTTGCATCCCAAATAAAGACAACACATTGAAATTATGGAACTCTGAAATTTGTCTTTTCCTGGTCAATTCATTTGCCTTTAGTTATTAAATTTTTTTTTCCCTAGACATAAAACTATGCAAGTGATCTGAATTACATTACAACTTATGACTAGTTAGCACAAGACTCTATGGAAAGAAACATAAACTCTAGAAAACGAATGAAATTTCCATACTACTCATCAGTATAATAGAGGACAATTTCCTAAGCGTTTAGAGAGTAAGACAAAGTAAAGCAAAGCAAAACAATATACCACAAAAACAACTACTGCCAAGGATAAATCGATGGCTAGATGAGCAAGTATATGTAACTGAGTGGTTGAAAATGCTAATGATTTTCATTCCTTAACAATGACAGGTTGACATATCCTTTCCCTCCACATTTTACCTGACAGTCCCTAAAACTATTTCTACTGTTAGGTCATATCAAACTCTCATCATTTTCCCTTTTAATCCCCAAAGTTCTGCTGCCTTACTTCTCTCCTACCCTAATAGTGAATGATGGCCCATTCATGTTCTTTTCTACCCTTAAGAAAGGGTGAGAGGACAGAGCAACAAACTAAGTTATGCACTTGAGAAAACCACATTAGAATGATCATAGTACAGCAGGCTGGAGATGCTAATGTGAGCTTCCATGTGGAACTTTTCTGAGCACTCAGTTATTTATAACTCATTCTCACCCAATCTTTGATGTAAAAAGGGTCCAACAATTACGTCAAAAACTGCAATTTGCTTCTACAGTGAGCACACAGTATCTTTGTTTTCTGCCCAAGGATAGTGGCTCTTAGCAAAGGAATTCCCAAAACACTTCAAGAGAGGGTTGGTAAAAAAAAAAAAAAAAAAAAAAAAAAAAAAAATCACAATGTAGGAAAGCATTATCATCTCATCCATTGATTTTGCACTCAATGGAAATTTTCATAATTTCTATTTCAGTACCACGATTCCAAAAGTACAGCATGAGGCAAGGGATAATAATGCTATTTAATTTTGAGTGAAAACTGCTAAATAAAACTTCTGGTAAAATAAATGTCATTACCCAGGGTGAAAAAAGAACACTGTGAGTCTGAAATAAGAGAACAAATTAAGAAGAACTGGAACAAGTGTACTTACAATTACGTTTCTAAAACTATATTGAACTTCATTACAAATACTATCGGCAGCTGCATCAGAAGTGTGCAGCTGTGCTAATAAATCTGCTCTCCTTTCAGTTTGGATTGACAATATTTGAGACAGGGATAACTGATAGTGCATTTACAGTAAAATACATCACAAAGATGTGTAGGACAACGATATATCGATTGAACATAAAATGTGGAAGCTTTCAGCAGGTAACCTCACTTTATTTCTTGGAGAATGCTTGGCATGGCAGAGAAAAATTTCAATAGGCTTTGACCATAGAGGCACAGGAACTGCATACACCAAGTGTCCTTCCCACTCAAGTTTTAGAGCTGCAAGAATCCTTGGAGAACAACTCTCTGAAATCCAATACAAATTTAGACTCTAAACTGTAGCACAATGTGTCATTGTAAATTATTTAAAACTTCCAGTGAATTCACTGCAGTGTGCATTCACATCTGTCCTTATAAATAACATGTTTTTTCTTCATGTACTGAATTATAAAAGCCATAACCAGTTCATCTTAAACAACCCCGTCCTTCTTTCTGACATATTATTCAGCTACATTATTTTGGAAAGATCAACTTACATATCACCCAGAAATATTCAGGCCCTGGAGATAATATTAGCAAGAAAACATTCCATTAGCAAATCCTGCCCACTCAGATGCAGATATTCTACTTTCAACATGTTAAAACTTGTTTATATCACAATATATTCTCAACTCTCCCGAAACAATACTTCTCCCACAGTTTTCCAAGGCATTTAGATTGTTGACCTGGAAATGCCTTTCAACATAATAATCACAGACAATAATTTTATATTTAAAACCTGGCCTTGCTTAAAGGGTTTTAGTTAATTAGCTTAGATGATTAGTTTAGTTATAGCATATGGGGAAAAAAGCTAAAAAATTATTTCTATTTTGAGCTTTTCTCATTGGACCCTATTTCTGAAAAGTTTTGTTGTTTTTGTAGAGAAAATAAATACTTCAACTCAATGTCTGATGTGTGAACTTTGAATGTTAGCCAAGCACTAAGGAATATAATGAAGCAAGTGACCTTTTCATTCTTCAACGATAGCTGCATGTGATCCCAGATCTCCAGAATACATTTTTAGTACACAGTTATGTCTAATCATCTTGCTTACCATGTCTTGGCACGTGACTGGTTTGAGAAAAGCAGCAACTATTTTTATTAAATTAACTAATCAATGAAATGTTGATCTACATTGAAATGTGATACCATATTGCTAATAAAACTGAAATAAGTTCAATAAAATGGAAAATCATACTGATTTCAATTATATGGGTGCCTCACTTATATTGCTGCACATATATGAATCACCTGTATGATGTAAATAATGCATATGACCTGTGCATTTTCAGGCTTCATAATTATTTCTAGAAAATATTCTCTATCAACAGCATTAATGATCATATAATTGTTATAGTTTCATACTTTAAGCAATTGAGAATACTTCCACTTTTTCTCAAAGCAGAATTACTAATGAGTAATTTGCTGTCATTGTTTAAGTCTTTATTAAACTTTTAAACATTTAAAGCATGACATATGATAAAATTTCACCTTTAAAAATATTTTTATTAAAAAAAGAATGTATATATATGTATAACTGAGTCACTTTGCTGTACAGCAGAAATTAACACAACATTGTAAAACAACTATAGTTCAATTAAAAAAATAAAAAAAAAAACCATTTTCCCTCAAACTTTTAAACTTATTGTTCACCAGTTTTAAAACACAGTAGCAATGTATACTTAAGATAATAGTAAAATGTTATTGAGTATATACCATATATCTCTGGTTATGATTAGGTTTGATTGAATGATTCATTTTCATTGTTTTTCTAAATTAAAAACTGAAACATGTAATCTAAGATCAATAAATATAATTCAAATTTAATTTTCCTCTCACTGAATTACATTCAAACCTTGCCAATAGTGTAAAATCATAGTTATATAATGAAGTCTTCCAGACAGACATTAACTATATTAAAAATATATTTTATGTTTGGATCAGTTCTTTAGTAATGAAAATTCCAATGTAAGTAGATACCTCTTATTATTGATAAGAAATGAAAATTTATATCACAAGATGGCAGATGATTATTCAAGCTGTTTACTCCTTGGGCTATTTACTAGTGACACATATTCTATATTTTCTTATGAAAATGTGCTTATTTGTATGGTATATTAGAATAATTTGTTAACAATTATGGATTTGCTATAAAGTAAGCTTGTCCTGAAACATTATTATGAATTTATAGTAGTAACAGAAGAATCTAGTAGGAAGTTCTACTGTAGAAAACTATAACCAAAGGAAAACAATCTGTGTATTACATAAAATTAAAAAAAATGATATAATAATATGCATATGTACAATATATTCTTCCACACTCTAAGGATGATTGTTTATATTTCTCTGGTATTGAGAAGTCTGTACATGCTTTCGAGTATGATATCCATTTGTACTCAGAGTAGCAATAGGTGGCAACTGGGGAAACATTATTTTTCCTTCTTTCCTGATTGGGGAAAATGAGTTAAGATAATAAAAGGACATGCTCAAGGTCACAGAACTAATAAGCTGTGAAGCTGGGGTAGAACATAAGCCACCAGACTCCTGTAAGAAAACTTTTTCTACCAAAGTCTGCTGCCGTCACAATATTCATACAAAGAAAACTGCTAGAGATGATAAAATGGAATGTTCATTTACTTTGGCATTAACCATTGACAACCACCTTGTGATTTGCCCATTTGAGGAGGTTATTTCTGGTTAAAGCCAACATTTACTATGAGGAGAAATAGAGCAATATTTAAGACATAACATCCTACATGGGACTCCACAAAACTCAAAAATGCCAATTTGAGAAGTGTCAGTACCTGATGACAGCTACACAAACACACGTACCTACACATCATTCACTTGTTAAACAAAAGTTTAAAAATATGAGGGATGCATTTTCCACTTTGATGAAATGACTACATTAAAAGGGTGTATTACTTGAATAAAGAAATTGCCAGAAATAGATCCTAAGTGGAAGAAAAAAAGAAAACAGGAGCAGAAATGATCAGATAAAGACATTAACTGTATGCAGAAATAGATTCAACTCTTGTACTTCACATCCAGTGTTTCAAAGACCTCTGTTCCTCTTACCTTTTGCCCTCTTTCCTTTCTTTTAAGAAGAATTATACTAGCACTCCTTTCTTACTCTTTGCTTTTTTTGTTTTCTCTCTTTACCAAAAATACCTCAGATTTTCTTTGCATTATTTTGCTAGTGTTTTGAAATTGGACACTTCATGGTCTTGAATTTTGCACTGATATACTTCCTTCTACTACTAACCACCCTCCTTAAACTATAAAGAAGAGAATGAGAGAGCCTGAGAGAATCGATCCAAGTTATGCCACGTACAACTACGCCATTCTAATACCACCATATGCAGACTCACGCTGTAACAAAAAGCATGAGTAATAAATGATGAGAGAAGGTGGTTCTATCCCCAAAAGGAAAATTCTCAAGTTAGAGAAACAGTAATAAAACTGAGTAGCCTCGTAGACAGTAGATTTATGCTTTAGAGCTGTTAAAGCCCCACACTTAACCAGCCAGTGGGGCAGAATCATTCCCATGGATCATATATCACAGGCTTTTCTACAGTACTCAGTGTTCACCTTCATGTTACTACTAAGACACACACTGCCTTGCAGTTCAAGGAAATTTGCATTATGTGGTAGCATTATATGAATTGCCAATCCAGTTCTCTGGAGTGCCTGCAGATTGTCATAAAATAAAAAAAGCAATGCTAGACTATGGTATTGCTGCTCACAGCACCACTCTTGATGGTGAGCCAAAGTACTGGAGAGCTTTAGGGTTTAGTTAGAGCTTTAGAGTTAGGTCATAAAAACACATTTGAGCAAGATACGGCTATTTGAAAAGCTTGTGTTCATTTTTCTACAGACCAAATGAAGCACAAAATCTGTGGATATAACATCAAACACAATGTTTTCCACCTAGTTCCCAGCAATTTCTAGTAGCCAGTCCCACAGAAAATCACCAGAACTATAAGAGACAATTGACTTTAGAAAATAAATCACTACCTAATTTTTTATCAATAGAGAAAAAGTAGAATTAACCCTTTTATAGACATCAGCAACTAAAAATATGCATGGTAAAATACTTAAAGTGGAAAACATAAGATAAGCCTCATTTGTAGTTTTCTATTTACATTTGTTCAAGCACATGTCCTATAACAACCAGTTACAACCTTCATGTGCCCATGAGAACCCATTGTATAATTAATATGGTTCCAGAGTCTATGAATGAAGATACTAACATTTTTTCTTCTTACACATGTAAGTCACTTTACATGGTATTAAACAAATTTTATGCATGAAATAAATTAAAACTATCAATAATTGTTTGTAAGTATTGTTAATTAATGGAGAATGCATGTTTATTAGAGTTAGAAACACTGAGTTCCTGTTAAAAATATTGAGAAATAGAAGAGAATATTGACCATTAAAAGTTAGACATACATATCTTATAAAATTTTAATATTCAGAAGGAATTAAATGTAAAACAATATGTAGAGTATCTCTGAGGCTGAAGGAAAAATCTCCTTTGTCATATATTCTTTTAGTAATATTTACATTTTCGACCTTTTGAAAATAGATGATTGATTTGAAATGTTATTTGCCAGATGGAGTAAATATTAAGACGAAATATAAAAGAGATTCCATGTTTTCTATTTAAGATGATGCCGAGACACACATATGTTCACCTCTTCCTCCCAAAATTTCACTGGAATTGGAGCAGCCCGTTCAAAATCGAGTAGATATAGCTCTGATACAGCCACAATAACCTTAAGGTAAGAGTATCTAAAGGTGCTAAGGACAGCTTAACAAAGAAGCAGGTGAGAGGGCAGGAGAGGAGAAGATCCCATTCACAGTACTGAGAAGGAGTGGCTTGGTTTGGAAAACTTTCTGTCCCGTGAAGCTTCAGAAAAGTTCCAAACTTGAATGGTCTTCAGCTAGTGGGAATGAGATGTAGGACAGTCTTCACAGAAATCACATTTGGAACAACTGGGCCAGATATCCTATCACGACCACACACTCAGGGATAACAGGTGAAGTGCTGCTGTATCTCAAAGCAAAGACAGACTTTGCATTCTAAAGAGTTGCCAGAATTTAGCTAAGGCTCCTCGTGGGAATGTTAGGGTAAGAGAGACAACCTTTCTGAACATAGTGCATGTATCGGGTTACAGGAGTTTGTACACTAAAGTGAATGCTACCTGCTAACACTGCTCACTTATCTCACTTATCAGTACTGAGTACTGAGTACTCAGTCAGCCATCCCACTCAGAGGAAGCTGATGGAGAAATAAACCTACCCAAAGAGAGATTAACCAATCTTCTCATTCATTCACAAATATAAACCAACAACCAGTATCACCAAACAACTGAAGAAACAGAAGTACAAAGAAAACAAAAATTAACCATGGAGAAAACAATGATCATTCAGGGAATAAGACTGAAATTGAAGAAAATTCTACTCAGTATTTTCAGATTGATTAAGAAAATACTTGCATCTAAAAAATAAAATAAAGCTACAAATAGATGAACACTCAGAAGACAAAACAAAACTCTTGGTAATGAAAATGTAATGATAGAAAAAGTAAGAAAAATGTAATATTAAGGAAACCTTCCAGAACATAAAGCTGAAAGACAAAGGTATAAGAAGACTGAGATAAAAGGTAAGAGGACGCAGTATAAATCCAAAAGGCTAAATTTTGCTCTACTGGGAAGTAACTAAATAGGAATGAAAGGAAATATAGAATGGGAAGGAGTACTCATAGACATTATGAAAGAAAAAGCCCTATGTCTGAAAATGAAAGAATTTTGAAATGAGACAGCCTCTAATTGCCAAGCAGAAAAGAACAAAGCAAAGAATCTAAGAACGTATCTTAATAAAATCTTTTCTTTTTAGAACAGTTAGCCACAGGACTCTGAGAAAAATATCTAAAAAATTAAAAATGGGTACATGATAACACAGGGTATGGTGACATTTTTGACAGATGGAAGGAAAATGCTTCTTGCATCAGCAGAAAAAGATTTGTTCCACAAATATCTGAGTGCCTGCTATGAGTCAGGCATCATTTTAAGTGCTAGAGCCATACGTGTGCAAAGAAGACCACCATTAGAATTTACCAGGTTTCTTCTTGGAGCTGTAAGGAGGCCATGTGACTGGAGACCAATTGTAGGTAAAAGAGTCTAGTTTCACTTGCTCATAGGGTGTCGCGGGTAGAAGCCTCGTCCCTCGCCCTTCAGACCAGAGTTCCTCGCGCTAAACCGCGGCACCAGCATCTCTGCTTGGGGACCGTGCGCAGAAGCGCTGCGCACAGCACCTCAATTCAAGATGGCGGCCGCGGGCCGTGTGCAGTGACGCTGTGCCCGGCGATCCGAAGCTCGAGCAGCACAGCTGCGCCCCTCCCGCGAGAACACCGCCCGCTCCCCGCAGACGAGATCCCTTTAAAGCAACCGCAGCGGCAGCCTGTCGGGGAGAGCGCGTGCTCTAGATCCCCAGCTCACACCACTCCATTCTCTGATCAGGGAATAAAACTTTCCTTTGTTTCTGAACCGGAAAAAAAAAAAAAGACGAACATTTTCTTCATGACGCTTATATTTTAAGTGAAGGAAAATAGTTAACAACAACAACAACAACAAAAAAAAAACCTCCAGTAATTTAAGGTGATAAATGCTATAAAAAAAATAAATCTGCGTAAGAGGAAACGGATTGATGAGGGTACACTATAGGGGAGTTTGTAATTTCAGAACGGGGAAACGTAGGAAAAAAATCTGCAGAACTCAGGCTGTTCCAAGTAGGCAGCAAGCTGAAATGTGGCATGATGTTGCATCTTTAGAGGCCCTCAGTTTATATCCCATCAATAAATGTGCATTGTTCTTCATATGAAGCAGAAAGACACAGAAGAAATCCCAAGTAAAAAAAAATGCTTTTAATGGTGGTAGTGAAATTACTGAGTGACACTGGAGAACCAGACTTCCTTTATCTGTAAAGAAAGATTTGGATTTTCCTCTCTCAAATGTTGTCTATCCAAAAAGTCTGTGATATTGAAAAACACTCAGAAGTTTAAAAAGCATTTAAGTTAAACCACATAAGATAGATTTAAAATATAGTTAGCTGTATATAAACATGGTCATTAAAACACCATTTGTAATTACAGAAAATTTGAAACAATACAGGCTCCCACAAGGAGTGGATTGTTTCAAGAACTATGTTATTTCCTGTTAATGACATAGGTAAGCAGTCTTAAAATGAGAAGCATATATTTTTAACTAATATCAAGTTAAAATGTAATATAATGCCATCTTATACTGGAAATACACAAAACACTATCAGTAATGGTGAAAGAGAAGGTTGTTATATATATTGTGTCCATCTTACATAGCTTTCTTGTTTTTCTTTACCATATGCAATTGTTAGTTTTAAGATATTTTAAGTAACTATTTAAAAATAAATGAAATTATTTGTACTAAAATAAGACATCCAAGGCACCTCCAATTTTAAAAAGCTTTCATAAAAATATGACAGTGTAATTTCAATTGTAGGAAATCACAAAAGAACACCATGTAGCTTATAAATATATAAATAAAAACATATTTAAAGGCATATAAAAATACAAGTAGCATACACAAAACTGTTATTTGCAAAGATCTCTGAGGAGAAATTTAGAATCAGGGTTGAGAGAAGAGGAAAACATGTGAAAAATAACTAGCCATTCATTCATTTCTGTATTTTTAATTATTATTTAAAAGAACATGTTACTTCTACAAAATAAAAGTAAATGGAGAATATACATGTATGTTTATACATGTATAAACAACTGGAATATATATCTGATATTTTAAGAGCATTTAACTCTACATTAAGAAGTTAAGCTAATTGGAATTTTACTGGTTAATTATAGTAAGTCGGTGTTTGATCTGTTTATATGGGAGATATATTGTATTACAACATTTTAATGGCGATATCTATCTATGGGTAATATAAATATAGTTAGCCATTTACAAATAAGTTATACAGAAATTTTCAGACACCTAAATTTGATTAGGAAAAAAACAGTATGATTTGGGAAATTTTCACATATTTGTGAAGGTGAATGTTCTTCACTGCAATTTATAGCACAATAAATTATTTAGCCAAAGAATTCTAAATTTTTAATTTATCTTGGTACTGGTCTGTCCAGCCTATAACATTGTCGCTAAAATATATGGACAGATGGTGGGAATCATTTTAAATTTTTAAAAAATGAAATAGATATGCAAAAATATGCAAGATAGAAAAAAGTATTGATTTCATTGTTCCACAAAAGTAAAACCACATATTAAGAAACGCTGTCGGCTACCCAGCAGTGGCCGGCTCCCCTCTGAACCCTAGAAGATGATGAAATACATTTTTGTGATATTTGGATCACTGTATTTTGGACTACTTTCTTACAGTAGATTAGTCTGCCCTTTAACTAATAAATCCCCAAACAAAGCATACTTGTCAGTGTTATTTGAAAAGAGAAAAGTAATGGGACATTCCCGAAATTTAGTCCTAAATTTGGGTAATTCAGAAGTAAGGAGCATTTTACACTAAGATTTTAAGTCTCATCCTTAAAAGCACTGTCCATACCAACTGGTCAATTGAATTTCTCCTTGTTCTTTGGTCTTCAGTAAATTCTTTGAAAACTTTTGCCCCAATTTAATGCAATTCAGCAAACATTTAATTCAATCTAATTGATTCTGAAATCCAGAAAGCACAACTCTGACACAATAAACTTGAAAAATTAGCTGCTGGTCATGCATGGGTTCTAAAAAAATACATGTCTCAGTTTCTTTAGTAATGATATTTTAAAGTAATACAATTTATTAATCTCTTATACAAAATTCAGTGAATTCCCTTGTTTACTTTAATGACATATATGACATTAGCCAAAATTATTAAATTTTATTAATCTAAAGTTGTTCATGATGTAGACATCCAAAGAAATCTCTTCATGATAGAAACAGAAATCTCTTTAAATTGGTTGCATAATAGCAGTAAAATTTTCCATTTAAAAATATTTAGCTGCTGATTAATGTGTCATGCCATACACTGTTTCATTTTATATCTTCTAACTTCTGTTTCTGAGCAAAATTGAATGAGAACATTATCTAACTTTAAAGTTTCACTAAAATATTTTTTTACTGTGTAAAATTCAGACCAAATGTCTGTAGACATATCCTAGAAAAATTGGTAATTTGCAAATGCAAACTAGAGTCTATATAATCAAAACCATTAGTGTCACCTGATGACCAATTAAATAAGACTGTCCAAAGAGTGGTATATCTTCACAGACCTGCCCCGGAGATGACAGGTGTTAGGGACGAAGGTGAGAATGTCCTAGGCTTCAGGAAGCCATCTCCATATGGCTCACAGGAACAGTTTCCTCCCACCTTGGATATGCCGGCCACCATTGTCTCTTACCCAGACTCTTTCAACAGCCATCTGACTCATCTTCTTTTCAGTTTGCCCCCTTAGATCTTCAACAGCAACTCGACCCACCAATGGAAATGGTTCTTGTGAAGCAGCATGCCATCTTTTTAAAGCATAAAACCAAAATCTTCCTAAGACTTCCCATCATAACCCAAATAAAACCCTACCTCTGTAGGACTGTACAAAAGTTCCACTTGATAAGGCCTTGCTTATCATTTCTGACTTCATCCCATTCTGTAAAAACCCGCCTCCCCCTGCCTACTGTTTCTCATTCTCTCAAGCATGCCACCCTCATTCATTTTCCAAAGCTTCTTATACTTGCTGATCTAATCTGCTCTACATGCCACATGGCAACCCTCTTCCCATATTTATTTTTTGAACTCAAATGTCATTCACAATATTGACCGTCTTACATAATCTCACTATACTCATCCAAACACCATCATTCTCTATCACACTGTGGTTTTTATCTTCTAGTTTAATATCTGTATGTACCTGGAATTATCTAATTTGTTGTTTTCTATAATGATTCACAGTCTGCTCCCTCTATGGAAGGGGTCTCCCTTGTCATCATTGTGTCACCAGTGCATAACTCATTGACTGGAAGAAAGCAGGCACTTAAATATTTGTGAGCTGGCTGATGAATGTCACCTCTGGTTTCACTGTATCTCCATCTGGAACTCCTATTTGACCAATAAATATTGGACCTGCTGGATATTTCCACTATTCCTCTTAACTTGTCATTTCTACTTCTCATCCATCTGTCCTTTAACTCTTTGTGCTAGAAAAAATCCCTTGACTCTATTTTTCAGCTCATACATCTGACCTTAATTAGGGTCTCTTTTCCTGTTTAACTTAATAATATACATTTTTAAGAGGAGGAGGGTTCTATTTTAGGTTTGAAAGAACAGAGATGATTTCTTTTTCAGAACATTCATTTTTGTTTAATTGATAAGATGCCATTTCCACTATATATAGTCATATTTTTTACATTACTATTAAAATCTTAACCTGTTTGCTTTATTAGTCCTACTTCTTTGGATACCAGATTCTGCTATTACATTTAGTGTCTCTAAAATCTTTGCTGATTATCACTGAGCTCTATTCGTTTGTTCACATTTTTTAAAATTAATTAATTAATTTATATTTTTGGCTGTGTTCGGTCTTCGTTGCTGTGTGCAGACTTTCCCTAGTTGCGGTGAGCGGGGCCTACTCTTCCTCGGGGTGCGTGCGTGGGCTTCTCATTGCGGTGGCTTCTCTTGTTACGGAGCAGGGGCTCTAGGCACACGGGCTCAGTAGTTGTGGCTCACGGGCTCTAGAGCGCAAACTCAGTAGTTGTGGCACACGGGCTTAGTTGCTCCGCGGCATGTGGGATCTTCCCGGACCAGGGCTCGAACCCGTATCCCCTGCCTTGGCAAGCTGATTCTTAACCACTGCACCACCACGTAAGTCCTGTTCACATTTTTATTATAACTATTACTAATTTGCTTAAATAAAGTTGCTTTAAATATATCAACAGCAGTTTAGAAATTGAAAAATCAGACATATTTTGGGGAAGAGTTTTATATTTTTAGTAGGATATTGAATAAATAACCTCTCTATCACTTGGAGAGAGGAGATATAAAAGAGAGTTGCAACAGATATTCAGTTTAAAATAATTTGTAGCTGTCCTAATTATGTCAAATAATGTGAATCAAATGCTTTCTACATGAAGGCTATAGAGTCTGATGGTCCATTTTAAAAAGTTCAGCAAAGCAGTTTAACTGATCTATCCATTATGTTTCTGTCCATGAAATTAGCAGATATAAAAGTGAATTTTTTGTTTATGATGTACTCTATTCCAAGAACATTGCACAGCAAAAAAAAAAAAACCCCACAAAATTTAACTTGTCATGTTCTTCACACTTCATTTTTTTTTTTAAACATCTTTATTGGAGTATAATTGCTTTACAGTGGTGTGTTAGTTTCTGCTTTGTAACAAAGTGAATCAGCTATACATATACATATATCCCATATCTCCTCCCTCATGCGTCTCCCTCCCACCCTCCCTATCCCACCCCTCTAGGATTTGTTTCATTTGTTTCTGTTACATAGCCCTGTACTTCATTATTACTCATTGTTACTAACAGGCACATTCGATTTGGTTCCAACAGAAGTTTCTGTCATCTATTAAACTATGAAACTAATGACTGTAACATGTAACAGGTTTAATTACAGGTATTGATTCGAAAGTGTTTATCTCCTTGTTTGTTCTTTAAAAATAATCTGGTTAACTCCATTTATAATTTATTGATGAGTTAAGTTAATCTTGCAAAAGGAACTCTTTTAATGTCTACAGGTGATGTGTTTAATATCACTCATGTTATTTTGTACTTGCAAGGCATATGACACTATTTCACATTCAACCTTATTTCCTTTCCTTAAGACCTTCAGAGTTCTTTTGACCTTCAGAGTTCTTTTAACAATGACTAATAAAATACTAGCTGGGTATCTTATTAAAACATTTTTAATATTTGTGTGACTATTTCTATGATAACTGATTAAAGGATTTTATCACTCTCTCTCTCCTTCCCTCTCTCTCTCACACACACACACACACACACACACACACACACACACACACACACACAACCCTAGGTATGAAGGTATAATTTTTGTTACTATTCCTTTCTGCAATTTATCTAGTCTAACCATCTGACTATTCTAGGAGAAACTCCTATTCAGTCCTACTAGATCTGAATGTCTTTGGTCATACACCCGAAAAAGCAGTTTGGTTTTACTTCTATCTATTTATCTATCTATCTATCTATCTATCTATCTATCTATCTATCTATCTATCTATCTATCTATCTATTCACCTATTGGGTAAATTTTATAACTAATAAGTCTTTTCTTAACGAACTGATGGCTTGAAAGCTCAGATTTGAAAGCTCAAATCTGTGGCCCACCTAAAGCAAGTAAGCATCTTAATGTCATTCTCAAATCCACTTTAAAACCACAGTTGTTTTTTCTTCTTTTACTTGATTTAACTCTACACATTTATGCTCTGGATCAGTAAGGGATATAGGTAAACGAACTAAATTATATGCACATGTGCATGCGTGCGCACACACACACACACACACCTTTATGTACTTCAGCTTCCCTCCGTGCTCAGTACCGATACCCTAGTCCAAGTCATTATCATATCTCCTGGTTTCTGCCACAGCCTCAAATGTCCTGAGTGGTCTCTTCATCCGTATTTACTTATTTCTAATACCAGTGAAATTGTGTCCCTGCTTCAATTACCTTTACTGGATACTCTCACACTGGAGTATTCTCAACTGCCAAACTTTGCATCCTCTGACTTTTTAACCTCTTCAATTTCATCTGATGTCACTCTTCCTGTTTATCTCAGGGCTTAACTGCATTCAGATAAGCTCACTATCTTTCCTCTTTCTTACAAGATCTTTCTCTCTCTCTGCCTCCCCTCCCCTACACGCTCAGAGCTTTCATAGATGTTCTTCCCTGCTAATGCCTCTGGTTCCCCATTCCACCAAACCTTTGTATTAAATAAATGTTGCTTCTTTGAAAATGCCTTTCTTGACTCCATGTAAAATTAGGTCTGCTATTGTAATGTCTTATAACACCCTTAGTTTTGTTTCATAGCAGATAATTTGTAATCTTTGTAATCATGCAGTTTTTAAAGGTCATTTGTCTTTTTTTTTTTTTTTCATTAATTCACAAGCTCCCTGCTGCCAGAGGGCATATATGTTTGATTAAATCATTGACTCTACAGTGCCTCACACAGATCTTAGGTCATATAGACACAATAATTATTTGATTATAAATGAACAAGTTTTTTCTCAAAGTTCTAAATGAAATAAGGATAATATATAAATATAAATATTTTAAGGAGGAATTTAAATATATATATATATCATATTTTAAACATGTATATTTTACAAGCTTTTCATTTACTCTAAGTAAATAATCCAGTAATTCGAATACTGACCCTGTGTCTCTATTGATGCCTCATACATTTATTTCAAAATCTGAAACATGTATTCTTTTTATGAACAAGGAAATATTATGCTTTTTTTAAATGCTGAATCTAAGTGCCTTTAGGCAATTGAACCTGAATTGAATAGAATAAAAACTGAAAAAAATTGTGTTTCATTGTTTCCCAAGTTTCTTTACATGGAAACATCTACTGAGATAACATTGGTTTATAATATTATATAAGTTTCATGGGTACAACATTATATTTCTACTTCTGTGTACACTACAAAGTGCTCAACACCAAAAATTTAGTTTCCATTTGTCAATGTATGAAGATACATTTTTAAACATCATTTTAAATGGTATCCATTGAATAAACTGGGTAAGCTGAAAATGGAAAACTTTTTTTTTCTAAGAAGAAAGGAGTATTTATTTGTTTTTCCCACTAATTTTGTAATGAAAATAAAAATTCCTGGAAAATAACACATTTTTCATTTTTATCTTTACTGGTCCCATATTTACTGAATGCAAGTGGGGTATATATATCTCGTTATTCTCTATTATTCATGTAAATCTATTAAAATTGAATGTGATGGGGAGACTCTTCATAATCAAAAAACAATGTCCCCTCAGGTCTGTTGTTTTATTGTCTAACCTGGAAAATCCGAGAATGTATAATCCACAGAATTAGCATTGTATTAATATTACCTAAATTGTTCAGTTATTAGTACTTGGCAATAAACCAAATTTATCAAAAACTCCTGATTTCATAGCTGGCCAAGAGCGAAGTAATTTTTTTTTTTTTAAATGTTGGTTCTGGCCATTTTTAAAAATTATTTATTTATTTACTTCGGCTGCACCACATGGCACGTGGGATCTTAGTTCCCTGACCAGGGATTGAACCTGTGTCCCCGGCAGTGGAAGCCCAGAGTCTTAACCCCTGGACTGCCAGGGAAGTCCCTAGCTAAGTAATATTAAATAAATTTCTCCATTCTGGGGCCTGTAGAAAAATGGGTTGTTCAAACATAGTAGTGGAGAAGCAACAGGCTAGGAAGACTCCAAATCTGTCACTCTCATTAGCGGAGTTACTTGAATAACTGCATCTCAGATTTCTGATTAAAAATAATTGTTATACATTCTCACCACTGCTCATTTCATACTTTAGAATCACTGTATGTGATCACTAAGTCTGAGTCACTTTATATATAAAAACAAAATTTAATTAAAAATTCAAAAATATAATCCAGATAAGAGTTTAAAATTTACATCTACATTCTGAAGGGAAAGTAGAAAATATATAAAACATGTATTAAATTTTCTTGAGGGTAGGTAACTTCTTCCTTTGATAACTCGCCAGAATGTTTAGGGTTCAGCAAGCATTCAATAAATGTAGTTGGTGGCAATCAGTTATTTATTTCTTGACTTTTAGTGTGTAATGTGTTCGCAATCTTTGTGGTATGTCAGAACTGTAGATCTTTTAAATCTGCTGCTCAGATTAGATTTGTCTTTGGGATCATTTTTAACCAGCCAGTTACAGAGTATAAAACTGCAGTTTCAATATTAGTTTAGTTGTGAGTGCTAATTAGCGATTACAAATCATTCTTATCCCCAAATTAAAAAAAAAAAAAAATCGGTGTTCAGAGTACTAAAGGAACACAAGTATTTAGATTTTTACAAAATTATTTGAAAATTGTAGCTATATGCATAAAATAAATATTCAAGGACTATATTAAGTGTATTACATAAAACAATTGAATACTAACTCTTTTTCAATGTAATAAATGTTTTATGTATAATGAAACAGATGCATAGCAATAAATTGAACTTTCTTCTTTTAGTTTTTCAGGATATGTTGAATTTTTTATAAAAATGTAAAGAATTTTGAGGGTACTTTGTCCAAAAATATGCATTAAAAACTCTAATAAAAAAAGTGATTTAATTAATAGCTGATAAGAATTTTACTTTTAATTTTCTAGGGAATATTCATATTTAAGTGAGCAGAACATTATTATACAAAATGGACTAACAATTATGTATGATAACATTATTTTTGCACTTCTGCTTATTTAATTTGCATTTTTAGCCACAGTTTTTAGAAATTTGTTTTTAATTACATGTATTTATTCATACATTTTTAAATAAAGAGCTCAGAATTCTGACAGTTATAAGACACTGGTGAGTAAACTTACTTTCTCATTGAATACCTGAAAGAAACAATAAATAACCTTGAACCAATGGATTACAGGATTAAACTACTACAAATACTAACATTTCATTAGGTATAACAGATTAATGTTGAGTTCACCATATTTACAAAATATAATCCACAGTTTTGTGAAAGCACCTTTTTAATTCAGAGGTAAACACATTGGCAGTAAAATATTGTGTTCAAATTTTGCATGAATAACAAGGTATTACCAAAATTGAAGTTCGTATAATATGCTTGATTATTACTGACTTATACTCTTAGAAATCTCATCCTCAAATGATTCATAACATTATTTGATATATTTCCATTTTCAGGAGTCTTTGAACCATTTCTCATCTTGGTCATTCATATTCACTCAGTTCGCCAAATTTCTATGAGAATGCACTGTGTGCCAGATATTGTTTGGGTGCTGAGGAAACAGAGAAGATAATAAAAATACTCCCACTGTCAAGGAGAAGACAGAAAATGAGCAGATAAATAAATACACATATAGAAGGATGTCATATACAGCTTTAAAAAAAATTAGCTAGTTAAAAGAATCAGAAGTGACAGGGACTTGCATCTTAGATAGGTCCAGGAAAGGCTTTAAGGAAAAATGGTGATTGAGTTGCAACAAGCCAGTATGAAGAAGGAAGCAGGCAAAGGGGACAGGAGGTGAGAAGGCCTGGATGTAGGAGTGTATTTGATGTGTGTGTAGAACACAGAGGGGGCGTGTGTGCCCAGAAATCAAGAGAGTGGAGAGGGAAATTGGTAAGAAGGAAGGTCTAAGGTGAGCCAGGATTCCGGTTATAGAGTTTGTAGGACAGAGTAAGGATTTTGAATCCTATTCTAAAAGTGTCATTGAAGGATGACATAATTCTGTTTGCATTTAAAGGGTGAGGTTGGAAAACAGAAAGCCAGAAGACCAGTTGGTGAGCACTGAGGTGTCTGTCCTGGCAAGAGCTGATGGTGGGTTTGACTTGGTGCTAATGGTGAAGGCTGTGCTAAACTTTCGTCCAATATATATATATATATTTAAATTTATTTTATTTATTTTTATTTTTGGCTGCGCTGGGTCTTTGTTGCTGTGCACAGGCTTTTCTCTAGTTGCGGCGAGCAGGGGCTACTCTTCGTTGCAGTGTGCGGGCTTCTCATTGGGTGGCTTCTCTTGTTGCAAAGCATGGGCTCTAGGCGCGCGGGCTTCAGTAGTTGTGGCACTCGGGCTCAGTAGTTGTGGCTCGTGGGCTCTAGAGTGCAGGCTCAGTAGTTGTGGCGCACGGGCTTCATTGCTCCGTGGCATGTGGGATCTTCCTGGACCAGGGCTCGAACCCATGTCCCCTGCATTGGCAGGCGGATTCTTAACCACTGTGCCACCAGGGAAGCCCCAAGATATATTTTAAAAGTAGAACAGAACTAGCTGATGGGTTAAGCATATACTTTGAGAGAAAAAGAGGCATCAAGGATTTTTTCCAATCTATTCATTTAAAAAATTTATATTAAAAAATACTCTATTGTTCCCTTCATGTATAAAAAACTATGGAATTTGGGAGGATACATGGAAAAAACCAATTCATACATTTACAGTATTTGCATTTCTCCATCATTTGATTTGCACATTTATAAAATAAAGGCTACATGAGTCAAAAATCACTTCACCTGAAAGAAAGCAACAGGATATAGTCAGCCAACAGCACATCAATGCCATAGCAGAGTTTGAAATCACTAGTTCCCATTTTCATGACACATCAACAGGCATTTTTAGTTTGTGAAATTTTTTCAGTCTCCTATGCAAAAATAAATATAAAAGATGAAACAAGGCTTGAATAATTTCATTGGGAATTTCCAGCATTATTAAAATGTAAATTTTTTCCTTATGTCAACATTTTCCTTTGAATGCTCACACAGGTTTATTCATTATTATAAACCGACAAAAATCTATGAGAATTCTCAGTTGATCTGGTCAAATCTAATTGCCTCCTGTCGCTAATTCAACTGGCCTTATGCACAATTGGTCTTAATACTGCCAGCTTCAATCATGGTAGGAGAAAAGGAATATATTAAAGTTGCAGAAAGGGTGAGCTATTTTAATAGTAAAATGCTATCTCAGCCTTTTCACTTATTAATGCCTCTGCATAATAGAATTTCTATCATGATTATTAAAATTGATATTTATTTTTTTCTAGATAACCTCTTTCAAAAGTTAAATTTATAGAAATAAGAAGGGTGCTGATTAGTTCATGATTATGAAAAGTACATTTTCAGCTAAAGGAGCTCTCTAAAACTAACAAAGATTCAAATAAACTTGTACGAGGAGACTGACCAAGCAGGCACTCCTACAAACCATTTGTTTGATTTATTTTGTCATGAGAATGGAAAGTAGTCCTTGCTAAGCTTAATTGAATAACATAGACCAGAATATTATATTCTTGATACATTTATGATTTTTGTAGAGCCAACCGATTTTACATATAACTCCTTTACATGAAATACGATATAAGCAGCATTGTGGTGAATGTTTTAGGTCACAAATTTGAAATGTGTTTTTATTATATCATTTCTAAGTCATTTCTCTATGTGTCTGTGTTTGATTGGGTGAAAGTCACATCAGAATGTTTGGCCATAAAACTAAACTTAACTCCACTAGTATCTTTCAGAGTAGTGTCATCAATTATTTTAAAAGGGTGAATGTGACCTTATGATAATGTATCATTCAAAAGACAATATTTTAAGCCTTACGTGGTCTACTTCAGTGAGAAATGGCTTATTAACTGGCACTGCAATTGAGATTATTCACCAGCATTCTTAATTCAAACAGAGACTAATTTTTCTCAAAGTTAAGAGTTGTTGGAAAAATTAACCATAGACCATAGTTGACAAAATAAAAATAATTTAGGATAAATAACATATTTTTACAGAAAGCAACTTTTCCAAAGTTTTCAGTATTGGAAATTAAATATATTTCTAAAATTAATTCAATTTTATTACCTTTAAACTACTTAACAAAAGAACAGAATAAGTGTATTTCTTTCAATGTAGAATAACCTGTTGCTCAATTTAGTTATGAAGGAAATAAAATATTCGCAGATATTATATACTATTAGCATATTATAAGAGAAATATCTATTACTCTCATACATGGAAAAATCATGAATCTAGCAAGTCATGCCACTTTTTTAAGCAAAATTATTTTCCCACCAGATTATCTGCCAAGAATATAAGGTTCATTTTGAGCTCAGATAGAAGTCTCTACCACCTAATTCATAAAATGAATCACTCTTTGTCTTCTTTTCCTTTATTCCAACTGAAGCATGCAAGCTACTCTAGCATATCTCTGATGAGAAAAACACTGATGGTCATATGGACCTAGAGTCTGTCATACAGAGTGAAGTAAGTCAGAAAGAGAAAAACAAATACCGTATGCTAACGCATATATATGGAATCTAAAAAAAAAAAGAAATGGTACTGATGAACCTAGTTGCAGGGCAGGAATAAAGAGATAGACATAGAAAATGCACTTGAGGACACGGGGTGGGAGGGGGAAGCTGGGGCAGAGTGAGAGTAGCATTGACATATATACACTACCGAATGTAAAATAGTTAGCTAGTGGGAAGCAGCAGCATAGCACAGGGAGATCTGCTCGGTGCTTTGCGATGACCTAGAGGGGTGGGAGAGGGAGGGTGGGAGGGAGGCTCTAGAGGCAGGGGATGTGGGGACCTGTGTATGCATATGGCTGATTCACTTTGTTGTGCAACAGAAACTAACACGGTATTGTGAAGCAATTATACTCCAATAAAGATCTATTAAAAATTTTTCAAAAAAAGATATAATGATGTGTCCTATATTGCTATTGGTGATATTGTGGGTTACTATTTATATTCAGTAAGAGCCACAGTATCTTCTTAAAAGCTGGAATTTAGGTTTTTCAGAGGGAGCTGGTGCAAATGCCACATGAGGAATTTCATTTCTAAAATATATCTCCAATACAGTCAAATATCATTTTCCTTTTTCTCCTGTTTGGAGTTGCCCTATAATAAAATATCCAAATACCTATGAATTTTCAGCTGGAAAAATTCAGATAACATTTAAAGGGAATAAATGAAACTTTTCCTTTGGGCACCAAAAATTTCAAGTTTTAAATACTTTTACTGGTATCATTACATAATTGTTTATACTCATAATTCCAAAATATATTTAGGAATGCAAAAATTGCAAAGATTTTATTTTTTTCTTTGATATTTATTTCTTCAATTATTTCAGTATTAATCTTTATTTTTTCTGTGAAACTGATGATGAGAAAGTACACATAATTTTCTGAACACTGTTCCTCTACCAAGTTGCAATGTAGAATGTTGCTGTGACAGAAGTCCTTAGCTTTGATATTTGCTTGATGTACTGAATTACCGCAAGAAGTGAATATTCTGAAATATTACCTTATTGCTTTATTTCTTTAGACATAAAACAGAAGGTAATGTAGTTATTGAAGGACAGACTTTCCTCATTTAAAATCTGGGCACAAATTTAATACTAATAAAATCAAGTATTCTGAAGTATTAACATTTACTGATATTAATTAGTTATCTATATTTATTCACATGATAATAATTCACAGGTTAACCCTGAGAAAAGTAACAGAACTAAAGTAAATATGTTCAAATTTATAAGCTTGATTAATTTTTATATTATTTTCCCTAATTTTGTCTTTTTCTGCCCTCAAAGCATCATTTTAACATTTAATTTGCCAACTAATGTGTATATTTGCATAAAGCCACACTTAACATTTATTCTATAGGCCCCTAGACAAAAATCTAGATTAGCTTATAAGGTCAAAAATATAAGATTTCTAAATGTTACAGTAGTAAAGCTGATAGTTCACAGGAATGATATATCAGACATCAGACATTGTGCTCTAGACAGGAAATGTCCCCTCCCTGAAAGTAAAATAAGTCAGTGTCTAACTGCTTTGACAATGGGATGTAAACCACTAAAATATTTTTTGGTATATCAAGAAATTATGAATTCAAGCCTTATCTTTCTCTTGAAATTATTCTTAGTTTCACCCTGATGTCTGTTAGAGGAAATTATCTTTCCAGTTCCTCTCTATGAGAATATTTGTGTATGCTTTAAGTAATTTTAAATAAGGCACTCTCTTAAAAGATAATAGTTTGTTATGCAGTGATCAGAAAAATGATTTTTTTCAAATAGAAGTATAGAGCCAAACCAATGTCAAACTGCCTATATTCTATGATTTTAAGATTTAGGTTTTTAGCTTTGTTTTAGATATATTTTGCTTCTCGTCCCAAAATTTGAGGGGGTGAACATTTTAGTCCACAAAGAGGGCACACTCCTTCCAGAGAACCTACAAGATTTTATCAAAATGAAAGCAATCACTGCTGCAGGAGAGTTTGGACTTCTCACTTTCAGGAAACAGCAGGTAAGAAAGGAGTCACTCTCTTAGAAAGGGTAATTGGTTCTGATCAACAGGAGTTTGCAATGGTTTTGCACAATGGGGGCTAGGAGAAATATGGAACACAAATTATCTGCATGGGTACCTCTTGGTTTTCTCTTGCCTGTTTATTATGGTGAACGGACATGTGCAGCAACCTGGTCTGAGAAGGCAGTATGATGACCAAGGGCTTAGAACACTTAGGAATGGGGATCTGAGTCATGCCATCATGGAAGTCATGAAGACCTGCCAATGTGATAGATGAGGAAGAGGGGAGATTAGAATACAGTGGGAAGAAGAAAATGAAGTACCAGTTATGCTCTAAGACCAACTGCCCCAGGGGCCGCAGTTCATCCTACCAACTTCACTCTGGTCAGTTTCTCCTCAGGAAGAGAGACTCAGGATCCATGGAAGAGATGCTTCCAGAATCTGCCTGGACAAGTGTATCTCTTTGGTGCAAGCTGTAGACTGTGGCGTCTATGGAAGTGTTCTGCTCAAATCTCCTTCAAGAGAAACAAATGTGGAGGGTATGACTGACTAGTGGCCTCACCTCTATTGGCATTCACTCAGGAATCACTCTTGGTTAAGGACAAGGCATGCCAAGGTACCAGGCCTGGCCCACTCCTACCTAACACAGGACTTCTCTAATTCAGAAACCCATTGTCATGGTCAAAACTTTCCCAGAACTGTGCCTTGTCAGAAGGTCTTCCCATCCAGTCCTTCCTTCTCTTTTTCTTTTCACAGCTGTCAGAGCTGCATGGTGGTCTGGAGGTTTTCATAGCTGACTTCTGTTCCCTCCTCATCTTTTATCCTTCATGAGCATTTCCACAATAACTCCTTTGCACAACAAATCCTATCTTGGCATTTGTTTTTAGGGGGAACTGATGTGACACAATTGATACAATTGATAAGCCTCTGGCCAAACTGTTCAAGAAAATACAAGAAGACACAAAAGACCAATATCAAGAATGAGAGTGGACATCATTACAGATTTTAAAGTCTTCAAAAGGATAATAATGGAATATTATGTGTGTTTTTTCAAGAAAGAGGGTAATTTAACAGTTTTTAAAAATCTGGTCTGACTTTTTGAGTCAGGCAGTCCTCCAGTGTTGTGGCATATGTATAGAAATAATTCCTAGGACCAAGGAACTAAAGAATTGGATTTTAAGTAAAAATAATAAAATTTTGCTATTTCCACATGAGCAGATTTGGAATGATTTTTTTTAAAGTAGGAAGCGTGAAAATATAATATTTCCAAAATAATTTTTGAAAAGAGCTATATCACTTTAATAACTTTGTCTCTTTTTAAGTTATCTCTAATGAAAACAGGAATCACTCAAAAATGTGGTCAAAATATCTATTAACCCCATGTAATTGCTCATTTTTCAACGTGTACTTGATTATCTCAGAACTCTCCACTCTGGCACCAGGTAAGTAAAAAAAGAAAACAACAACAACAACATAATATTGGAGACATCAATCCCACTGAGACCACCTCTTCAGTTATGTTTGGGAATAAAATCTGAAAATAAATTCCTTAGTGAGCTTTCTAAAAGTAGGGTAGATAAGTTTGCCAAGTTTCTACCAACTAGACAAATTTTTTCCTTAATATAGAAAAGTCACCTAGACAGATGATTTAATGAGATAAGGTATCTCTTCATGAGTGCTAGAAAAGTGATATGGGCAGGAGCATGTCAATATCTTTAAGAATGTCCATGTATATCCTTAGCTACATAGAGTAAAATTGGGGAAAAATTTCTACAGGAAATTGAGGAAAGTGATTATTACGGCTGAAAAAATAGAGACTTGAATATAGAGAAACATTTCTAAAATATTTATAAAAGTTTAATTTTTGCAATTTTTAGTCCTCCAAATTTCCTGCCTAAATTTACCTTTGTTTAAGAAAAAAAAAATAGTCCTTCAAATGTTAGATTAAGAAATGCATATTAGATTCTTGTGCTTTTAAAACACCACTATTCCTCCTCTATTAGGTTCTTGCCCCAGGCAAAAACCAATGCCTAACACGAATATTGAAGAGGAAGAAGAATAAACAAACCTCAAGAGACACACCAAGATACCTTAGGATTTTGAACAATCAAAAAGGCAAAGGTCATTTGGGTTTTTTGAAAACTCCTTTGAGGGAAAAATTGATCCATTCCTTTAATGTTCTTCACAAGAAGGATTAATTCTTTTTGAGTACTTAAATAACATAAGGGAAAACCCATTAAGGAGAGGGGACTCATTCACTACTCTGGCCCCCTGATCCATATGAGAACTTTCAAAACCAATCTTACTTAGTCTAACACATTCTCTATTGATTTTCATTTTTATATTATCTTAAACCCAGAGAGAATTTATTTACTTCTAAAAATATAGTTTAAAATAATCAAATAATACTCTATCCCCAAAGTTGCTACAAGGAAAATCTCCAAACACTTGCAAAAAGTTCTGAGTACAGGTAGGAGACAAACGGTAACGGATAAGAGGAATATAAACTGAAATTTTATCAATTTACATGTCCTACTTTATTCTGCTCAGCATTCCAAAATGATGAATATTAAACAAGTTAGACTTCAAGCTAATACATAATAGTAAAATATTATTCTATGTTTCATAGCATTATATATAATATATAACATTATATGTAACATTATATTAACATATATAATACTTTGACATAGCATGTTATAGATCGCAAATGTCCTTACCAAATTTAATCTACACAACAATGATGGGAGATAGGCTTTGCTATTAAATTTCCTTTAAGAGTTTGCTGTAAAGCTACTTAACTCCTCTGGGCCTCTGTTTCCTTATTATAAAAGGAGGGAATTATAGTAAATGATTTTCAAGCCCCTTTCTACCTCAAAAAATTCATTTAAAGTAAAGACAGTAAGTGCTAAAGAATAATACTTGATCTCCAAAGTCGTCTTCTTTTCTTGTCACAAAGCTCCAAAGTGGTATGATGTACTATTGTTTGCTTTAAACATCTTTAAATGTCTATAAATCACATACCATAAAAATTCACCAATAAAAAGTATACAATTCGTGGATTTTATTATATTCACAGTGTTGTGTAACCACACCACAGTGTAAATTTAGAATGTTTTATCAGCCTCCAAAACCCTATGGCTGTGAGCAATTCCTTCCTACACTCACTCCTCAGCCCTAGGCAAACAGTAATCTTTCCCTCTATATAGATTTGCCTGTTCTGGACATTTTTTATACATAGAATTCATTATATAATAGGTGGTCATTTGTGACTAGTTACTTTCACTTAGTATATTTTCCAGGTCATTCATCTTGTAGCATGTTATGAGTACTTCATTCCTTTTTATTGCTAAATAGTACTAATTTTATGGATGTACATTACATTTATTTATTCATCAGTTGATGGACAAATTATTTTTCACTTTTTGATTGCTATGAGTAATCCTGCTATGAATACTGTGAGCAAGTTTTTGAGTGGACATATATTTTCCTTCCTCTTGGATATATACCTAGAACAGAATTATTGTGTCAGGTTAACTCTATGCCTACCATTTTAAGGAACTGTTGAACTACATTCCAAAGAAGCTGCAATAAGGGTGTTCCAGTTTCTCCACATCCTCACCACTTGCTATTATGTCTTTTTTATTATTATAGTTATCCTAGTGGTTATTAAATGGTATCTCATTGTGGTTTTGACTATATTTCCCAGATGACTAATGAAGTTGAACATATTTCCAAGAGTTTATCGGGCATTTGTATATCTTCCTTGAAAAAATGTCTATGCTGATATTGTCCCCATTTTTTATTGGGTTATTTGTCTTTTTACTGTTGAGTTGTATAATTTACATATTCTAGTTACAAATCTTTTATTGATATATAATTTGCACATATTCTCTCTAGCTGTGGCTTGTCTTTTCATTTTTTTGCTTGTTATTATTTACATAATTTTAAATTCAATGCAGTCCAAATTATCTGTCTGGCTTCTTTCAAGATTTTCTCTTTGTCTTTGATTTTTCTGCAGTTTGAATATCATGTGCATAGGTATAGATTTTTGTATTTATCTTGTGATCACTAATAGCTTTCTATATCTCTGGTTTCATTTCTGTTATTGATTTGGCAAATTCTCAGCCATTTTATCTCAAATATCTTGTTTATTTTTTCTCTTTCTGGTATTCCTATTATGCATATGTTACACTTTTTGAAATGGTTCAATACTTTTTGCATATTCTGTTCTCCTTTCTTTGCTTTGCTTTGTAGTTTGGGATGTTTCTATTGACATATCTTCAAACTCACTGATTCTTTTTATACTATTTCCAGACTCCTGATGATCCTACCAAAGGTATTCTTCACTTCTTTTACAGTGTTTTTTATTTTTACCATTACCTTTTTTTTTTAATGTGGACCATTTTTAAAATCTGTATTAAATTTGCGACAATATTGCTTCTGCTTTATGTTTTGGTTTTTTGGCTGGGAGGCATGTGGGATCCCAGCTCCCCAACCAGGGATTGAACCCGCACCCCCTGCACTGCAAGGCAAAGTTTTAACCACTGGCCCCTCAGGGAAGTCCCATTTACCATTTCTTTTTGATTCTTCTTTAGCGTTGCTTACACTACCTTTCTTTTCTTGCCTGTTGTCCATTTTTTACACTGGAGTCCTTAGAATATTAATCATAGTTAGTCTGATAATTCAAATTCCCAGTCTGATAATTCCAAAATTTTTGCCATATTTGATTATGATCCTGTTCCTTGCTTTGTCTCTTCAGATGGTGTTTTTTTTTTCCTTTTAACGTGACTTGTAACTGTTTGTTGAAACTGAACATGGTATATCAGGTAAGAGGACTGAGGTCAATAGGTCCTACTGATGAACTGTGGGGAAGAGGGGACACATTCTATAATTCTGTGATTAGGTCTCAGTCTTTTAGTGGGTCTGTAACCCTGGGCTGTGACCTTCATAAGTGTTTCTCAGCTTTGTTTAGCCCTTTAAGTAAGAACAGAAAGCCTAGTGGTGGCTGGTTGGATATTTCCCTTACTCTAGGTTGGTTAGGCTCAGGTAAATAGTTTCTCCTTTGTTAAAGAGAACACAGAACTCTGAGCTATTACAAAATGGTGATTTTTCCATTTCCCTTGCCAGAAGCAAGAGGGGATTTTCTCTGATCTTCACACTGAAGACGTGGTAAGGCTCACTGGTTAGGAAAACTCACAAAAGTACAGGACACCACCTAAGGCTCAGCATCCAGAAACATTTGTCTCGTAAACTAGTGTATAGCTAGTACCCAGCAACTAGTTATTTAAGTTTTAAGTGTTCCTTTTTGTTTCTAGCTCTAGCAATGTTTCCTGCTCCTGGTAAGCTATGATTCTCTGTTATCTACCTGTCTCTACAGTCTTTGGAGCCTCCAGTTTGCTCTACAATCTCAATTTTCTGACAAACTAAGAAAAGTTGTTGCTTTCAGTTTGCTCAGTATTTTTCTCGTTGTGACAACAGGATTGAAGATTTCCAAGCTCTTTACACGTTAGACCTCCAACTGGTCTTAGAGTTTAACAAACATGTTACAAATCTCTGAATGAGGACGTGTTGTGAGTTCTTTCTGTGTTGGCTATTTGCAAGCAACTCACACTATTGAGTGGCCAAGAGCAGTGTATAAGGCTACCGGGAAGGTTTCTTGCTTTATGGTGAAGCTCACCATTATACAGTGTGTACCTTTATTTGTGGTCAGTGAAGATCATCAACTGCTAATTGCTCAAAATCTTGTATTTCTCCTCCCACAAAGATGGTGTGTCCTTATGTTCTCTAATTACTCTTGGCTGTCTTGCTACTCTGGAGTCTGAGTGCCAAATGCTAACTGCAGAAGGACTTATACCCAGGGTATGCATTCAATTCCACTCCTCTAAAAAAAGAAGGATATTTACCTTTGTCCTGGGAGTACTCACTCTGATATGAAACTCCAGATGACCAATCAGTTTCTTCCTGCACCTGGTTTTACCATCATTTTAATTGATAGGCCTGCCTCCTGTACTGTGACTCACCCTTACAAATGAAATTTAGATTCGCCTAAACTGGAGTTTGTGTTTCTATTTTGTTTTCCTTGACTTTTGGAGGAAGTTTTAAGAAAGAGACAGAAGTCCCCCTTTTATAAAATTTCTCACCAACATAGGTATTATTTATCCGTTTAGATTCAGAAGTATCAAGACTCATTGCTGCATGGGTATCTCTTTATTAAGTAGAACCTACAGTATTATTGTATTATGATGAGCTTATACTGATATGATTATAAAGGGTAAATCCAGGCATCTATGTATAGGAGGTAAAATATCAACTAAAACTGGGTAGTTTTTAGTGGGAATATGAAATTGGTAGGCCTTTTGAGGCATAATGGTAACTCCCTCTAGAAATATATCTGTGATCTCTAAAATAAAAGATAACTGAGATCTGATTCAAATCCTGTACTCCACAAGACAGATTTTTAAAGTATATATTTATTTTTATGCTTTTGTTTAAACTGTTATCTTGAAAGTTCCAATATGTCCCACCTGTGTTAAACAATTAAAAGAGGCAGAATTTTGGCGGTGATTTCTCCGGAGAACTGATGAACATAAGTATGCATCTCTGAAAGCCAAATGTTGATGTCTGTGACAAGTGAAGGAAGACATAACGCTGTACCACAGAATGGAGGTCAATGGGTCAGTTGCCTCCTTCCCCCCACCTGCAACCAAGGAGCTGCTATGAGTAGCATCCGATATCAGAAGTCTGAGTTTCAACAACCCAGGCACTTTCACAAACTGAAAAGAAAATGTAAGGAAGAAAAAATGTATAAAGCTTCATGAAACATGGCTCACAAAACATTTTTGTTAGAATCCCATGGACTCTTAAAAGTACAAAGTCCCACGTCCTATTTTAGACCTACAGTATGAGACCTTTCGTCTTGCAATCTGAGAGACGGCACCTTAAAAGGGTTCTAATTTAGAATGTTGGGCATCCTAAAGTAACTTTTTCTCCTAAGAAAGATTTGAAGTTTAGGGATGATTCTACAGCCATTATCTTTCTTTCAATATTGAGTGTTATTCTTTCACGGGGTAATGCTACAGAATGTTTTGGAACAACTTCTTGCCTAACAAAACTATCTCTAATATATTCACATGTTTTGAACCACTGTGAAATATCTTAGAAAGTTTCACAGGAGGATGATACATGTAATTTTAGGTAATTCTCCCCATCTAGAATAACTTGTCTACATGGTAAGAAATCTACATTTATCTGGTAACTGAAATAGAGGCTTTTCATAATTCATGAGCAAGATCTACAAAATTAGCTTTCTCTTTTAGATGTATTGTAGTTCCTAAATTCATATTTACACATAATCTGCTAAGTTATCATTGCATCATATTGAATGCTTGGATATTAAATACTTATTTTGGAGATAAGGAAGAGAATATTTGACTAGAGAGGAAGACAGGACCATTCCATTATCACTTGGCAGAATCTGATGTATTCGACCAAGAAAGATTCATACTAATAGATATTTTTGATGATTATTTTCATTCTTCTGATAAATTCTGTCATATGAAGGCTCACTCTCATTTGGCTATAGGTGTAGTATAGGTGATGGTAATTGTCTGGGGCCCCATCATTATGAGTTAGCAGTAAAAGGAGCCAAGGAAATAACACCAAAACAGAACAAGAAAACATAAATTAATGAAACACATAATATTCTGAAATACCGGGTTGTAAATTGCATCAGCACAATTACTAGCTCACATGTGAACAAATATCAATGATCTTGACAGCTTTATTTTGTTCACTGGAAAAATATTGCATCATATGGACAGTTATACTCCTGCAGATCAAGTGACCAATCTAATGAGCTCTGGGGTTTTCTGAGTTCTTTCGTTCTGTAAATATAAGATGGGCCCCCCAAATATCTTCCTTTGTTAAGAGACAATGCTTTTTTTTTTAATATAGAGGGAAGAGAAGACATGAATTTAATAGGGATGGACTGACGAACATACATTGAACACCTAAGTAGGCTTTCATACCTGACTAATCTATTACATGTATAGATACCAAGTTTAGTTTTGCACACTTACGACCCATCTGCTTTCCCCAGAGCATATGTCTTTTGCCGCATACACCCAGATGCAAATAAAGTGAACATCTTTCTATGATATGATGAATTTACCTGAATATTGACATTTCCCTCCATGATATTTCAAGTGAAGGTCAGTGGTCTTTAACCAAGGACATAGGATAGGCAGAAAAGGGCATGAGTAGTACGGAAAAGATAAACCCTGTAATTTGAATCAACTTACGAGTAATAAATCTGATCAACCAAACATCTTTTTTTTCATCATCAAATTCCAAATGTGATGTTATTTTCTAATATAGAGAAATAAATTATATTTTGATATTTCTTTTGGATAAAATATATCCATATAGAGAAATAATAAAAGTATAAGATGCATATGTTTACGTCAATGGGTAAGAACCCTTATTCTGAATTATTTAAAATTTGGAAAAAAATTAACATTAAAATCCTACTGAGAAAGAGGGAACATATACTTCATTCTTCTGTGCTCTCAAGTTAATATCTTCATATGGTTATATTGATGTGAACTTTTATTTCAGTATTGTATTGGAACTAATTAGATATTTATAATGTCTTATTGGTTATGTGTTTTTCTAATAATTTAAAAATTGGTATAAAGTAGCAGGCGACACACCTTCTTCTCTCCCAAATACATAAAACCCTTATGAATATAATCTGGTTTCCAAATGTCTTTCAATTGCTTTTAACCTTGCTACTTCCTTATCCTATAAATTATCCTTATTGAATATACACTCATTTAATTAAATGAAAATATGCTTTGTTCTTTATTTTGAAAGTCTGTACAAGTACAGCTTCCTGGTAACTGCTTAACATTTCTTTTGAATATTCAAATGACTCATGTTGTTCCTGTTCAGAAAAGGTTTGCTAAAAAAATATAGTTCAGAAGAGGCATACTGATATTGATATAGCCTCTGCTTCAGCAATACTGAATGGAAATAAAATTAAAATCAAAAAAGGAGAAAAAGACATGCAGATGAATTACAGAAGGCAACACAGGAACCAGAGCAATCGACAATCGACTTTCATTACCTTCTTATTTTTCTCTTTTATGTACAATCAACAGTGCTTTCCTCTTTTATTTACTCTGCCATTCATATTAGTTTTAACCAAAATCTCATCTTAATACTTTTTCTTTAACTTCTATTTCATTTCCTCAATTTTTCTGAAGTTATTTATAATTATGAAGGTGTATAAAGCAGTCCTTCAGCAATCTAATGGTTTTTATTTGAACTGTTATAAATTAAGAAAATGATTTATTAAGATAGCTTTTAATGTGGGTGCTTTTTGTTTCTGTGTGTGTGTGTGTGTGTTTGTACTTCAGTATATATCTTGAATCTAGCAACTGAATCAAAACTTTATGCAATTGCTATGTTAATGGATATGAAGGGTTACAACCGAGAGTTAATACATAAATACAGGGTTTACATAAGTGGAATAGAAGATACATTAAGCTGACAATGTATCCACAACAGTGCCTGACAGGAAGAAGGTGATTTATTAATATTTGTTACAAAGTTCGGTTATGAATTTGTTCTCAAATATTTGATTTTAATAAAAAAGTGTATTTTAATTAATAAACATAAATAAAATAATTGTTATTTCCCTATTCCATTACCTTTTTTTAATTCTCCATTTGCATTTGAAAAAAAGCTGTATAGTTTATCTAGATGCAAAGGTCATTATATATTCATAGAATTTATCTTTTATTAATTATATCATTTATGTATTTTAAGACTATACATTCTTACATGTAGTTGAACCATTTGACTTGTCTTGGTCCAAAAGTGATTGTTCAAGTGATCAAGTTTCATTGCCCTTCTGTCAATATTGCTTTATTAAGATGTCTGCTGACAAAAAAAAAAGAACATGGACAGACCTAGAGATTATCATATTAAGTGAAGTAAGTCAGACAAAGACAAATATCATATGAATCACTTATATGTGGAATCTAAAAAAATGATACAAATGAACTTATTTACAAAACAGAAATAGACTCACAGACATAGAAAACAAATGTATGGTTACCAAAGGGGAAAGGTGGAGGAGGGATAAATTAGGACTTTGGGATTAACAGATATACACTACTACATATAAAATAGATAAACAAGGACCTATGTATAGCATAGAGAACTATCTACACTCAATATCTTGTAATAACCTATAATGAAAAAGAATTTGAAAAAGAATATATATATGTATAACTGAATCACTTTGCTGTATAGCTGAAACTAATGCAATATTGTAAATCAGCTATACTTCAATAAAAATTAAAATATAATCAAATTTAAAAAAATTTTTTAAGATGGCTGCTATCTTATTTGGTTTGCAGATATTTGTGAATGTTTTATCTTCATTACTGAAATTGTATTAATATATTGTGAAGTGTCTTTTGTCTTGTTGATTTTTCTGCTCTGAATTTTACCTTTTCAAATATCAATCTCAATTTCTCTTTGGCTTGTATTTGTCTCTCCTTTATTTCAGTATCTTTTTCTTTTAGGTATATACCTTCTATGCACATACAGAAAGATTTTTATTTGCAAGCTGTTCTGAAAATATTTGTCTTTTAAAAGAGGAATAATCCCATTTACATTGAGAGGTATAACTTATATGTTCAGTCTCACGTCTGCCATCATTTTATTTCATATTACCTTTGTGCTATGTTTATGCTGTATTTTTCACATAACTGGTCTCTTTTTATTGATATTTTTATTTGTATTATTTTGTTTGTATTCGTTTAGGTATTGTGGAAACTTTATAATTCTTTTCTAGTGATTACCTTTCTTCTAATTTTTGGAAGACGTTTCCATGATGTTTCTGCAGGTCTGTATAAGTTTTGTTCTTGACTATCTTTTTAGGACATTTGTATTGCAAATACTCTTGGAAGATAGAGAGAGTGGCTTCCTTGAGAGAAGAGAGCATATTTGTTTCCTGACCTGGATAATAAAGATAATGGCTCCTTCTGTGGCAAGGTTTGGGCAGGTTTTCTACGAGCCCACCTTAAAAGACTGAAGCTGCCTAAACTTTGGGTTCTTCAGCTGTGACATAACCTACTGCATGTGCAGCATCCATCTGTGTTCTTCTCTACATCGCCCCCTTGGGACCTGGGAAGGAAGGGAAGTGAAGGAAATGAGAAGCTCCTTCTGCCTGAAGCCATAATCCTGTCTTTTATCTCTCACTCGGGAGTCCCTTGTCTCCTGCCAGCTTCTAGGAAACTGTAGCAGGCTAACTTGTGGCAGGCTAACTTGGTAGTTTGCAAGTAGGATACAATTTTATGTCTTTCATGGTTCTTGACATTAACAAAACCATTTCCTTTCATCCACCTTAACACTACTTCCATTTAGTTTGTCATTTCATAACTATCTTTTCCCTCCTGCCTGTTACCTATAGGCAATTGATGGGCTTATTCTATGTTCCCCTTTCTTTATTCTTCTCCAGTTTGCATTGTTACTTTTTTTGGTCAAATTATATAACATTTTACAACAGTTTTCCATCTTTGTCCTCTCTTTATCTTAGTCTTAGATTTATTGTCAGAAATGTTCCATTCTTGCCAACTGTACTTTTGCCCAAATATGACAAAGTAAGCCCATGTATGTTGGTGAGGAACAAATGGGGGATATATCTAAAATGACCTGTAGCCTGAGAATGATTTGGGAGACTTTCTAAAATGTGGATGCTGGGAAGTATGTTACTGAATTCTTTAAATTTATGAGACTAAAGAAGTGAGTTAAGAGTATGTTACAATAGGGGCTTCCCTGGTGGCGCAGTGGTTGAGAGTCTGCCTGCCGGTGCGGGGGACACGGGTTCGAGCCCTGGTCTGGGAGGATCCCACGTGCCGCGGAGCAACTGGGCCCGTGAGCCACAATTACTGAGCCTGCGCGTCTGGAGCCTGTGCTCCGCGGCAGGAGGGGTCCGCGCACCGCGATGAAGAGTGGTCCCCACTTGCCGCAACTGGAGAAAGCCCTCACACAGAAACGAAGACTCAACACAGTCATAAATAAATAAATAAAAGAACGTGAATTTCTTTAAAAAAAAAAAAAAAAAAAAGAGTATGTTACAATAAAAAATAAATAAACTAATTTTTTAAAAAATTTAAGCCAGTAAGTAGCACAATATCTTTCTCCCCTAAAAACTGCATTCTTTCTTGTCTTCGGATCCAAAATTAGTTCAGGAAGCTAGTGCAATAGACAAGTGTTTCAGGTCCTTCATGCTGTTGGCCCCATTCTTCCTAAGCACTTGCATTTTCACCTGAGTTATATATGATGGAGTCCTCATAATTTTAAATACGAACTAAAAGTTTAGTGTCCTGAGATAGTTTTACATTTAAAGAGATACTGTCTAAAAAATGTAAATAAATACTTAAATGAGAAAATTCATTTCGTTTTTTGAAAAATTATAAAAAGTTTCAATTACTTATCTCAACAATGCTTACTCAATCCTCTTTACTCTTCTCTCCAATTACTCTGCACTCTTTTTGGGCAGATTAGAGGAAACCAAAATATAAGAGAGAGGACTTTGTTCCCTGTTGGGATAGGTATCATTATTGAAAAAAATTAATTGCAGTAAAATTTCATCCTTCTTAATAGGACCATGAAGATGAACAAGAAAAATGTGCACATTTGGCCATTCTTCACTTTAGCAGAAAGAATAAAATATAAACTATACCTCACAGAAATCAGAAACTCTCCTTTCTTTCAACAACCAATGACATGCACCTCTAAAATTAGAATGTTTGACATTCAACCATATTTGCTTCAAATTGATTGTCAGGATGGAAATAAATTATTGTATTTTATATACCTAGTTTATTAATTTCAGTACCAAAAAAAGTAAGTGGGAAAACTTACATACTCTGTCTCTATTTGTTCATTTCCACTGACTAAAACACTGTGACTTCTAGTCACATCTCAGAGTGCCTGCTTTGGGCCCAAGCTTGCTGTTTCCCTCTATTAGAGAGAGATGTCATTCATCATTACATGAGGTGGAGCCAGAGTTGAAAGATTTCCAAATAAATCCAGAATGGCAGTCAATTAGTCATTACTTTCACAGCTTGTCCATACATCTCTTGTTAAGTGAATGTTTATATACTTACCCTCCCTAAAGGCCCACTAGCAACTTTGTGAAACTTTTGACATAGAGCCATGACACAGCCCTGTTGCAAACTCTGTCTCCAATGGCAGTTAATCAAAGGATGACATGAGCTCAACCAAACCTCTACTAATCATACAATATAATGAATATCTGCTGTGAATGTTTCTGCTATAAATCTTGTGAATGCCTTTTACTTTAGCAAACGAACTGTTAATAAATTCAACTTTCAGTAAGGAAAACACACACAAAGCAGTGTATATAGCATGATGGCTTTCAGATCAGACTCTGAAACAACAATTATTATTTTTTAAATATTACATTTGCTGATGGAATACCATGTTTACCCACTATTTGATGAGAAGCAGAGCATTACATAAATATCAGCCATTTGATACTACTGAATAGTATACAATAGAATAGAAACGGTAGAAACAATCATTATTTGAAGCCCCAAAGCATCAGTCCGAGAAATAAATATATGTATATAACTTCCATTAGCTTGAATAGCAATTACTTGAGCCCCTCTGAAATAGAGTAAAAATGGCTGTAGCTAACAAACTACAACCAAATAATATTACTTAATTTCTTTTGCTGTTAGTTATACTATACCTTATTATACTAAACTATATATATGTATTTTCTTTAATAATAATTGTGTGCATTGGAGAAGTTACTTCAAGGTATTTTATGATAAAGTTAAAAAAGTACTTAGTTACTTTTTTAAAGTTATATCTTATTTTATAGTTAGGAAAGCAAAATAAAATTGATTCAGATATTTCTAAGAATTCTATCAGAGAATAATGATGCTAGTAGTTCTAAATGCAAGATTCAAGAAAATCCCACTTTAAAATATCAATAAAAAGTTGTCATAGCTACCATAATGATTTATACAGCACATCCTAAGATGAATAGTTTGTGGTTGGCAGCAGCAAACATGATAAAACAATCAGATAATATTCATAAGGGACACGTCATAAAGAACAAAATTTTCAAGCAAACTGAGTGGCTACTCTTCCTCTTTCTTTTTCTATTTTTCAGAAATGTTTGGAAACATGTTAGTTTTTATCTAGAAATATGAATCATTTGGATTTCCTATATCTGTGCTGAGTTTGAAGGCTTCTTAATACACAAGTAGTGCACAAGTACATTCAAACCTAATGCATAATTCACAAAATAGAACTAATTAGTAATTTAATGTCATATGTTACTTGGGACTGGCAAGCTTTTGTTTTGCCTGTATAGAACATTAAGTTAAATACTCATACACTACTCACCATTCTTCTCTGCCCTGAACTCCTTAATTATTTTTTAGTATGGACAGAATTACTGCTTATTAATCTGCTCTTGAAATAAAAGAACTTGCAGCAAAGAAAAAGTGGCCACTGCATTGGTTAACTTCCTATGCTCTTAAAATAAATGTATACATACATACATACATATAATAACAACAACAATAATAATAATAAGCATACCGTATGTAATGTTATGGAAAGTATTAAAATTAATGTTTGAGAAATGCTTAGAACACCTGGCATATGTCAAGCTCTGTGCTTATGTATTATAAGTAAATTTTAACATTATCTAAAAATAGTAATAAAATAAATGAAATAAAATAATCACATTTAAAGACTGCCAAATAGATCAATCTGTATAAATCTAAATATACAAGACTTCATGGGGGCTTCCCTGGTGGCGCAGTGGTTAAGAATCCGCCTGCCAATGCAGGGGACAAGGGTTCGAGCCCTGGTCCGGGAAGATCCCACACGCCACGGAGCAACTAAGCCCGTGCGTCACAACCACTGAGCCTGCGCTCTAGAGCCCGCAAGCCACAACTACTGAAGCCCGTGTGCCACAACTACTGAAGCCCACGCGCCTAGCGCCTGTGCTCTGCAACAAGAGAAGCCACCACAATGCAAAGCCTGCGCCCCGCTACAAAGAGTAGCCCCTGCTCACTGCAACTAGAGAAAGTCCGCGTGCAGCAGCGAAGACCCAATGCAGCCAAAAATTAAATAAATAAATTAAAAAAAAAAAAGACTTCATGGATGCATTCTCCAATTGGATAAATTCTAATTTTCTCATTAGATGTAATTTTGATGGAAAGGTTATTTTATGTAATTTACTTCCAGTAAATTGAAACAAAACCCAGTACAACATAGTAGATTAATAAATACCTAGTAATAACAGAAAAATTATGTCTGTACTAGTTGTGCTTATGTTGTCCAGGAAGGAAATATCCAAATAACCTAACTGGAAAGAGTCACTGTAGAAATTCTTCATTTAATTTAGTGTACGACACATTATTCTTATTATGAAGTGATCCTAGGATAATTTCCAACTGTGTATGAGCTTAGAAAAATATCACATTTATTTTTAAAGTTAATGTTTTCAATCCTTTTATTAATTTTATTCTTAGTTATATTATTGTGATGGATATGTTATTAACTAATGTATATCTCCCAGGAAGCATAGAAGTAAATATTGTAAATACTGTAGTCTTTTTTTGTATGGAAAAGTGTAAGGTATGGAAAACCCAAATGATGTATATAGGTACAAGTAGAAAGGTGAGTTAATAAACATCACATAATTCACATTCCAGCTTCCCCTTTGTAATACTAATTTTCACTTACTTAAAAATCCATATGGGAAAGCTATAAATATGGGGGAACTTATATACTTGTCAATTTTTTATTGTAGTTGAAGTGATTATTAGTAAAGTAATTTTCTTGGACTACTATTCTGAGGAAATTTATCACTAAAGAAATCTCCTTTAGAACAATTAACTCTTTAAAAATATTTCTCTCATATATTTCTACTTTAAAAATTTCTCCATGTACCATGACAGAATATGAGAAATTGGCAAGTTAAAAATATCTTTCAGATGGCATGATAATACTTATTAGTAAGGTAATTTAAGTTCTAATATTGAGTATATTACCCCAAAATATATATATTTTATATATTTCATGCTTCATGGTATCTAGATATTTCTCAGAGAAATCTAGTTTCATGTATTTATTTCTCACAAACTAATATATATGAGCGTAATTCAATTAAACTATTAAAATATATTGACAAATAGCTTAATAGAACTTACTATATTTGTATCTGTTATACTTATTTTGTCATGGGAGTAAATGTTTATGTACCACAACTGGGCTTCTTTATTTATTTTTATAATTTCAATTAATTAAAAAAATTTTTTTGTTATTTTTTTGGCTGTGTCGGGTCTTAGTTTTGACACTCGGGATCTTTGTTTCAGCATGCGGGATCTTTTGTTGCAGCTTGCGGGCTCTTTGTTGTGGCGTTCGGGCTTCTCTCTAGTTGTGGCGTGCGGGGTCCAGAGCACGTGGGCTCTGTAGTTTGCGGCATGCGGGCTCTCTCGTTGAGGCACGCGAGCTCAGTAGTTATGAAGCAGGCTTAGTTGCCCCGCGGCATGTGGGATCTTAGTTCCCCGGCCAGGGATCGAACCCATGCCAACTGCACTGGAAGGCGGATTCTTTAGCACTGGACCACCAGGGAAGTCCCTGCACTTCTTAATTTAAATAAGGAAGAATCATGTCAGGAAGCGGTAGTTATCCCCTGAAATCTGTTTTACCCTTCTGTCATACAAATAGGAAATTTGACTCAGCATACTGCAACTCAGTATAAAGGACAGCAGATTAACTAGTTTTCCTTGCAGCTAGATATGCCCACATTAGTAAGTTCTGGCCAAACAGATATAAACATAAGTGCTTACAGAAGCTTCCTTGCATATGTCTTTACATACACTTGATACTGCCCCTTTTTCATATTTTGATACTGCCCCTTTTTCATATTTTTGTTAATCCTTCGTCCAACCCAGAGCATATATTCTATCTTGAACTAAGGGGATGAGAGTAAACTGGTAAGCTTGAAGGAGGCTGGATCCATAAGGAATTTGTGGATCAGACTTGCATTTTTACACCTCTGTATGTTTACCTGAGGAGAATAAATTTCTATCTTAATTATGCCACCTTTATTTTAGATTTTTCTAATGCCCATATCCAAACAAAATCTTCCTTAATACAGGAAAGAATGAAACAGGTCATAAATATACTGGAAAGATTGAGGAGACATCTCCTGTCCTTGTACATTTCTTAGAGAATTATGCAATTACTTATGGACTCCACATTGAAGATAAATCTGGCAGAGGACTATTTTTATGTTTAGCCTGGGAGCTAAGAATGGTCTTTATATTTTAAAGGGTTGTAGAAAGAAACAAACAAAAACAAAAAGAATACACGACAAAACTATATATGGCCTGCAAAACCTAGTGGATTATCTGGCCCTTTAGAGTAAAATTATGTGGACTCCTAATCAATAAAATACTGTGTTGCAACAGTCTCTGAGATAGGTCTTCCTGTGCAAGAATATCATTATTTTACCTTTAATCTTTTTTTCCTTTTTGATGACGTGAGAAGCTAGAGTTGGGTATGCAGCTGTTGATCTCTGAAGCAAGAACAAAGACATTACTAGACTCTGAATCTTAACCAATATAGTCACCTACAGTGGGTGAGGTCAGTCATTGTCACAGCACCCCATCCAAGATGATAACTACGAAAGTTTGATTAAAGAGTTTCAAAGTTTGGGACTTTCCTGGCAGTCCAGTGGTTAAGACTCCACACTTCCACTGCAGGGGGCACAGGTTTGATCCCTGGTTGGGGAATCCCTCATGCCGCACAGCATGGCAAAAAAAAAAAAAAAAAAGTTTCAAAGTTCTAGTTAGGAGATCATATTTAAATACACAAAGTCTAGATTATGCGTGTCTAAATCTAGGAATGTCAGCTAAATAGTCTAAGTCATGAATCTATAGACATGCAAAATATAAAGAAGAACTTTTTTTAATCTAATATCAAATAATCAGTGTAGCATATGTAATGATTGGGGAAATAGAAACTATGAAACACATTTATTCAAAGCTATTCTACAAAAGAAAATAATAAATATAAAGGTGGAGGTGCTACACCATGAGGGAAAAATAACTATTGTGGGCGAAGACTTGGACTTTGGTAATATTCCAGTGGAATATTCATTATTTTTAAATTTAAGATATATTTATTGCATGTCTACCATGTTGAATTGACTGTGGCAGCCAAGGAGGTATGCCACTTGGGTACCCTTACAAGAGAAAACCTGCTCCTAGAACTGCAATCAGCTGACAGTTGAGGTGACAACACCCTTAGAATCTGCTAGAGTATTCTAGCCAAGAACGTACTTCCTCTGGGCTGTTCCTGCTAATAACTGGGCCAGGTGCAATCCAAGGGCCTTGATTTTGCCCAACATGGGACTTCTCTAACAGGCAATCTTTGCTCTGGGGTTCCCTGTTGGCATGCATGAGACTTTCTCAGAACTGCATCAGTACCTCTCCCCATCCATTGTTTCTTCTTTATCTGTCTTTTCATAGGTGTCAAACCTGCATCACAGATCTAAAGAATCTCCCTACTACAACTCCGTCTCTCCTTTGACTTTCACAGACTTTATCTTCAATAAATCTTTTTCATTTCTAACTTGGTCTTGTTATTTGCTTTCCAGTAGAATTGCGCTGACATTGACTCCCACTGTATAAATAATAAATGTTGACAGACTTCAAAACGTAGTCTTTTCTCTTTGTTACCAAAGGTAAATCTGGAGGGCAATTATCGAGTGAACAATAAATATATTAATTTCTTATTGCTGCTGTAACAAATTACCAAAACAACTTAGTGTCATAAACAAGACAAATTTATTATCTTAAAATTCTGAAGATCGAAAGTCCATAAAAGGAGTTTTATGGAGCTAAGATGAAGGTGTGAACAGGGTTGTTTCTTTCTGGAGGCTCCAGGGAAGAACCCATTTCCTTGTCCTCTTCAGCATCTAGTTGCCGTCCAGATTCCTTTACTTGTAGCCCCTCCTCCATCTTCAAAGTACCTGACTCTAATCTCTGTTTCTGCCATCATACTGCCTTTTCCATTGAAGTCAAATCTCTTTCTGCCTTCCTCTCTCACCCTCACACCCTAACATCATCACTTTTTCCCTGACATAGACTGAAAATAAGCGGGAATAGCTAAATAATATCTGGTCTGATTAAATGATTCTCAAGAAGACACTACAGAAGTTAATGTAATCATATGCAGTTAAAATCAATGATTCAATAGTATTTTCATCTCTGTGAAGAAAACAAGAAGGAAGAAAAAACTAGTCTTTCATATCCAGTGCCTGGATTTTGAAGAGGTACCCAAACTGAGTTTTTCAAATAAGCTTAGCCAGATGTTTCAAGGATTAAAACAGACTATTTTAAGTTTTGTTTTGTTGTATTTTACTAACATAAAATGACTATTGAGTTAACAGGTATGTGAATATTGCATGGAACCATGAAACTTACTTGTTCTTTCACAGACTAATCCCTTTTCTCTTGCTCTCAGTAACATAATAGGCCATACTTCATAGGTATGTGATACCAGCTAGCACTGTATAGATGGAATCAATAGTATAATCTATTAAATTCTGCAAAACAGCTTACTTTATGATATAAAGTGGAATTGTGATTGATTTTTAAAGTAAAGAGTAGTTCTATATTCAACTCGGACAAGAATAACTTTTAAAGCAGTAACTTTCTCTTTGTGGAACCACTGTTTTTCTTCTATTTTTCTTGATCTTAAAAGTAAATGTTGCCAATGTGGCCTAATTAAATGACACTGAATTCTGGCTTGTCTTTTCACTTAAAATTGCCTTGACTTTGTACCAGCTTCTAAGTAGAGAACTGAATGTCTGCTTTTAAGTCAGCCACTTACTCTGGAAACTCCTTGTTAAAAACAATGGCTCTTACTCAATGGCAACGTTTCATCACACTTTCATTCCTTAAGTCCAGAATTATTGTAAATGTTTATAAAAAAACAGTCAAAATTATAGCATACCAGTATTTGTGCTCAGGTTTTGTTTTTTTTATGATTAGTCAATTTTCCACATTAAATAGTTGAGTCCAGTGCTGCATTAAATGCCAAATAGTTTTGTTTTCCCTCCTACAAACGCATTTAATATGGACGCCAGGTTTGTAATATTTATCAACTCTTCACCATATGATTAAAATCTCAAGTTGATTTTAAGACATCAGCCTTAAGGATATGATAGTATCCTTAAATATCTTTTAAATATCATGAAATTCTTTGGAAACATAAAATACGTGTTTCTCTGAATAGAACTGCATGTAGTAAACTAAGAGTCCATTCATACTAAGAAAGAATCCAATTGTGTCCATAGCAAAAAAGACAAAATAGTTTAAAATCTTGATAAATAATGAAATATCTATACCATGAAATGTTTTAAATTTAATAAAACAAGGAATATTAAAACTAATGCAAAATCATTTCACTACACACTGTTTGTTCCAAAAAGTAAGGCACAGAATAGTGTATATAGTATGTTAGCTTTTTAATATTTGAATAAAATAGAAAGAGAAAAAATTATATATAATTATATTATTATATTATATTATTAATTATAATTATATAATGTACATAATATATATAATTTTTCTCCTACCTTTTTTATGCATATATATGTATACACAAACAAATAAATATAAAGAGTAAAAATATGTGATATAGTTACAGTATGTATTGCCTTGTATATTCTCAAAATATAATATTATTTATTGCCTGGTATAGTCTTAAAAGAATTATAAACAATTATTAATGTGCTAACTATGGGAAGAAGACTTGGGTGGGTGAAGGACAAAGTGGGAGAAAGTCCCTTTACAAAATATTACTTTTTACCTGTTGTATCTCAAATATGAGTACATGTATAAAAATAAACTATTTAAAACAAAATTATCTCTATTTTATGTTTATATCTGTTTTACATAGAAATAGAATGAGATAGCATTATAGACAGAAATAAAGATACATCACAAGATTAATTACTCATGTATCAAATTGCTAAAATATTACCTACATACTAACATGAGGAATATGGTCTTTGCTGTCTACTGAGCCCAAGTTTAAAAAAGAAGTGACCATATCGTCAATACTAGTGATGAAATATACAAATAATGAATGTGATGGATTCACATTTTGGGATATGCCAGAATGAATATCCCAATACATATGAAATAAATATTAAATATTTATATATACAATGTATTTTTGGTTTTGTTTAGCATTTAACAAAATTAAGCATGTTTTTCAAAGTCAAAGCTTAATACATGGCTATTTAAAATATCTCACTGCTCAAGAAGATATCAAGCTTTAATTTTTATAAATAAGAGAAATGAGAACAGATTACTATTTCGTGCTCCCTAAATTGTATACGGACTTACAGTAAATATGCCATCTATAGTATTACACAGACTTAATGAATATATAGTCATTTTCTTTGTGCTTGGAATGCATGAAGCCATATGGCTTCATGGTTGTCCTGGTGTGGGGGAATATCTGGGGTAGATTCATTATATTTTTATCCATTCTTTTTATCTCTTAATGACACAATTTGAAGTCTACCTTCCTCCCCAAACAGTGCTGGGTTATCACCAGAAGAGCACTATTATCACATAAGCACTGTTATCAAAATGTGATTACAGTTCCATGTGTAGATTTATTTTACTCATGGTTACTTCTTCTTTGCCTGTATTATATGTAGTTTTCCACTTCATTTTTTGGTGTTGCTGTTTCTTTCTAAGAAAAGAATACATCCAGGGAATTTATAGTCTTTGTGTTTACCCTGATTTCACTTTTCTTAAGTTTTGTATAACAATAATAAAAAACCACATTGAGCTTAAAAAAAAAAGTACATGTCTGTATGTTACCAATTAAAATACCTGAAAATATTTTAGTATTTTTTTATGCTATCCTATAAAAATGAGCTGTTTTTCTCTTGCTTTTGCCTCTTTTTCACCTGTCTCTCATTCTCAAATTCTGCTTGTTCCTACTTCCAGGCTCCATCCTTAAATGTTGGAAGTCCCAGAAATCAGTGCTCCCTTCTCTGCTCTGTCTATCCCCCTCCCTATGTACCCTCACCCCGTCACATGGATTTATATAACATCTATAAGCTGAGAATTTTCATGTATACACACACACACACACACAAAACGCAGGCCTTCACCATGAACCTCCCACTTGCACATATTACTGCTTTGTAAAGCTATTGGCATCTCAAACTTAACACCTCTAACTCTGAACGGTTTTCTCTAAAATACCATGCTGTTTGTACCAGTCTTCACCATTAAATAAAAATCATCAATATCCATACTGTCACTCAAGCCAAATATCTCAGCTGTGGTCTTAATCATTAGAAGAGAAAAATTGCACTGGGCCAATTTTACAGGCAGGGAAGACTTTATTCAAGTCTATTGTAATAGGGAAAATAGGTTGAACTCAACTCTGTTGAAACAAATGGCCAGAAGGTTTTCAAGCCCTGGGATCAGCTAGTGAAAAGGCATCAGAAGAAGCTGATTGGACGTTGGTCAGTATGCCTAGGCCATCTGTGTTTGCTAATTAGTGCTTATCCGAGTTAGGCTTCTACCTTCCCACAAACACAGGGAGAGAGGGACACTATTCCTCTTGATGATTACATTTCAAAGGCATGACTCCCAGGTCCTTGGAAAAGACCTTCCTAGGTAATAGAAGCTGTGTATATCAAAGATGGAGAGAGAGAATTTACAATTGCAAGTTTTCTAAAGTAAATTCTCTAAGAAAAGGGACTTTAGGGCCCCGTTGTCAGGAAGAAACCAGTCTAAAGACTAGTCAAGCTGAGGGGAACGCTAAGGCCTTCTTGGTCATTATCTTCTTTCACTTCAGCCTTTAATCCATTATCATATCCTGTTCACTCTATTTCAAAAAGTTACAGATTGTTGAATTCTCTGTAAATCTCTCCTTAAAATGCTTAGTCGAAACTATCATAATTCTACTTTGAGACAATAGCCTCCAACTCTTCCTGTACCCATTGCCCTATCCTTACAATCCAAACTCAGGGCAGCGTCATTTACAACATATAATGATCATGCTATTCCCCTACGTGAAAATTTATACTTCAGTCCCACTGATCACAAAGTAGAAATCAATCACTTTGCTGTGGATTACAATGCCCTGCTTTAACACACCCTTTTCTCTTTTCTCACCCGTTGCTTGACCGTTCAAGCCTTCCTAGTCTTAAACACACAAATTCACAACTGTCTTGAGATCTTGGCTCTAGTTGTACCTACTTCCTTTCCTCGGATCTTGGCATGCGTGGTTGGTCCCTCCTTGTCATTCAGAGCTCAATTAGAATGTTGTCTTCTCAAAAGCCATTCTCTGACTATCTGATATTTAATAGCCAATTAGTAGTTTGGATTGTTTTTATTGTATAACCATATTTGAGTAATCTTCATAGCATTGTTTTCTTTTAAACCAATGTTGTTTTTCTTTAAAACAATAAATTGTAAAGCATATATATTTTCTTTTAAAGAGTATATTCTGCTTTTCCTCACTGGAATGGATTCTTAATAAGAGGAGGAATTTTGTGTATCCTGATCATTGCCAAATCCGCATCATAAAACAAACAAGGAAACAAATGTACCCTGCCATGGTAGCTACTATTAAATATTTGTTAAAAAGATAAATAAAAATAAATATGTAAACTATTTTAATATTTTGACTCAGGTCTAATCTTTAACAAGAATGAAGCTGGAAGGGGAGGTATTAAGTATTAAGTATTCAAGGTAAACCATATAGCAGAGCCAGTATAGATGAGGGTCTTTTGATGCCCAGTCCAGAATTATCTATTTATAGACACTGTTGTTCTGTGGCCCATTTTGATGATTTAAAGGCCGATCTAAAAAAAGGTTTCTCCTCTTGGGATGTCCCCAAACCTGAAACTCTCCTTTTTGGAATGACTTCTTCCTTAATCAGATATTGTTCTCTCAGTAGGGGCAATATTAGTGTAATGGTAATGACTTACATTCTTAACACATTAGCGGGAACTGATTTATCTGGTTAATGCACAGCAAGGATCCTAAAGGAAAAAGTGCCAGAGAAGTTTTGTTGATGTAATATTTCCTAGGAGGTCAAATGCTGCAGTGGGGGTAAAGAGAAGGCTTCTACTGTGAAGCCTCTCAGGAAATCTGAGGTTCTGAATCTGAAAAGGAACATCTCCATGTAAATATTGACAGAAAAACTAGAGGCAGATTACTCCCTCTTTATTTAACCCGCTCCTGGATATCGTGGTGGTATCTGATAGTTCTAAAAGTTTACATTTAATATAATAATAAATAGTAGTAATTATAATAAGAACTGCCATTTTCAAGCATCTCTTATTAGCTAGTCATTATGTAATTAGTGTAGTTTCTTAAATGTGTGCTTTCACCCACATAGTAAGAAAATGTCATTTTAAGTATAAGAAATACAAGAATGAGTTCAGAGAGTAAACAACTGTGCAAAATAATGCCATTACTTTAGTGGTGGATTTATATTTTAATCTAAGTCTTTCTGACCTAATATGGCTTTATATAAAAGTACATATTATTTCACTTTTTAAAAATAGTATTTCTCATAATTTTAAGGCAATATTTGGTTTAATTCTTGGTGTCTGGATGATCTAAGGAAGTACAACTTAGTGCCGTGATACCCATGTGCAGTAAGCAAGAGAGTGAATTTCAAAATAAGACATCCTTAGATTCATATTGACATCTAAAATATACTTATCAGCTATGGGTTCAACTTATTTAAATTCTCTTTACTTCACTTACTAATACTATAAAATTTGGATATTTTGCACACAAAAGGATTTTTTCAAGGACTAGATGAACATTACTTAGCTAGAGCCCACATGTGTTCAGTAATTGGTAGTTTATTGTTAACACTCTTTGTAATAAAAAAAAAACAAACCCTGGTTATGCGATATATCAGAAACTTATAAAACATACTAGGCATTACTTGACTTCAAAATATAGATGGTATATCATTTCTTTCACAAACGCTTTTAAGAGTTTATACAAATATTGAGGACTTTATGAAATAATGAACCTGGAAGTCAGAAAAGTATAATAGAAAAATACCTTTGTTTTAATCACAATTTCTTATATTTTTACCCAAGATAAATAATTATTAATTGATGCTATTCAGTTGTTAAGCAACCATAGGATCGTATTGGTTCTATATAGAGAAAGTCCATATTTTAGGGACCATGCCTATGCTGTAACGACTGCAACATTTTTAATACCACTCCTGTTAAAATTCACAAGCTGCATCCTTTTTTCCAAGGCACTTATTTTCCACTTACCTGTACAAAGGGTGAAATAAACTGGAGTCAGTAAAGTGTAGTAGTGAAGTGAATAAAAACCTAAAATTTTTAGTTTCAAATCCTAGTTTTTCCAGGGTTTAAAACCCAATTTTATCCATGCCGACCATGATATTTGGGAATATTACTACACTACTCATTTTCTTGAACTGTGTATTCGTATAAAAGGTTCCAGGAGTTAAATGAGATAAGGTATGTTAAAAAACCTTGCATATTGGTTTGCAGTAAGCTAAGCACAATAAATATGAATTATTGAATAATTATTAAATTGCTATTAATGATTAAATTTTTTAAATTCTAAGTTTCTATATCATCCTCTTTTAAAACAGATGCATTGGTTTTTTTCAAACTTTATCTTCCAAGTAAAATACAAGTAATTACTCCTTATGCTCACAAAAAAATTCATCATTTTATTGGACAATAAATACAATAAATTAGACCTTATTGATTTTTTGTTAAGATAGTTATCTCCTTTTATTCTACATGATACGTTTATATCACTATTCCTTGATTTTACATTTAACACATAACTACTCACTGTGAAAGACAAGGATGTACCTCTGTAACTTATCCAAGCTTTTATCTCCTTGTTCAAATTTTTGATACTTCTTTTGCTTGCCTTTGCAACTTTAAATGACATGGTTTAAACTTCGATTTGTTTCACTAACTTTAGGTATTATATCTCAACTTCCCACTCTGTTAGATGAGGATATTAGTATCTGCTTCCTTCCTCCTTTTCTGCACCCTTTCCTTTTACATAGTCAAGGTTAATGGTGTTTATATTGTTTTGTAACTACATTTAAGACGAGGATTTTTTTCAATGAATTATCTCTTAAAGTTGAAAAACAATAAATAATATTTCCCAAAGTATAACTATATGCAAAATAGAGCATTAGGATTATATTTCATTCTCCGTGGGTACAATGCCCTAACTGCTGTATCACTTGAAGGAGACAATTCAAAGCATCCAAGCTAAGTGGATTTTCTTTCCTTTTACTTCTATTGTTTGAAATCATGCCATAGTTTACTTTGCAATGTATCTGACATGCCTTTCTTGTACAATTTCATAGCTTTCTTAGCTGTTTTAATTATTTTATCCTCCTCTTGTTGAGAGTAGAAACATATTTTTGCTTTTATTTTCACCATTGTTTACTAATATAAGAAAGCTCTGAAGTCCTTACACATTGCTTAGAATCCATCCTATTCCCTTTTCTCCTTAGAGTCCAATGGCTTCCTATTTGAACTTGAACCAGTTGCTTATAAGGCATTCTGTATAACTGACAAGCCAGGAAACATTTTCATCGAGTTTCTCACTAAGGTTCCTTAGTTATTATATGCCACGATTTCCTTTCTCTTTATCCCATCCTTCACAGGAAGGATGTATGTGAGATAATGTTCTGAGCCCTTTAATAGCTAAAAATGCTTTTGTTTGTCTTAAGCGTCATTGACAATATAGGTAGGTAAAGTAATCAAGGCTTAAAACAATTTTCTCTCAGAACTTCAATGCCATTACTCCACTCTCTTATGGCATTTGGTGTTGATTTTTTAATATAAGAATTTCTACTAGTTTCCTAATTACACCAAACATATTTTATATCAAAGGGAAGACAGACTAATTTGGAAACCACTTAACTTCTGTATTTAATCAAAAGTTTTTTTGAAATGTTAGAATTAGATTTTCATGTAAATCATTTGAGTATATAGGACTATTTTAAATATATGACCTTATAGAAGCACAAAATTTTATCACACTTGTTTATCTAAATATACATACTCATATATATGTATTTATACATACTTACATATATATACAAACATACACATGTATATACCTATCTCCTGCAAATTTGGACATGACAATTAGAAATGAATAAATGATGTTGACATTAAAATAATTTGGGGCAAATTAAATCTTTCTTACTGAAGCAGCAGGTACAGAGGCAATTATAATTTCTTCATAAATATAACATTAACAAAGAATAAGCTTCTAAATAGAATACATTTGTCATAGAAAAAAGACTGAAAAATCATATTAATATAAGCAAACAGCATGAAGAAAAGGCATATCATATTAAAAATCATTTACTTGACTCATGTATTTTGAATGTGAGGAACAATTTTAGCGTATACTAAAAGGTACAAAGCTTTCCACCAAAATTTGTACAAAAGCATCTTTGCAGCAATTCGGACTTGAATGTTTAGGAACAAAGAAACATTCTGATTGACAGATCTACTAATTCTATTTTCAAATACACTTTTAAAAAATAAGTTTGGAATACCTAAGTCCATTTATGTGTACCTCGTATTATCACAGGCATGTATTGATACTATTGGATGCGACTGGATTCTTATCTCTTATTTTTAGAAGATTTAATTACAACATTGGCTGACAGCCTTTTCTAATTGCAATTTCACATAATTGAATGAAGCTAACTGAAGCATGTCAGCACGTCGGCTAATATAAAGAAGTGGAGACCCTATGGACAATTAAGTCAAAGGAATTCAAAGTGGCATTAAGTTATTAATCAAAATCCAAATTATTTTCTTACTAACAAGTATAAAATTAAGCTACATTTGGGATTGTTTTTTGTCCCATAAAAATATATCTCAAAATAATGTTCATGTAATGTAGTAGATTTAACTTTCAGATCTCCTACTTACTTTCTGTATAATCAGTAAATTAATTTGATTACTGTTGGTATTCAATAATAAATGGTTTATGATTGACATATAAAAAAGAAGGCTGAGCACATGTTTGCAATCTAAAATGATACAGTCTTAGGGGATATGGGGATATATGTATACATATGGCTGATTCACTTTGTGATACAGCAGAAACTAACACACCATTATAAAGCAATTATACTCCAATAAACATGTTAAAAAAATAATAAAATAAAAACAATAAAATGATACAGTCTTGGCATGACTTCTGCCCCACCCCAGATACAAATATATGTTGCTATCTACATGTATTTCTCAATAAAATATTTTCAAAACAATATTCAAGAGTTGTTATATAAATGTACTAATTATTAAATTTTACTTTCTGTAATACATTTCTAACATACCTCTGAATAATTGGTGAGAGCAATCTTAAGTGTTGGCATCTGAATTCTTTCATTTCCAATGACAAATCTCAGATTATTGAAATGTGAATATAGTCTCAGAGGAAGGAGGCAGGGATGATTTATATACTACTGCATTATAAAATCATTCTCTAGTAAGTCATTATTTTTTCATAGGCTTGTTTAACATAGTCTTTATCCCTGTTGGTTACAAACATAATCTCTCTCAATTAATAGGGCTGATAGGTTTTAAGTTGTCTCACCAAATTCTACTGCAAGTTTTTTTTTTTTTTTAATCTGTCAGGAGAAAAAGAAATCCCTGGAGAGATAAATGTTAGTTCATTTTATGCTTTATAGGTGGTGAACTGAGAATCATTCACATTATATATATGTCAGACAAGTTTTGAATTATATTTGTCCATTCTGAAGTTTGTTTTTTGTTTTTTTTTAATATCAAAGACTTGAATTGACTTTTGAGTATGAATAACAAGTGATTTTAAGAATGAGCGTGGGGACTTCCCTGGTGGCGCAGTGATTAAGAATCCGCCTGCCAATGCAGGGGACACAAGTTCGAGCCCTGGTCCGGAAAGATTCCCCTTTCCGCGGAGCAGCTAAGCCTGTCCACCACAACTACTAAGCCTGCGCTCTAAAGCCTGCAAGCCACAATTACTGAAGTGCACGTACCTAGAGCCCCTGCTCCTCAACAAAGAGAAGCCACCGCAATGAGAAGCCCGTGCACCACAACGAACAGTAGACCCCACTTGCTAAAGCCCACGCAGCAACGAAGACCCAACGGGGTCAAAAATAAATTAATTAATTAATTTAAAAAAAAAAAAGAATGAGTGTGAAGCATCATAGGTCATTTGAAAGTAAAGCCTAGGGTTAGAAATGAGGTGTTTGAGGCTAATTAATCAGGAAGTGAGTCAGAGAGAGGTAGCATTTTCCAAACACGATGTCACCAGAATGATGAAGTTGTCTGCCAGTTTCCCACCTTTATCTGAGATAGAGTCACTCAACGTTAATTGCTTCATTTCACCACCTGCCATAAAAATTTATTTGGGGAAAATGCCCCTCAGCTTCTTTCAAAGATTATTTGTCTTTTTAAAATTTTAAATACAGCATTTGAAAGGAAATAGAAAGAGTTTATCCTGTAGGAATCGTTAAGCTGACAAAAGTCTTTAAAGCCAGAACGCAGAAAAATGAGAGAGCTTGAGGCATTATTCTAGTCCCAACTAGGAAACTGCATTGCTATTTAAGAACTAAGGTAGAAGTCTAGATCAAAATTCACATACTACTACGGAGAGATTAGAAGAAATATGATGCACAGTTAGCATGTCAATAACTGAGATATACCTGGGCGCAAATGGGCACTAAATCTATGTTATATGACTCTAAATTAGTATGTCAAAGGAACTCACAAGTACTATGATTCCAATTCACTGGGCTGAGTAAAAGGATGCTATTATTTGCTTATAATGAAAAAAATGAAAAAGAATAAAAAATGTTTTGTGCATGCCATAAAATGACTACTAAATGTAGAATTCCAAACAACTCTTAATTAATTGGATGTTAATAAAGATCAAATGTGTTGCTTACAAAATAGGCTTTGTGTTTCTTGATCACGGTTATAACAAATTCCAATAATATTTGATAAATGTTTTTGAACATCTATAATCCTCCTGGGAAATAAGGTAAATAAACAAACAAGTGTGCCCTGAAGATCCTAATGGAGCTGACTAATGGAGAGCACTGGGGGTGAATTGTGTTCCCAAAAGATTCATATATTGAAATCTTAATCCCCTAGTAGCTTAGAACATGACCTTATTGGAGATATTTAGGGTCTTTACAGAGGTACTGAAGTTAAAGCGAGGTTATTAGGGTGAACCCTAAACCTATGTGATTGGTGTCCCTATAAAAAGACATCATTTAGAGACAGATAGGCATACAAGAACACCATGTGAACATGAAGACAATGAGAGATCTGGAAGAGATCCTTTCCCAAACAGCCCTCAGAAAGAACCAATCCTATCAACACCTTGATGTTGGAATTCTAATCTCAAGAAATATGGGACAAAATTAATTTCCGTTGTTGAAGCCAACACAAGTTGTTCATGGTACTTTGTTACTTCAGCCCTAGCAAACTAACAGAGAGAAGGAATATTGAAATACAAAATAATGAAATATTTTGTATACAAGATGATACTAATTAAATTATAGATTGCATCACTTAATATATCTTGATCCCCATCTTATAAATTGCCCTCCAGTTTTTTTTTTTTACTCATGTTTTTTGTTTTTTGTTTTCGATTTTATTTATTTATTTATTTTTTGGCTGTGTTGTGTCTTTGTTGCTGCATGCGGGCTTTCTCTAGCTGCGGTAAGCAGGGGCTACTCTTCGTTGTGGTGAGCAGGCTTCTCATTGCAGTGTCTTCTCTTGTTGCAGAGCACAGGCTCTAGGCGTGCAGGCTTCAGTAGTTGCAGCACGTGAGCTCAGTAGTCGTAGCGCGTGCGCTCAGTAGTCGTGGCACATGGGCTCAGTAGTTGCGGCGCATGGGCTCAGTAGTTGTGGCTCACGGGCTTAGTTGCTCTGCGGCACGTGGGATCTTCCTAGACCAGGGCTCGAACCCGTGTCCCCTGCATTGGCAGGTAGATTCTTAACCACTGCACCACGAGGGAAGTTACAAGTTCTCTCCAGTTTTTGAAGGACAGATAAAATATCAGACCTCTCCTCAAATTATTTTAAATATTTTGATATTCTTTCCCCCTCTACTATTTGTACCTCTCTAATGGACCTCATTGTTATTTGCAATAGTCATGTTTCTACACCATTTTTTTCATCAGAAATTTGTAAATGGCTGAAGGCATATACCATGTGTAATGGCATCTTTTAATCTTCCTCTGAGTTTAGTAGGCATTACCATAATAGAAAATTTAATATTTGCCTAATAAATGTCTTTGCTCCTACCACAGCAGCAGACCTCTTTTTTTCAGTTACACCCCCATATCACCATAAGAGAACATCTCTATTCATATAAAGTTTGTTTTGTTTATATCTTCTTAAGATATAAAGTTATTTTAAATGCTATTTAATATGCCTTCAAAATGCTGAATCATGATTTCAATAAAATGTAAAAGCTTTGACTTTTATTTATAGAAGCTATAAATTATCCTCCAGATGCATTAATTTACTTGTACCTACTGTAATACCATGATTTCCACATGGTTAAATTTAAAGTAGATAATACAAGGTCCCGCTCTATGTATTTTAATCAACATATGTATGGCAGACACTATTGGCTGCTTAAATATACCAGTTCATGCTCCTCTTTTTTTTTTTTAACAAGACCTGAATTTGGTTCAGGAATCAGGCAATAGTTCTGTAATCCACAATAGTGAATATTTATCTGAGTTAACTGTATTCTACTACCTTTACAGAAATGCTTGGATTTATTCAGCAATTCACTCAACAAGCATTTATTGCACACTTAACTATGTGCTTGGCACAGGGAAATAGTAGATAGTACTGCCCTTCTGGAGCTTACATTTTACTATCACAATGAAATATGCCATATCTTTATTATGGATGTTCTTTTTTGTATATGTATTGAGACAAAAGTTAGAAAATTGAGGGGAACGCAGATGAAGAAAAAATACCTTTTAAAAAGTTACTATTTATGTTAGTACTCTGTCTTGTTTAGATAGAGTACTAACATAAATAGTAACTTTTTAAAAGTTATAGTCAGATCTAGGATTAAGACTATAACTAGTTGTATATCTTCTGGATATAATTTGTTGATTAATAACATGTACTTATTAAGAGAATAAAAATAATAACAGTAAAAACTAAACACAATTGTGTATATTATTTAAAAGCCAGGAACTGTCAATATTACAGTTTAAAACACAGGGAAGTTCAGAAACTATGAGTGACAAAATATTTTAGTCAATGCCTACTTTAAAATATGCAAGTTCTATGTAATTTAGGTAAAGTTTTTTTTGCTGGTTTTCTTTATGTTTTGAAAATCTAACTTTTAAAAGGTTTAAATAAATTTAACTTTAAATATATTAACTTAAGACATACTTAGACTATTACATACTTATTTACTACCTAAATTATTTTTATATGTCTTTCAGATTGTCTGCTAAATCATTAAGTTACTCCCTGTTTATGGGCAACTGACACTACTGAATTATACAAGGGAAAAAAACATATAAAACAAGCAGCTGAGATAATCTTATTTTAAAAGGAGACTGTATTTATTCAGGGCAGACTAGACTTTGAAACTCTGAGTTTTATCAATTACCTTGTCTGCAATTTGTGCAAATCATATTATAAGAAAACCAGTAGCAATAAGTTTTATACAAGTATTATACTTGAAAATTGCTTCATAAAACTAAAGATCAGTTCACGCAATTCAAATTAAATAGACAACCATCTTTTTACATGTATTTAAAATTATCTCTATGTTGTATGTATTATTTTCCTGTATTCCGAGTGCACAGATTAAATTGCAAATAGCTTTTGCGTAATTTTACAATAATCTTGACATAAAACATGTGGAACTGGGTCTAAATCTTAAGTAACAAAAATGAATTTAAGGCTAATGAAAAAAGCAAGTTGTAAAATGCAAATATTCTTTTAAAAATCTTCTGTACCCACATATGTACCCTGTTCAAAATTATCTGTCATCTATATGAAATCCTATTACAAGATGAGTTCTTATCTTTCCCACACCACTGAAAATAGTTATTCTTTTATCATTAATGATACCCTAATTTTTACATGAAATTAACAGTTATTTGACTTATTTATAGTACAGTTCAGTATTGGTTATTCCAATTTTTTGGAAGTATTTTTTTGACTTTTGGGATATCATTCTCATCTAGTTCTCCCCTCATTTTCTAATAATTATTCTGAGCTGCTTCACTGTTTCCTTTCCCACATCACCTAGAATCACATAGTTAATAAATGAGAAAACGGGAATACAAATTTTATATCATAACTAGGTGACATTGCTGTAATAAACAGCTATCACATCTGTCTCCAATCACAGTTACCATCACATTAATGCAAGTCATTCATTTATTTATTTAAAAAGTAGACAGCAAGTACCTACTGTGTACCAGACACTTTATTGGTGTTACAGATGTATCAATGAACTATGCAGACAAAAATCCTTACACGTCTGGAATTTATATTCCAGCAGGAGGAAAGACCATGAATAATAAACATAGTAAGAGGTAAACTATATTGCATGGTAGAGATGTTTTGTGTGTATGGCAAGGAGAATCAGGAATGATTGGAAAAGAATTACAATCTAAGTTTAATGGTCAGGATAGGCCTCTGTGAGATGATTGACACCTGAGAAAAGAAGAATGTGAGAAAGTTAATATGAAGTTATCTGATACAAGAACATTCCAAACATCAGGAAGAGGTTGAAAGAGCCCTAAAACTGAAGGGTCTCTGATGTGCTGAAGAAAGAACATAGAGGTCAGTGTGCTGAGAAGGGAGTGGGCAAAAAGTTCATAGAGTTTGAGGGTTAATTATGTAGGACCTAGGAAGCCACTGCAAAACTGAATTTTACTCTGAATGAAATACAAAGTCTTTGAAGGATTTTGAGTACGTGTAAATAACATTCTTAATGAATCATTCTGACTACCATGTTGTGAGAAAACAATATAGAAGAGCAAGGATGGAGGCAGGTAGACCACTAAGGGGGCTCTTTAATCAAAATGAATTGTTGCTGCTGAGAAGAGCGTAGCAGCAGTTGTGTGTGAGATGTAATCAGATTCTGGATGTATTTTGAGCATAATATCAAAGGATATGTAAATGTGGAAAAAAAGATGAGTTCAAATTATTTTTTTCTGAGCAACAAAGATGGGATCAGCGTCAATGGAGAAGGAAAAACTGCATCTGGGGCTTCCCTGGTGGCGCAGTGGTTGAGAGTCTGCCTGCCAATGCAGGGGACACGGGTTCGAGCCCTGGTCTGGGAAGATCCCACATGCCGCGGAGCAACTGGGCCCGTGAGCCACAATTACTGAGCCTGCGTGTCTGGAGCCTGTGCTCCGCAACAAGAGAGGCCGCGACAGTGAGAGGCCCGCGCACCGCGATGAAGAGTGGCCCCCGCTTGCTGCAACTAGAGAAAGCCCTCGCACAGAAACGAAGACCCAACACAGTCATAAATAAAAATAAATAAAAAAAAAAAAAAAAAAAAAAAAAAAACTGCATCTGGAGAAGGTTTTAGCTAGAGTGTGGGAGATGGTACCAGACTTCAGTTTTTTACATATTAACAGTAAGAGATGGCTACTCTATAACTATGAGGAAATGAAGACTAGGCGGTAGGATATATAGGGTTGGCCAAAAAATTCGTTTGGATTTTTCCGTAAGATGTTACAGGAAAACCTGAACGGACTTTTTGGCCAACCAAAATAGAAGCCTGAATTTGAGGACAAAATGTCTAGAAAGATGTGATTTAATGCTCTAAGATGAGATGAGATCGCTTTGCAAATGTAGACAGAAAAGAGAAAGAGAGAAAAGGACTAAGTCCTAAGCCCAGGTCATTTCCGGGTGACTCTCTTTCAAACTACTGGAAAAACTCCTAACTCTTCTCTACGATTTTGATCTCTGTCATATCTAATTTATCATATCTAATTTAATCTCTCCACTATTAGTATAATTACTTTTCTACAAGTATTATTTCATATCTCCCACTGTGAGAGAAAAAAGTGCAAAAATTGTACCTTGAGGCACAAGATGCTTACGAGTTTAAGCCATACCGATCTTCTTTCCTATCCTTCCTTTTCCATATTGTGCACCATATCTCAGTCATATTACATTCCAATCAACCAAAAGCCACCCCAAATTTTCATATTCCTGTTTCTTCACGTGATATTCCATTTCGGAATGCTCTTGTTAAGTGTTCATTCAATGAACTCTCATTCTTCTTTTCATTCATAATTCAGAAGTGACCACTTTTATGTAGATTTTCCTGATCTCATTATGTAAATTTGCCTTTACCTCCCCCGTACTCTTATAACACTCATATGCAGTTTCGTGGTGAAAACTTGTAAGTCTATACCCCCATTACCCTGAGGATTTCTTAAAGACAAATTCTATATCTCATTTAAATTTGTATCCTGAGCACCTAAATAGTACACATGATATAGTAGATACAGACTGAATGAAGAGAATGAAATGTTTCAGTAAGAAAACATTAAAATCATTTGAGTGTGTATCAGTAGTCAGCTTTTAAATTGGTTACAAATATATCTGCTTTGGGGGGTACATAATGCAATAGAGAATATCATAAATACTTACTACTAGATATGTGTTCATTTTATGGAGTACTCTTTCTATATAAAAACATTTTTATTATCCCTCCGGGTAGTGAATCAGCCAAAAGTAATCTGGGAATGTGCTTATTTTGGAAGAACTCCTTGATAACAGATGTAATATATAAGGTTAAGATTGATAGAGTGAAGAACATTTTTTTTTAAATATCAAGAATTAAAAGCACATAAAGAAATTCAAATGAATAGACTGATTCAATATAAAAGACAAAATAACATCAGCCTATGTCAATGGAAGTCTTTAATATAAAGACTTTTATTTTTATCTAGGCCATTTCTAATATGACCAACTGAAATTAATCATTTGGTAATGGCACAAACAATAATTTCACTCTAACTAAGGATATTGTTTTCAAATTGTTTCTTGATTTACCGTGGTGGGATCATTTGAAGAGACCAAAACAATCAATTCCTTTGACAAGGGCTATGAGTACTATAAAGTATTTGACCATGCATTCTGATATTTTCAAAATTGTAAAAGGATATAATAGTGTTGCAAGGACCTGAGATGAGTTATTTTTTAAACAATTTTATGTGCCGTGCCCTACAAACACACAAGATAATTTACCAAGAAAAAGTGGCAGTGATATATTAGACCCAGTGACGACCAATGTTCTCCAGTAATATTTTACCATTTTTTTTTGAGAATGATGATTGAGTTCTTATTTCATCAAATTTACTGCATGCATAAAATCAATGTTTGTTTTTTTTTTAAGTTTTAATAAGTGGCCGAATATTGGCTGATTACTTTTCAAAGTCTCAGGCAGCTCTTATCACTTCCCTTTCCTTCCCTCTCCCTCTCCCTCTCTTCTTCCCTCCCTGCCTCCTTTCCCCTCCTTCCTCCTTTCCATCCATCTTACATTCCTTCCATCACTCATTTCATCAAATACATACTGAACATACAACTTAGTATTCTGTTGGGTGGGTATATAAATGAAATGAATGACACAGTTCTGCCTTGCTGAGATTATGATATGGTTAAAAATAAGGCATGAATATAAAAAAACATTAAAGTAAGACAAAAGTCATGGGACTTCCCTGATGGCACAGTGGTTAAGAATCTGCCTATCAATGCAGGGGACAAGGGTTCGAGCACTGGTGCGGGAAGATCCCACATGCTACGGAGCAATTAAGCCCGTGCGCCACAACTACTGAGCCTGCACTCTAGAGCCCGCGAGCCACAACTACTGAGCCCACGTGCCACAACTAGTGAAGCCTGCTCCCCTAGAGCCCATGCTCCGCAACGAGAAGCCACCGCAATGAGAAGCCTGCGCACCGCAACGAAGAGTAGCCCCCGCTCGCCGCAACTAGAGAAAGCCTGCACGCAGCAGTGAAGACCCAACACAGCCAAAAATTTAAAAAAATTTTTAAAAAAGGACAAAAGTCATATGATTAAGTACCTAACAAGGGACACAAGACAAAAATATTTAAAGTGCTATCAATTTCTGTGAATGGAGAGATCTCTGTAGGATTAATTAGCCTGGAAAGTCTTTGTGGAAGATACAAGGATTGCACAGGCTCTTGAATAATGGTAGGGTTTCTATAAAATATACGAGGCAAAGGAAACTTGGAAGGTTTTAGGATATACAATCTTAAGGTATTGGGGATTAATCAAGAAGGATTTGTTAAAATTCCTTCATCAGACCACAGCAGTAATTCAAGTGATAAGTAAAAGTGGAGTCTCTGAAGGGATAAAAGTCTGATTACTCATGATAAGTAGATTACATAAAATAAAGGCAACAGATGTGAAGAATTCTGACATAAAGCTGAGGGCAAAAGTGTCCATAAAAGCTTTTTTTTTTCCCCTAAAGTGAGTAAAATCAAAGTTTGAAGAGAAAAAGGATAATACATATCTTTCATTTGAGAATAAAAGATGTTGGAGGAGAATGAGGTAAATAAGAGAGCAAGTTTTTTGTTACTGTTGTGTAATTTTTTAATAGTTCAAGAATGTGTAGAGTTGGAGACAACATTCAAAATGGGCTTTCCAAAGAAGCAATTAAAGAAAGATCAATTAGGTAATAAATATCACTTCCTAGCATAAAGATGTTTTTCTATTTTGTGACATTTTAAAGTTTTATTTAATTACATCTAAGTCTTTGACATCGGGTTTCCTAATTTAGCTTGTCATGTTTTGACTTCCTTTGAATCTATTTACTATGTGTGTCTCATTGCCTAAAATATCTAGTACTTAAGTTAACCTAAGTTAACTGATCCCTAAAATATGCTTAACTGGAGTTTTAGTCTCTAATGTGCTATTGCTTTGGTATTACTGTCTGCAGTTCAATGAAAATCAATTAAGTTCATCTCAAAATGAAAGAAAATTTTATCTTGCACTATCATATCAGAAAACCAAATATGTAGAATTTACCTCACAATGGTGATCAAGGCAGAACAACAAAAAACAGACTAGAGTCACATGTGTAGAAATGATGTTCTACTTAGAAGACTAAAGAAGCAAAAGTATGAACTTGTGTATGATCATAAGTTATAACCATACCCCTCTGTAATTATTTTATTCTTCCCTTTAGATATTAATTTTGGAAATTTACAATATTGTTGACTTTTTCCATCCACTGACAATGTATGTTTATGAATGAGGTACAAACCCTAAAGTATATCTTCTCAGGCTTTCAAAGTGATTTGAGAAGGAAGAGTAATGCCTACAGTAGATAAGTTTGTGACCAAAAACTCTGTCTCAGGTATTTGAATACCATTACACCAAGATTTAGATTCCTTTTCCTACCTATTTCTGTGTAAATAGCTTAATAATGTACTATGTATGCATTTCTTCCTATAGGGCCTAATATCTTTTTAAGAGCATTCTCCAAAGTAATTCAAAATCGATACTAAGATCCATCCATTATATCCCTTATTAGACCATCCAAAATTTTTTGTTGGCATTCACTGAAATATCTTCTAAATTGATTACTTTCCTTTAGATAAGTGATAGGTTTCTTAAGCATTTGCTTTGTTTCTTAAGACTTAATTTATTCAATTACTTAACTTTTAACATTAATATATGTAATAATTCATTCAGGTTAATAGTACACTGTTGCTTTCTTTTGTTGATGATTCGCCTTCCTTTTTATCATAATGTTCATCAAATTTAGTTGGCTTGCAGCATATTGAATACTTGTTTTTCTCCTATGTACTCTTTACATAATATAAACACTTCACAGAGAATTGCTATTGTGCATACACTTTCAGCTACATTTGACATCTGCTAAATAAAATATTTGATGCTAAAGTTCAAGAAACATAGTGATCATTCTTTCACAGATTCACTCTTAACTTCCTTTAGACTAACAAAGTCATATTCAGTATTCATTCATGAAAAAAGTATAAAGCATATTCTGAACATCTATCATGATATTTTTAACATTAAAATATTACCTATTTCTTCAAAGTTACAAATTAAAATTTTTAATTTCTAACAGTAACCTACAAAAATACAATAGAAGTATTTGGCTGAGATTTTAAACAGATTTAAACACATGTAATCATATTGTATTCAGAAAGGTACTTAAGAATGCAATTATCAATATCATACTCCTGTTATGATTTACATGTTAATACTTAATCGATGTTGGAGTGTTAATTTCCTAAACAACAAAAAATATCTCATTATTAGTTACAGAAATAAATTTTTCTCTAAAATTAATACTCTATCACCTTAAGATTTTCAACACACTGAACTATAAGGGTTACTCCTACTGCCACTCACTGGCCCAATCCCCTAAAAAACTGATAACCAAGCATATATTCATCTCAGTTAGATTAAATAATGCTCTCTGAGAAAACTGTCAAAAAAACCCAAATCCTTTAGAAAAAAAAAGGTGTCTAGGGTGGCGAAGAAGCACATGAAAAGATGCTCAACATCACTAATTATTAGAGAAATGCAAATCAAAACTACAATGAGGTATCACATCACACAGTATGGAGGTTCCTTAAAAAACTAAAAATAGAGCTACCATGTGATCCAGCAATCCCACTCCTGGGCATATATCCAGAGAAAATCATAATTCTAAAAGCTACATGCACCCCAATGTTCATTGCAGCACTATTTACAATAACCAAGACATGGAAGCAACCTAAGTGTCCACTGACAGAGCAATGGATAAAGAAGATGTGGTACATATATACAATGGAATATTACTCTGCCATAAAAAAGAACGAAATAATGCCATTTGCAGCAACATGGATGGACCTAGAGATTGTCTTACTGAGTGGAGTAAGTCAGGCAGAGAAAGATAAATATCATGTGATATTGCTTATATGTGAAATCTTAAAAATAAATGGTGCACATGAACTTATATACAAAACAGAAATAGAGTCACAGATGTAAAAAACAAATTTATGGTTACCAGGGGGGAAAGGGGGGGAAGGATAAATTGAGAGATTGGGATTGACATATACACACTACCATATGTAAAACAGATGACTAATAAGGACCTACTGTATAGCACAGGGAACTCTACTCAATATTCTGTAATGACCTATATGGGAAAAGAATCTAAAAAAGTGTGGATATATGTACATGTATAACTGATTCACTTTGCTCTATAGCAGAAACTAACATAACATTGTAAATCAACTATACTCCAATAAAAAAATTTTTTTAAGGCATTTAGAAATCTCCAAATAAAATCTCACTGATGCCTGATCCTCTGTTACAGACTATATGTTTGTGTTTCATCAAAATACGTATATTGAAGCCCCAACTCCCTGTGTGGCTATATTTGGAGATGGGGCCTCTAAGGAAATAATTAAGGTTAAATTAAGTCATAAAGGTTAGACCTTGATCCTATAGGATTAGTGTCCTTATAAGAAAGAGACACCAAAGAGTGCTCGCTCTCTCTCCACATCCATGCACTGAGGAAAGGCCATGTCAGAATATAGCAAGTAGGTGGTCATCAGCAAGTAAAGAAGAAAGGTCTCACCAGAAATCCAATCAGCTGGAGCCTTGATCTTGAACTTCTAGCTTCCAGAACTGTGAGAAAATAAATCCCTGTTGTTTAAGTCACCCAGTCTACAGCAACTTTTTATGGCAGTGTGAGCTGCCTAATACATCTTTTAACGGTGTGTTACCCCCACTTAATTCCTGATACATGAAAATTTTTCATCTTTTTTTTAGGGCATCACCATTGAGTACAAATCAGATTCACCAGGCATATGAGGAGATCCTCTGAAATGAAAGATGCCAAAGGAAGGGATAAAAGTAATTTTGAAGAAAGAGAACAATGTATGGGACATGACAAAAGCATAATATTAAAATTAAACAGTAATTGCTATCTTCAGAGAGATTAAAGAAGATGAGATAAAATGATACAATAAGAAATAAATATTCCACAATTAGAGAAATATCCTTGGAAATAAAAAACATAATAACATTTAAAGTTTGAAAGATTGAAAGATAAAATTTAGGAAATACTCAAAAAGTAAAATAAGAACATAAAGTATTTACGTATTTTCCATGCCTTCTTGGGCTGTAACTGGGAGATATTTTTGATCAAAGTAAGAGAGTGAACTAAGAAAAAGCAAGATAGGGAGTTCAGAAAACAGAAGGTCAAAGAAGGAGAGAGGCAGAAGTATTCCTGGATGATGGTGATAGAAAATGCTAAAAGGACATTTCTGTAGCAGGTGTTGAGAGTTCACACTTTGAGAGTGGAGTGATTCCAGAAAGTTATATCCAGTTGTGTGCTGGTGCATGTTTGTCGACCAACTTTCAAGAAAAGTAAATAAATATAAACCCCATTTTGCAGCATTTGCTGATTTCTGTGGCATAAACACTCCTAACCAGGGCTGAAAATGTGACATCACTGACCTCTGATTTGGGAAGAGATTTGCACAATCTGTTCTCAAGATATGGTTCAAGCCAGCTTCAGCCACTACTTATAGTCAAGGAAAAAATAATGCTGAGCAAGTAAATTATCTTACCTCTTTGACCATGAAACAAAGTTTTTTTTATATTCCAAAGGAGTGTTTTAGGATGAATTAATTACGGACATATAGAAAATGAAACAAAAGAGAGAACAAGGTAGTTATTAACTCCAGGAAGGCCAACAAGTAAACTGACAACCCAGAGGAGAAAATGCAATATAATTATTGATTTAAGCAAAAGCTGATATAATGATGTTAGCAGGAGCACCAAAAAAAAAAGTGAAGGTTGGAAAGTGTAAAAGTTTTAAAGAAATATTTATAAGAAATAGCCTAAATAATTAGAAGTCAACTCTAGGGAATAAAAGGCAGGGTAAGGAATGTGTTTTCCTCTTAGAAGCCTTGTGGTACTATTTGTGCTTTTAGTCTACGTGTATTTTTGACAAAATTAAATTTAAAATTGGATAAACACCACATAATGTGTTATATTAAAAATAGGAATGTGTTTTGTTTTAAATAATGTTATTTCATTTTAAAGTATTACTCCAATTTTTTAAAATGTATGGAAATATGGAATCAAGAATTTGGAAGAGGTAGCATATTCATTACAACTCGTGAAATGACATTGTCTAAAACATTTCTAATATGGTCATAATAGCATGCAGACTTTCTGTTTAGTACTTCTGTAACCTCTGGCTCTGCTCATTCCAACTGTTATTGGTCTGCAGCTGGGAAAAAAGCCTCCAGTTGAGGGGCCAATGCCCATCTTGCTTATCGCCTTTTCTTGACTCCAGCTCTCACTCCTCCCTTTCTTGGGTCAGTAGGTTCTTCTAAGACTTCTTCTAGCTACTTAGGAAGGAAATTTATAAATTGTCTCAATGTCATTCTTCATTTGGGCTCTTTGTCAATTTATCTGCTGTCATTCCTATAATTGTGAGCCACTTGAAATTCATTTTTTGCTTGTTTCCTAAGCTAATTCATCATGTTTTTCTATTTTTCTTCCTTTGTTCATTTCCATCAGTTTTTGAGATTAGTTTTGGGAATAAAGGGACTGTTACTGTCTCATAATTCCTATTGGTTTTACGTTGGTCTATAATAAGTAAGAAAAATAAATACTGAAAAATAAAAGCAAAAATAAAAAAATTATTCAAGTAAAAATCTGTTGTTTTGTACAAAGCCTATATTACAGTAATGTAAACTACTTTATGAGCAAAATAGGGCCATATTTCAGTTCTCGAGCCCATAGTAAATATGAAAATGCTGGCCTGTATTTTGATATAGTAACAAGAGTCTTTCCAGAAACCTGTGAAAATTACAGCAAAGTCATTTGATAGTCTTTCTTTCCTATAATTTCACTTGTGTACAACTTTACTGCCCTTTTTAATATTAACTCTATATCATAGATTTTCTTTTATATATACTCAGTTTCTTCCATTATTCTTGAAATTTTAGATACTTTCACATATTTATGAGCAAGTTGTACTTTTCTATTTTTTAGAAAATCAGTTTTTATTTTTTTTTATTTTTTAAAAAATTTATTTATTTATTTATTTATGGCTGTGTTGGGTCTTCGTTTCTGTGTGAGGGCTTTCTCTAGTTGCGGCAAGTGGGGGCCACTCTTCATCGCGGTTCGCGGGCCTCTCACTATCGCGGCCTCTCTTGTTGCGGAGCACAGGCTCCAGTCGCGCAGGCTCAGCAATTGTGGCTCACGGGCCTAGTCGCTCCGCGGCATGTGGGATCTTCTCAGACCAGGGCTCGAACCCGTGTCCCCTGCATTGGCAGGCGGATTCTCAACCACTGCGCCACCAGGGAAGCCCCAGAAAATCAGTTTTATGCCCACATTACATTAACATATTCATCTAATTTCCTAACATTTCATTCCTAAGGTATTTTTGTTTCTACTATATGGGTTAAGCATCCAATATAACATTTTATATTTTAAAGTTTCAGGGGAAAAAATCTCTTACATAAATTGTCAAATATTCATCAGAATCCATTTAAAAAAATATTGATATGACAGGAGCTAAGTTTACTTATTCATTTATTCTACAAATATTACTCAAGTAGCTCCTATATGCTAATACAATTCCAGAATTTTCAATAGATTAGTGAACAAAACAGGTATACATCTTGCTCTCACCAAGTTCGCAGTTAACACAACATTGATAAAACTTACTTATTGTATTTAAATTGTATTAATGCACCCTAAATTCTTTTATTTTTTCATTTTTCCAAGTTAAAAATTTGTTGCTTTGCAACTCTGTGAGGTCTCACTAATTAACGTTTTTTTATAGCTTAATGCTAAGGATTACTCAAGCTGTCTAATATTAATTATCACTTGAGGTAATACAATGCAGGCATGTTTACTTTTCAGTTTGTGAAAACTAGCATTAGTTTTAGTATTCCAGTAAACTCAGAGGATATTTATTGCATGCTTTACTTCATTTAATGAATCCAGTTGTGTCTCATATGTATAATATAAAAACAATTTTAGCCCAAGTGTTTTTTTTTTTAACATCTTTATTGGAGGACCAGAAAAAAAAAAGGCATAGTGCCTTTAGTCATACTGTAAGGAGCTAAAGTAACATTAAAAAACCACTTGGTAGGCATTGACATATATACTCTACCAAGCGGTTTTTTAATGTTACTTTAGGTCCTTATACAGTATGACTAAAGGCACTATGACTTTTTTTTCTGGCCCTCAACTATAATGTGATAAAGGAATATTTAACTGGTTCAAGGTTCACAGTTGCCATAGATATTATTCAATACAACATTTTAAGAAAAAAATAACCCAAGGATTTCAAGGAAGTTCTAACTTCATTATCATACACAACGGTTTACCATTTGATATACAAATGTGACTAAATTTATCTGCAATAGAACCTGTGTTTTGCCAAAGTAATGAAATTATATCTGAGCAGCTGCCATGTTCCTTAGGGAACTTTCTCTGTGGATCCAAAGTGTTCCTTGATATTATATATCACATATAAATAAATGTGTTGTACTATGAATCCAAGGACTTAGTGGCCACTGTAAGTAACAGAAGGTTCTGGATCTGATATCAAGACATCAGTCCTACTCCTGACTCTGCCCGGTAACTCAGCTTAAGATGCTTGCCACTTTGGATCTCATGTTACCATTTATAGAATGAGGTGACTGGTTAGAAAATCTCTAAAGTAATCACAATTGGCTCTAAAATCTAAGATTATACATTATGTGTGTACATATTTACATACATATTGTCATATATATTATTATATTATTTAAAATATTGTTATATATAACATATATATTATATATACACACATATGAAAAATTAAAAGAAATGACCAAAACATTAGAAGCACAATCTAAAATGTTGGTGACTCTTCTAAGACTTTAATTAAAATATCAAAAATTAGTGTTGTCAGGTAGAACTGACTCCTCAATGCCCCAGGAGGCAGAATAACGTTGTGGGTAAAAGAGAATGTCTCTGGAATTAGGTTGGAACCAGATTTCTCCATGTACCAACTAATGCAGTCAGGTTGTTGTCAATAACTAGAACATAAGGTTGCTACTGGATTAGATGACTTAATATATGCAGAAGGCAGTGAAGTCTTCCTGGCACACAATAAGCATCCATAAATGCTAACTCATATTATTATTTCCATCAACATCATTGTTAAAGGAAAGCTTCAGAAAGTCCTTGCAAAATTGTATATTTTTAAGAGATTTAATGTATTCTTACAACAATAGAGATTATACCTCTATTAACCACAAGATGGAATCCACCTTCTCATCTATAAAAATTTTGTTTCCTTACTTATAGCAACTGAAATAAGAATATGTGGTAGCCTTGTTATGTGGAATGTGGCTTTCATGATTAATAAGTTTGCTTTATAATATCATTTTTTAGTGTTTCTATCATTTTTCTCATATTTTAGAAGTATTTGACAATGTAAAAAAACTGAGTAAAACATTTAAATGTATGCAGATTCACATATCAAAAATACGAATGATTCAACATATTTAAGATGTGTGCACTTTTCTGCATGCTTATTATATGTCAATAAAAGTTTTCCTCAAAAATACTAATCTTTTCTTCATAAAATGCAATATAAACTCAACATTAATAGTAGTGGTAAAGCCAGGATGGAAAGCTAGTATAGTAGGGGGGAGAGAATATTATTTCTTTCATATGACAAAAAAATTGAGTTTTATACATGTTAATTCTCAAGTGAGAAATGTCAGAGGCAGTGAAATTTGCATGCCATTACCACAGCCTTCAAACAGTAAAATCCTTGGAGAGTTATAGAGTTAAGTGCTTTGTTGCGGGTCTACATTCTATTTGGCAATCTCAGATGACCACTTTCTTTTCTTAAGTATATGCTTCTCATTTTCATGGTAAAGAGTCATGTAAAAAATGCCCATGTGAAAAAATAGAATTGGTTACAGGTATAACATGTGGGAGAAATATGAATATATTTAGCCCAGGCTCTGAGTCATTTAAGTCATATAATGCCCTAAAAAAGACTTCGCTCATGAAAAAGTTGAATGTACATATTTTGAACTATACAGATTCATATATTTATCTAATTGTGTTGAAGGAAAATATTTTATTAATGCAGGGTTATATATATACACATATATGATATAGATACATACTTAAATGTCATATAAATATATAATACAGAAGCCTATATTAACAAATAATATATAACATATATAATATTTATTGACAATATATTCTATTTAGAAATATAATATTATGATATACACACAAACATGCAAGATATATACCACAGTAATTATATATATACATATATACGAAGGAAATCATGATGCATCCCTTGAAATTCTAAGGTTTTACTACTTAAAACTTGTTAAAATTTATGAGATTAACATTCTATTGTGCTTTTTACATCATTCTGTCAAACGACTGTCATGTAGTCAGTTCATGAGTATGATTAGAGAAACAAAGATTTCCTTATTCATGAATTATGTATTATATCATTAATTATACTCCACAGGTGCTTTATATATTAACTCTTTTTAATAGCATAAAAACTGGAAATGCTTTTGATAAAGATATAAATTCAAATGAAATTATACAAAAGCAGTAACATATTTAATTGTTTTAGTTTTTCTATAATATTCATTAGTCCAAATCAGATCATTCTAATTTTTTCCCTAAGCAATAGATCTGTCTAATGTTAACTTTTCTTAACCAGTTAACAAATATTATAGTAGTTAAGTGTACAGTTTCAAAGGGAAGCTAAGCAGAATTTTACATTTGTATGATATTTATGTATGCAGGCACAAGTCTCTTAGTATCATGATAGTTATTTACAGCAGTGCTGAGATGAACATGCCTGTTAGGGAAAATGTAACTTAAATGGTGAATCTATTGTAGAAAAGATGACTCTGTAGAGGATGTAGAAATGTACCTTGCTGGGAAATTATTTTGCTAGTATGACATCGAGAAAGTGCACAGGATTAGAATCAGATAAAGTTAAATTTTTATCCCTCAAGGACCATGAACTAACTTTTTGACCTTGGACAAGTAGACCTTTTTCTCAACATCAGTTTTGCTACTGACTGCCCATCTGCCTTGATATTTAGAAGCTCAGTTTCTTCAACAATAAAGTAGGAGTAAAATGCATACATTTCAATGTTGTAGAGATTACATAATCGTAATAATATGCTTAGCTCACTACAATGTATTTATCAAAAATCCTATTGTCTTTGAGGTTCTAGGTACTATGATGAATAAACATAAATAGTATTTATTAACGCATCTTTTGAGAATGACCGTGTCTCAGAGAGTGGCAAAAGGCAAAATAATACAGTTCTAACTTCAAATGTTCATGGAGTTAATAGTCTGCTGGGAAAAACAGACAACAAAAATGAAAAGGAACCAATAATTATATACTTGGAACAAATTATAAATGCTATGCGCATAACAAATAAGGCATCGTAGTGGACATAAATTGGGCAGAGTGGGCAACATCCTTAGATCAGATCATCAAATCTTTTCTAAGGTGTTAATAGTTAAATGGATATAAAGAGATAGAAGAGCAGTGCAAAAAGCATGATGATACGTTGGCAAGGATATGGAGAAATCGGGACTCTTGTGCACTGTTGGAGGCAATGTAAAATGGTGCAGCCACTGTGGAAAATCGTATGACAGTTCCTCAAAAAATGAAAAACAGAACTACCATATGATCCAGAAATTCCACTTCTGGGTATCCAAAAGAATATTCAAAAGAATTGAAAGTAGGGTCTAGAAGAATTGTTTGTACACCCATATTCATGGCAGCATTATTCAGAAGAGCCAAAAAGTGGGATAAACCCAAGTGCCCATGGACAATGGATAAACAAATTATGACATGTACATACAATGGATTATCATTCAGCCTTAAAAAGAAATTTGGACACATACTACAACATGGTTAAATCTTGACGACATTATGCTAAATGTAATAAGGCAGTCACAAAAAGACAAATACTGTATGATTCCACTTATATGAGGCATTTAGGATAGTTAAATTTATAGAAACAGAGAGTAGAATGGTGGTTGCCAGTGGCTGTGAGCAAGTGGGGAAGAGGACTTGTTCTTTAACTGGTACAGAGTTTCAGTTCTACAAGATGAAAAAGTTCTGGAGAGTTTTTGCACAACACTGTAATATATCAAACACTACTGAACTTTATACTTAAAACTGATTCAGATGCTAAATTTTATGTCATGTGTATTTTACCATAGTTTTAAAATAATCATGATGATAGTGGTTAAAACAAAGGGAATGGCTTTAGTGAATATCCAGAAGAGTGGGGTGGGAAGAAAACAAAACAACTTAGTATTTTCTAAACACTAGAAGGCCAAAGTTTAAGAAGCTTCAGTTGTTAAAGATTATCCCAGGTCTTGTGGGCCATTATTAAGAATTTTAATATCAATCAATATAAAGTAAGAATGAATTGAAATGTTCCAGATCAATCAACAATTTGGGAAGATGCCACTTGTTTCTTACTGGGACCCTGACCACCACACAAACTTGTGAAATATCAGAAGGCTGGTCTCTCTATTGAATAACCCAATATAAAATGTCAAGGGTAGTACTGTGGAAAATATGTTATGAGTTCAAGAGAAGGAAAGATAATCATCACTGGCTATATTTATAGCCTTGCTGGGCCCTCTGATAAAACTAGGAAATAACAATAATCACAGCTCTTTGTCATTATCCCTCACACTATACCCAGAGCAGGCTCTGTTAGGAGATCTGGGGAACGAAGACATTCAGAAATATCAATAGAATTTGAAAGGAAGGAAGGAAAGGGAAGATGAAGGAAGGATAAGGATGAGAGGAGGAAAGGAGGGAGAGAGAGTGATGTCACATAGCAACAAGGCAAGAGGCGGAATCTAAGGGGAAATTTGGTCAAGATGGTAAATAGAATTTTTAGGAAAAGTATGTTTAATTTTCATTTTTACATTGTTTGCATTGCTGCTTGGTAAATGTTCTCCAGCTTCTTAAAACCTCAGATAATCTGCCACATGTACAAATGCCTTGCATAAGTATTTCAGAGAATAAAAATCAAGGATCAGGTTGAGTTTCTGGTCTAGCTCAGTGAGGTAACTAAGAAAATATAACAACCAGATGAGTAAGAAATGCCTGCGAAAGGGAGTTAGTTCACCAAAAACTGAAACTTCAAACCCCAGAAGATGAACCCCTTAGGAAGTGACAACGTTTTTTAGGAAAGGCTCTGGATTACCCACATAATCTAAGTGAGAGTACCTGAGCCCATCTAAATCCTAGAGGGCAGTGTGACTTCAGCTGACACCTGAATTTAAAATAAATGAATAAAAAGCAGGTCTTGAGTATTCTTGGAGTTCTATTCTGACATTCTTTTATGGAACTCACGAGAGCAGAGAGTGTGTATAGTTCACCAATGTTTGCACATGAAATGTGCTCAATAAATATCTGTGCAATAAAGAATAAATACCAATACCACATTTTCTACCAAATAATGCCACTTTCTCCATGGGCTTCTAAATTGGAAAACATTTCTTGACAAAATTGCACCCACCCACGAGCTCCCCCACTTTAAATTAACACTCTGGGGAGGAGAAGCTGCTTATTATTCTCATGATGAGATTATACAACTTCAACCATCCTCCACTTCAAAAATCATTAAGGTGTCTTATCCTTCTAATTCATCCAGATTCCTCCTCTCCTCCTTCAACCAGAGTTTTCTTTCATAAATATTCTGTTCTCCTAAAGCATCTTCTAATTTCTCCTTGCTATTGTGCTTTCCTCCTGCTTTCTGTAAAAATAAATGTCATTTCTTATAACCATCAATTAAATAAATTATAGACAAACTATCTCTGGAATTTGTTAATCTTTTCAGCTATCTCCTTATGCTGGCCCTTTATTATCTATTAAATACCTTGACAAAAATACTGTTTTAAAATTAGTCTCTAAATATTTTGCAAACAGTGCTTATATTTTATACAGTATTAATACAATAGTAAGTATTGGGGTTGGCCAAAAATTTCTTCTGATTTTCCATAAGATGTTACGAACTTTTTGGCCAATCCAATATTTTTAAGCACTCAATATGTAGTCTTTTAACAAAGGATTTCTATCAACCTAAAAAGTTCAACAATATTCCAAATGTTTTCATAAGAGATAATTTATGCACTTTGACAATTTGACTAAATATATCTACTTAGTAGAGTTTCTGTAAGAATCTATTCTATAACTATATAACTCTGCTGGGCCTTATTCCAGCCCAAATGGCACATCTTCAACAAAAGACATTAATTCTTGACATTTACAACACCTGTGTAAGCTTAGGCAAGTTTTGCACTTATATTTTCTCATCTAAATCACAGAAATTTTATATACTCTGTAAGGTTTTTAATGAAATTAAATATGTAAATCATTATGCACAGAACTGATATTCAATACATATTTTTTATTAATTCACTGATTCTATCTGTCTGTTTCTCAATTAATTTAAGCCTCTGAGTACAGCTTTTTTTTCCTTTTCACAAACGCTTAAGAAACTTAAAGAAAAAGAAAAAAACATGTTTTAGATTTAGAGTTAGGCGGGGAAGCCTGAAACCTACAGATAGATAATAATTTTCAGAACAGGAAAATTTGGGAGGATACAAGAGTATTTTCTCATATCTAGCTTCTAAGCTGCAATAGAGAAGCCCTGCTGTATTATTTAGATGTAAGGGAACAGAGCCACTTAAGCAGTTTAAGACATTCTGTAAGAGAGTTTTATTTTGTGGATCTCAATGATTTATAGTTGGAAGGCAACAGGACACTGAGACAGAAATCACTGCGTACTAAACCTCATCTAGAATAAGGCATCTCAGGGTATCTCAGCTGCAGTACTTTGTCACTCTGCTCCCTAGTGGCTGCTATGATAATTACATGATCGGTGTGGCCAGGACAACTGTTTAGATTTAGAGGGTATATTTACACGCTAGTTTTCTTGGGGCTGAGGCAGCATACATGCATTTGAACTAAAACAACTGCTAAAGTCAGTGTAGAACATGAGGGGAGAAAATAAGAATTAGTTTAAATTAATTGTCTTAAACATTTCACAAAAGAAATGAGAGGCTTAAGAACAGGAAGGTATTTGTTAGTTGTAAGTTCATTACTCAAGTTCTGTCATTTTATGCAGTATTTTGAAAAGTGTCTTTCTAAACTATCTAACCTCAAGTGAGACTGGATCAAAAATAATATGACTAATATGCCTATTAGGTAAAAAATTGATGTGATCCTTTAGTTTACTAATTAAAAATTTGAAAAATTTCAGTTATTTTGTTTTCATCAAGTATTATTCTGCTTCTACATAGAAAAATATATTTGCAGGAAAATGTATATATGTAATAACAGGAAATGTTTCAGTGTAAATTTTAAAGTTATGTGTTATATTAACCCTAAGAATATTGGAAATATTAATCATACACAAAAATGGGTAGATCATGTCTGTTCTACATTTAAAATGATTCTAGGATACATGCATCTAACCTACAGTGAACATGTAAAATGTGTCAAATAAAGCATGAAGTTTAAACAAATTTGTAATGACTAGAATGATTCTGCATTCAAATACATTTTAAAGTGTGGATTTCTTGAAGTACAAATATGGATTCATGAAATAGTCATTTTCTATAAAAGTAATTTTGTTTGCTAATTTTGACTAATACATTTTCTTTGTAAAAAAAAAAATTCAGAAAAATATTAAAGTGGTTATTCTCAATACTTAGAGAATCATTAATATTTAGTACATAGTTCTCCACAAATATATACTACTTGCACACACACACACATACCAATACACACATATATATATATGCAATTATATATGCAATTATATATGATTTTAAAAGGTTACATATCATATAAAACTTTTGCAGACACTGGTTTTTCACTTAATATATAATGAGCATTTTCTGTATTTCTAAATATTATTTTAAATTGTGGTTTATAATGGTGGTGTATGATCTTATCATATATGGGTATTATACTTTAACCAGTCTTTTTCTGCTAGACATTTGAGTTTGTTTCCGTCCTTCACAAAATTATGCCATAAAATTTTTTATTAAAAATCTATACATGGTGCCAGAAACATCCTCCATTAAAAAGGATAAATTGGACTTCAGCAAAATTAAAATCTTTTGTTCTCGGAAAGACACTGCTAATAAATAAAAGGGACAAGCTAAATATTGGGAGAAAATATTTGCAAATCACATATCTGAGTATCTAGAATATACAAAGCACCCTTAAAAGCAACAATAAGAAAACAAATAACTCAGCAAAACAAAGGGTAAAAGATATGAACAGACACATTACCAAGAGGAGATCAGGATGTCAAATGAGACCACGAAACTATGTTCAACATCATTAGCCATCAGGCAAACAATAATTAAAAACACTATGTGCTCCCACTACACACCTATTAGACTATCGGAATAAAAAACATTCTAACAATACCAAGTGCTCACGATGTGAGGAACTGGATCTCTTACATACTGCTGGTTGGAATTCAAAATGGTACAGCAACTTTAGAAAATTGTTTGGCAGTTTCTTCAAAATTAAACCTGCACTTACTTTAAGACCCAGGAATCTCAGTCGAGTATCTGCTCTACAGATATGAAAATTTATGTCCACACAAAAGCACAAAAAAAAGTTTATAGCAGCTTTGTTCATAAATGCCCCCAACTGGAAATAGTGCAAATGGCTTTCAATAAGTGAATAGACTAACAAACTGTGGTACATCTAAACAATGTCATAATGCTCAGCAGTGAAAAAGAACAAGCTTTTGAAATACACAATAACTTGGATAAATTCCGTACGCATTATGCTGAGTGAAAGAAACATGTCTCAAAAGATTACTTACTCAATGCTTCAGTTATATGACATACTGGAAAAGACAAAATTACGGTGATGGGAAACACAGTAGTTGCCAGAGGTTTGGGGTGGAGGGAAGAAGTGAATATAAAGGATATAGCATAAGGCAGTTTTTGGGATGATGGAATTATTCTGTATCCTGATTATGTTGGTGGTTACAGATGTTATGCATGTGTTAACATTTATAGAACTTCACTCCATAAGAAAAGAAGTCAATTCTGTCCTTTGAATGTTAAAACATTTATTTCAAGTCACAACATATTTACAACTGCTTTAAAACAGTATCACATCATGGTTAAAATATATGTGTATCTTTTATTATTACCTATTGCCTTTGGATAATTGAAGTGGAGCCAGTGAAGCAGATATATAATATCTTTTATATTATGATTTTTAAAATAAAAACATACATATTGAGAAATTTGCAGTTAACTTACAATACATGAGATGATCCACTTCCTACACTTTTACCAACACTAAATCTTAGTCTTTCATTTTTGCCATATTTTAGGCAAAGTTAAACTATATTTATTACTGTTTAAGTTTATATTTATTTGCTTACTACTGGGTTTGATATTTGATTTTACGTTCTAGTCCATTTGTATTACTCACACTATTTTCTTTCCTTCTGTGACATTTTATTAAGGAAATTTCCACCCTACAAGAATTTGATATAACCAATCCGCCTGGCATTGCTTTTGCCTCCAGTGGTCAGGAAGTTTTAATTTGTTTTGAACCATTCACTAAGTGAAGATGCACAATTAGGCTGCTACTTTGAAGACATAACTTTCTGCATGTTATTAGTCATTTATGTCTCTCTCATCTGTTTAGCCTTGAATAACAACAGTGCTGTGAGCTGTCAGTGACTACCGCACAAGCTGTGAAATTACACCTTGAAGCAAATTTGGTTTTACTGAAAAGACTTTCCACGGGACAAAAGCAGAGATCTCTTTTCACACAACTTTGGACTCGTGCTAATGACTCATACTGTTGCAGGACAGCCACTGAGAAATGGTGTAAGAGGCCTAATGAATAGAAGAGCTATAGCGCCTGACCAAGCTCTCCTCCAGAGCGTTTTAGCACCTGGATTATAGTGTGGCGTGTAAAATCAGACGTCGGACTAAATTGGTTCACTCTCACACTCTGGGATTTAACACAAATGCTTTTATTCCATAACATGAACAAGTTATTAGAAATTTTCATTCACTTCATTAATGTATGTTAGATTGTTCTGTTTAGCAAAGAACTGAAAATTTCCTCGAATGGCATTTTGCAAATTCTGAATTACCCCCAAACATTACCTGTCATTTTCAATTTATTTTAATAGAACTCTTATTGAATATATGATTGTGTACATGTGGGTGCCCTGAGGGTAAAGGCCATGACGTTGGTGTTGAAGATAGACATCTTTATGAAGTCCTTTAGTTTTGATTCTTGGTGTGATCACAGGCCTGATGTGAATGCCTATATCTTAATATATAAGATGCAGATAATATAATGATACAATATCATGCAGCCTATTGCATACAGGCATGCTAAAATTATTGGGGGTTTTTTTGCAGGGCCTTTGAGAAAAGCAAAGGTGTTAATTCAGTGTGGTGCCAATTTAAAATAAAAAAGTGTTTCCAAAGGAGAACTATTATCAAAATGGTTTAATTTATTAGTTTCAACAAAAGTTCAATATATTTTCCATTTACTGTTTACAACATTTGACATTTTTGTTCTCCAAGGCAATAGGTATAGTTGTCATGTAAATAATACAACAGTAGAAATAAAAGCTATATATACATGTGGAACCTAAAATATGACACAAATGAACTTATCTACAAAACAGAAACAGAATCACAGACATAGAGAACAGACTTGTGGTTGCCAAGGCAGGGACTGGGTGGGGTGGGGGAGGGATGGACTGGGAGTGTGGGATTAGCAGATGCAAACTATTATATATAGAATGGATAAACAACAAGGTCCTACTGTATAGCACAGGGAACTATATTCAATATCTTGTGATAAACCATAATGGAAAAGAATATAAAAAAGAATGTATATATGTGTATAACTGAATCACTTTCCTCTACAGCAGAAATTAACACAACATTGTAAATCAACTAGATTTCAATTCTTAAAAAAGCTATATATACATTAAAATTAGTCTCAAGACTGGTATTTCTTTTAAGAAAAACAGAAATTTATAAAGGCAATTAAAAAGACTAATTTACAAGTATGCCCATTATTATTTAATTATGACCTCCTTAAAATAATTTCTGAAATATCAATCATTTATTTCCCAAATGGCATGGATAAACTAAGAACCGAAAGTTTCCTGAGCAGTTTCTTTAAGTTTGGTAAGTTATCCCCCGGAATAAAACATTGTAGAAAAACATGATGTTTGCCTGCCTTTGCCATGGTCCCTCATTCCCACCCTCTTCTCACTCATCTTCAAGACATCCGCTTTCACTTCAGGTATTCCATTGGGCTGAACCCCAACTCCATGGCTCTTGTGATGGGTTTTCCAGCACCATCCAAACATCTATTCAGTCTATAGTGCCATGCTTATGCCCCAGTGGAGATTCTTGGCCTTACAATTTATCCAATAATTGTGCTAACAGTGGATTCAAGGTCAAATTCATGCAACATGCAATATTTTAAATTTACCTTCCTAAAGGCAGTAATCCTACCTTTGTGGCTGTGAAAGTTGATATCCCTCCTATGCCAGATCTGTATAAGGCAGATACCACGCCACAGGTGGGACCATTTTCAACTTGAATATTCCTTCATAGTACGTCTAGACCTGCAATAACACCCAAGTTATTGCCTATGCTTAATAAAATTATCAACCATAACTTGAAATAGTGCTATTAGTGAATTCTGAGAATTCAAAAGTTCAGCAAAGGAAATTATTAAATCCAACTTTTTAGTTAATATACAAAACATGGAAAAGAAAAAAGTTAATAAATTATATAAATGCTAAAATGGATAAGCTCATTAAAAACCCATTACTTCTATTGCAATATCAGTAAAAGCTTAATAAGTTGTGATTACGGGCCAATTTTCCAGCTGAGGCTTCCTGTTCTTGCAAAATGTAAACAGGAAGAAAAAGCAGTTTGACATCAAAATTGTGGTACAGCCAGATTTTATTCCACTTTAAAAAGTAAGCTAGGTCTGAGCACACTTTATTTTCCATTAATTTTTAATCTTTTACCTTCTAATACAGATATAAGAGTTTCTGTATACAAGGTATATGTATGAAGTCACATATATGCGGCCACATATGCAAAATAGATGCTTAGCTACTTTGATTATGATCTTCATGTGGTGGAATGACTATAATATGGACCCTTTCTTCCACTGATTTTTCAACCGTTGCTGCTTTATCAAGTGTCAGGAATGTTCATTAAACTGCTTGCTGAGCAAACATACTCCGACAAGCATTGCTTAGAACAACAACCAAAAAAAAAAAAAACAAAAAAAAAACTGCAAACAGGAACAAAATAAAGGTCTCATTTCCTACAACTGCATGGCACATTCAGCCGTTGTCTTTCTCAGACAATTAAAATTGAACCAAATTTATGGAGCTTGTCTCATTTAGTCCTTAAAACAATTCTGTCTCCTTAGATTTTGATTATTTTCTAATCTCAGTGTAGAAACTCAAGAGGACCATTTATATTACCCAACTATAATATCATCACCTACCATCCTGTATTTAAAAAGATGGCACTTTGGTGATAACAGAATAACAAGTGTTCCACGATTTTTTGGTGCTACCTTGACTTGCCACTTAAAGTTTAGTCAAATCCATAGGTTATATTGGCTATATTTTAAGTGTGCCAAAATATGACATTTATGGCAAACGTCACCATTTTAAATATCTTCATTTTCCCTAATACATGAAACCCAGCCTGTCACTTTCCAAAGAACATACAAATTTTGGGTATTTAATTTTTGTAACCCTGAATAAATTGTCACAATATTTTGAAGCTGCTCCTATTATCACTATTATCAAAACAAGAGACAATGGGGAGGGTGTCATAACTTGGTGTATCTCTGTTCTCTACTGTTTAAAGATCCTTGTGAACACATTTTCATTATTCTTGAAATCTAGCATAAATTTAGACTGCCATTTGACAAAGAGCACATAGGGTTTCATGAGTATCAGCTATATGAAAGATGGCACAGACCAAGCAAAAGATCAATACTAAACACCTTAAAGACATTAACAACCATTAACAGAAAAGAACGCTCCTAGGCAAATCCCGATATCCTCAACAACCGAAATAGTCTAAAGTTAATCAAAGTTTAGTTTAGAAGAGTAGAGAACACTAGTGTGTATCATCTCTCTACAGTCAGTTCTTGGTGTGTATCCTTTATAAAGTTTTACATTCTTGTGTGTGGTTTTGCAAGTTACTTGTTAAGGTTAATCCTGAATAATTTTTTACAGTTATCATTGCTCTTGTCAATGTGTTCTTTTATTCCTCATCATACTGTCTGTTGGGTTACTATTGATATATAGGAGAGCAAAAACATTTTTGTATATTCACCTCTAATGTTTTATTAATAAACTCTGTTTTTAGGTGGAAAAGTTTCTTAGTTGTTTATTGCATTGATCTTTCCAAAGAAAGAGACTTGGATTTTATTGATCAAATCAATGGGTTATTTAGTCATCTTTTTCATTAATTTTTCTATCTTCGTTAATTCTATTCTTCTGTGTTTTTAATGTATTTTTTTCTTTAAATGTACTTGAGTTGATGTTTATTTCCTGTTTTTCTTATTTTTAATTAATGAGCTTAAGAGTACAAGTTTTTCTCTGATAAATTTGTTAATAAATTATATATTTCCTGGGTGTCTTTGTACAGACATTATGCTGAATACTTTTATTGCTCATTTAAGGTGAAGGTGATTACCTTATGTAATGTGAAGGTAACTGATCAAGGTAACAGCTAGTAAGAGCAGATATGGGATTCAAACCCACGGCCAGACAAACGTGGAGCAGGAGTGTTAGACCATGTGGCCTCACACACTCTGAGTAAATGTTTAGCTGTAGCCACCAGTATTGATTTCCTTTTAATTTAAGAATTTCTTTTGGACAAGCATTTCAAATGATTTCCTGATTACGGATTCATTTTTGTCAGTTCTTTTGATAAGTTCAAAATATTACTGCATTGTGATAAAGCATGCAGCTGGAATGATTTCTACCTTTTGGAATATAAAAAATATTTTCTATTGCCTAATTCTGTGAATCTTCTGTGAGTATTTAAACATTACATATTCCATATATGTACAAAGTTATATTTGTTTTTATTACATATATAATATATATAATCCCAAACTTTCTTAGGAATGTTTGGGAATAAATATGGAAATGTTTTTGTGATGGAGAGAAGGAGGAAAAATGGAGTGAAATCATATAAAATATTTCCTAGCAATTCATTTCTTGACATTATATTTAATCAGTAACGTTGTAAAATATATATACCAAAAGTATTTTCTAAAATGGTAAATTCATATATATTTTTTCAAATTTCTACTTATCTGTGACAATATAAAAATAATGCTTTGATATATGACCTCCTTTTAATATTTGCTAAAAACTTCTTGCAAGAAGTATCAGGTGTGTAGGTCAGAGAAGTGATAATTAGCAAGGTTTCTACCCTACTGAATCTTACACCTCTCTTGCATAAAATGAGGCATTAGCTTTCTAAATTTATCCAAATGAACATCAGTCTAGTTTATAAGATGCAAAAATAAAATGCCATGAGGAAGTTGGTGAAATTTCAAATTTCAGTGCTGAAATATGTATATATAAAGATTATATGCTATATCAATTTTATTTTATTAATATCTTTCATTTAATGGCTAGTTTGGAAAGAAGAGCATCTGGTTTTAATAAACTTCCATGTGTTGATTTCTCTTCTCCCAAATAACACTGTTCATATAACACACTAAATCCTTTATTGCTTGAAAAAAGTGCTGCAGAATATACAAACAATAATACATCTTTGAAATAATAATAGACAATTTTTTAAAAGGCTAATATATATTCAATATCATGAATATATAAAGGGCCAAATGTTGAGTCAGTTTCATGCCATGGAAGGCATCCTCCTATCTGTAAAATTTCAACCTTACAAATCCCTGAACTGTTTGGAGTCTTATGTAGCAAAGAAAGATTTGGGCAAAAAGATCACACATTTCTGGAATTCTGCACTAGAGATAAAAAGCTCTGAAAAAAAAAAAGGGAATTTAAATTTTACATACGTAGTGTTACACCTCCTTTCTGCTTACAATATGTTTGAAAGTAATTTCCATCTATCCAACTATCCATTCATTCATTCAACAGATATTTTTAAGCCGCTATTAAAGAATATAGATGAATCAGATATACTTTAAAGAAAATGATCATTACAGGGATTTTGAAAAATGTAAATAAAACTGGTAGTAGAAATAACTTGTTCTGAATTGAAAATTTAATACATACTGGTATTTAGCAAAGCATTGTACATGCATAATTTAAAGTAAATGCATCTATATTCTTTTTGGATATGGAGGAAGAAAAACAAACAGACAAAAATTCTTGGCTGAGATCACCAAGTATGTAACTTACAGAAGAAGAGTTCAAATCTCTTCTGACTCCAGACCCTGTGCTTTAACCATCACGTTAGATTCCAGTGCCAAAGTAAGATAGCCCTCAACTATAGGGTATTATGATTGTGGCAGACGTTTTGCTTACCTTCCCTTTGGACTGACAGAAAGGATGACCTAGACTATGAAGCATGAGCCACATTCTCAACCATGCTCCCCGCACCTTTCCCAGCATTGATGACCTTTATTAAGTCAGGTAAATTCTAATCACCTCACTTTCCTCAAAACGAAGATATGTAGGTATGTCTCCCTTTGTTTCCTTTTTAGTATGAGAGCAAGAATTTATTAAATAGCTAATTTTCAAATCTGAAATATCTGTTGCCAGTTACAATAATGAATTGCTCTCTGAATGTATCCACTACATAGCCATTTTATTATTTAACTACAAAGCAATAGTTAGCCCTCCTCTTGCTTTCAAGGTGTTAATAAACATCTTCTCCCATGGTGCATCTCCAGTACACACTGTGCTCAAGAAAGTGTTCATATATTGCTTTATTTTACACACAATTGGTTTATTATATTGTATAGCCTCTCTCGGCACTCAAAATAATTATTGTGCAGCACTAGAGTATCTGTTCTGCTTTTCCATGGTACCATACCTGACATTTAAATAGCATGTTGTTAACATATAATAAAATAGAAGGCTTTAAATCCATAGTGGTCATGTTCCCTTTTTTTTCTTTCCTTTTTTTTTCTTTCCTTAACTGCATTTCAGTTCAGTATCTTATTTTCTTCCTCTACCTCAGACATCACAGTGAAGTTAACATCACTCTGTATACAAAAATTTATTTCTGAAGAAGGGCAGAAGTAAAAGAAGGAGAGAAAGTGTTAAATAACTTGACATTTTCTTACCACCTGAAAAAGGGCAAACACATTTCAATATCTTATTGAAGGCAAATGCCTGGCCTTTCACTCCTGGCTTCTTAGTGACAATAGCTGTGTTTTCTTACATGTACATAACACGTAAATTATTACATTGTTCTGCAAACAGAAATCTTGTGTGCAATCTGGGACAAATACGATCCCTCTTTTTATAGAGAAGGAAGTTAATTTTCAAGGATTGTGGAATTGTCCCAAATTCACACTATGTGACACTGGACCCATGTCTTCCAAGGGCAAAGTGACCACATGTTTACCCTCACTCAACCCTCCCACATCTCCACATTTCTTGATTTCTTTTTTTTTTAGGGTTTTTGCTTTTATATCTAGATCTTACATAAGCTTCCTTCAAATTTAATTAAGATAAAGTAACAGAAATTAAGTTTTTCAAATCAGACAATCCTACATTCAAATCTAAACTTGAACCTAACTTAACTAGGCAAATTCTAAACTCTTTTGAAGTTGGTTCAGTTGTTGTATTACCTGAATGAAATAGTACACAGAGAGAACTTACAATACATTCTCACACCTTGTTAAAAATCATGTTGAACTGTGATAACCGGTTTTGTTTTCCATTAGTTAAATTTGTGACAACTTATTTAGATGTGGTTAATATAAAACACTTCTCATGACATCTTAAATCAAGAGACTTAAAAGAATATTTCCTGTAATTCTCATCAAATGTAGGAATCCAATTTACTACATTTAGTACTTTCATTAAAGAAATATGACCATATTTAAAGTTCTCGATTCCATTTGATAGTTATTAAAGGTTTCTATGAAGGCCCACATCAGCTTGTCACTAGTCACAAATGTTTGGTCCTGTTCTCCAGATTGTATTCTTTGGGATCACTGCTCAGTGGGAGAAAGGGACTTTAAGCTTCCAATTTTTAGAACTATGTTACTTTTCTTCAAAATATCTATCCTGTGAATAAACCTTGGCTTCTTTATAGAAACATCTGGTATTTGTCTCTGTCCATGGAAATAATAGGAAAAAAAGGACACAGCTTAGTTATCTACTTACCTAAAACATAGAACACCATAAGTAAAACTTCCAACCTATTCAAATGAACTTGATGAATCTTCTCTTTAAAGTAACTAGAACTCTTCTAGTTGTTTTACAGTTCAACAAAGAGCTATCACAGTAGGAGGCATAAAAATATCAACATACTACAAAACATATCCACATGTCCACGTCGAAAAATTGATAATTCATTTCAAAGACAAGAGCATTAAGTATGATGGTTATTTCGATCTACATTGTAAATTAATGTATTTCAATAAATACAAAAGTACTCAAGATAATTTCTTGACAGTCTAATCCTCCAACAGTAAATAAAAACCAAACCAAATTATTCTCAATTGATCTTCTCCTATCTTTCAAAGTAAGCAGTATATTAATCTCATTAAAAATTCAGCATTCCTAACCAAGATTAAAGGAAATCAAGAGACAGAAAGGGTGATGTATCCAGTGTGTGCGATGATTTACAGTGTGTAAATCTGGAAAAATTACAATTTATCCCTGTTCATTTGAGAAGAGAGATGTGCTAGGGTGTCAAGACCAGTGGGATAAACTTAAACATCAAGTGAATTACCAAGCTAAGGTCAAATATTTCAAGGTCAAATATTTCAATCACCTTAAAAGTAGTAACTGCTATTTATTAAACCAATACATCCTCCACAGTATCGCAAAACGCAATAACATGGCTAAAATAGCTTGAAGTTGAATATTTTCTATTATAACATGAATGGAACCAACCACATTTTTTACTACAGAGACTCAGAAGTGAAAGGGCATAAATGATTACCTTGAATATACTATAGAGAAACTCCTGCAGAACCCCATTTTCAGTGATCCGGCTGAACAAACAAAACTTGCAATTTTATCAAAGACTGCCATGATTTCAAAAGGAAACCCCAATGTATGTCAAAATTATCTTTCCTGAAGCACTTGATAATTTTGGAAACACCTGGAAAACAGATACACCAATAGTCAGAGACAATCAAATATCTTCCTGATTTTTAAAAGCATGATGCTTATAAACTACTAGTAAACATATCAATGTCTGAAAAATTCTCCAATTGATTATACATTTTGAGGAAGGAGTTTGGGAGAGCTCTTTCCCTCTCCCACAAGCTAAAATATGGTAATAGGATCCACTTTTGGACTGGGCATAAGGATCTTTGCAGACATGCTTCCCAGCAAAAAAAACTACAATTGGTAAATATTATTTTTAAAAGCAACCACTTAAAGTCTCCAGAAAATGTTATAAGGGCATTTAGCAAATGAACAAACATTTATTTAAGAATACTGACTAAATCTCCATAAGAAAAGAGAGAGTTTGTGGCACTTGAGCCAAGACCTGTTCCTTTCACCCCACCCTGCTTCACCCATTCAAGAAGAGAAGGTTGTCTCCTCTGCCCCCAGACAAGGACTACAGGTGTCTCCCTGGGAGGGACAGGCAGCCAGCATTTCTTATTGCTCCCACCTCTGTGTTACTGAGGCTAAATTTCAAGCAAGTGCAGCCAAAATGTTGAGGTCTTCCTTCTTCCACACAGAATCCACATTTAGGGCTAAGTATTTATCACAGATGTGGTAAGTTGAGAAGACTGGGGTTCCTATTGCCCTCACACCAGTTTGCTCATAGGGCAGAGACTCAACACAAGGAAAGGCAAGCTGTGATGACCAGAGACTACATCCCACCCAACACAGAACTCTCATCATAAAGGAGAAGTGTCACTATAAGAGAATCGGACCATTGACAAATAACACATTCAAAAACTTGCTGAGTATCTGAATAGACTTTCTGCTATGAAAATATACAGATGGCCAACAAGCACATGAAAAGATGTTCAACATCATCAGTCATCATAGACAGGCAAATCAAAACCACAGTGAGATACCACTTCGTGCCCACCAGGATAGCTAATATCAAAAGACAAGTAGGACTTCCCTGGTGGTGCAGTGGTTAAGAATCCGCCTGCCAATGCAGGAGACACGGGTTCGAGCCCTGGTCCGGGAAGATCCCACATGCCGCAGAGCAACTAAGCCCGTGCGCCACAACTACTGAGCCTGCGTTCTAGACCCCTGCGAGCCACAACTACTCAGTCCATGTGCCACAACTACTGAAGCCCGCGCACTCTAGGGCCCGCAACAAGAGCAGCCACAACAATGAGAAGCCCGCGCACTGCAACGAAGAGCAGCCCCCCCTCGCCGCAACTAGAGAAAGCCCGTGCGCAGCAACAAAGACCCAATGCAGCCAAAAATAAATAAATAAATAAATTTATTAAAAAAAAAAAAAAGACAAGTAATGGTGACAATATAGATAAATTGGAACCCTCATCCACTGCTGGTGGAAACGTAAAATAATCCAGCCACTTTGGGAAACAGCTTGACAATTCCACACACAAAAAATAAACATAGTCACCATACACATTCCAATCTTGTATGTAAACACAAGAGAAATGAGAACTTATGTCCAAATAAAAACTTGTTCATAAATGATCCTAGCACCATTATTCATAATAGCCTAAAGTTGGAAACAACCCAGTATCCATCAATTGATGAATAAACAAAATATGATATATGTACTCAATGGACTATTATTCAGCAATAAACAGGAATGAAGTACTTACACATGCTATAACATGGATAAACCTTGAAAATACTGAATAGCATGTTAAGTGAGAGAAGCCAGTCACAAATGACATTATATTATTCCATTTCTATAAGATGACTAGAAGAGGCAAATTAATAGAGATGGAAGGTGAATTACTGGTTGCTTGGGCTAGGGGACTGGGCATGAATGAGTTAGAGATACTAATTCGAATGGGATTTCTTTTTGAGGTGATAAAAATGTTATAAGATTCATTGTGGTGATGGCTGTACAACTCTGCAACTAACTATCAATTTGTATACTTTGGTGAATTGTATGAGACAGGCTCTCAATCTCAATAAATTTGGTATCTAAGAGTTTGTGAGACTCTTCCTCCCAACAAATTCATCCTCAGGAACTAACACAGAAAACTAATCCAATTTACTTGTCAAAAGTATAAAAAATAAGGTTACTAATTTGACCAGTAAAACAATATATTTTATTGCAAAGTGAAATTTGGCAAAATTGTCTGTAATATTTTAGACACGGGAGTGGAGGGAATGACTAAAGTATAATGACATGAATTTATTAGTGACTGAAATATCTAACCCTATAGTTAGATAATCACTGTATGAATCTGGAGTGATTGCCCTAATAATAAGTTACAAGTATCTTATCTGGAGTGATTGCCCTAATAATAAGTTACAAGTATCTTTCACTGACTATGCTCTATTTTTAATCAATGACTAGGCTGAAGATATATAAGAATGTATATCAATCTTGTTAAAGATGAAAATTCTAAATAGCTAAGTAATACATTGAATCCCACAAACACTACTAAAATGACTATGATAAATAGAAAGCAAAATATACTTAGTGTGAATAAAATTTCCTGCTCTAAGCCTCAGAAAAATGGGAATATAGGTAACAGTTGGAGAAATCTGCCTTATTAGCAATTTATACGTCAACAAGAGCTCAGCCGTCACATACAATGTGGTATTATGGCTAAAAATACTCATAGAAATGTGGTTTTTAGAAAAAGTGAACTAAGTTTTATGTTTCATTCTCCACCATTACTACAATATTTAAATATCTGGTATAAGGTCCTTGATTCCTGATTTAGGTAAAACATTAACAGTGTGGAAGAGGTGATCTCTCTCAGTGAAGGTCAGAAAACTTGCCCCATGTAGAATATTTGGATGAATTGAAGATAATGTGGTTTAAGGAGCATACTTACGAAAAAAAAACCATGATAAATGCCATCACGTATATGAAGGGCCAGCCTAAGAAAAAGTTGTGTATTTCTGATGTGTAATTTTGATGTTGGAAAACTACATCTGGTGTTAAAAGTTATGAGGTGATATTTTGTCTGGTGACAAAGATATTCTTAGTAACCAATAAATCAAAAGTGATCCTTAGCCTAAAAGAGGATGTCCTCTAACTAAAAGTATTAAAACAAAGTCTGAACATTGTAGGGAGAAATCCTTTTCTTCATAGCACCCATAATTGTGTCCTTTCAACCATTTTCAGAGTGATAAGTTATAGCCCTTCACATATGTCTTAGCTCATTCTACACTCTCCAGTGCACACTTGGTTATGACACTTTGGCCCTTCCTCCAAAACATCCAGCAAATAATCAAGCACTTCACTGCATCTGAATTGCCTTTTTCTTTTGCCTGGAGCACTTTCTCCCATCTATCCATAAGTCTCATTCCCTTACCTTCTTGAAATAATTCTTCAAATGTCACCAGCTAATGAGGTCCCCTTCTTCTGCTCTATTTAAAAATCGCGGCCTCACAACTATTTGCCCTGTGCTCATAATTTTGTTTATGCTGCTCCATTTTATATTCCATACCATTTGTTAGTTTCTAATACAATATGCACTCTACTTATTCATTGCATGTATGGAGCTTACATCCATAAAGACGTGAGTTCCATAATGACAGGTATTTGTATTCACTGATTTATCCCCAGCACCAAGATCAGTGTTTGGCAAAAATAGGCACCTAATAATCACTAATTGAAAGGATGTAAATGTACACAAACTAATAAATACACACACACACAAACACACACAAATGGTTTATTCATCCAGATTTTCTCTGTATTTAAATTTATAATGTTCTGTGAATATTAATGGTGAATATAGTCATCTCTTAGTATCTGTTGGAGAATAGTTCCAGAACCATCCTTGGATACCAAAATCTGGATACCATCCTTGGATACCATCCTTGGATACCAAAACCATCCTTGGATACCATCCTTGGATACCAAATTATATAAAATGGTGTAGTATTTGCATATAACCTACTCACACCCTCCTGTACACATTTTTCTTTCTTCTTTGGCTGCGTTGGGTCTTCGCTGCTGCACGTGGGCTTTCTCTAGTTGTGGTGAGCGAGGGCTACTCTTCGTTGTGGTGCGCGGGCTTCTCATTGCGGTGGCTTCTCTTGTTGCGGAGCATGGGCTCTAGGCGCTCCGGCTTCAGTAGTTGTGGCACGCGGGCTCAGTAGTTGTGGCTCGTGGGCTCTAGAGCGCAGGCTCAGTAGTTGTGGCACACAGGCTTAGTTGCTCCACTGCATGTGGGATCTTCCCGGACCAGGGCTCGAACCTGTGTCCCCTGTATTGGCAGGCGGAATCTTAACCACTGCACCACCAGGGAAGCTCCCCTCCTGTATACTTTAAATCATCTCTAGTTTACTTATAATACCAAAACAATATAAATGCTATGTAAATAGTTGTAATTACAATGTAAATAATTACCAACATGCAGCAAATTCAAGTTTTGCTTTTCAGAACTTTCTGGAATTTTTTTTTTACTGTTTTTGATCCAAGGTCGGTTGAATCCACCAATGAGGAGTCCACAGATATAGAGAACCAGCTGTATTTTATATTTCAGTTTTTCTTTAATCTTAACTAGAAAATTTTAAATTACTTATTTGCCTCACATTGTATTTCCATAAAAACACGTGCTGCTCTAGATCTAGGGAAGTCCCCAGGAAATCAGCTGAATCACACTGTCAAGTAGGTTTCTTTCAAATTATTAGCCTCTGCTTTGTAAAACCTTATTTTTACTGTTCTGTCAATGTCATGTTCATTTCTTCTCTTTTTTTTTTTTTTTTAATTTTTATTTATTTATTTATTTATTTATGGCTGTGTTGGGTCTTCGTTTCTGTGCGAGGGCTTTCCCTAGTTGTGGCAAGGCGGGGGCCACTCTTCATCACGGTGCGCGGGCCTCTCATTATCGCGGCCTCTCTTGTTGCAGAGCACAGGCTCCAGACGCGCAGGCTCAGTAGTTGTGGCTCACGGGCCTAGTTGCTCCGCAGCATGTGGGATCTTTCCAGACCAGGGCTCGAACCCGTGTCCCCTGCATTAGCAGGCAGATTCCCAACCACTGCACCACCAGGGAAGCCCCATGTTCATTTCTGTGACAGGTATAACTCCATTAGTTTATTACAAGCAGCTAACAATCCTTAATATACTAATGCCAGTTCATCAATATTGAGTATAAATCACCATTTCGTCAACGACTGTAGTTTAGTTAAACATTCTTACAGCTGAAAAACAACAAATACCTTTGTGCTTGAGCAATAAGTAATACACTAGTTTCCCTGGCATTAATTATCAGTGGGAACAGATATATCACTTTAGACACCAGTGGTTATATATACAGAATGCCTTAACTTGACATCTTCTACACTCACACCTATTGGAGTATCAGTACTCCAAACTCTAAGTTGCTTATTTTCTAACATGTCCCTTTAGGAAATCATGGGACAATGTAAGTAACGAGTCAATGGATATGGTCAAAGAATATCCTTTGTATAATCGTGATTGCTGCCCACATATAAGTACTGTGCCTCTGTTCTGGATCTACTGTTCTGGCTTTTTTATTACTTCTTCTCTGCTACTGTGTGTGTGCGTGTGTGTGTCCATTCCACAAACCACTTTCACTGGTCCACTGACTTCTATTTGTCCACAGGCTGCTGCTTGCACTACTGACAACCTTTCCTGGGCTTCTTAAATATGTTGCTCTTTTTCTTCACTACCCTGGCCAGCAGGAAGACAATTCTCACCTATTACCTCTTGTAGAGGGATTCTCCCCAGCAGGACTTTAGGTCCCTAGTGACTCAGTTTCTGACAATAAAATTCGGTTCCCCTTTACCCAGGACACACAGGCACTTAGGAAGGTGTTGATTAATGGAGGAATGGACGGAAAGGGACATGTGGTGGGTAAGTGCCATCAGGGACCCTTAGATACTGCCTCATCTATACTTATCACCGCAGTCTGAAATTTAGGACACTCAACACAGTCTGACCTCCTCTGCTAAATGTCTCCACTTGGGGCAAATTTCTCCTAACAAACTGTTATTTCACTCTCCTACCCTGCCTCTCCTATGTCTGTTTATTGGAATCTCAATTGTTGGCCAGGATCAATTTCTCTTCTGCAAGGTCAGTGGGATCCTCTATCCAGGGATATTGAGGGGAATATCTTTTGGTGGTCCTGAAGACTCTACAGCAGTTAGGAAGCTCATAAAATATTTTGTAACAGAAGGCTTTTCTCAACCAAACATATAGTGAATTTCAATACACAATTTGACACAATGCCTAAATGCACAAGGGAGCCTAACAGAATTTAAATCAATCAAACAAGTATTTATTGATCACATATTATGAGCCAGGCATTTTTCCAGGCAGTAAATATTACAGCAAACAAGATGCAGAAGGTTCCTGCCCTCTTCCAATTTATATTTCAGTGCTTTCCTAGCTAGCCAACCTAAAATTATTGTTCACAAAATGATCCGTGGTATGACTGGTCAGAATAACAATTGCTGACACCTATTTAAAAGATAGAAGGCGTTGCTGTGAAAGAACCATCAGGGGAACATTTAAAGTGTCTGAGAGGGATGTGACAAAGCAAAGGGAAGATCATGTGACTCTATATAATTCATTAATGGCTTAACTGGAACGTTATGGAAATGGACCCATTCACCAGAAAACCTGAAAGAAATGCTAGATTTACTCATCACAGATACGGTGTTTGTTCCTACAAAAGGAAAGACAAAATTGGAGAAACTACAACTCTAATTCTTAACATTATTATACAGGATTAAGGCAAAGCAATATTAATAGGGTTTAGTATATTCAAAAGGAATGTATTGACATAAAAAACAAACTCATGGTTACCAAAGGGGAAAGGGAGTGGAGAGGGATAAATTAGGAGTGTGGGATTAAGAAATATAAACCATTATATATAATATAGATAAGCAACAAGGATTTACTGTGTAGCACAGGGAACTATATTCAATAACCTGTAATAACCTATGAACCACAATTTTCTTTTGTTATTCAGTCTCCCTTCTGTGAGTGAAGACAAGGGCCTGCCACAGATACACAGAAATATATGAGGAAACTTTTTTTCTTCTAAATTTCTCCTATAGATATCCTCTGTCTCAATCTCTCTCTCTCTCTCCTCTCTCTCTCTCTGTCACACACATACACACATGCATGCATATATATGCACATATCCACACATGTGCACATACATATGCATATGTGTGTACCCCTGGGTAAAAATAATACGTGGAAAATTTAAATGTTAGAAAACTTAAAGATCATTTTCATATTTTAATATTCCATTGATTTTATAGCACACTTTTCAGGTCTTTACTGTGACTATCCTATTCTTTGCTCACCTACAAGATTTTTAAGTACAAAAATGTATCTTTACCAACAGAGTGTTCTTGAAAGAAGGTGATACTTGAACCTGGGTTAAAATCCTGATTCTACAAATTTCTTTTTGCATTAACTTACCTCTTTGGAGTCTTTTAGTGCCTCAATTTATAAAGTAAATATAATGACATCAGTAACTACCTCACATAGTTTTGTGAGATTAATTAGTCTGTGTAAAGTTATTAGAACAGGGCTGGACACATGACATTTGTTTCTTTCATCTATTCTTTATACTTTTCTTAGATATGACTTGTTGAAGGTCTGTTATTTAACTTCAGTGCATACAAGTTCGCTATTATCATTTCTACATGTTTGATTTTTAATTTTTTCCACTTACATTCTTTGAGAATTTCAATTTGGTGTTTTTCTGCCTCATGACTAACATAATTTCCCTGAATTATTTTTATTATTTCTAACTATGTCATGGATATCAGTTTAATGTAAGTATAGTCCTTCTCCCCCTGCCCCCCTCCAAGGTTCCCTTTCAACTCAGTGTACTGTTATTTGTATAATTTGGTTTCTGTGTATATTGAACTTCTTTTCTTTTGTTTCTTCTTTTCTAAGTACTTCATATTGCTTTATCTTGTCTTAGGATGCTGGAAGAAAATGTTTCTTCCCCATGATGATTATCTCCTTTGGACCAGGAGAAAAATTTTCTGACCCAGTATTTGCTAACAGACAACAGGCATGGATTTTTCCTTGGGTGCTCTATTTCCATATAAGAGCTGAGAAAATAAAGGTACAAAACAAAAGAAAGCAAGTGTCTTCTCATGTTTAGAGCTGGAGGACGAGTTGATTCATACTTTCTAGTCTACTTCCTGTGCCTGCAAGTCATAGAGGAATTTCACCTATCTTGGATGGTATAGGACCTGCTCCTACACCTCATTACTAGTTTTCATTATGTAAAATAAGGGATAAACAAAAATTTACAACATCTAACATGTCAGTTGCCAAAACACTTTTTTTTCCACCATGTTTTCACTGTCATTAGAGCTTAATTATGAAGACTTCATCCAATGCGCCTTCCATCAAATTGTCATGAGGGCTTCTTCAAATGGTCCAAGAATTTTCTGTCTACTTCAAAAGGCAATACATTTGCTGTAAAGGGATAATAGCTAGGAATTTTGATGGGCAGAAACTTTGATCTCCGAGACACTGAGTGAAGTTACAAGAATCTTTCAGCTTTCCTAAGGTTGGCAGGGGTTTTGTTCTGTTTCATATAGCACAATAAGTTTAAACCACTGGACAGAGTTCTCAATACAATACAATAGGTGTTGTATTATATGGCCATTTCTCTCCTATTTTAGCAATAGACTTATCATTAGTTTTACTGTTAGACCTTGCAGGGTTATATTCTTTTTATTTTTATTCATAGATAATTCAATGGGAAACTGAGTAAGTTCTGTCATATGTTGGTTTATCTGCCTGTCAGAAATACTTCAGAGTTCTCTAGCTACGTGATCAGTTGATGGACTCATTATCTTATTTTGAAATATTTCTGGCAATATAGGTGTTTTCCCCCACCTCAAATGAATTACTTAATCATGCCCATCATATATGAAAGTGGTAAAGATGTTTCATAAAAAATATCATTTATTTTGTTTAACTTTTAACTTCCTAGGAAAACAAAATGTTTCTTTTTTTACAATTTGCTCACTTTTTCATTTTGCAAACTTCCAAAATCAGTTTTGAAATGAAGATTTTTCTTGCTTCCTTTGAGCTGTAATCATTTCTCAGAGAAATGAAAAATCTTGTGGTCTAGAAAGAGTTCAATTCTGGAATGTGATAAAGGGATGAAAAGTCAAAATAATGAAATACATGACTTGCAGTGAGGAAAGAACTCTATTTTTTAAGATCACAACTACTATGTTAAGGTAGGAAAAACTCCTCAAGGACAAAAGAGAAGAGCCTGATTCAATTGCTGTTCAAGAGTCATATATTTTTATAAGTTCTCTATAAATCCTAAGACGCTATTTTAGACACTAATAAAAGTGTTTTCTTTAAAAGAAACAAGTGCACTAGGGCTTTAGAATGTTTTTTCCTGGGAAGGTAACTCTGAATCCTTAAATAACTTACCTTTCAGTAAAAGGTAGCCATGGGACACACAAATGAACACATCATCTGTAGCATGTAAAAGCCAAACTTGGTGTTTTATTCATTGACAATCATGAAACTGTCATGAAACTGCCTTAAAAGCTTTTTGAGAAACATGGTCCCTTGTTTACTTACTAAAGAACATGGAATATAAAGAACTGTACTTTAGAAGGGAACCACAAATACATTTCCCCCCAAATTTCCATAATCCTGTGGCTTTTCCCTTGAGGACTATAATGCTCCCAAAATATTTTGGAATATTTTATTCATATAAAAGTTTTCAAAAAAAAAAAAAAAGTTTTCAGTTGAACTAAAAACTGTAAAGCTAAACTACAATATAGCAGCCACTGTAACTCGAATAAAATTATTTTCTTTTTTCCTTCCTGTGATGGTTGTAAAATTACATTTTATATAATATAGACATTATTCAGGGACACAGTTCTACACAGTGGTTTTAGGAAAATCCTCTTTTATGCCATTTGGATCCCAGTTTCCTCCTGATAAATTCTATAAAGGGTTGGTAGGTCCTGGTTCTATCATCCTTACTCTATCATAATTCTTAATTGTGAAAAATTCATAGTAATCAGAAACAAAATAAAACCTTAAATCTAGGAACTATATGTCAATGCTTATAGTTTTCCTAAATCATCATAAATACACAAAATAAATATCACAAAATTCTGTCAGTGAAAAACAAACGTTGAGATGAGAAAAAGGGAAGATGGATCTATTATTATTTATTGCTCTACTATTGTTGTCTCCTTCCCAGAATAAAATAAGTCTGATGAGAAAAGATTTACTAGAACTCTCTCTCTCTCTCTCTCCCCCTCACATACACACACACACACAAACAGACACAATATGTAGCACAAGTTTTTTTTAAAGTCTAGATATTATTAGTCCTAATCACTTAAATGGTCTTATTAATTAGGCTAATAAAACACAGTAGGTATTCATTGTCCCGAAAGAAGGTTATAAGACAAATTTCTGGTTGTGGTTATGGTTGTTAACAGTAGTTTTAATATTAAATTGTCATTTTCAGTGATTTAACCAATTTCTCTTCATTGCTTTCAGATAAAGAACAAACCACTGGGTAAAAGGGAAAAAAAAAAAAAATTTGCATGAGTAAGACAGATCCCTGAAAAAGTCATTCACTAGGAGGTGAGAAGTTTTTAGATTTGAGGCAGCAGGAGCTCAGAGAAATATCTCAGGATACACAGGAGGGCCCCGTTCTGTGAAAGGACATGGTTGGATGTCCCTCATGGCCCAGCTCTGCGGTGTTTTGAGGAATGGTTGTGAACGTGGTGAACGTGTATATTAACACATGCATGTTAAGAATGCTTTAGACGCCAAGAGAAAACCCCCAGAGCCCACAGTGGTAATGCCTGAACCTGGGAAAGCAAAGGCATCAATGCAAGGTGAAAAACACGTGGGGATAGTGCAGAACTGAGCTTCAGCGACAATCATAGAAGACCAAAGAGTCCAGAATATCCAGTAGGGTGTGATGTATGAACCATCTGCATCAGAACTGCCATCAGAATCAGAACCCTGGAGGAAGGGCCTGAGAAGTTTTAACAAGAACTCCAAGTAAATCTTCTGCATACTGGGGTTTCAAACCATTGAATTAGGTTTCCCTGCTCCCTTTATACTTGAGCCAGAAGGGTTTAGGCAAATAGAAAGAAAGGAGCCTTAAGAGAAAGCACACTGTACTCCCTGCAATTAAGATTAATGGGGGGGGGGGGCTTCCCTGGTGGCGCAGTGGTTGAGAATCCGCCTGCTAATGCAGGGGACACGGGTTCAAGCCCTGGTCTGGGAAGATCCCACATGCCACGGAGCAACTAGGCCCGTGAGCCACAACTACTGAGCCTGTGCATCTGGAGCCTGTGCCCCGCAACAAGAGAGGCCGCGATAGCGAGAGGCCCGCGCACCGCGATGAAGAGTGGTCCCCGCTTGCCGCAACTAGAGAAAGCCCTCGCACAGAAACGAAGACCCAACACAGCCATAAATAAATAAATAAAATTAAAAAAAAAAAAGATTAATGGGTAGACACACATCTGTTGCTTGGAAAATAAAAGTTGACACTCTATATGCTCAACTGTATGAAGCAAATCTATACAGTTCATATTCATTTATTATCAAGAACGTCTTCTCCACTGCTCCGCAGAGCTGCCATTTAAAGCACTATTTAAACTTGTTTGCAGTGAGAGGTGTTACAACTAAATGTTTATATTGGGTTGGCCAAAAAGTTTGCTCAGGTTTTTCCATAAGATGTTACGGAAACAAACTTTTTGGCCAATGCGATGTATAGCTATATCTATCTATCTATATGTATGTTTTATACAGATTTAGATCCTGTCTCTCAAGATGCAACCTAATGTCAACTCCTCCATGAAGCTGCCAACTCGTTTTCCTCCTTCTGAACTCCAATATCATATTACCTAGACCTTTCATGTGATTTCATCAGCTGTTCCAGAATTGATCCATCAAAATACATTCTGAAAATAAGCAGGACCCAACCGAAAAAAAGCAATATAAGGAAGCTGGACAAAGGTTTGGACACACATGGAACTCCTTTTCTGGTCATTGTTGACAGGTTATATTAGCCTAACAGGAGTGAAATAACCAAAGGTTAGGCAGACATAATTACCTGAGTGAGAGGTATCAGCTTCTAATCAAGGACCTAGAGGAGACAAACTGGAGAGGATGGTGTATAACCACAGTTCATGCCAGTTCTGCCCCAGTCTGGGAAAGGATGGGCCAAAACTAGAAGAATGTTAAAATAAACGTATCTCAAGCGTGTTGAATGGTGAAGAGAGACAAGTAATAATAACTTGTCTCTCTTTACCATTCATTACTGGATATAGGACCAGAATTTCCATAAGCCAGAGATGCAAGGGAGAAGCTCCTGAGAAATAAGCCATGGTGAGTCAGTTTATCAAGATTATAACTTTTGGGCTATTAAGTTGTATAACATTTTCACATTCTTGACTTGAGAAACATGGCATTAGTAGTTTCTTTCTAAGTAATTCTTTCTAATTGAGAATACCTCAAAGCTAGATTTCAGTGTTTCAAGACTCAAGAGATTTCAGACAAGACAATTTACTCTCTAGAATTTGTTGAGAGGTAAGGACTTAACACTTTTTGTCTCCTCTCATTTACTATAATGTAAGTCTAACCCTTAAAATTACTATTTAATTATGATTGAACCTCCTTTAGACTATTTCCAAGGTTATTACTGCTCTGCATTTTAGAAAGGACTCAACTATATTTTAAATTAATAATTGAAAAACAATGTTTTATGAAATTAAGCTCTTCAAAAATTCTCTCAGTTATACTGAAACCGAGTCAGAGACGATGAAACAAAGACTCATATACTATTCCTTATAATGCCATATTCAGAATACAAATATTAAAAAAATGTTTTTTGCAGAAAATATCATCTTATGACTATTGAATATATAATTCTATATAAAGATATATATACATTTATATGTATATGGATATTGAGATCCTTCCATTTCAGAACACTTGAATTAATTTTTAATTTAATACATTGCAATATGGTTCTTTATGACCATTTTATTGGTTTTCTATAAAAGTTATTACCTGTTTTACTATTAATTAAACATCCAATAAACACTAATAGTATAAATTCAACTATACCTGAACAAATTTGTAAAATTATCTCCATGAGCATGCAGGGGGAGGGAAATTTGATGATTCTATTTGAATGGTAGGCACCCTTTGATAGTTCAGCTGGTAGAGCAGAGGACCGTAGAGTGGACACGTGTGAATGTTAGGAATATATCTCTCCACCCCATTCCCATCCCGGGTGACATTTTTCCCAGCAGCAGTAGTAACAGATTCATGTATTGTGTTAAACACTTCTGGTCACCAGTAACATATTATCTCTCTTATTTTCAGAACAAAAATTGTTCCTTGCATTTCTACACATACCTGCAAAAGAAAGGATGTCTTTGTGTCAAGCTCTGCTCCATGTTTTGCAAGAAAATATTAGTTGACAATAATTTCTAACTAATTACAACCCCTCAGAAGGCAGGAATAATGATGGCTGTGTGAACCCTGACTAAAAATAGAGTGCCCATCATATTGCCTAGCACAGACTAGATACTCAAAAAGTGTGTGTTGAATGCACACATGCTTACTTCGATTACTAAGTAATTGAATAAAAAGAGTAGGGGAAGAACTACAATCCTATGTTCCTTTTGATACAAAGTTGACTATTGTTAAATCAGAAATTTATTGACTAGTTTCCTTAAGTCAGTACTTTTGCCAAGTGCCTTTTATGGCTGGATAAAATGGACCACAGAGACAAAGCTGCATCCATTAGCAAACAAAAAATAAAGTCATAAATATTTTCCAAAAGGATGCTGCATGTTGAGTGTCATTTCCTTTGACATATTTGTTACCTTCCTGATTCGATATGTGTTGTGTGTGTTTCATTGAGTTTCAAGGCTTATTAGTGCTTCAAATATGCCTAACAATGGAGAGAAAGATTCCCATGTGTTTTCTAACCGGCTACACTTTGCATACCCATCTTATAAAAGCACACAGATAGTGTTTCATTTTAGATTGAAGGACTGCCATAATGGACACTGCAGCATGCTTCTGAATCAGCAGTAACAGGAACAGTGTTGCCATTAGTGTGACAAGGGCTAAAGCAATTAGATTTAAACTTGATGAAATAGCTGTACCTTCCATTTACTAGATCATGTTGAAACATTTCCTCGTCCTTTTATGTGTTTGTAATGGCAGGTACCCTGTGTGTTAGCCCTAGTGTTCTTCTCTGGGGCCCTGACTTGTAACCATGCATACAAAGAATGCATTGTAGTCTTGAGAGACTGATTATCTCTACTGTCACATCTCTCCATGGTATCATATAATTGTTTCAGCTGCAAGTAAATTCCTGAAATGTTTAGTATTGCACACTGGATGAATGTCTGTTCAACCTTCCAAAATGTTAGTGATTATCCAATGGGAAAAGGAGGTCTCTTTAGAGGCATTAAGGTTGCAGTGTGTTCTTTATGCGCTGACCTGAGAAAACACAGATGTTGCCAAAAATAACAAGTCAAATGGTAGCTACTGAAGAATTCATAGGGACTATATAGCAAAGAAAATCTCTCTTCAGTGATTTGGACTGTATATTGTAAAGGAGTAATTGCATATGCCATAAATACATTTTGGTCTGAATAGATAAACATTACTTTGACATTTAGGCTGTTGGATATTTAGATGTCAGTCTTTTATTTATATTTTCATTATTTCTTATAGATAATATGCATAAGTAAAGCTACCTCCAGGTGTTAATGGCATAAAATATCAGGAGTGAATTCTTCCTCCTAAAAATGTATGTATGTTTGAATTTGAAATATCTTTATTTGAATTCTCAACAACAGTAAGAGAAATAAACAAACATATTCAAATTAGAATTTTCCTCTTAATTAATCAAATCTTACTTAAACTTTACCAGATGTTTTTAGAGTTATATATAATTATGGCTGAGTGAAAACACAACATTTTATTAGATGGGGCATAAAACTGATGATTTTCTAATTATTGATTTTCTACTTGTGTGATCGCTAGGCTACACTAATATTGGTTTCAGAATAAAGTTGTACTACGTTTATAATATCAGTATATAAAAGAGTAGCACCTTGTTAAAGAACTGGAAAAAATAACATACTGAAAATTGTTGGTGTTTATTTTTTGGAGCTAGTTACTTCGCCAAATTGATGGGAAGCTGAGTCATTGACAGTTATAAAATTCATTCATTTCATGAAGTAAAAAATTATTATTTTAAATGTAATCATTTGGATATACTTCTGTACCACACAGTGACATCAACACCGAGGGACTACAAATATTTTAGCAAGTATTTCAAGAAATAGGAATATTATGCACTATAGCATATTTTGACTCTGAATAACTGTTTCCATTTAATGAGAAAATGCAGTGGCACCACTTCTGGAGACTGCCTACTTTTCTTCAATTCTCCTGCTGTTTCTACACTTAAATATTTTCTTTACAGGCACTAATTTGTATGCCAGTGTAGTACTGGATTGACAGGTAAATTACCCTTTATAAACATTAAGAATATTCACAAGATAAACTATTATACTAAAATACATCACAGAGCTTAGATTTTTTTTCTTGACCTTAGTCATGAAAAATATTACTTTTGAATCTGTAATGGAAATGAGCATAAATTATAACATCATTTAAAAGAGATTTCCCCCCTCCAATACAACAGAATACACAAGAAAGCCAAACTCTCAAAAAGAAAATAACTAAGCTCTTATTCTTCCCTTTAGAAACCAGTAGGCACAACCTCAAATTAACTGCAAAATCTTTGTATATGACCCAGGCAACAGAACAGACACCAATTGTTACCTTTGATCTTCCAGAGAGCTCTATTTCTGGATTTGGCTGTGGTGTCTGCCAAATATAATTTGGGGTTTGTACCAGACTTTTGTTGTTGTTGTAGCATATTATTTCATTGTCCTTCCAAAGGAGGTTTATAGCCATGCCTTCCTAAAACAACTATTAGACTGGCAATTTGAAAGCAGTTTATTAGGTTACATGAGCGCTTCACTTTGATCACAAATAAAAAAATTAAAAGAGAGTCTTCAGAAGTTTTTAGATAACTTTTGAGGAATTTACATTACATAAACTATTGAAGTAAAATTCTTACTAAATTTCCATAAAGTTATATTTCTATATATATTTATATAAAGTATAGCTATATTTGAATTTCTATAAATATGGGTATATACATTTCAATGGTAATATTTATAATAATATTGTAAACTAGACTTTTTTAGTACATTTTTTAGTGCCTTTATATTTGTTAGCTTACAACAAAACAATGGGATACATAACAATATCATCCCCTACTTTACTATAGAGAAATCTAGGGTCCAACTGAGGCACAAAAACAAGTTTGCGTAAATTTTGACTTTTTGTACGCTACAAATAAGCAACTATTTATATAAATAGGCTGAAATCCAGGACTGTGTCTACCAATGATAAATCATATACCAGATAAGCCATTTATTATATCTCACTTGGAAATTTTCCTCAATTTTCAAATGAGGAGCTTTAAAGAGACAGAGAGAGAGAAAGAGAAAGAGAGAGAGAGCGTGATCTGCTCTAAAACCCTTAATTTAAAATTCATGTACATCTACATTAGCTTATTTAATATTTTTACTTAATAATTTAAAATCATTGTTTAAATTTTTGTTTCTATTTCCTAAATGTGATATTGTATAAAAAGAAAGGAATATTGATATTAACCCAGTAAAAAGACACCATATTTATTTAATTCCCACAAATGTATTTCCCAAACGTACAAGTAAAGATGAATATATGTTTCTCTGTATATACACACACACGCACACAGAGTCATGCTCAAAGTGCCATTTGCTTTCAATAGAAAGCATATCACACACATATGTCAGGTACAATGATCCAGACCCTCTTTCTAACCAGAAATATGGCCTCTCTCAATCATTTCATCTCTCTAGGAATTTAGTTTTCACCTCTGTTAAAAATGAACAGTAATTAATTTATATTTTTATTATAGCAAAATTACCAAAACACTATTTGTTCTGAAATATCAACTATTTACTTATATTAAAAAAAATTTACATCTAGTTAGATTATTCAGAAGAACATTCCTCAACATGTTTTTTAAGAAAGTTAAACTTCGCAGAAAACATAAAATTAGAATGTAAAAGCATTTAAACTTAAATAGTATATGTTATATGCAATGCTAAATAATGAAATTAATACTGTCTGTACAGTAATTAACATTTTTAATAACATGGCCCTTATTCATACTGCTCTGATGATTTGTGTCTCCATAATATTTCTCAGTATTATTGAGAAAGTGCCAATGGTCTAGTACTAACTAATTGTTTTAGTACATTGTTCTGCTTTTTGCATGTGACTGTATTAATACACCCAACCAGCTCCTTCCTCCCATCCCTACAGAAGCATAGTCTGGTAAAGACTTCAAATGTTGCGCTTCCCTGGTGGAGCGGCTGGGCCCGTGAAACGCAATTACTGAGCCTGCACGTCTGGAGCCTGTGCTCCGCAACAAGAGAGGCCGCGATAGTGAGAGGCCCGCGCACCGCGATGAAGAGTGGCCCCTGCTCGCCGCAACTGGAGAAAGCCCTCGCACAGAAACGAAGACCCAACACAGCCATAAATAAATAAATAAATAAATAAATAAATAAATAAATAAAAGACTTCAAGTGTTCACTTGGGACCCCTGATAATAATATCCTCCAGGAATAAAGGCAAACTAGAAATTATTTTCAATAATTGGTTGATACCTTTATGGAAAAAAAAAATTGGCTTGACCTATAAAGAGAAGTATATAGTGAAATCCAGATAGGTAGTTTATAGATCTAAAATCAGAGTTAAAAAATAAAGCTTTTAGAGGAAAACATAGGTGAATATATTCATTACTCAAGCTTTAACAATGTTCCTTAATCATGATACATAAAGCACTACCTATAAAATAAAATATTAAAAAATTGGGCTATAATAAGAATTTCTGCACCAAAAAAGGAACCATTCAGGTCATAAAAGAGAAGCTATAGAATGAAAGAAGATATTTCAACACATAAAAAACAAAAAGAACTTGTGTCCACAAAATGTTTATCAAAATCCTACAAATTAATAAGCAAAACATATAAATATTAGGTAAATGTGTAAATTAGTAGATAAATAGACAAAAGAATTAAACAGGCACTTCACAAAACAACATATCTAAATGGTCAGTAAGTCTTTGAGAAGATGCTCAAACTATGTCAGAGAAATGAAAATTAAAACCATAATGAGTACACAACCACACACTTGTACACACACACAAGAATAGCAAAGCAAAAATAAAAACATCATAAAAAGAGCAACATAAGAAAACAAAAAAAAAAGGCTGCCAAGTTTTGCTGAAGATGTAGAGCAAAGAGAACGCATACATCACCAGTGGGAGTGTAATTGGTAGAACCTCTTTGGAAGACTAGTAGTATATATTAAGCTGAACATACTCAAAAACTATGCATATATATGTTATATGCATAAGTCCAAATGAACAGTAATTAGTTTATATTTTTATTATAGCAAAATTACCAAAACACTATTTGCTCTGAAATATCAACTACTATTTACTTATATTTAAAAAAATTTACATCTAGTTAGATTATTCATCAGCACTAGAATTGATAAATTGTGGTATATTCCTACATTCATTATTATTTATAAATTTAAAATGAATGAACTAGTGTTACATATAAAACATGGAAAAATCTGGGAACAAATAATTTAGATGGTTTAAGACACACAGAAGAGAGTATATAATATATAATTCCATTTAAATAATATTTAAAAATAGGATAAATCTAAAAGTCAGAGCTGTATTTACTTTTTGAAGTGTGGGATTGAGAGAGGGCAAACCATTTCTGTGTGAAATAATACAAGTTTATTGTTTTCAACTGCAATTATTATGGTAATTTATTACACAATAATAGATAACTGATCCACTACATATTATGCTGTTAAGCTGTGACTCAGAATGGAACTGTTTTTAGGTCTCTCCCTGGAAAAGTGCAAAGACCCCTTTTACAAAGAGCAACTGTTATAAAATATGTTTACTATATTGAATGCCAGGGATCTTATTCTCTCACATGTCTGTTTACTTCATTTTTGAACAAAATATTATGCTTCTGTTGAAAAGTGGACTCCATAATTTTCACTTATTTCTTCTAATTCTGCATGTTAGCAGTATTCAGAAAAAGGTAACTCTCTCCCAATAGGACAACCCCTCACACATGTGAGAAGCAAACTCTTAAGATTTTTTTAGGTATTTATACCTCTATGACTTCTGCATAAACATACAAAATACAAGTTCAGCATTTCTGCTAATTTATCTACTAAAATTTTCCAGAAAGAAGAAATTCTAGTTAATTCCTGCTAAGAAATATCAGACCAAAAGGATTAGTACTGCCCCCGGGTTCTAAAGATCAATGGGTTTGTTAAAGAGGGAGGGTGAAACAGGTCTCCACCATTGAAAATGCTCTTGCTGGTTCCCAGAAACCCAAATCTGCAGGCTGCTCACAAGGCAATATTTATAAATCTTTTATGAAAGGGTCAAGGCTAGGGTACAGCAATAAAAGCTATCATCACTAGAAATAACATAATAGGTCCTGCTGAAGGCTACCCGGGTAGATCCAGCACACATGGTAACAAAGCAGAATCACCTATAGTAGTTACTTAAGAGCCATGAGGATTATTATAGTTGAATTCCATCTTTCTTAATAAATAACCTATAATTAACTACATAATGACTCTTATTGGAGTATATTCCAACAGTCCTCAGAAAAATTCAAAACATGCTCATATTTTTAAGACCTTTTTAATCTCAAAATGCTTACATTCATGATTAAATGTCATATACAGAATTAATTTTCAAAGAAAACCTTGCTATACTGAGACTTGAATAACATTTATAAAGTCATGCAGCCTTGATATCCCATATAGATAATGTAGATAAACTGACAACTTGAAAAGTATCCTAACTCAAAAACCTGGATTGAAAAATAAACTTTAAAAAAAAAAACATACGCAGTTGAACTCATAAGTTTAAAAAAAAAAAAAAAAAAGCTTCTTTGGGCCCCCAAGTGGAGAGTAGTAGAGAACATAGTGGTAAGTATAGCTGAACTACAGCTATCTTGGGAGGATTTTCTGATATCAGAACCAAGAGGCTTGCAGTTTAAGTACTTGTCCAAGAACTGGAAACAACAGCTTAGGTCTACCAAAACTGGAGGGCTAAAACTGAGACCCATGCAAAACGAACATGTTAGTCACAAGGATAATAAGAAAAATATGTCCACTTATAAAGGGCTATGACTAGTAACTCTTCTGTTTGTACTAGCACTGGATGGGAAAAAAAATAGCCCATGAAAACTTGAAAACCCTAACTGCCCTAACTTCCCATGTAGCTTTGGAGTTTGAGTTTAAAGTATGAGTATATTAAGGAAACCCCGAACTAAGAAATTAACCTAAAATGGCATCGAGATAGTAGCATCTCAATTCACCTGAAAATGCACCTTTTCTCTGAAGACACAACATCAAAGCAAGCTTCACAGAATTTCTACAGATAGATAGCATCCTGTTTGTAAGGTTCATAATCCTAAATCTTTAAACACAGAAGGAAGCAGCTACAAGTGAAAATCCATAGAAACAACATATAGTACAATTTATCTGCTCAAAGATTTAAGGTATTAAGTAACCAGATATAAAATACAAATAGGTACATATAAATGTTTAAAAGAGTCACGCCCAAGATTTGGGAATAAGTTATAATCAAACAGGTCCAAGTATATCTGATAATGAATCAAATGCACTTTCTAGACTTGACAAATTGAATCATTGGCAGTAAGAATCCAGAGCTAAGTCAGTTAACTAGATACGGATGACAAGATAATTGATGCTGCTCTATGCAGACGTGAAGAAATTACGCAGGTTCGCAGGATACTTTTACGAGAGGCAGAAATAAGAGGTGATGAAAATAACGGATAAATGAGAGGGTCCTAAATTTGCCTTCCTGGATTTCAAAAAGAAGAAAAAATAGAAAATGAGGGGCAGGCTGTATTTTAAAAATATATATAATAACTGAGAATGACCCAGAATTGATAAAAAGAAGACAAAACAATAAAACATGGATTTTCTTATTTAGGAAGCACAACACATCCCAAACAGAATACATTAAAAATCTCCATGTTATGGGAGATTGTACTTTTACAAAGATGACTGCAACAGTCTTGTACTCCAAACGCTTTTCTATAATGCAATTGTATCACCCTCTTACCAAGAGGAGAAACTGAATTCCTTTCCCTTTGAATCTGGGATGGCCTTGGAATTTGTAAACCAACAAATGTGGAGGAGGAGGGGCTGCTTAACTGCCACAGCTTGGTCAGAAGAAGTCATGCGGCTCCTTCCTCTTTTCAGATGCTTAATCTTGGCAAATTTCCTCTCATGAATTTACCTCTTGGAACTCAGCCCGATGCTGTGAGAAGCTCAGGCTCAAGCCACACAGGGAGGCCACATGTACGGGCTGCACTCAACAGCTCGAGCTCCACCCAGCCTTAACATCACCATAGCGGAGGTATCAGGCATTTAAGTGAAGAGACCCCCTGAAGATTCCATGCCCCAGCTGTTCAAGTCTTTCCTGCTGAGGCCCCATCCATTTTGGAGCAGAGAGAAGCTAACCCAGCTGTGCTCTCCCTGGATTCCTGATCCACATAATCCCTGTAAGCTTCATAAAATAGTTGTTTTATGCCACTGAATTTAAGATGCTAACTGGAGTGTTTACTAGACACATGGCAGTTTCTAGAATAAAAAATAAAATTAGAGATAGTAGCATCTCAATTAAATTACATCTTAAAAATCAGTCTGATAATTTGCTAGTCATATATCTATTAAATGACTTGTCTCAAGAATAGGCAGAAAACAAGAAAAAGGCACAAACCTGATAGAAATAAACGGACAAAATGGACAAAAGCCTTGAAAAGACAATGACAGAAGGTAACTAGATGTCCAATAAGCATAAGATAACTCAATCACATTAGTCATTGGGGAATCAAATGAAAACTACTTACGAGCGAGGGGCCGGATGCGCAGCGCGAGGAGGCGGGCACCAAGGGGCTGGGCACGCTACGCGAGCACGTGGAGGAGAGCGCGAGGCGGGGCGCGCGGCGTGAGAGGGGGCGGGGCGCGCGGCGTGAGAGGGGGCGGGGCGCGCGGCGTGAGACGGGGCGCGGCGCGCGTATCGGCGCCGCGGCCGTGTGACGCGTTTTCAAATCTTCAACCGCCGCAGCCCACTCGTTTGTGCTTTGCCACTTCCTCCTTGGCGCCCTGGGGCCGAATTCCGCCCCCCGAAACCCGGCGGGCAAACGCGGCATCTCTACTGCGTGGGTGTGGTGGCCCGCTGAAGGGGAGAGGCTACCAGCCGGTCAACGGGCCTCGAGGAGCCATGTTTCCGCGGCCGCCTGGCGCGACACCCTCTCCGGACCCAGCATGTAGGTGCCAGGCGGCTGCCATGAACTCCAGAGCCATGAGGATCCACAGCAGAGGACATTTCCAGGGTGGAATCCAAGTCAAAAATGAAAAAAAAGACCGTCTTTGAAATCTCTGAAAAACTGATAACAAACCAGAAAAATCCAAATATAAACCACTCTGGGGTAAAGTATTTTACATTGACTTACCTTCTGTCACCATATCTGAAAAACTGCAAAAGGACATTAAGGATCTGGGAGGGCGCGTTGAAGAATTTCTCAGCAAAGATATCAGTTATCTTATTTCAAATAAAAAGGAAGCTAAATTTGCACAAACCTTGGGACGAATTTCTCCTGTACCAAGTCCAGAATCTTCATATACTGCAGAAACCACATCACCTCATCCCAGCCATGATGGAAGTTCATTTAAGGCTCCAGATACAGTGTGTTTGAGCAGAGGAAAATTATTAGTTGAAAAAGCTGTCAAGGACCATGATTTTATTCCTTCAAACAGTATATTATCAAACGCCTTATCATGGGGAGTAAAAATTCTTCATATTGATGACATTAGATACTACATTGAACAAAAGAAAAGAGAATTGTATTTACTCAAGACATCAAGTACTTCTGTAAGAGATGGGGGGAAAGAGTAAGTATTGGCACACACAAAGCAAGAACAGGTAGACTCAAAAAGCCTTTTGTAAAGGTGGAAGATATAAGCCAGCTTTATAGGCCATTTTATCTTCAGCTGACCAGTATGCCTTTTATAAACTATTCTGTTCAGAAGCCCTCCAGCCCATTTGATGTAGATAAGCCATCTGCCACCCAAAAGCAAACTCAGGTTAAACTAAGGATCCAAACAGATGGTGATAAATGTGGTGGAATCCCAGTTCAACTCCAGTTAAAAGAGAAGAAAAAAAAGGGATATTGTGAATGTTGCTTGCAGAAATACGAAGATCTCGATACCCATCTTCTAAGTGAGCAACACAGAAACTTTGCACAGAGTAATCACTATCAAGTTGTTGATGACACTGTATCTAAGTTAGTTTTTGACTTTGTGGACTATGAAAGAGACATGCCTAAAAATAAAAGAATAAAATACAATGTTGGATCCCTTTCTCCTCTTACTGCAAATGTCTTGAAAAAGTCTGAACCTAAAGAAAAGATGGAATTACAACATATTTCTCAGAAAAACTCCAGGGAAAATGTACAGGTGATGGAGCACGGTTTCCTGTATAAAGAAACCTAGGAACCTGAACAAAAGTTTATGTCTACTTCAGAACACATCCCACACCCTTCAAGTGAATTAAGAGGACATGATGATAAAACATCTAATAAATGTTCCATGTTAAATCCAGCTGAAAATGACATAAAAGAAAATTTTATATCTCTAAATTTTATATCTCTATCTCCACATAAAAATAAACAGGAATGCATTCTTGATGTTCCTGAACATAAATTAATTATAAATGAAAATGACTGAGAAGTAAGGGTGGATCACTGTCCACGTAGACAACAGGCATCTGTACAAGTTTCTCATTTCAGTACGGATAATAGTGCATCTCAGCCAAAACAAAAGTCAGATACTGTGCTTTTTCCAGCAAAGGATATGAAGGAAAAGGACCTTCATTCAGTATTTCATCATGATTCTGATCTGTTAGCAATAAACAGTTCACAGGAGCACCTAACAATTCAGGCAAAGGCTCCATCCCAAAGCCCTCCTGAGGAACCCAACCCATGTGACATCAAGAATATGGATAGTTTACCTTCTGGTAAAATCCATCGGAAAGTGAAAATACTATTAGGAAGAAATAAAAAAGAAAATCTGGAACCAAATGTGGAGTTAGATAAGAAAAGAACTGAATTTCTTACTACACAAGAAGAAAACAGAATTTGTAGCTCATCAGTACAATCTCTACTGGACTTATTTCAAACCAGTGAAGAAAAGCCAGAATTTTGGGGTTTCACAAGCTACACCGAAAACAGTGGTGTATGTGATGTTTTAGATATTTGGGAAGAGGAAAATTCAAATCTGTTATCAGTGTTTTACTCTTCCCCTTCAACTTCTACATTTTCTGGTTTTTAGATTTAAAAAAACAAATACCTTTCAGAAGCAAAAAAAAAAAAAAAAAAAACCATATCTGATACAACTCACCACACCAAAATGGCTAAAATGAAAAAAGTGAAAAATACCAAATGTTGCTGACATACAAAGCAATTAGAACCCATATAAACTGTTGGTGAGATTGTAAATTTGTACAACTCTTTTAGGAAATGTTTTTAAGGTATCTACTCAGGCAGAATATGCCTAACCTGTAGCCCAGTAAATTCAGCTCCTAGGTATAATCCTAACAGAATTATGTACGTATGTTCACCAAATAAACAAAACCAAAACACGTGCTAGAATATTCATAACTGCTCTTCTGAATTCAAATGACATCAAAAGCATAAAGGAGAGATTTTAATATAGTCACACAATGCAATACTGTATAGCAGTGAGAATGAACAAACTACACATGAATCAATATGTATAAATGTCATAAACACAACATTGAGCAAAAGATATCAAATATAAAATAGTACATACTGTATAATCCCATTTAGGTAAATCTAAAAGCAAGAAAAAATAATGAAACTTAGTAGAATAATGAATAATATGTACCAGTTAGAGGAAAAACGTTAACAATTTTGAAGGAACCTGAGCAGGGGCTCTGGGGTGTTGGTAATGCGCTGTTGACTCATGGGTGGGAATTGGTTGCACTGTCAATTTGTGGAATTCAGTAAGCTGTAAACTTGTAATATCTTTCTGTATATTTAACATACTTCAATAAATTAATAATATACTTAAATATTCAAAGAATATTTAATATATTTCAATAAAAGTTTTTTTAATAAAAGCAATTGGTGACATGAAGTAGGTTTTCTACAAGGGAATCAAAACAGCAGAAGGAAGTCATAATACAGTTAAACAATATCTTTAAAGAATTAAAAGAAAATAGGTGTCAATCGGAATTTTATGCCCAAATAAATTAATCAGAAATGCGGGTAAAATAAAATACTTTACAAAAAACAAAGTGGAGGAATTTATTCACAATAGAAATTTCTAAAAGTTTCTCCACTATGCAGAAATTTTTGAAACATGCAAATAACTAGGTCCCAGAAATTCTGAATCAGTATATCTGAGCAGTGCCAGGATACATGGGTTTTTTAAAAACCATTTCCTGCATTGCAAAATGCAGTCAAAGTTAAGATTGATTAGGATTAGAAAAATTCCAGATTTAAACTCTAAGATCAAGGAAATAATAGTGTTTCTATCCAAGTTGTCAGCTACTAAAATAATCATTTATACTCCCAAGTGTTCAGTTCTTCTCTTCAACTAGGTTGTAAACTTCTTAAAGCACATCTTTTTTGTTTGTTTTTCTTTTAACTTCCTGGTCTGGAGCACAGTGGTCTTTCAACTCAGAAAGAGATTCTGGAATTGAGCTTAAAATTGCTTGTTAGATGGTGCATTTAATTTAATTGTTTTATTTCTGGCCAAGAATTTTTCTCATTTTATTTATTTATTTATTTATTTATTTATTTATTTATTTATTTATTTTTGGCTGTGTTGGGTCTTCGTTTCTGTGCGAGGGCTTTCTCTAGTTGCGGCAAGCGGGGGCCACTCTTCATCGCGGTGCGCGAGCCTCTCACTATCGTGGCCTCTCTTGTTGCGGAGCACAGGCTCCAGACGCGCAGGCTCAGTAGCTGTGGCTCACGGGCCTAGTTGCTCTGCGGCATGTGGGATCTTCCCAGACCAGGGCTCGAACCCGTGTCCCCTGCATTGGCAGGCAGATTCTCAACCACTGCGCCACCAGCGAAGCCCAAGAATTTTCATTTTAGTTGACAAACAATATCTCTAGAAATTCCCCAGACCCAAAAAATAATAGCAATAATTAATTAATTTAAAATATACATATATACACACATGTATAAAATATATATACAGTCGTCCCTCAGTATCCATGGGGGATTGGTTCCAGGACCTTCCAGAGATACCAAAATCCACAGATGCTTAAGTCCCTTATATAAAATGGCATAGTATTTGCATATAATCTACACATATTCTCCCATATACTTTAAATCATCTCTTGGTTACTTATAATACCTAATACAATGTAAATGTTATAAAAAATAGTTGCAAATACAATGTAAATTCTATGTAAACAGTTGCTGGTGCATGGCGAATTAATTTCACTTTGGGGAACTTTCTGAAATTTTTTTCCTGAATATTTCTGGTCCATGGTTGGTTGAATACCAGGACGGGGAACCCACGGATAACGAGGACCAACTGTGTACACACATATAAACAGAAACCTGATAGAAACAAATGGACAAAATGTATATATGTATGTGTTTATATACATGTATCAATGCAAGAGTAATGACTTCATGCAGTTGTTCAAATCTGTCTCTCCAGTGAAATAGACTTGTTTAGCCAGTCACAAATTGCAAGTAAATCTTATGAATCAATTCACTCTTTGTAACTGGTATAGTGTTTCTCTTTTCTATGCAATCAAGTTAAATATGAGGTAGCCACCTCATAACATAGTGATTTAAACTTTTACACCAGCACAAAGAGCATATGTTTAAATCCTGGCTATGACAGTTATCTTGGACCATAACTATATTTTGCCTTAATTGCCTTAATTTTCTCTCTTATAAATGTGGGAAGTATTAATACTATGATAATTATATGAATTAATTTACATAAATGAAAGTGCCTTTTACCAATAATCAATAACTGTTAGTGATTAATATCATAAAAGATTCTTTGATTTTAAATCATCTAGTCTTTCAAATATCACTGTTTCTGGGAATGTAAATTGATACCTCCGCTATGGAGAACAAACAGTATGGAGGTTCCTTAAAAAACTAAAAATAGAACTACCATATAACTCAGCAATCCCACTACTGGGCATATACCCTGACAAAACCATAATTCAAAAAGAGTCATGTACCACAATGTTCATTGCAGCACTCTTTACAATAGCCAGGACATGGAAGCAACCTAAATGTCCATCAACAGATAAATGGATAAAGAAGATGTGGCACATATATACAAAGGAATATTACTCAGCCATAAAAAGAGATGAAATTGAGATATTTGTAGTGAGGTGGATGGACCTAGAGTCTGTCATACAGAGTGAAGTAAGTCAGAAAGAGAAAAACAAATGCCGTATGCTAACACATGTATATGGAATCTAAAAAAAATGGTTCTGAGTAGGGGGAAGGGGAAGCTGGGATGAAGTGAGAGAGTGGCATGGACATATATGTACTACCAAATGTAAAATAGTTAGCTAGTGGGAAGCAGCTGCATAGCACAGGGAGATCAGCTCGGTGCTTTGTGACCACGTAGAGGGGTGGGATAAGGAGGGTGGGAGGGAGGCTCAAGAGGGAGGGGATATGGGTATATATGTATACATTCACTTTAGTATACAGCAGAAACTAACACAACATTGTAAAGCAATTATACTCCAATAAAGATGTAAAAATAAATAAATAAATAAAATAAAATGCTCTAGGGCTTTCTAACCAATAAAAAAAAATCAGTATGTTTGAATTTGTTCATAATTTCTTTCATTTTAATTTGAGTCTTTACAGGTTTCAAGTATATGCTTTTATTTTCCCATTTGAAAATATAATTTAAATTATTCTGCTTTAAAAATGTTAAAAACAATGTGTTAACATAAAAAATAAAATAATTAATAACTATATAAATGTAATCATGACTAATTTTGCAATTAAGTTTAGATTTATTTTTAATAATTTTGTGGAATTAATTTCTACCACTTTCATATACTTCAATTATGAAAAATGTATATGTGAAATAAGTTTTTTAAAATATCATTCTATAATTTTCTTTTAAATCTAAAATTTTTGAACCTCTTCCAAATGAGGCCAAAAACTGACCTTCAGAAATAATGTAGAAAACAGTTATTTTAAATGAAAGATAATGCCTACAAACTCACTCACTTCTGACCATTAAAAGGTTTTGATCACTTCTCTCCTTAGGTTTGATGATGAAGGTGAAATACACTAATTAGGCTTTTAACTGTTACTTGCTTAATCTTTTTCTTATCTGGATTTCTAGGGAATGTGTTTGACCTAAAGATGTGATTTAGAATAAATTTCAGTGAGTACAAGATGGAATTTTAAAAAGGTAATGAGGGCTTCCCTGGTTGCGCAGTGGTTAAGAATCTGCCTGCCAATGCAGGGAACACGTTCGAGTCCTGGGCTGGGAAGATCCCACATGCCACGGAGCAACTAAGCCCGTGAGCCACAACTACTGAGCCTGCGCGTCTGGAGCCTGTGCTCCGCAACGGGAGAGGCCGCGACAGTAAGAGGACCGCGCACCGCGATGAAGAGTGGCCCCCGCTCGCCGCAACTAGCGAAAGCCCTTGCACAGAAACGAAGACCCAACACAGCCAAAAATAAATAAATTAATTAAAAAAAAAAAAGAAAAAGTAATGAATTTAACTTCTGATAAATTAGATATTTTACATAATTTCTTATAATATAAATTTGGGATATCCAAAGAATTATGTCAAGGTAATATATATATATATGAAATAGCAATTTCCATAAAATTTCCATATGAATTTCATAATTTAAAAAGTCACTAATTCCAATAATGAAACTATACAAAATATTTAAAACATCTGAAATAAAAACTATTTAAAAACATTTCATTTGAAGCATTTTTGCTATGCAACATTTAACTGTGAACTATTAAAATTTATAAAATATTTCACAATTAGAGAAAAGAAGAGAATCTCAATTTTCTTGAGCTTTATTTTAATAAATATTATGATAAAAGTTTGTATTTTCCACAAGGGGGATATAAAATACTTTTTAAAGCTTTTTGGACTTTTTTATTAAAAAGCTTCTAATAGATCTTTTATCCAATTGAAAGATTTTAAGTGTCTTAGATCCAAAAAAAAAAAAAAAAAAAAGAAGAGGAGGTGGGAGAAATGGGTGAAGGGGGTATTTTTAAAAAATCTAATTCACAAGAGATTAAGAACCCCGTCAAATATTAATAAACATCAATAAATAATTCTAGGAACAATGAAAAAGTTTTAAATCACAGCAAAACACAATTGTGGGAGCTGGTATATTAGCCAGGGTTCTCCACAGAAATAGAACAAAAAGGAGATACGTATATACAGAGAGACAGAGAGGAATTTATTATAGGAATTGACTCATGCAATTATGGAGGCTGAGACCGTCCATGATTTACCACCTGCAAACTGTAGAACCAGGAAAGCCAGTGTTGTAATTCAGTCTGAGTCAGAAGGCCTGAGAATCAGGAGTGCCAATGTTCAAGGTCAGGACAAGATGGATGCCCAGTTCAACCAGAGAGAAAATTTGCCCTTATTCCATCTTTTTGTTCTCTTCAGGCCCTAGAAAAATTGGATGATGTTAACCTGCATTGGTAAGGGTGTTATTGTTTACTCAGGCTACCAACTCAAATGCTAATCTCCTCTGGAAACACCTTTACAGACATACCCAGAAATAATATTTTACCAACTACCTGGGCATCCCTTAGCCCAGTCAAGTTAACATGAAATTAACCATCACCTCCAGCGCATAATCTCAACCTTTAAACTGTGTGTTTTAGAATTCACAGAGGCTGGGAGAAGAATGACTTTGGCCCAATATGTAAGTATTACTTTAAAAAATATAGTTTGAAGAGAAATTCAAGCCACCTAAAACATTATACCAATTTATTTGCCATAGAACACGATACATGGGCCTGACTTGCATCTCTATAATGCAAAAATGAAAATTTAAATTACTAAGAGTCTCATGAAAACAACTCTTGAAACTTAATACTCCAGGGTCATTAAAAGAAAAACTGGGGGTTTCCCTGGTGGTGCAGTGGTTAAGAATCCGCCTGCCAATGCAGGGGCCACAGGTTCGAGCCCTGGTCCAGGAAGAACCCACATGCCGTGGAGCAACTAAGCCCGTGCGCCACAACTACTGAGGCTGTGCTCTAGAGCCCGTGAGCCACAACTACTGAAGCCCGCGCACCTAGAGCCCATGCTCCACAACAAAACCACAATGAGAAGCCCGTGCACCGCAACAAAGAGTAGCCCCTGCTCGCTGCAACTAAAGAAAGCCCACGCGCAGCAACAAAGACCCAACACAGCCAAAAATAAATAAATAAATAAATATATTTTTAAAAAAAAGAAAAGAAAAACTGGGTCTTTACTAGGGAAAGAAAGAATTTATTAACTACTAATTTTTTTCATTTGATGTTATCATTTATAATAAATTAATAATTTAGCATTCTAATTTTAATATGACTTTCACAAAAATTACTTTACCAAGGCAGCATAATTATGGAAGTAGTACTAGATATGAATTTAAAAGAACTATTCTTAGAGTTTTTTCTCCCATTTTACAGGTCTGTGGCATTGGGCAAGATACTTAAGCTCTCTGATCTTTAGTTTCTTCACATGTAAAATGGGGTAAGAAAATAACATATATTTCATAAGGTTAATTTAGGTAGATTTACTTAGGCCAGGAAATAGATATTTGTTAAGTGAGAATTCTGTAAACTCTGAATATATTAAAACTGAAAAACGTAAAAACCACTGGATTAACAAGATTCCACACATATAAAAGATAAAAGCAGGATGGTCTGCTGTTAGATATATTACTCTAATTCCTACTGAATTAATATGAAGTATACATAACATAGAAATATAATCAATTTATTTACTCAATCAACCTACATATGCCATAAATTAATTATTATATTATAGCTGATTCAACTTTTAAATCTAGTTAAGGACATGACCATGGTCATTACCACAGTGGCCATTAAGTACAGTTCTCTATCAAAATGGGAAAAATTATTTTGGTTTAAATTAGTAAATATCTGAACATTTCCAGAATTGACTGAGCAAAATTTCATAATCATTCACTATATCACTTAAATGATGCACTAGAGTCCTTAATTAAACCCAGATATTTCTTTGTTTTTCACCCCAACCAGTGCATTCTATTGTCTGTATAATCTAGATATGAGAAGTGAAGAGAAGCTGAAATATTGATTCCAGTGATCTAAGAAGGCCAATGTAAAACTAGTGAAAATTTTTTAAACATTTTTTTCTCGTATAGTTTTGTGTATAGTGACCAATAAATTATACTGTATATCTAATTAAACTGCAAACTATGAACAAATTAAAATATATATGTTTGTAATGAATTACTTTTGTTCTTCACACAGTTTATGACTTTAATGTTAATATACAAGACTTGTAAACTTTCATTCATGTTCATGGCCAAGATATTAAAATACATTTAAAGTTATGGATTTCAATACTTTAGTCGTGTATTCGCAGCCCCAAAGACCTAGATGTATATGAAACATAACAGCAGGAAACAGGTTGAAAGCATTTGTTTTTAAAATACTCTACACTAAAAGATATATATTTATGGAGACTCATTGCGATACAATCTAATGATCTAATTTCCAAGGAAATTTCCTTTTAAGGAAGGCACATTTTATTATGAATTTCTTTAGCAATTTAGTAAGCAAATTTCCTTGACTATTGCCCAATGATATTATTTTATATTAAATTTCTTTACATGTCAAAATAGTTTATTGAAAGTTTCTGATTTGTAAGTACATTAAAATGTGCATATATTAACACAGATTTAGGCATATTATGGGCTTCTAAATTATTATGTGGAGTTATATAAAGATCAAATATTCAATATTTTATATTAAATATAACATAATTGTGTTCAATATTCTACATAGACTAGGCTAAAAGTAAATATGAAATTCAGCATTGCATTATGTATCTTAAAAACTATAATGGAACCATGTTTGCATTCTCAAGAAAAGTCCATTTTAAGTGTTGGGAATTTATAATATATACTCTCTCTTCCCTGTTTCACAGTAATTTTAGTACTTCCATAGTTGATTCAGTAGTCAACATGAGCTTATCAAAAACAAGTTTCACCAAATTGCATTCACTTTGTTTTCAGATGGGGTTTCTAGTTTATAATCAGAAGGAAGTCTTTTCTATAGTAGATCTTGTTTTCTAGAAATAAAGTACAAACTGGCTAGCTATTTGTCAGAATTCTGTAGGGATTCTGGGAGTAGATAGAAGAGTTGATTGATTCCTCTGTGTGGCCTCTTTCAACTCATAATATCTGATCACATTTTTTCAGCTCTATACACTAGTATTATTCGGTTCTAGGACAAGAGCTGCAGTGGCTGTGTCACTTGGTCAGTGATATGACTTCACCTTAAGTGCCTAGCACTATAGTCCTTCTGTTTTTCCACTAATGTCCTAATATGGTTTTGTATCCCACTTGTTTACTTGACACAGATTAATAATATGCACTAAACTTTGAACTTAACTCTAGAATCAAGCCAACATAAACTTGTCATATATAGAGAGAAGCAAAATATGTGATAAAATCTTTACTGAGAGCACAGCTGACCCTTCCTATCCTGTCTTGCCCTTGGTCCTCAGTATTCTGTACACTGTCTTCTCCAGACATACACAGGGTGTTCAATTATTTCCATGGTCTATAAAATATTTATCTTCTGTCTAAATCTTATTAAACATCTATTGTCATGTTCCCATGTACATTTATGGATCATTTTACCTTCAAAACTTATGCTCCTTATGACAGCAAAAGTCACTGTTCATTAAGGTATAAACTTTGGGATCGCTGTCTCCATGCTCTTAACTCCTAACACAGTTATTAATTTCTATCAATTTTACCTCCCAAATTTCTCCCAATGTTATTGAATTTTCTCAGTGTCTGTTGTTGCCGTCTTACCCTGGCCACCACCTCACCTATCTTACAGAAACAACCTCAAATTGGTCTCCCTAGACTTGGTAGTTACGTTAAACCCACCATTCAATCCATCCTTCACCCAGTTGCCAAACTTATTTTACCAATCTCTTACTTAAACCCTTTAATTATTCTGATTTAACTCCAAACGTCTTGCTTTACAAGTTGCTCATCGTCAAGAACCAGTTTTGGATGGAATAAAGGAGGGATGAAGGGCAGTAGGAAGCGAGGGAAGGAGGAAGGGGGAAAAAAAAGAATGACTAAAGTAAAAAGAAAATAAGAAAGTAACATTTTAATCAAATAAGAAGTGCTTAGCTGAGTTATCAACCTATGCTCCATTTGTAAGAATCAATTCATTTCTAGTAACAATAGTATTACATTTAATTAAAAGACGTATTTTCGTCTTCCTTAATATTGAATGCTAGGAATGACCATCAGTGCCATTTTTCAATATGTGAAAGTTATAGTCAGGTTTTTACTTTTTCTTCTTTTCTATTTTTAGTTCTTAAAATCATGATGTGCTACTCATTGGAAGAAAAAACTCATTGGGAGAAAAAAAAATACCCCAGGTGATAAAATTACAATTGTAATAGAAAAATAGAAAACAAGCTACTTGATATATTTTTCTTAGTAACACTACAACTTATAACATTTTAAAATTTTGTTATTTTAAGTGCTATCATCAGGTATTTAATTGAACAGAGCTGACAAAATATTAAAATGTAATATATCTGCTCATTTGTTCAATATTTTTACTAACTCAATGAGATTCATATGCAGGCTACGAATTTACTGCATGATTCATTATTTCAGAACACTATTTAATTTGAAAATCTCAGAGATAAGGTGTTGATAGTCTGTATAAACACATAAGTTAAATTATCTTGCTAATATGAAATTCAGAAGTTAGACTCAGAACATAAGACACAAAGGATGGAAAAGCTAGTTAGAAAATATTCAGAAAGGCTGTGATTTACAAAAGGAGAGAGAGAAAAATTCCTGCAATATCCTTATTTCAACTTGTTTTCAAATGCAGATCCCAGGTCAGTATTTGAGGTGAACAATCTTTTATTCACATGATAAATATTGAATCAGTATTTGATATCAGAGCTTAGTAATTCTTTGTGACAAAACTGTGAATTTAATTTGAAAAAAATATATAGTATATCAGTCTCTCAGCAATAAAGATGTTAGCTAAACGGTCATTTAAAAGTCATCACGGGCACTGTGAGAATATCAACATAAATTCCAGAAAGATGAGATGTAATTGTGAAAACTTTTTTATTCAAATACAAGTGGGATGACACTAATTCGATATGTTCTTAAGCAAAAAGGGAATTTCACAAAACTGTCTCCCCCCTTCTTCTCTCCTTCCCTCCCCTCACTTCTTCCATCATTCTGTTCATCTTTCTCTCCTGCATCCCTCGCCCCCTTCCCCACCCCCTTTTGCTCTTACTACTCTCCTTTGTCTGTCATTTCTAGACGTTCCTTCTTTTTATGCAGACTAGCTTCATCAACATGGCACGAACCAGGACTATCAAAATCTCTAGCTCGGGCTTCCCTGGTGGCGCAGTGGTTGAGAATCTGCCTGCCAATGCAGGGGACACGGGTTCGAGCCCTGGTCTGGGAAGATCCCACATGCCACGGAGCATCTAGGCCCGTGAGCCACAGTTACTGAGCCTGCGCGTCTGGAGCCTGTGCTCCGCAACAGGAGAGGCCACGACAGTGAGAGGCCCGCGCACCGCGATGAAGAGTGGCCCCTGCTCGCCGCAACTAGAGAGGGCCCTCGCACAGAAACGAAGAACCAACACAGCCAAAAATAAATAAATAAATTTATTAAAAAACAAAACAAAACAAAAAACTCTAGTTCCTTATATCACTGCTACCAGGAAGGAAGTACAGGTCACTATCCTGGGAAAGGGTGCTGATTTGCCCAGTTTGAGTCAGATGTTCAGGCCTGGGCTAAGCAACTGTGCTTGGGGGTGGGAATAACGACTACCTTAGCTTCCAAGCTTTCCTCTACTTAAGCCCAAGACAGCAGAGAATTCTAAGGTAAAATCTCCCATCTAAACCACATGTTTGAGAGAATTTTCCGGATTCAGAGGGTGAGGTTTTTTGACACAAAAACTATAGATGGGCTGTCACAAGATGTTCTGGATGATATGGGAACTGAAGGAGGTGAAGATACACTGATGATATTTTTTCTGAGGGATATTTTCTAAAGGTATATAACAATGTCAATATATCAAGGGAAGAACCAAGGCTATTTCTCTGTGAAGGGATCTAAAATCAACTAGAATTAGTCAATACATCCATTTAAAGCTTTTTATAAAAGCTACTTCCTTCTTGTCCTCTTTGTACTGTCCTGACAGCAAGCTATTATACTTTGGCAAATTTACTTTCTGGCATTCATAGGGGAGTTACACACAATCGAAGAGCGGAAGGCCATGTTCATCCCTGTTCTAGGGGAAACTGAAAGCAAATAAACAGGCGTTCCAGGGCATAATGCCGCACAAACCCATTTCTGGTCTGGGAGTAAGCCCAGAGTAGAGGAATGGATATTTGGGCTGCCGTTTTGTCCACTTCCATCTCAAAAGTTTGCTTACTCTTCATGATTCATGATAATATCAATATTCTCATGGTGCCTTAATTTTAGATCCAAAGATTCACTTCCTTTTTTTATTTCCATTGAATTACCTAGTATTATCAATACTGAAAACATTTTGAGCTTCTATAATTTTCTAGATATTATGCTTAAAGTTTCTCATTAAAGTTTTCTTAATCATGACAATGGATCTTTTAGTCAGCTCTTTTTATTCTCATTTTTGAAGTAAGAAAACAAGGAAGACAGGTTGAAGAAATTCTCCAGGGTCACATAACCAGGAAACGTGTGTGAGTTTCAGCCACAGCTATGACTGACACTGTCGTCCATCATTCTTTTTTTTTTTTAATAGATCTTTATTGGAGTATAATTGCTTCACAATACTGTGTTAGTTTCTGTTGTACAACGTAAATCAGTCATATGCATACATGTATCCCCATATCTCCTCCCCCTTGAGCCTCCCTCACACCCTTCCTATCCCACCCTTCTAGGTGGTCACAAAGCACTGAGCTGATCTCCCTGTGCTATGCAGCTGCTTCCCACTAGCTATCTATTTTACATTTGGTAGTGTATATATGTCAAGGCTACTCTCTCACTTCGTCCCAGCTTCCCCCTCCCCCGCCGTGTCCTCAAGTCCATTCTCTATGTCTACGTCTTTATTCCTGCCCTGCCACTAGGTTCATCAGTACCATTATTTATTTTATTTTTTTTTTAGATTCCATATGTATGTGTTAGCATATGGTATTTGTTTTTCTCTTTCTGACTTCATTCTGTATGACAGACTCTAAGTCCACCCACCTCACTACAAATAACTCAGTTTCGTTTCTTTTTATGGCTGAGTAATATTGCATTGTATATATGTGCCACATCTTCTTTATCCATTCATCTGTCGATGGACATTTAGGTTGCTTCCATGTCCTAGCTATTGTTAATAGTGCTGCAATGAACATTGTGGTACATGTCTCTTTTTGAATTAAGGTTTTCTCAGGGTATATGCCCAGTAGTGGGATTTCTGGGTCATATAGTAGTTCTATTTTTGGTTTTTTAACAAAACTCCATACTGCTCTCCATAGTGGTTGTATCAGTTTACATTCCCACCAACAGTGCAGGAGGGTTCACACCCTTTCCAGCATTTATTGTTCCTAGATTTTTTGACGATGGCCATTCTGACCGGTGTGAAGTGATACCTCATTATAGTTATGATTTGCATTTCTCTAATAATTAGTGATGTTGAGCATCTTTTCATGTGCCTCTTGGCCATCTGTATGTCTTCCTTGGTGAAATGTCTATTTAGGTCTTCCACCCATTTTTTGATTGAATTGTTTGTTTTTTTGATATTGAGCTCCATGAGCTGTTTGTATATTTTGGAGATTAATCCTTTGTCAGTTGTTTCATTTGCAAATATTTTCTCCCATTCTGAGGGTTGTCTTTTCGCCTTGTTTATGGTTTCCTTTGCTGTGCAAAAGCTTTGAAGTTTAATTAGGTTCCATTTGTTTATTTTTGTCTTTATTTCCATTACTCTAGGAGGTGGGTCAAAAAAGATCTTGCTGTGGTTTATGTCAAAGAGTGTTTTTCCTATGTTTTCCTCTAAGAGTTTTATAGTGTCTGCTCTTACATTTAGGTCTTTAATCCATTTGGAGTTTATTTTTGTGTATGGTGTTAGGCAGTGTTCTAATTTCATTCTTTTACATGTAGCTGTCCAGTTTTCCCAGCACCACTTATTGTCATCTACTACAGCATTCAAATACTTCTCAAATACATTGCTATTGTCCACTGTACTAATTCCAGTTTTATTACCTGATGCTTAGATATTCCCAATAGTCTTCCACAGGTCTCTCCTTACTTCAGTCTTTCCTTCAGATCCCTGCCATATCAGTGTTCTTCCACATCATTGCAAAATGGCACTCATCCTCAAAAACCTTCAGGACCAAATGACATAACTTACATACCATTTTCTTATACATTCCTGATGAAGCTAAGTATCCAATGTAATCTTTAATAGAATGAATACTGGTTATCAATTGCAACACAATCTAATCCAAATAACACCCAATTCTACTCTATCTTTAACTAAATGGGCACTTATTTATGGCCCCCGTTGAATATCAATCAACATCTTTGTGCTGCCTGATCTGTGTCAGTCAGACATCATTGGCTCTACTTTTCAGCTCCTATCAACTCACTTGACACTCCAGGTGCCATCTGAGAGTTTTATATTTATCCTTTCTATGACTGTTTGGCCATGTACTTGAGACTTGAGGTTAGGTACGGTCTTCGACTTTTTGTATACCAAAGAACATCTAACAATTGCCTTGGCTATAGATCATCAAAAACAAAAAACAAAAAACTTACTTTCTCTTAGTTGCTTGTGATCTTATTTAATTAATTATAGGTAACGTCATAGTGGGATTAAAATATTCTCAAGTAATCATTTTAGTTTTCTAGCTAAGGTTTTACCACCTACCTGCTCAGTGATTTTTTTTCAATTGCAAGGAATGTGAGAGATGAATTCAACTTGGGGAAGGAGAAGGCTATGATGACATAGAGATTGTCTCCACCAGATGTAAAGGAAAAGTAAAATAGAGCACGCCTGTTCCTAGAAGGACAGAAAGAGAATGGGGGGATAGTTGTAGGGAATTCATATTATCAGGCAAATATGTTCCTGTTCCTATCCTCCATGACAAAGTCCTAGAAAGTGAGATGTTACATAATTTGGAATAGAAAGGTAAGAGACTGTACCCTTATTAACTTCTGGAATTTTGTGTGAGTTGTCCACTACGCAAGCATTCCCAAATTAAGCCAGAAGGTCTAAAACAAACTAAAAATGATGGCATGACATGGCAGGCTGAGAGAGAACCAGAGTAGTACTCCAGAAGTTTTTACAAGTTCTATTCATCAGGAAAATGAACCTCAAATTTCCAGCATACCTCAAGGCTGAGTTGAGATCCATAGGTGTGTCATGAAAGGAGAGAGATGACCTTACCCTAAAGGGTGATAATCGATGGACATCCTAACACAGGTCCCAGGTGGAGGATCTGGCTGAAACTCAAGAAGAGTCTGCCAAGTCTGTGTGATTAAAACTGGGTTTGGCAGGGAAAAGCACTGGGCACTCACCCAACAAGAGAATGGAAAATTTCATCTGTGGTCATCTTGACAGATACAAGTGCAAGCAATTTGGAGACCACTCAAGCCAACAATCTTGCAGCTGAGTCCAACTGAAGGTCAAAGAAAAAAGTTCTATATTATGTTATGGAGTCTCCTCCTCCATCCAGGGGTTACAGAAACTTTCACACTCAAATGCCTTCTGGAATAGGGAGAGGGAGAAGGAGGTGGCTATAAAGAAACTGGTTAAAATAGAGAAAAACTGCCTCAAATAATAACAGATCAGGATACCTTAACCAGAAAGTTTAAGAATCCCTTCACTCCAACAATGAAGGAGAGGGATTCTTGAGAGTAGGTTTAGAAAATGTATAACAAATAATAAGTAATTTTTTCCTTCCCATTTAAGTAAAGAGTATCAAATTTTGGATCCTGATGCCGTTTAAATCATGCCTATAAGGGATAAGTATTTAAGCATTTTTGTCAAATTTTCTAAGCCAAAATTGGAGGAAAAAATGTGAATACACTCTTTGGCAGAGACTGGTATATTCTACCCCAATATCTATTCTCTCCTACTGCTTTAGAAATAAAAACCTCTAAGTATTTTAGCTAAGCACATAGTCATTCAAAATGAATACTGTAATTCCTGGTAACCACCTTACCAGGAGATATGATTAAATTCTGGACAGTGAAATATGTGAATTGTTGAGTGACATCTTCTGGAAAAAAATCCTTTACCCTCAGTGAAAACCCCTAACTCTCAGTATACCAGGAAACACATCACCAGTTACCACCTGACTCCAAAGGTCCTTTTGAATTTTTATAAAATCATTTTATGAATAATGTAGATTAATAATGAAGGGATAGTAAAAAAAATTCTTTATTAGAAATTTTAATAAAAAAATAAGTATAATACACATTGTAAATCAACTATACTTGAATAAAATAAATTTTTTAAAACTTAAAAAAAATAAGTATAGTAAACCTCTTTGTATAAGGTATATTTTGGAGCACAAGTGTCATGAAGGCTGAAAGAACACTGCCATTATTCCTTGCAGCAAAAGAGGATGGTCCAATTCTTTTAGAAATGTATTGTATGATGAAGTCCTTTCTGCTGAATGACAACCTGGATGAGGATATCATATATATTTTATTTACTAAGAAATATATATTTTACAAATTGATTCTTGAGTTTGAGGAAATTTAACTAGGACATTGTAGTCTGAAAACTCAGTGTGAGACTGCATTTATAGGGTCAATTTCACTGTCATTGTTAGAGTCTAGGATAGTGCTGTCTAATAAAATCATGTGAGCCAAATGTGTGATTTTAAAATTTCTTAGAGTCACATTGAAAATGTAAAAAGAAAATGGGTGAAACTATTTTTTTAATTAATTTTTATTGGAGTATAGTTGGTTTCCAATGTTGTGTTAGTTTCTGCTGTACAGAAAAGTGAATCAGTTATACATATACCGATTCCATTAATTCCACTGATTCCACTAATCAGTTATCCACTCTTTTTAGATTCTTTTCCCATATAGGTCATTACAGAGTATTGAGTAGAGTTCCCTGTGCTTATTAGTTATCTATTTTATACATAGTAGTGTGTATATGTCAATCCCAATCTTCCAATTTATCCCTCTCCCAAAGCTATTTTTAGTAACATATTTTATTTAATTTAATACATCCAAAATATTAATATTATCATTCCAACATGAAATAAATATAAATTATGAGATATTTTGCTTTCTTTTTTCTCAAAGTTTTCAAAACATGGTGTGTAGTTTATGCTTAATAAACATTCTAATTTGAGCACATTTCAGGGGCTCACTAGCCACATGTGGCTATTAGTGGCTACCATATTGGACAGTGTAGTTCTAGACAATTTTATGTGTTCTTGTATTTATATTCTAATAGTTACAAAGTATCTAACTTCACCAGTTTTCTTCTCTTTGCCATTATGGGTGGAAAATGAGAAACTCCGAATTCTCAGTTGTGTCCAATGAAAGCTAAAAGCAGACTATCAATTAGTTTCCTTTGTACCTTCTTGAAATCATAATGCAATATCTGGAGCAACTGAATAACCTGGTGACATTAGCATCTCTTCATATGAGTATTTTTTTAGCATGGTTTAGAATAACTGATGAGTGATGAAATAATTTCTAAGATGATGACAGCAAAAAGTTTCAAGACATCAAAAAATAATTTAAGAACCCATAATGTATTTGAGATTTATAAGAGGATCCAATGAACCCATAAAAGTAATTGTGAGATAAAATGAATTTTATTTTAATACTAAAAAAAAGAAAATTTTAAGATAATTTTCTCTGGTCTTCAGAAGACTCCTGAGAAAATCATAACATATTAAACATGAAAAATAATTAGACATGTTCGAAAATAGAAACAAAAACTAAAATTGAGTACATTGCACATTAATAGTATATAGTATACTGAGGTTTAAAGACATATGGTGGACCAACTTGCCACTTTGTCTTTGTCCATCCATTATTCAGCTTCCTAGAATGTGATGTAATTTCAGACAATACAGCGGTCATCTTGGCCCAGAAGCACAAAGTACTCACACTCAGAAATATCACAATTGTTAGGTGAAAGAATCTGTTTACTAAACCAGGAGCTACCTCCCGACTTTTTAACATGAGAGATGTATTTGGCAGTTGCCCTCAATAGGGCCTTCTTACAGAATTGTGTACCAATAGGATTATACCCGTGTTTTTAATACTAACCCACCACTCAAAGAGACTTTCGCATAGGACAATAATAAAGTCAATCCTGAATTACACTGAAAAAAACTCTTATTAAAAATATCCTTCATCCAAGTTCAATTTTCTTCTCCTTTCCTCCCTGTGCTTGTTTAATTAATCCAGACAATTCAAACACCAATCAAGGTTTTTTTCACTTTTAAGGCTACACTGATGTTGAAGTGATGAGAACTGGTGAATAATAATTATCATATAAAGCACAATTTATTGTAAAAATATGCACAGATTTTTGAATAGGTGAAATTTCTATCAGTATGTTTATTGCCATCTCCAAAATAGTGCTAGCTCATTCAAATAGGACTATTGTTGTTACAATATGATGTTTACCCTTTGATTTTTTTTATGCTTTCTTAAGTCTGGGCACTGTATTATCTATATTTGTTTCACAGTTGAGTATGAATAAAACATCAGAAACTAAGTTATATGTTCAGGTAATATAAAATTGGCTTGGCATCTTTGTAAATATCATCAAATCTAGCAGAAAAACACATTTTCTTCATTTCCTGACTAGAAGGTGGTTTCTTTTGAAATGAATAGGTCAAGAAGCAAATTGTATGCATTTTAAAATATGGATATAGGAAACTACAAAGAAGAAAGAGAACATGTAGGTCAGGTTAATGATCCTTTGCTTATCACAACCTGACCAAAATCTATAAATGTTAAAATATTTTTATGTTATTTCCTAAAGTATTTCAAGTATTTGAAAGCTTGGCACAGAAATGCTATTTTATACTACTTTTTTCTAAACACTCTGCCCTATTTTCCTTTTGGTGTTAACATATCTAAGGAAATACATAAACATTGGGTTTACGACTGCAGGGGCTTATAGGAAAAGAATTATGATGACTAAGTCCAGAAAAAAAAAGATTTTTGGGGTGAAATGAAAGATGAAATGAATTTTTCTTAAAGAGAAACAATAACCAGAAGCATCGTGCTTTTTTTTTTTAATCAAACACATTTTGTCTTAGTAACTTTTTAGCACTAAATGAGATTAAAGGTGAAATTCATAAATAAGTTAGGATTTTGAGTTTTCATGTTTTCATGTTGTGATTATTCATTTCTAGTACCTGAAAAATACATGAACCAATACCATTCTTTCATCTTAAAACTAGATCTACTTCTGAACAGACTCTACACTTTGAATTAATTTATTGGAAATTAAGAGGCATAGCAACAAACACAGGAGACAACAACTGCATTCTGAGTTCTACTCTGACCTTTATCTTTCAAAACAGTAACTCTCCAAAATTTCTGAAAGGTTAACTAATCTCTTAAAAGGTCACCTGTCTTTAAACTAGCTACAGTATATAAATGCTTTTCTGCTATCCTGGAGCAATTCATCAATAACTCATTAAAATAGCACTGTTTCTGTCTTGAAGTTTTTACTTTCTTGCAAGGCTATTTCCTCTTGGTCAATATAACATTTAATGTATGTCATAATTTATGAAAATATGATTATATAAGACTATTACAGTGCTGTTCAATTAATTAAAACTATTTATTGAGTACCTAGTATATGCCAGGCACAGATCTAGGTGCTAAGGAAAGAAGGCAAAGAGAAAGTCATAAATCAAAAGAAGCGTTTGTTATGATGTGTGTTTATGTATAGTAAGTATGGTTATATCAGCATGTGGTATTTAAGCCAATATGATGGCTCATAAACCCTTTGAAAGATAATATACTTACTTTAATACTGATAAAACTGATGTAAACATTTTCAAAACTATTTTTTCTAACTCGTTTGGGAGTCTATCCTTAATGTTAAATATCAATTAAAGCAAAATTTTGTCCTTGGAGGTACAATTGGGTATTTTAATGTGATCAAAAGGCATTAAAAGTATAATAGGTTGTATAAGGTACCTATGATAGGTAAAAAGGGTTCCTATTTGCAGACAAGGATAGGATTCCAAAGTAATGACACAGAATTTGCTTCTATATCTGCAAATTGATCCAAAAGATATGTTGTTGATATTCTGAAGAGAAAAAGAAATCGTTTTTGTAGAATCTTTATTGTTTAAAAATGAATCTCACTAAATCCCACTAATATGTATTACCTACTCATTCATTAAGGCCCCAAATGTCATTCTACTCAGAAGGGCAATGATACGCTTTCTGAAAAAAGATTTTTCTTCCAAAGAAACAGCAATTTGTCCATCCTTTGGATGAACAATTGTAGTTGATAATAAAAGTGCAAAAGCAATTTAAAACCCATCTTGCTTAACAGTATTCTGGTTTCTGGCATTTATTAAATTCATGTTTTTCAAACTGTGGATTTGACATATATTACCTCGTTTTTCCTAAGCATAAAAGGTTATAAAACAGAAAATGCATCAATAAATATCAGATGTATAAATCACATGTAGTGGAGCCAAGAAGTGCTATATGAAACTTGTGTTTTGATTATGTTTATTTATGTGTCTCTATGTAGTCATAGGTGTTAGGCTGCAATGTCAATTGCATTTCCTATAAAGTTTTTGTTTTGAAAGACACTAAATCAGAACATTATGTGAAACAGTCTGAAAGTATCAATAAGAAATAATGGCTGATTTTCATAAATGTATTTTAATTTCACGTCTCTTACTTTTCCTGAAAATAAGCTGAAAGCTTTAGCATTCACTACATTGGATATATAAAAGTTCCTGTTGATTTGAAAAGAGAACTCAGAGTTGTGATTGAAGTTGTAGGAATACGAGAAAAACAAATGAAAGTTATTTAAAGGCACTTACCTGTATGGGCATTCAAAATGTAAAAGTTCATTCATTCCAACACACAACTTAGATACATTACTATGAAATTAACTTAAGTAAACAGTATACTCAGAATATCATTTACAATTACAGCTATGTTAGCTATCTAACAAGATTGTTTTAAATGAAATTTTACATGTCAAATCTATGCTTTTAAAATATTATATGCACTTGGACTTCCAATTCAGTGCAGGAAATTGAGGCAATAGTCTTTGATGATGGTGTTTGCTATTATTGCCTTTTAAGTATCTAAATGAAATCCTGTGATATTTACTTAATTCCTTAAATTTGAATCCTCGTTCTTGCTGAGGGTACCTTTGTGTCTCTATTGAAAATTAAACGGGTTCTACTCTACTCGTATCTTAGTGCACATTTGTTGAAAAGTCAGAGTCCATTCGTTTCTCCCAACACCTGCCACACGCTGAACTGCAGTCCAAGAGAGCAAGGATGTACTTGTGTATATAAAGTATTCAGACAGTTTAAAGGACTGTGATAAAATAAATATCTTTGTATCCCCCATAGAGGTTAAGAAAGTGAAGATTTTTTCAGAATTGCCCTCCCTCACCAGCAACAAACAAGAGGTAATAACTAATGTGAATGTTGGGTTAATTAGCTTCTCCCTTTACAGAAAAATGAGTCACGTATGCTCTCCGATACAGATGAGGTTCCATTATGATTATGTTTAGCTTTATATAAATGGAAACATTCTGGGTAAAGTCTCGTATTGTCAATCACAATATATATATATACTATTGTGTATACAGTAGATGATATGATTTCCTGTCCAAATACTCTACTTTGTTTTTCTGGTTTTTTGTTTTTTATTAATTAATTTATTTTATTTATTTATTTTTGGCTGCATTGTGTCTTTGTTGTTGCGCGCGGTCTTTCTCTAGTTGCGGCGAGCGGGGGCTAGTCTTCGTTGCCGTGCATGGGCTTCTCATTGCGGTGGCTTCTCTTGTTGTGGAGCACGGGCTCTAGGCGTGCAGGCTTCAGTAGTCGTGGCACATGGGCTCAGTAGTTGTGGCACACGGACTTAGTTGCTCTGCAGCATGTGGGATCTTCCCAGACCGGGGATCGAAACTGTGTCCCCTGAATTGGCTCGCGGATTCTTAATCACTGTGCCACCAGGTAAGCCCCCAAATACTCTATGTTGATGGCACACTTATTTCTCTGTTGCTATTAGTTTTGACTGCTAACAGTCAACAGCCCCTCCTATCCATTCCCACTTCTCTAAAGAATCTTTCTTGTCGTGACAGCAAAATCAGTGACGGGAAGGACATGCTCCCCTCCCTTTGGGGTGACCGCAGATTATGACTGACAGAAAGGACGCAAAGTTGGCCCACTTATGTAAATAGGAGGAAACACTGCAATGTGATTTATGCTCCAGAGCCCTAATCCTGTGGATCAGGCCAAGATTATGCCTCATCTAAGACTACAACTTTGTTCAACATTTCACTGCTACATTTATTCCCTTAAGGTCAATTTTTTTCCCAGATACACAGTACATCAAAAAGTCACTTTTACCCAAATCCGTGTCTCACATTCCACTTCATGGGAACCTAACCAAAAGCAGTTGGGATCAGAAGGATCCCAGGAGACTTGTCCTCCAGCCAAGATGGAGTAACAAGAAATAGATCTACTCTCCTACCTGAAATGGCTAAAAACTTGACAAAATATATGAAACGTCAGTGTTCAAGACATTAGACATTAGGCAATGAATGACATTAATCCCTGAGAGATGAGAAACAAGATGAACTCTACAATTGTCCTTGCAATTGTATTTTGAAGGCCATGGTAGGAGAGGTATCCAGGTGAAGCCCCGTAGTCTCCCTGAGAAAAGGAGATGAAGCTGGGAATCCAGACAGACCAAGGAGGCTAAAGTCCACAGGAAGAAAGACTATCAGAGAAGAGAGAATGAGGAGCTTTTATATCTGCAGAGAGAAGCTCTTAAGTCTACAGATGAGTACTCTTTAGCACGTGCGTTTGAGGAAAACACCCAAGGTGGGGTCAAAGATTAATGGAAACATTACCTGTGTATTACATAGGGCTGAGAATAGTTCCTATTCTTACCAGCCTCTTGAAGACATAGCAACAGAAATTACCAAAAATGAAAAACAAAGAAAAAAAAAGAAACAAATGAACAGATAATCAGTAAGGGTCAGGATATCTTCAAGTGACCTAATAGCCATATAATGTCATTCTCCAGTGGGGAGGAGAAAGAGGTGGGAGAGAAAAATGTTTGAAGAAATAATGGCCAAAATTTTCCAAATTAGACTAAAACTAGAAAGCCACAGATCCAAGGAACTCAATACACTCCAAAATGAAACACAAAGAAACCTACACCAAGGCACATCAAAATCAAATTGCTTAAAAACGGTTATAAAGAGCAAATCTTCAAATCAACCAAAGGGAAAAATAAGCTACATTTTTCTCAGAGAAAACTATAAGAATGATAGTATATTTTTTGTCAGAAATAAGGCATGGTAGAAGATAGGTAGTTGTAAGTTTAAAAAACAAAAAGGGCAAAAAGAATTTATCAAACATTCAAAGGCTGAAAGAATATATCAGCAAAGACCACCATAACTTCTTCAAGAAATGTTAATAGAAGTCCTCTGGGTAGAAGATAAATCAGACCATGGATTTCTCACATTTCTGTCCCTCCTGTGAATGAGGTGCTGGCACTGTCTGCCCATTGTCCTTAATCATCTTTTCAAAGATATTATATAGTGAACAACTTTGGAAGATAGAGTTCATCTTTCTTTTTTGAGTGAAACCCTAGAAGATAAAGATAATGTCTCCCTCTGCAGCAAATGACAGGCATGTCTGCTGCCCGATATAATAAAAACTGGATCCCTCTGGAGCAAAGGGAAGGCATGCTTACTGCCTATTGTAAATGATTCACGTACCCTAAGCTCAGACTTCCTCTGCTATAATGCAACTCAGTTTTTAGATGGCCCTCTTCACATTAACCTGTAGGAATTAGGGCCTGAGGAACTCATACAAACAGCTATTGCTGTTAGTAACCAACTGTCTTCTGTCTCTGACCCAAGACTCTGTCAGCAACCCTGAAACTGTGGCAGGCTAACATCTTAGCTTGAAAATAGGGCAAAATCAGACTCTTCACAGTTCTTGATGATTATACACATGCATTGGTCATTTTTTAGTTCCTTAATGTATAATGAGAATGTGTATACTTAGCAGTTGACCAAACATTCTCATTGGTTCCTTGACCTGTAGAGTAAGAGCTATTGTAGTGGAAATGACCAATTGGAGGTCCATAAACAGAGCATCTCCCACCCTGGCCACAATGATAAACCTCTGCCTTCTAAATACATCCCATATATGAGCATCTGTCAATATTTCCACTAATAATATCATGATCCAGCCATGCTCACAAGCCTAGATTCCTATAACAGAATCCTAATGCTGGTGTCACTGATTCTACTCTTGTGCCCCAAATCAGGTAAGAGTAAGTTCAGAAAACAAAACTATTGTAATCATTTTAAGGAGGAAAGAATTTAATATGATGAACTATTTGGTTACATATTATTATTGGAAAGGCAGAAGGAGCAGGTTATGCCTCTCATATACACTCACAAAATGGTACAAAACCTTCCTGTGACTGGAGCTACTACCATTGAGGTCATGAGTGTAGCTATGCTTTTCAAGGTCTGAAATTATTACTGCCTTATGGAATTCTCTGACACCAGCAAACTGGGGAACAGGAACTGAAGCTTGGATTCAGGGATTTGGTGTCAGATCAAGAAGTTTTCTCTCCTGCTATTTTTCTTTAAACCCAGAGGATCTCAGGATTAGAGCTCTTTTCAAAAATCCCACAACTTTGTTGGATCTACCAAATCCAGGAACCATAGGTGTTAGTTAGTTAGTTAGTCCACATCACTTCCTCCTTCCACATAAAGTGTTTAATTGACAGAACCTTCTTTATATCCAGAACCTTACTTAAAAAAGAGTCTGTAAAAAATAAACTTAGCTTTCCAACCCTGGCACATAGACAGCAGATAGAGCACAGTTTTGAGAGAGTCCATTCCAATTCCTACCACAATACCCCTACAATATTCTTTCTACCCAGCCACCTGAGTGATATCATTCCACCAAATAATACCCAAAGCCTTACCATTGCATGCAAATTAAAACCTATAATTCTTATTGTGGTTTAAAGTTTGCTTCATGATCTGGTCCCATTCTTCCCTCCTCTCCTACTTCCCCCCTTTTCTACATTACACTTCACCCATACTGACCTTCTTTCTTCTCTGTCCACTCTAGATTCTTTCTCCTTATGCTTTAATCTCCTTGGAATTTTCCACTCCATGTTTTGTGTACTGAACGAATTGAATTGGGTTTTAGCTCCAATGACACCCCCTATAAGAAGCTTTTCTTTTACACTACAATCTAAAGTACTATCCCCTTTTGCCATGCCAGTCACTATTCAGAATGTCATTCTGTATTATTTTCATGATAGCAATTTTGTCATAGGAATGACAGCACTTGATTGTAGAAAACCAACAAAAACAATGAAAGAAGTTATCTTAATATAAAGAGTTTTAAAAAACTTTCTGTACAAAAGAAGCTATACAGACAGAGCAGAGAACAGATCAGTACATTGTATTTAGATAACCTTCCTAAGCCCTTAAACTCCAGCACATTCTATGAGTGTTTACCTTCACTCACTTGGAAATGAAGGCAATTTAACTGGAGGAGAAGAAATAAGCTTCAGGCATGCTTGAAGTTCTTTCCTGCAATCCACATCACCAACACCTTTGAGTCAATATTTTTACAGAACCACCTTGACAGTTTTATCATTGTTTATCTTTCTAAAATGTTACTTATATTTTGTATACCTATCTCTTCTACTAGGATAAATTATGTGTGCTACTCAGGAAGGGGCAGGTGTTATATTTAATTAAACAAATCTAAATATTCCACATTTCTTTGGTAATTGAAGGATCTATCTCCCTCCTTTTTCCTGTAGTAAAGTACAGTCAATTGACTCACACAGGTTGGTGTGTGTTTATTGTAGCCATCCTCATAGTACTAGTACCACTTCAGCATCATTATGGCCCTAAGGCCAATCACAAACTCGTCTCTGTTTATTGTGCTGTTCTTCTGCCCCTACTTTCAGTGCCGGTGGTAACCCTTTCAGCTAGACCTGTTTCACCAACTTCTGATACACACACATAAGAAATTTGCACTTTCTTGTGAAAATAAAGCAATCCAGATATGCTTTGGTTCTCTTGGCCAAAAATAGAATTAGCTAATAACCAAGAACATATATATGTATATGTATATCTATATCTCTCTCTATATAAAATAGTATTTATATATACATGTGTATATATACATATACACATATATATTAATATAGTATGTTATATATATCTTCAGGATTTAGGGCTATAAACAAAGAGTTCTTTAACTTAACACAAAAAGCACTAGCCATAACAGCAAAAATTGCTAAATTTGACCTCAAGAAAACTAGGAAAAAAAGTGCGTTAAAGATTGGGAGAATGGGCTTCCCTGGTGGCGCAGTGGTTGAGAATCTGCCTGCCAATGCAGGGGACACGGGTTCGAGCCCTGGTCTGGGAAGATCCCACATGCCGCGGAGCAACTGGGCCCGTGAGCCACAACTACTGAGCCTGCGCGTCTGGAGCCTGTGCTCCGCAACAAGAGAGGCCGCGATAGTGAGAGGCCCGCGCACCGCGATGAAGAGTGGCCCCCGCTTGCCACAACTAGAGAAAGCCCTCGCACAGAAACGAAGACCCAACACAGCCATAAATAAATAAATAAATAAATAAATAAATAAATAAATAAATAAAAAAAGAAAAGATTGGGAGAAGATATTTGCAAACCACATATCTGACAAAAGACTTGTATCTAGACCATAGAAAGGACTCTCAAAACTCAACAGTAAAAACAAACAAACAAACAAAAGTCAATTAGAAAATGGGCAGAAGACATGAGGAGAAATTTCACTGAAGAGGATATATGGATGCCAAAAAGTGCATGAAAAAGATATTCACTTTCATTAGGCGTTAAGAAAATGGAAATCAAAACCACAAGGATGTATCACTACACATCTATTAAAATGGCTAAAATTTTTAATATATGATAATAACGAATGCCAGCATGGATACAATGAAACTGTGTCAATCATACTTTGCTGTTTGGAATATAAAATGATATGGACATTCTGAAAAAGAGTTTGCCAGTTTCTTAAAAAAACTTAAAATACAACTACCATACAGCCCAGAAATTACACTCTTGGGAATTTTAGCCTAGAAAAAAATAAAAATTTGTGTTCACATAAAAACCTGTACATGTCTGTTTATAGCAACTGTATTCACATTGTCAGAAAACAGACAACCCAGATGCTCTCCAATGGGTGAATGGCTAAACAAACTGTGGTACTTCCATACCATAGAATAGCACTCAGAAATCATCAAAAAATGAACTATTGATACATAGAACTATTGATGCATCTCCAGAGAATGATTCTGGGTGAAAAAAGCCAGTCCCCAAAGGCTACATACTATATGAATCTGTTTGTATAACATTCTTGAAATGACAAACTATAGAAATGGAGAACATTTCCTATAAATAAGTAAGAAAATATCAGTCACATCTGAAAAGGAGGTACAGACTTGAAGAAAATTAAAATCAGACAGTTTGCAAATGAAAGAGCTTTAAAAATCTCTAACTTCGTGTAAGGTAAAACAAAGCATAAAGCATTTTGTTGGTATTTGGCAATTATGAACAATTTGTGTCAATCACTATAATTTGGATTGATAGTAATAATAATCAAAGTATTAATATTAAGAGGTAAGATTTTCCCCCTGTTGTATAATACATAAAAATGTTGATTACATAAAATGTTATACAATAAAGGAAGTGCATTTTTCCTGCAGTATTAGTGAAGCAGTATCTGAAAATTTATTTTCCCACTGAAGGACTTTCTAAGTAAATAGAAGATTTTCAAAATGAAATTATCTTAACACCATGTTATAGTAGAAAACCTAAGATATGCTAGTAAATTAGTTTCATAAAGTAGTCTGTTCATTCAGAAACTTAGATCACTGCCTAGTAAAAATATAGTTACTTCAGAAAGCACATTTACTTATGCAAGTTACTACCACATGTAATGAAGCTCACTGTAACAGTAATATGCTAAATGGTACCCATTAATGTCTCGTTATGTAGAAGCTTATTTTAGAAGAGCTTCTAATCTCTTTTAGGACTCAGGAATAGGACACAGAAAATTTCATTTTCAGTACTGACCTAAAGTTGCCAAACTTAAGATAAGTCCTCATTATCAGCACAATCAATTTTTTAAAAGAAATGAACTAATTGTCAGCTTTAGGACCAAATCTTAACAGAGACAAACTATTAAATATTTTTACATACTCAGCAGTAATCTATAAACCCTCAAATAGAAATTCATTCCTCACTACTGCCATTAATTATTCCAAAATTTACATAAAATACATTTGAAGAGTGCTATAAATCAAATATTGAATTAAATGACAGAGTTTATATTCACTTTTCAAAAGAAAAGGCACAGGTAATGACCTATTATGAAAAGGCGCAGGTAATGACCTATTATGAAAGACATTAGTCTTTTTTTTTCCAAGTCAAGGATTGAACTGGAACATGGAATCATCTTCTTCCATTATCTCCATCATATAATATTTCTTGAATACTCAACTTCAATACAGTAGAAGAAGTAACAATTTCCCAGAGGTAATTTTAAAAATGGATTTATTTAGAATATTCAATATTCACTTGAAGGAAAGTTATTAAGTACCTCTGTATTAATCAGGATTCATTTGGTTGCAAATAATAGAACATCATCACAAATTAATCATTATGAAAAGATTATTTACCTCACCTGGACTCTAAAATTCAAATAAATAAAATCAAATTTCTTTCTCTCCCTTTTGTTTACCTTTGCTTGTCTTTGGTTTTCTTCAACTCTTGGTTTAATTTTTTTCTTCTGAAAATAGGCTGCTTCGATTTTCTGGAAGGGTGGACTTTCAGCAGCTCCAGTCTTAACATCCTTATGATATGAAATCTAAAAAGAAGAGAAAAATATTACCTACTAACAGTTCAGAAAATTCTGAGCAATGGGACACTTTTCCTACCTTTGGACCAAAAGCCTGTATCCCAGGTTTAGGTTCAATGAATGATAATCTGACCAGAACCACAGGTAGTGGGAGAGAAGTTCTCTAAAGGAGATGCGGTGGCGTTTTTTAGAAGAAAAGGTATGGAAAAACATGCTAAGCAGAAAAAACAAATGACCAAACAAACAAGCAAATAAATAACAAAGTTAAGTGCTCATTATCAGCACAATCAATTCTTTTAAAAGAAATGAACTAATTGTCAGCCTTGGGACCAAATCTTAACAGAGACAAACTATTAAAATACTTTTATGTACTTGGAAGTGATCTTATAAACTCTCAAATAGAAATTTGTTCCTCACTACTGCCATTAATTATTCTGAAATTTTAAATATTTACATAAAATACATTTGAAGAGTGCTATAAATCAAATATTGAATCAAATGACAGAGTTTATATTCACTCTTCAAAAGAAACAACAATTTTGCCACTCCGTAAAATTAGTTCAGTTGTCTATATAGAGTTGCATTTGGTTAGCTACATCATTTATATTTGTGTATTTGTTTGCATGTAGCAGTGGTTTTCAAGCAAAATTGTTGTCAGCATGAGCTGAGCACTTTCAATAGGAGAGGCACTCCAGATCTGGAAATCAAGAATATCAAAAGGATAACACATATTTTAGAGCATGAACATCAAAGTGTCTTCTCTAGGATTTAAGGAAACATTTTCCAAAATCTAAATTTCACAAGAGAGTGTTCTGCACACTAAAAACAGCATGAATAAGACTGAGAATTTCTGCTCACATAGTGCTTATCTATACTGTTGGTTGGATACAGAGACCAAGCAGGTAAACAAGATAAATAAGATGGGTTTTGACTGTGATGTGTTATGAACAAAAATTTTTAAAGAAATGATCTAGAAAGGAACTTGTGAATAGTATGTTGGAATTTTAGTGAAGTAAAGAAAGGCCTCCCAGAGGTGAATTTTTAACTAAGACTTGACTGACAAAAAGAAGTCAGTCATGGAAGGACTCATGGAAACAGCAGAGGGGGCAGCAAGGGAAAGCTTGAGGTTTTAAAAGCCACTGTAGTTGGTGTTCTGTGAATGAAAGGAGAGCGTTAGAAAATGCAGTCAGATAGGAGGTAAACAAAGGCTATATTATATAGACCCTTTATACTATTTAACAAACTGATTTTAATTTGGATGCAAGGAGAAACCAATGGAGGTTTTAAGTGGGGCTAGAAAAAAGGAGGTCTGGAAGGTAGTGATATGGTTCTAATTAAATTTCTAGAAGGCTAGTCTAGTGGCTGTATGAGGGTTACATTTAGTGAACAACAATGGAAGTAGGAGAAAAGTTAGTAGACTACTGTAGAAGTCTAGGAGTGAATTAGGGTGGCGAAGAAGTCAACCAAAAGAATATACTTTGAATATAGAGCTGATAGATTGACTGTGGTATTGGATTTGAGATATGAAGAAAAATTAATAAGGAATGACTTGCAGGTATTTAACCTGGGAAACTGTGTGGACAATGGTTTCATTAACTGAGATGAGAAAGACTAAGATAGCAATAGGGGTTGGGAAAAATTTTCAAGACCTTGGTTTTGGACATATAAATTTGAGCTGCATATTAAACATCTGAGTGAAAATTCTGAGTAGGAAGCTTGATAGACAAATCTGTAGCTGTAGGGAAACTTGGAAGGATGTATTATCTCTGCTGTGCATCTACAACCTAACAGTGCCCGACCCGTTGTATATACTCAATGAATATTTGCTGAGTAAATAAATGAATGAAGAATCTACTGCCCTTACTCTTACTTTTTACTCTTCCTATAGTCTTCTAATTAGTTCATCATTTATTCAGTATCTCCCAAGCTTATTCCACATGGGGAAGAATGATGACATAAATAGGAAATCTGAACATTTCGCATACTGAAAAGAAAACTCCTTAAATAGATTCTTAAATTGAAATATTTCATATAAATTGAAATAGCACTAATTCTTACCTACAATATGAAAATCTCTGGAATGACTAAGGAAATTTAAGTTCCTAATACTATACCTGATACGTCTTTGACAGCTATTTATCATGATAGGCTCTGCCTATGAAGAACATATGTATTCTTTTTGTGTTCATTCATTTATTCATTGATTTTTGAAAAACACTTACTGCATCTTTACCCTGCTGCATGCACTTTACTAGGCATTCAAGGGATTCCATGGGAGGATAATCCTGCTGCCTGTGCTGGAGTCTAGCCATACTATAGAAATCACAACCAGCGCTTTACGTTCAATAAAGTCACAATCATACAAAGTTTAATGGAAGCATGAGGTAGGATGTTCTAGAGACTTCCTGGTTTGTTATATTTTACATGAAAGTAGTAACAGAGACTGAGAAAGGATAGTCCAGGCAAAAGAAACAGTGTGCTATCTAATTGGCATATCATAGAAAAAACTGTGGCAATACTTAAAGATACACTGAAAAGGTCAGCAGCAAGGATAAGAGAAGAGGGTAAGAAATCAAAGACAGAGAAAAGGATAAAGAAGCCATTTGAATAATCTAAGTGAACTCCCTGATCTAAGGCAGTGACACTTTGAATAAAGAGGGGCTTCCAAATTTCAGACTTTGACATTTGGAGACAGATAACACCATTCACCTGGATGTGCTGAGGGAAAAATGGAAGAGAGATTGGGACATCCACATGGGGATGTCTAGTAGGATGGGCGGATCTGGAGAAAGGTTGAAATTTAACCCATAGAGCATAGTTATATCAATGACAGTTTAAGATATGAATGTAGCTATGAAAAGCCAGCAAGAGTAAAGAGAGACTAACAGCAGAAGCAGAACCCAAGAAAAGAAAGTATACAGATAGAAGAGAAAGAGTATATATAAGAAACTGAGTGGTCACAGACAGAGATACACATATGGAAGTAACGGGATGCAGTGTCATGAAAGCCAAGAGAGGAGAGTATTTTGAGGACAGGAGGATCAATAATGCCAGATGACACAACTGTAAGTTAAAAAGCATAACATTTAAATACATTTTGATATAGTGATGCAAGATGAAGGAGAAGAATCCAGCAATTCTTCTGCCATCATGAGCAATGGTCAGGATTTTGCTAGGAGAGCGTGCAGACTTTTGAACAATGTAATTCAAGAGAAACTCTTTGGGGAAGGTTTTAACGATAGTCAAAATAATTGAAAATTTGACACAGCAACAGAAGAGTAGAGAAATTAGAGATCTTCAGTCCACAGAAAAGATGATTTAATATAGTTCTCCAAGTCATCCTTACTTATATGAAGGACTCTTACATGGAATGTCTCCTCTGGAACACACCACTGGGAGTTAAGAAGTTAAGACCAGAATAATATTTCACTGGGAAGTGCTGTATTCTAATTTGGAAGAATAGAACAAGTCTGTGACTAATGAACAGAAATACATATTTGAATTTATTTGAAATGGGAAGGGGTAGGGAGAAGTTATAAAGATACACATTATGGTACTGAAGGGAATGGCAATGTCTAATTGAGGAAAATAATGCCTTACTGAAGTATTCTGGAGGTTTCATAGTCAGAAAAATAAATATGCATGATTTTGTTTGCAGACTACCTGACTATATCTTTTTATGGAGACTAAACAGGTTTTGCTTCTAGTTATAAGAGAGTAATACTATGTTACTGTTATATCTCCTCTAAATTTCAATTGTTGGTGCAGTTTCGTGCTTCTAGAATGAGTATGGTAAGCACAGTAAAATCTTGCTTTTTATCTTCCATTGCTTCTGAACTTGGAAGTAAGCATTAGAATAATTATTTAATATTTATTAGGTACTTCGACTTATATACTCTGGGAGCATATGAAGATTGAAACTATAGCTGAGTAACAAAAGGAAGTATAAGCCTGCTGAATTACTTTTTTAATCCAGGAAAATAACATAAATCTAAATTATCCTGGTAATTCCAAGCTTTATTAGGCAATTCTTTTTGTGATCCCATTAGTATGAAAATGGCAAAAAATAGTCTGCTTGGCTGTGTATAAAAACTATCTAGACCTTAAGTGGTAGAATAGAATATTTTAGGAATATGATTGACCTTTCATGACTAATGGTTTGTGATTTATTATTTTACCTCCCTTCCATAAAAATGGAATTTAGGAGAGTGACAGATAGTTAAAAGGAATTGAGGGTCTTTTTCCTGGCCAGATTTATGATGGACTTTACTATGCTTCCAAGGAGGAAAAGGATATCTTCAAGGATGGTCATCTTAGGCATAAATTTAGCCATTATTGATTATATTGTCCTCTAGTTGAAATAACTAATCTTTCAGCTGATGGCAAATGGAAGTAAAATGTTCTGATTATTTCACTTTGAATTTTAAAAGGCACAGAGTCAAATTTAAACTTAGCCAGCTAAAAATAAAATAATGGAAAAAGGTGTTACCAGCTAACGAAACAAAAATAGAAATGTTTTCATTACTTCAAAAATAATGAAAATATATTTTAGTAAAGAAGAAATCAACACTCCATTTCCCAGCATTATTTTGGAAATAGATCATAGAATGATAATGTAAGAAGATCAGATGGGAAACACAACAAACAAAAATTAAACTTTCAAAATAATTCAGTATAAGGTACATGGGAACCTCGGAAATAACTCTGTGCTTTATAAACATTTATTAATTACACAAAAATTTACCATTTTTCATTAGTGTGAGATGGAAAAAAATTAAACCCAAAACTATATTTTTTTTCTTTTTTTTTTTTTTTTAAATATTTTGGTCTTAAAGAAGTGAAACAGAAAATAGAAACCATTGAGTGGTTTCATAGATCTTGTAAAGATAAATAAATCACAAAAAACTTTCTGAATGTTATAACACATAGTATGTAACTGAATATAAATCAACTGTAGCACATTATCAACTTTTCCACAAATAGCTTTTTATTATGACTATAAGAAAAATTACTGCTAATATTTTCCTCACTGGGCCTTGTGCTTTGTATTTAAAAAGAATTCAAAAGAACAATTACAAAGAAAAAATATGCCTTACTTGATGTGAGGTGTAACACTAGTTGCAATTTAGCATATCACTTTAGAAAATAATAGAGTCAATCATTTCTTTTCAGGTCATATGATAAAAACTGCACACCACCTAAAGTAGGGCTAATATATCATATACTCAATATAACATTTGGTTAAATAGACCATTTACTCAAATCTCAGTGCCCAATTTAAAAAATCAGAATCTATAATTTCTTAATCAAATACTACTAAACAAAGTTATTTGTGAATTTTTCACAGCTGTGAAATATCAAATATGATCACAGCTCCACAGTTAAAAATAAACAGAATTTATGAAATTATTTTGATAATTGAGACCAACATACCAATATATTTTTCTTACGACATCTTTTGAAAAAACAAAACAAAACAACATATGTAAGGAGGAATTATGAAATTGAGGCAGTTGACAATTAAAATAGGCCTTTGTGTTTTCAAATAATATGATTAACCTTAGAGAAATCTATGCTAAAAATGAAGACTACCAGTCATAAGATTTTGACCTATTACCATATGTTCCTGTGAATACAGTTTATGCTATTTATAAAAAAGGAAATCACAGAGTTTTTCAATATATTTATATAAACTTTACCCTAAATTCATTCATGAAAAAAAAAAGCTTACTATTAGTCTAGAACTCTGCAAGGTGCTTAGAATAAAGAAATGCATAAAAAGTAGGTCCTCAACTTGAATAATTGAGGATCCCATGCAGGAGATAGATGTTATAATCTTAGACTTTGTATATCTGAATCCGTCCTCTACCATACCCCATCTTTCTCACTCCTATCAGGCACAGTAACCTACCTTTATTCCTCAGATACAAATACACAAAAGGCTTTCCCACTGGAGTTTCCCTGTGCCTGGGATGCTTGACATAACCGACTATTTCTCAACCTTAAGGTCTGTGGCACTAATAATTGCCTACTCAGCATGCCTATTTCCTATCTTTTTGCTTAATATTTTGTATAGAGGAAGAGATCATGTTTATTTCAAGCTAAATATAACAACAATAGTCTACAGTTTCTTAAACTCCTTTACTATTAGTGCATACATATTTCCCAGTTGTTGGCAATATAATGTAAGCAAAAATTTGTTGTACACTTTTCTGGGAAACACATTGTTTCCCAAAAAATAAACAACAGATGTAACTATTCCTTACCTCTTTCTGCTTTGTACAGAGGTGGGATGAATGGAGATGCATCGGGTGACCATGAGGCAACAAGCTTAAAGGAGAAAGCTACGAGGCTAAGGATAACTAAGTCATGGTAGCAACAGCCTACTTCTAGAATTCTTGAATAAGAAAAAAAACTATATTTAAATGTCATTACTGACTGGTACAAAGCCCCAGCTAAATTTCTATGCTCAAACATAAGATTTATTCTTTAAAATTCCTTCTGCAACCAGTTATGTTAGAGTGCCTAAACCTTTTTTGTTTATTTCCAAGCATGTATATTAACATGTGATTTTCTTATTTATTTATTTGTTCACTTGTTTATTGTCTGGCTCCAATTCTGGGTGGAATGTCATCTCCATGAGGACAGGGAGTTTGTCCTTTTGTACACCTTGCACCTTTTGTACACTTAAATCTATCAGGGAGAACACAGAGCAAGTGATAACTGCCTGAATACAGGAGACAGAGGAGAAATTTTCAAAGTGTGTATGGAGGAAAAGTATTCCAGGCAATAAAAATGAATATGGGATAAGACAAGGAGACATGAAGAGATGGCAAACAATTCTCCCTGAGTAGAGCACAGTATCCGGTGGGAGGTAGTATAAGATGAGGCTGAAAGGAATGTTTTCACATTGGAAGGAGTTTATACTTCACCTGTTATAACATGCGGAACCTCTGATTAAATTAATAAAGCAAATAATGTGATGGTTATGTACTTCTGAAAGATAAGTTTCAGGCCTGGTATATTAGAAGGGAAAGAGATGAGTTTGGTAACCAGTAAAAAAAAAATTATTGCAGTGAGTTATGCAAAAAAGTGAAGGAAACTTCAATCAGGTTAAATTGATTGGGATGGAAGAGGATAGACATATTAAAGAGATTTGGGTCTAGAATCTATTTTAGTCATAAATTACAAGAAAAAGTTAATTTTATACAGGTATTTCAGAACAAGGAAAACTTTTGGTATAACAGTAAACTTGATTTTATTCATCTTGATTAAAGTGCCTACAGAACAGTAAGGTACCATAGGTAATAATGATTACCAGGCAATAGTTAATCCTGGATTAGGAGCTAAGATAAAGTGTCAGAAGAAGATGCAAAAATTGAAGATACAAAAATATAGTTATTAGTTAAAAATATGAAGGTGGATAGATACCTTTCAGACAGAAAATGTAGAGGAAGATAAAAAGAAGATCTAGGAGGGAACTTCGGGAAAACCCAATACTGAATAAAACAGGATTAAAAAAACATGAGATGTAGAAGTTATAAAGACCTAAGAAAATCAGAAAAGAAAAATTCTTCAGAATACACTTAAAAGAATGCATAAGCATCTGGTGAGAAAATATTTTAAATGCCACCAAAATATCAAGATAGAAAACAAAATCAAAGTGCATGCTGGATTTAGTAATTAAGATGTATGTATTCTTAGAGCAACAGAAAAATTTCTGTTAAGTATAAATGTTTTTCTACTGATCTGAGTATACATAAACAATTTACTGCTTTTGTCAAAAGAAGAGCAGCAGGAAAAGAGGAAGGGTCCACATTGGTTGGCCATCTATCCACTCTGGTAAATGTGATAGTACAGCCAAATGCAATTTAATTTAGGAGATCAGAAAATGTACTGTTTCTGGCACACACAGCTTCTGGAGTATATTATATCAATGCCTACAACACAAACTTAAATCAACAGCAGAGCTGAATATGACTACCTAGTGCAAAATAAATAGGAGACAACTTGTCAGTCATATAGTTCCATCAGGAACAATCCCCCTATTCTTTACATTTTCAGTCATTTAAAAAATAAAAAATGACAACTAATGGTGAATGTTGCTGAGCTGGGAGCAGTGGCATGCATCATCCTTTTAATATGAGAGAAAATATCCCTCTATTTAATGGGGGGTATTTCTAATTTAGAGTAACATGGTAACAGCTGATTTTGTACCTCCACGTTCTATGCTCTTTTTTTGTGCACAAATGATTTGGCTCCGTCATGGGCATTTCTGACTTCTCTTGACTACTACCTATTTGGGCATCAGATGCAGTTTATCCCCACAACAAAATTCTCCAACATTCTGAGAAGAGCCTTCTTATTTGAGTGTGTCTATTGAATAATTTGTTCTTTCCAGTTTCTTTAACTTTTGGCTATAATTTAAACAGCATATAGAAAATTGCACCTGTCATAATCATAGAGTTGCTGACAAATTAAGCACACCTGAATAACCAGCACCCAGATCAAGAAATGGAATTACCCTAGCACTCCAGAATCCCTCCTGGTCCCCTTTCAGGTATTACAGAACAAAAGATAACCATGAACCTGAACTCTAACACAATATATTACTTGGCCTCTTTCGTTACTCTATAAATGTCTGATGACCAATGTACTTGGCACTTTTTCATATGCTTACTGATTGGTTATCTGGATTTCTTCTTCTATTAAGTGTCTGCTGAAACCTTTTGCCTGTATTTCCACTGGATTTATGTGTTTTTACTATTAGTTTGTAAGAGTTCTTTATTTATTTTGGATAAAAATCCTTTACTTGGATCCATGTACTGTGAAATCATCTTCCTTCTGTAGGTTGCTTTTTCACCCTATGTATAGTGTCTTGTGAAGGCAGAAGTTATTATTTTTAATGCAGCACAAATTACTATTTCCACTTACCATTAGTTATGTCTAAGAAATCCTATCTACTCCAAAGTCACAAAGATACTGCATGATATTTTCTTCTAAATTATGCAATCTACAATTGACTTTTGTGTGTGATGTGAGGCAGGAGTGTATCCAGTTGACTCTACTTGTTTCAGTTTTTCCTTATGCAACATAAATGGATAGATTTTTAAAGCTGTGTATTATACACCTCATTATTTTTAAGTACCAATCTTAAACCCTTGGAACTTTCTTACAATTTTAACAAGCAAAATAATGTTGCTATAAAAGAAGACCCCTGCCATACTGAAACCTACTACAGAGAGTTAATTACAATAGAACACAGAAGATCACAAATTAAATCTGCACCCTCATTGTAAAGATCTAGGAAAGGGATACTCACACAGAAAACACTGAGCTTTGAAGGAAAGGAGAGAACAGAGACACAGAGGCTAGAAGGCAGAGTAGAGAGATTTATAAAAGAGATGTATTTAGTGGAGGTTTTCAAAAGAAATCAGTCACACTATGTAATACTAAACATTCTGCTCTGTTTCCCCACCTAAACATCTTTAGTAAATCTCTAACAATGTCCACTAAATAAAGAATATTAATTTGAAAATTCATCAAGTTATTAATCAGTGTGGCAGCTCTGTTTCTCTTTCAAATCCTTGTACATATTAGAAGTGATGTCACTTAAGGTGGCCTTGTAATATATATCCCATCATGTTGTTTGCCAAGGATGTGTAGTCTGATACAATGTCTGAAAACTTAAAGAAATTTGGTGAATATGAAATGACAAATATAATATGAGGAGCAGATTTGCATAAGAGAATTTTAGCAGGCTCTCTTGTTGAACACATAATTTGGTCTACAACTCATTAGATGCCCCAGGATATTTTTATAGTAAATAATAAAAGATATCAAGTTGTACTGTTTCATGTGTATGAGTGAAATAACGTTGATGGTTTAAATTATTTGTAATACACAAACACATGAAAGAGAACTACATTCTCAAAAAAAAAAGTCTCTGAACAACCACAGTTAACTATTAAAGGAATCAACAAATTTATCATTATTAGAGGTTTCTTTTAGATTTTAAGTATGTAGATCAATTACCACTGATGCTTAACTTGCTTCGATGGGAAAATGAAGTCAGCATTTGTTACCTATATAATTTAATAATAAACTTCATTATGCTACTCATATTTTGCTCCATTTTAGACTTGATTTCAAACTCAAAGGATGGTTTGTCTACTATGGAGCTCACGGCAAAACTCAAACCAGAGAATATGCTCAAAAAACATATATTCCCAGCTTTTAGGAAATAATAGGTAATGAGCACACTATCCCTCTCTATACAGAGGAGAGGTTCTTCTTTAGTGGCCTTATGCTAACAGGTATCTTGTAAACACAAAAAGATGTGTTTGCTTGTTGATATAGAAGTCAATAGTTTAGAGCGCTTTTTGCTTACTAAAGTTTTTCCTACCCAAAGTAACAGTGGCTTCTTCATCGTGGCTGTTTCCTGACTACGGCAGTGTAGTGTTGATATACCTACTGTACATAGACAAGACAATAGTTCCCTTAGAAACTTGGTCCTGCCGCATAGCTTTGAAAAGGGTTCCTAAAATCTCAATCAGAGATCTCTCTTTTCTTAACCCTGTCCAGGATTGTGTGAAAGATTTAATAATCTGTAATAAATTCCTTTCTGCTTAACATAGCTGGAGGGAATTTTTTTCTTTGTAATGGTAATTTGAACAATAATGTGTGTTGTGAGAATGAAATATAATGGAAATTGTTTAATACAGTGATTGGGAGATAATCAATGTTCAACAAATGTTAGTGAGTATCACAGTTATTGAGAATTCCTCAAATATGTATGAGGTATGAGAACTAAATGATTGCCAGTCATATCAGTAAACAAAGGATGTCAGAGCCATCAGCCATCGCATTGCAGATGCCCTGATAGTGAACCCTGAGGGAACTCAGGAAGGAAACAAGGAATGCCCACCCTCTAGCAGGCATCAGACTACAGTCACCCCTGATGGTGCAGCCTGAGGAAACTCAGGATGAGAAAACACAGGATACTGGTCCCAGATAGCTGAGGTGCACATCAAAAGAATGATTTCAGTGAGCCCAGACTCCTGCATCTTCCCATACCTAGAAAAGTGCTAACTTCCTTGAGATATCTGGTTTTCTTTTATTAATAGTAATCTTTTGATGTTCTGACTACCTGATTCTGTTGCAAATACTCCTCTATATCCTGGCCTCCTCCTTTCCTGTTTGGAACAGTCTCTCAGAGTTAAGATAGTATCTCCAAGGCCTGAAGTCCTAAGAATGTCCGTCGACTAAAACATAACTCTCAACTTTTAGGTTGTGCTTTTTTTTTTTCAGTCAACGGGTATAAACTAAGCAACTATATGAAGAACCTAGGGGCAGGACAGGAATAAAGATGTAGACCTAGAGAATGGACTTGAGGACATGGGGAGAGGGAAGGGTAAGCTGGGATGGGATGAAGTGAGAGAGTGGCATGGACATATATACACTACCACATGTAAAATAGATAGCTAGTGGGAAGCAGCAGCATAGCACAGGGAGATCAGCTCGGTGCTTTGTGACCACCTAGAGGGCTGGGATAGGGAGGGTGGGAGGGAGACGCAAGAAGGAGGAGATATGGGGATATATGTATACGTATAGCTGATTCATTTTGTTATAAAGCAGAAACTAACACACCATTGTAAAGCAATTATACTCCAATAAAGATGTTAAAAAATAAAAAAGGCAACTATAGATGAAACACTTCTGAGCAAAGTTAAACGGCAAGTAAATTCCTAGGAATTTTAGATTACCTCTGGCTATCTTTCACAATTTCTCCTTATGATCTATTGCAACTTACTTTAATCTGGGGATGGTGACCTCATCCTTACCTTCCTAGCTGAAGATTCTGATGCCCTTCTGCCTCAGTTGCAGTTCAGGGACTGTATCAAACTCCTCTGCACGGTCTCCCTTCCCGTGCAGACGAACATGGTGGCTGCGCATGCGCGGGCCTGGGGGGCGGAGCTCTGCTGCGGGCGGAGCTCTGGGCGATAAGAAGCTGCTGCGACCAGGAGTTCCGGAGAGCCTGCAGGCGCAACTTGAAGGGGGCGTCCCCGGCTTGGAGCTTGACCTCAGCCTCTCTCACAATGGGGGCACGGTCATCGGGTTGCTCCGGTGGAAAGTGCTGCTAGCCCCAGAGGGCCGGAAGCCCGCGTCTGCACCGGCAACACCACGTCCGCAAGCTGGTGGAGGACGCGGAACACCAGCCCAGAGACAACGTGCAGCTCATCCTCACGCAGCCAGTGGAGGAACCTGGAGTCCGGAGGTGACCTGGTCTCGGTGAAAAGAATCTGTGGGCCGTAATTGACTACTTCCTCAAGGACTGGCTGTATATGCATCTCCTGAAAATGAGAAGCCGCTTCAAGAGGAGAACTTGCTGAGACGAGAAGGAAGACCAGAGAAGATCCAGACCAAGGCAGGTGAGGCGACAGTGAAATTTCTGAAACGATGTCACCTGGACGAGGGAATGAACACTGTCAAATGGGAGCTAAACCCTAAAATAGTTGCTGGCCATTTCCTCAGAAATCTTGGTGTTGTGGTCACCCCACATGCGTTAAAGTTACCAGAAAAGCCCATCGCACAGAGGGGCGAATGCTGGTGTGAGGTGACGGTTGTGGACAAAATGTCAATCAGTTGATCTAAGAAAGAATTGGACAATTTCATTCAAGCCAAATTTGAGGATTATAACCTGGGAAGAGCATCTCAGAACGTTCTGAGAACTAACTATTCTGTCAGTTAGAAATCAAGGCACAGTTATATAAGTTTTTTGAGACAGAGGGCTGAACATCAAATGATGTATTCACAGTTTACATAATGCAGATCTAAGTGGCATCCTGGTGGGTCATGTGACCCTTTATAAGATCAAGAAGGAATGTTATCTTTTAAGGAGTTGTCTTGTTGGTGCTAAAAGAATGTTGCTCTCTTTGGTTGAGCAGGTATTCCTGACCATGGGGGAGTTTCGGTCAATTCATAATACAGATACACGATGCACAGTGGAGGGTGAAGGGAGGCCAAAGGGCAGAGAAGAAATTTTATGTTTATAATTTTCTTGTCTTGCCGTAAAATATGAATTCTATTTCACACTGTAAATGGGCTTGGCACTGTGAGGGTACCTGTGTCTGTGGTGAACTTTGAGAGGCCCAAGACCAAAAGATATAAGTTCTGTTTAGCCCAGTAAGCTGCCAAGGGAATGGCCCCCACCAGCTTGCAGACTATCTGAACCTATTCTCCCTTCAAAACAGCAAAGCAGAATTAGAGGAGCAGTGGAGCAAAGATGGACCAGCACCATGGTATCACTCCCAGCTCTGACCAAATACGGAATTTTAGAGACCATCGGAAGACAGCAGACTAGACTGTATGTACCTATTGAATTGTCCATATTTGCCATCTTCATCTTCAACAGTTATCACATCTGGCCTTGTTGGGGCAGTCCTACTCCAGAAATACCAGGCTGCAATTTTGATAAATTGAGTATTAATAGACCCAAAGAGTCTAGATCCTATTTAGCCTCTTCCTCTATTAGAATTCATTGGAGTAAATGGTAGAGCTAGCTCATTCTCATCATCCAAACTGAATGTTTGTACCTCAAGAAAAAATGAAGAGGTGTGTTCTTTAAAAAAAAAAAAAAAGGCTCATTTATGATCACTGGCTTTTAAACAGAGTATTGAACATATGATATACTTGATGATTGAAAGAAGGATAAAACTTCTCTTTGGATGTACTCCAAGCTTACTTATCTAAGTATTGATTTCAAGGCAAAGGATGTTATTCTGCGCCATCTGATATAAAGAGAGAGTAAAATCTTCAGACCAGATGAAGACAATTCAGTCTTAGTCGGTTTACATCATAGTATTTTTCAAAATTATGGAAAACTTGTGTGCAAGAGAAACATAGAATATGAGGTTCTGAGCCGTCAGAACTGTCTTACTCACCATTGCATCCAATGATCTTAGCTCAGGGCCTGGTATGGTGACTCGCTTAAAAATCACCATCCTTGTCATCAACATCCTAGAAACAGTAAAAACTCTACCAATTATTGTCACTTTATAGTTTGTGCATTTAACAGGGCTTGGAGAAAGGTATAAAAAACCCAAATTTACCCATGGGGCCTCTGAGGCTGAGAGATTATCCAAGGTTACAAAGTTAGAAAGTGGCAAAGCCAAACATTAAACACAGGTTAGTTTAAGAAATCTCAAGTTGTGAATAGCAGAAAGCCCCTTTAGTGTGAAATATTGTTTTTACTATGGCATCCTAGAGATGTTGCTACTATTTGCCTTTCCCAACTATCATTTTAATCAACAACACAATGGGGATTTACTGATCCTTAGGCTTCTACAACTAAAGCTATCGTGTCTGTTCAAGTTTCTCCTCTGTTTTAAGGAAAAAAGACATCCCATAGGAATTTCCTACTTGAAGCCAATTTTCTCTCTGTGATTTAAATTAAATAATTAAATAATTGTATTTAGGAAAAAAAAAAAGACACTGTAGTAAGAAGTGGAGGAATGCCAGGAAAAAAAAACCACACAAATATTTAATATATTTTTATTTTAAAATATAACATAAAAAATAGTGAACTTTTTTGATAACTATTACATGTATGTACAATTTTCTCTATAGGATATGTGAATTATTCAGAGAATTCACAACATTTCATTAAGAGCAATTAAGTCACACTATGAAGACTTAACTTGAAAAGTTATCCAAATATCCCTTCTGTTCTCAAATCAATTTGTCTCTGCTTCTATAGAATTCCAGGAGAAAGATTACATTACTTCTCTGATTAATGCAGAACATCAATCTAAATTGAGTAGCTTCATTCATAAAGCCTTTCAATTTATATTTATTTATACTAAGTACACTAATTTATTAAACTAAGTATACTAAATGCTGGGCATGTTGCTAAACTCCTGGGATGAAAAAAAGTGAATTATTTATAGTTTCTGATATTGATAACACTGCTGTCAAACTAAACCCTGAAAATAGAAAAATCCTTCCCAAGTAATTTAGCTGAACTTGGACGAAGAACTCAAAATGCCTTCTATTTCAATATTCTGAAAAGTTTAGGCTTTAATTTGATGACAATATATAGATAAGATGGGAACTGGTATATTCAGCAAAAAAAAAAAACACTATTCCTATAGCAATTTAAAATTCCTCTATGGTTGTTATATTAAATTGTTCATTTGTCAACCTATTGCTTTAATACGTAGGCATTATTACGTCAACAAAATAAAGTGAAGTGGTCTCCACCACAACATTTATAAAGAGCATACAGATTATTACTGACAAATTATAATAGAGATAATCTACTTATACATAACTTAGTTTCATTTGTCTTCTCTAATCTCTACTTAAACTCATCTCTATGAATAAGTCTTCTCGAATAAACTTTACACAGACTCCATAAGCTCTTACCTCATAAGCATATCTTGTCCTCCTCATTCCTAAGCATTTTGTATATGATTCTCAGATATCTCTGGGTTATAAACACCAGGAAGGCAAAAGTCATTCTGTGATTCATTTTCAAACCACTTCTAGGAGAAGTGGAGGAGGATCAAGTAAGATCCCGCATGCCACACATGGCACAGCCAAAAAAAGGAAAGAAAGAAAGAAGTGTAGACATCTATTTATAGAAGTCAAAGATGTCAGAGAAAAATCAGCAGTTTGTGCCATTGAGGAGTAAAGGATGAACAGGTGTTCTCCAAACAAAAAAGTGACTCAGGATGTTCCACACAAAATGAATACCAAGTGCAAGGTGCAGAGGGGTTGAGAGAGGGTTGTTCAAGGGGAAATACAATTCAGGGTTCCTAGACTGAAAAATCTGAGGCAGACTTGGGAAAAAGGAAGGTTAAATTCATTGGTCAGAGTATGAACTGAAGTTGCTTGTATTTTATCCAGTAAAACAGTGGTGTTTAAATATTCTTTAGCTGTGAAAGTATTTTAAAATATCATTTGGCATCTTAGCTATAAAACAGATACACATGGAACACCAGTAGTTGAAATGGTGAGCCAAATATCCAAAAAGCTTGTTGTCTATCCTTCTATCACAACCCCCTCGCCCAATGCACGTGGCTCTATCCTCTAAGTTTAAGGAAATGGTATTGAGATAGTGGCTTTACGTTCATGCAAATAATGCCTTCAGTAAGAGGAGGCCTTGGCTCATAATGAGTTGTAAGTGAAGCCTGAAAGCCTCTTAACGGGCGAACAGAAGAGCTAGAAGCCAAGGATACTCAGAGATTGAATTATGCACGGTGCTAGCTTTAGAAAGTACCTGTGGCAGAAAGCACCTGTAGCACCCAGGACAAGTTCTGTAGGGTCCAAGGTGACACTTTAATTTTCAGATATATTGAGTTTTAGGGTTTGTCCTTAGAACCATGAGGATTTGAGGTAAAGGTCCACCTTGGTGGTTGAGTTGGGGTAAACTGAGACAAAGTGAGAGACTACACATACAAATGAATCTAGATGAGGAAGTATATAGTTTTAAGTTAGGAAAGTTTGAACATGTATATATACTGAGGGAAAAAACACTGGAGAGGAAGGCAAAGAGATGATTGATGGAGCAAGATGTCCAAGGAAGCAGACAGGAAGAAACAGGGTTAAAAACATTGGTGACTAGATCAGCCTTGGAATTAAAGAATTTGTTTTCTCATTTGGATCTTTGACCAGACCAATGAATAGACCTCTCTGTTACCTGAGTCATCGGGGTCCTTTTCTCTTAAAGCAGCATGGGTTGACATGCTATGGCTTGTAATCACAACAGTCCTGATTAATACAAACAGTGATGTAAATTTTCCTTTTAAGATGAAAGGATGGGTGCCAATAACGTTGAGATTATGAGGCTCTTAGAAGAAGTTATAAGGTCTTTTATGATGCCTAAACTATATCTCTGAACTTGGAAGCAAGATCATCCACTGAAAGGTGTGAGTGGGGCAGGCCTGGATTTCAGGCTTGAGGACAGCAGTTATAATTTAACATTTGAAAAGGAAAGGAGTGGAAACTAGAATGTAATAAGATTGCAGAGCAATATTTAGTCTATGTGATAAACGATTTGATGAAATTTAATGAACTATGGAAGACAATGTCAGTCAGATTTTTCGAATTTACTGGAAAACATTTCTCAGAAAAAACATCTCTTCTTAAATCTAGTTTTATGTTCACTTTTATATCCCTTGGTTCTTGAATTGGGAATGTATGCATACTTAATCTGCATGAACTATTTGAACTTGAAAAAATAGTTGCATGATCTGCTATTACTGATAATTGTATACATCAGATATTAATCAGGTAAATCATGTTAGAAAGGCTTCTTATTAGAAAGGGAAAAAAAATCATTCCCCCTAATGCTTACATTAATTCCCTTCTCTCCCTCAAGGTGTGTTTTCAGTCCCTTTTTAATTAAGAATAAATAATGAATATAATCTATCTGTGTCTTAAAGAGATCCTATTGGGCTTGATTACATGCAAATCAATTACTAATAATCTGTTTTTAAACAAAGAGCATTGCTTTTCACATCATTTCTGAAGGATAATAGGTGTACTTTTAGATCATTTGGTGAAATGTCTATAGATTATATGTGTGTGTGTGTGTGTGTGTGTGTGTGTGTATATATATATATATACCATGTAAAGACACATAAATATAGGTGTCTCCATATTTATATATCTGTGTATGTATTCGCACACACATCCACTCAACATATTTTCTATGTAAATATAGTATGTGGATGTCTATATTCTAAACACAACTTTGTGAAAACATGTTTTTTTTTAAATTTCACTTTCTAATCTCATAATTCAGGAGAGTTCAAACATGCTAATGTGTGAAATAAAAATAAATTCTATACCTGTATTCATTGTACTTCCGTGTAAAAGAAAGTATACCCCTAAACAATTTTCTAGAACAATCATACCAATAAAAAGTGTTTTATCCATATATGAAGAAAGAGAAGTAAAAAGCACTTAGTTTTATTTTCATAGGTGCTATTCAAAAGATATGGTTGAAGAAACTTTCTGTTCAACAGCCGTCAACTTACAAATAATTCCTTACTTAAGATGAACTTTTAAAACATGGCACTTTTTTTATAGACATAATGTCATAAATGCGTTCCCAGTTTCCCTGTATACCACATAAAGACAATTTATTCTACAAGTGGTTGAAATGGTGTATGTTGATAATAGAAAATAATTTTATGAAAGTCAATATTGTTACAAATAGAACACTCAGCTAAAGCTTCTCTATATGAATATTCAAGGCATAGTTGGACAAACTTCAAATATGGCATTCATCCATTGACATAACTAATACAAATCTGCACTATCATCTGATGTGAGGAGGAGATGGGTACACCAGTGAAGATAAGCACTATTTTTCTGAAAAAGTAAAACGTGTGTGAAAAACGGGTTTTTAAATGTGCTTCACCATTGTCATAATTATCATCATTTTGGATTCTCTTCTACCGTTAAATGCTCTTAAACTGATAAACCATTTGTATTATCCTCGTGTAGACTTAACAATCCATCTCCTTCTTTTCAATATTCTTCTCTAAAAAGTCTTCCAATAGAAAATTTCCAATTTCCAAATAGAAATTCCAATTCTTCCAAATAGAAATTTCCAAATAGAATTTCCAATTCTTCCAAATAGAAATTTCCAATTTCCAATTTCCAATAGAAAAATTCAAAAAATCATTAAGTCCATGTTAAGTGGTCTGATTAATTTTAACTTCTAGAAGATAAATCATTGCTACAAGTATGAGAACCAAGAAATATGTTTTTCAAATGTTATTGAAAGTTACTATTTAGAGAGGGACTCATTTAATGCTCCACAGTCGGTGTTTGCCCCATCACCAGTGACCTAGTGAGTGATTTGGCCAAAGTTAGAACCCACATACATGGATTTGAAAGCCCTTGTCACCATTTTAATTATTACTCATCTGTCAGGCATGCAATTCTTTTAAGGTATTGCCCAAGGGTTTGCTTTTCTTATTCCTAGCAGTATACAAATGAGATCTTAGAGCTCTGTTGGCAAACTTCCGGAACAAGAAGTATATAGAATCTGTAGCACAAGATGCCTTGTAATGATTCTTCTCACTTCTTCTATAATCCATCTAAACATATATAACATACTACAATAAAAAGTAATATGGATCTTATACTTATTGTATGTTATGTTCAATAATATAAATTTCATATGAATTAAAGCATGGAATGTGCCAACAATCCTGTGTGGAAAGTTAAATCATTAGCTGCAAAGTACAAAGAAGAAAGTTATGGCGCAGATTAGTTAAGTGGTTTTTCAAAAAATCACACAGATTTAAAGTATTATAAAATGGATTTTAACCCAGACCATCTAATTTCATAACCTGAGTTTGACATGTGTATAAAATGCACTGCCTGTGGATTTCTGCTACTAGTTTGCTATACGACTTTAATTCACACTCCTCAGGGCTTAATTTTCCTCATCTGCAAAATATGTAACATGGTAAATCAACATTTCCCAAAGTACGTGCCTCAAAACTCTCCTTTTGAAATGCTAATTTTGTAGAAAAAAAAAGATATTCATAGTCAATTGTTAGGAATACTAGGCTGAATGTCCATTTGAAAATCAAGATTCCTATACTTCTCCCTTTTCCCCCACCCTCAATCTAAGTAAGGGTTCATGGAACGTAATATAGTAATTTTAGATAAGCGGATCTCAAATCCTATTTTTCTCCAGTGTACTCTACTGTACGCTATTCTATATTATTTTATTTATTTTCAATATTGTGACCATCCAATCCCTATCTCATTTTACACACGCACACATATACACCCACACATAATGTAGTGTGAGATATACTATTACAGCTTGAAGATGTAAGAAAAAGCATACAACCTACAAGTTAAATCTTAAAGTCTTTTTATCATTTCTGATACTCGGACCATAAACTTTGTTTAAACCACAAGGCTTTGTGGTTTAAATGTGAGAGGAATTTATAGTTTCTCTTTAAAATTCAGTATGTAATAGATCTATTTTGTACATTTCTAATGAAACATTATTTGCTTAATTGCTTCATTTTATTTTATCTTTTCCCCATACTATTTAAGGTTGTTAACAGCAGGGGTCCTTCAGGCAGCCATTATCTCCCAGCTCCAACACTCCGTAGCCTTATAATTAAGAAATAGTCAAGTACATAAGCTTTTCATCGTTTCATCATCTGTAAATGGGTTAAAAATGTCATCTTTTTCATGTAAGTGTTGTGATAACAAGCACAGTACTTGTCACGGATGGAACACTCAGTGAGCATTAGCTTTCACTGTAACTTCAGAACTATCCTAGTTTTGATTTTAAGGAGAGTCCTCTGTGCTTATCTTGGTTTGTGCTACAGTTGGGAATTGTATAAAAATTCATGGTAGAGATGTTTTTTATCATCTTTGTCAAGTTTTCTTGCAACACCTGCCAGTTTAACTTAGAAGCTACTATTCCCCATCACTAGTAGCTAGAAACATTTTAGTAGACTGTTCAGAATGTTGCTGGCAGGGTGTTGTTTGTTTTTTATTTCTACCCAGAACTTCCACTGAACAGGGAAATGCATGTGAATGTACGGGCTGAGTATGTCTCCGTCCCCAGATCATAAAAGATTCTCCCTATGAAATGGAGGCTGTTTTGTCTGACATCATTTCCAACTCTACTTCGATTCACGACCCTTTTTAGCTATGAGAACTGATTTGAGTCTCTAAATTAACTGCAAAACTTTACCAAGGTCACATCATTTTAAGTAGTAGAACTAGAATAACATCCATTTTGGAATAATTTCAGAGACGTCATGCTCTCCTTTATGCATGGTCTATATATTTCCTACAGCATCAAAGTTAACGGAGAGCAATACTAACGTAATGAATACACTGAGTTATTTGTTTAAAGCCTGTGATTTTTTTCAAATCCATGCTGATTATTTCAGAAAAGAAGCATTTTAGATTTTTTTAATTGCAGTGTCAGAGCTAATTAACAATTATGTTTTTCTCAACGACTACTTGTTTTATCATCGTTTCCTTTCATATATACTTTGCAAATTAATAAGTCGTTCGCTTTGCAAAGTGCCAAACATGGCAAAATTTCCTAGACTAGGCTGAATATGTAAGTATTACATGCATCACCTACTCAATTCGGCTTGAATCAGTATTAGTTTCAAAGTGTATATTTTGTTAAAAAAAAGTTTTATCCCCCTCTTGTTCTGATTTCAATTATACTTAATATCTGCACATTCAAAAACACCAGAATTTTAGGGCATTTTTATCTTCAATTTTAAGACATATTCCTTTCTACTTGACAAACCCAGATGAGGTGGATATTCCATTCTTTTGTTTGCATTATAATTTCAGGAGAGGATATACACTTTAAGTAGGAAAAAAAAATCTTTATTCATGGTGGATACAAAAGGACAATTCTAAGAGTTACTTTTACTTAACTCATAGCAGTCAGGATATTAAATGTTCACAGGACATACTCTTTCAGCATAAAGTTAGGTTTTTCTTAGAATCTGTTTTTAAATAAAGACAGTGTTGGTTTCAAGATTTTAAACATTCAAAAATCCACTGTGTTTCTTTTATCTTCTTGCTGGTGATAAGACAGAATGTGGGTGCTTTAAATCCTCTTGATGCGTCTGTCACTAGCACAATAAACTCTCCTCCTGTGCTGAAGAGCCCCTTGTCTGTCGCTGGGATCCCTCTGAAGGTGAAGATTGCCATGTGGGTTTTCTATCGACTTCCTAAAATGTAACCTCCTCATCTAGGCTGCCATCTCTAGTGTGACAGATTGGGTAGATTCCATCATCGGATCACACTGTGTTTTACCATTGGCGGCCAGGTGTCATCTTTGGAGAAGAGAGTTAAGCTTTTGTCAGAGAGTATTTCTCTTGTTTCACTTAACATCGACTCACCTTTTGGTATTGAAAGCATAAAAAATACAAACTGAGAAGGCTATCCCCAGGCAGAGTTTTCATCCTACTCAAGGCAGTCGCAGCAGTTATAAAGATCCTTCAATAATCTGTCAAAAACTGACATCACTGTATAAAGAGCTGTTCATTTCTATACCTCATTTTGGATTGATGTACGTGCACTTTTATATCCTTCGGTTCGATATAACATTTGGCCTTTCATGTTCTCAGTTTCAGCTACAGGGAATTCAAAGCTATTTCAAAGCATAATTATACCAATCTGCATATAAAAGGCTATATGTCCTACAGAGGGTTGGATGGAAAAGTAAACTCTTTCAAAGAAGAAAATTAGAAGTATTTCCCACAACTAAAATTCACTACAGTTAATACATTTTTTATCTGATAAGAAGTTTTGTTTTGTTTTTTTTAAGCCAATAGAAGATTAATCCAGAAAATGATGGGGACTATTTTGTGAGGTAGGGAGGAGAAGAGGAATGGACACCTGAAAATTGAGGAGGAAAGCAAAGAAATGGTACAAGTACCTTATACAAATCATTTGTGAAAATGGTCACATCGCACAAGAAAAATCAATACTTACAATCCTGTAGCAGACAATAGGATTCTCACTTATATATTGTATTAGTTATCTATTGCTGCATAACAATATACCCCAAAACATAAGATTATATCATAATTGGTGTGGTTCAAAATCCTTGGTGCAACTTACCTGGATGGCTCTGGCTATGGTCTCTCTTGAGATCCACAGTCAAACTCTTGGCAGGAGCCATGGTCGCCTTTGAAGATGCAACTTGAGGGAGAGGGTCTGCTTCCAAGCTCACTCACGTGATGGTTGATAGGCCTCATTCTCTTGCCACCTGTGTCTTACCTCAGATCTGCCTCTATGACATCTCCACAAGCAATCCAAAAGAGAATGAGAAAGGAAACAAGAAGGTCCCCAAGACGGAAACCATCGCCTTTTTATAACTAATGTCAGAAGTGACATCTACTCACTCTACCACATTCTATTTCTTAGAAGTGGGTTACTCTATCCCACCCACCTTCAAGGGAAGAGGGCTACTCAAGCATGTGAATACCAGGAGGTAGAAATCATTATGGACCATCCCAGAGGCTGCCTACCCCACATAGATACACTCATATTAAGTTGCTTTGGGTACTTTTTTACATTACAAAAGACTTTTCAAAATACAAGTCCTGTAAATGTGGTTTTAAACTGAAAGTAATTGCTATTACACAAATTTTGCAGTTTTATTTTGTTCCAATTATTTGCTCTCCAATTATAATCTTGCTAGTTATAGAAAGTTTCATAACTTGAAAATGATGAGTACAGTTACTCAAATCTTTAAGATAATTGTTTTTATCTTTTTTTACCATGAAAAAATTGAGATTAAAAAAACCTCACAAACATAATTGTGTAAATTCTGGAGCTAACAAAATACTTAGCACCGAAGTTATGTAACATATGGTTATCCTAGTCCCAAACAGTAAAATGTGTCTGTACGTGCCAGCTCTTAATTACCAGCTCATTAACACTCAGGTGTCAATTGCTGGTGGCAAAGGCAATACCCAAATGGCCTAGTTTCTGTCATGCACAGTGTAATTAAATTGACCTCAAGTACTGAAGCTTGCAAGTTGCCTGATACTATTTGGACACTAATTTCAGGCACTATTCAAAGTAGAGTAATATGGTAAATAAACCAATGTAATGAAAGAAAAGCTCTATTGGGGTTTAAAGTGTATTTTCATATGTAATTATAATCTTTTAGACAATTGTATAAATAATCACCATTCTAATCTATATCAAATATAACAATGCATATCACATATTTGATATTAACCTTATTGAACTAAAATTCCACTCAATCTCAAGATAAGGATAAATTTGTTACCCATCAAAGTGAAAAATAAATTACTATAATAGTTGCATTTGGGGAAAATGGAATTACATATGATATTTTGTGATCTCATTTATTGATTTGTACTGAGAGAAATGAATTATTTATATTTGTATTTAGATTATCAATTTCCAAATATGACTCAACATCAAACATATAAGTGATATAGCCTTAACAACAACAAAAAATATACTAGCAAGAATCCCACAAACGCCCACGAATCTAATTAATCTTCATGACATTCTCTGTCATACTTTGCTCATGAGCCCAAAGCTCATTTTCAAGCTTCCAGTTAAAGATAGAGAGAAAGTGAATCCATGCACTAACCTTCACTCTTCCCAAAACTTCACTAAAAGAAAAAGAAAAATTTAAAGGTAAAACCTACAAAAACAAATAAAAGACAAATAAACAAGTGAAGAAAACAACTGTGACAACATTTGGAAGTTCGGAAGTAGATCAATAAATTATAATTGACTTTGTGGTTTTGAAAATATTTAATCTGTAGCTGGAAGTTTAGAGTATGAAGAAGAAATCTGATTTATCCCACAGAAAATTCCAAAGGCTCAGGAATTGAGAGAACAAATTTCTTATGAAGTGGGAGTGAATATAAAAATAAAAAGAAGGATAAGAAATGTCATTAAGAAGCAATTAGGGGCTCCCCTGGTGGCGCAGTGGTTCAGAATCTGCCTGCCAATGCAGGGGACACGGGTTTGAGCCCTGGTCTGGGAAGATCTCACATGCCACGGAGCAACTGGGCCCGTGAGCCACAATTACTGAGCCTGCGTGTCTGGAGCCTGTGCCCCGCAACAAGAGAGGTCGCGATAGTGAGAGGCCGCGCGCACCGCAATGAAGAGTGGCCCCCACTTACCACAACTAGAGAAAGTCCTCGCACAGAAACGAAGACCCAACACAGCCATAAATAAATAAATTAATTAATTAAAAAAAAAAAAAGAAGCAATTAGACTTCCAAGTTGCCCTCATGGACAGTGCACATATAGGTGATCAATTATCCCCTCTGGTTAGAAGACTGGAGATTTATTCTTTAAGGAGGTTAAAAGAGAGATTCCTAGATTGGAAGGCAACAGGCACTGTTTAATGTGAGATCATCATACCAAAAAAACTTTGGATCTTGCATCTTTTCTCAATTAGCTTTCAGAATGCAAATGCCCAAGCTTATACCTCCAGGCAGAAACCCCCAAGACATTTATCTTGGTACTTAAACCAAGAAAAAATATAGCTAACATATTGATATTGGTGATTCCTTAATTATATGGTCCAGCCAGATCACCCTACAAATAAAGATATGCCACAAGCCCTCCAAAGAAGCACAGAGCTGTCAGCTTTTCTGGGTACTGTTCTTAATTCTGAGAAGACAGCCAAGTATCACAGGGCATTTGCAAAAAATCTCTACCATATTCCTGGAAACACTATTCAGGGAAAATAAAATGTAATACAAACCATCATCAACACCTTGAGATGAATAAGAGAAAATATTTCATACATGAAAAAGTTCAAAATAGCTTAAAAGGGAAATATTCAGAACACAAAAGGAACTCTTAGATTTAAAATAATAATACAATAATTAAATAACAAGCTCAATAGAATGTTGGGAGAGAAACCTGAGAAAATCTCACAGAAAGTAGATTTTAAAAATACAGAAAATATGGAAGAAGAAGTGAAGAAAATTTGTAGGTGAGTGGAGGAGTTTCAACTTACAAATAAAGAATTGAAAGAGATGAAGAAAATAGGGTAAAAAATGATGAAAGGAATAATTCAGAAAAATTTCCAAAAACTGAAAGACTTCAGTTTAAAGATCAAGCTACTAAGTAGCTGCAATGTGGTTGAAAATGATGATGTCTTGCTTACTATAGCTTTGTAGTATAGTCTGAAGTCAAGGAGCCTGATTCCTCCAGCTCCGTTTTTCTTTCTCAAGATTGCTTTGGCTGTTCGAGGTCTTTCGTGTTTCCATACAAATTGTGAAATTTTTTGTTCTAGTTCTGTGAAAAGTGCCATTGATAGTTTGATACGGATTGCATTGAATCTGTAGACTGCATTGGGTGGTATAGTCATTTTCACAATGTTGATTCTTTCAATTCAAGAACATGGTATATCTCTCCATCTGTTTGTATCATCTTTAATTTCTTTCATCAGTGTCTTATAGTTTCCTGCATACAGGTCTTTTGTCTCCTTAGGTAGGTTTATTCCTAGGTATTTTATTCTTTTTGTTGCAATGGTAAATGGGAGTGTTTCCTTAATTTCTCTTTCAGAATTTTCATCATTAGTGTATAGGAATGCAAGAGATTTCTGTGCATTAATTTTGTTATCTGAAACCCTACCAAATTCATTGATTAGATCTAGTAGTTTTCTGGTAGCATCTTTAGGATTCGCTATGTATAGTATCATGTCATCTGCAAACAGTGACAGTTTTACTTCTTCTTTTCTGATTTGGATTCCTTTTATTTCTTTTTCTTCTCTGATTGTTGTGGCTAAAACTTCCAAAGCTATGTTGAATAATAGTGGTGACAGTGGGCAACCTTGTCTTTTTCCTGATCTTAGAGGAAATGATTTCAATTTTTCACCATTGAGAACGATGTTGGCTGTGGGTTTGTCATATATGGCCTTTATTATGTTGAGGTAAGTTCCCTCTATGCCTACTTTCTGGAGAGTTTTTATCATAAATGGGTGTTGAATTTTGTCAAAAGCTTTATCTGTATCTATTGAGTTGATCATATGTTTTTTATCCTTCAATTTGTTAATATGGTGTATCACATTGATTGATTTGCATATATTGAAGAATCCTTGCATTCCTGGGATAAACCCCACTTATAGTGTGTGATCCCTTTAACGTGCTGTTGGATTCTGTTTGCTAGTAATTTGTTGATGACTTTTGCATCTATGTTCATCAGTGATATTGGCCTGTAGTTTTCTTTTTTTGCCTGGTTTTGGTATCAGGGTGATGGTGGCCTCGTAGAATGAGTTTGAGAGTGTTCTTCCCTCTGCTATATTTTGGAAGAGTTTGAGAAGGATAAGTGTTAGTGCTTCTCTAAATGTGTGATAGATTTCGCCTATGAAGCCATCTGGTCCCTGGCATTATTTTGTTGGAAGATTTTTAATCACAGTTTCAATTTCAGTGCTTGTGATTGGTCTGTTTATATTTTCTATTTCTTCTGGTTCAGTCTTGGAAGGTTGTGCTTTTCTAAGAATTTGTCCACTTCTTCCAGGTTGTCCATTTTATTGGCATATAGTCGCTTGTAGTAATCTCTCATGATCCTTTGTGTTTCCGCAGTATCAGTTGTTACTTCTCCTTTTTCATTTCTATTTCTGTTGATTTGAGTCTTCTCCCTTTTTCTCTTGATAAGTCTGGTTAATGGTTTCTCAATTTTGTTTATCTTCTCAAAGAAATAGCTTTTAGTTTTATTCAACTTTGCTATCGTTTCCTTCATTATTTTCATTTATTTCCGATTTGATCTTTATGATTTCTTTCGTTCTGCTAACTTTGGGGGTTTTTTTGTTCTTCTTTCTCTAATTGCTTTAGGTGTAAGGTTAGGTTGTTTATTTGAGGTTTTTCTCGTTTCTTGAGGTAGGATTGTATTGCTATAAACTTCCTTCTTAGAACTGTTTTTGCTGCATCCCATAGGTTTTGGGTTGTCATATTTTCATTGTCATTTTTTTCTAGGCATTTTTAATTTCCTCTTTGATTTCTTCAGTGATCTCTTGGTTATTTAGTAGCATATTGTTTAGCCTCCATGTGTTTGTATATTTTACAGTTTTTTTCCTGTAATTAATATCTAGTCTCATAGCATTGTGGTCAGAAAAGATACTTGATACAATTTCAATTTTCTTAAATTTACCAAGGCTTGATTTGTGACCCAAGATATGATCTATCTTGGAGAATGTTCCATAAACACTTGAGAAGAAAGTGTGTTCTGTTGTTTTTTGATGGAATGTCCTGTAAGTATCAATTAAGTCCATCTTGTTTAATGTATTATTTAAAGCTTGTGTTTCCTTATTTATTTTCATTTTGGATGATCTATCCATTGGTGAAAGTGGTGTGTTAAATTCCCCTACTATGATTGTGTTACTGTCGATTTCCCTTTTTATGGCTGTTAGCATTTGCCTTATGTATTGAGGTGGTCCTATATTGGGTGCAAAAATATTTACAATTGTTATATCTTCTTCTTGGATTGATCCCTTGATCATTATGTAGCGTCTTTCTTTGTCTATTGTAATAGTCTTTATTTTAAAGTCTGTTCTGTCTGATATGAGAATTGCTACTCCAGCTTTCTTTTGATTTCCATTTGCATGGAATATGTTTTTCCATCCCCTCACTTTCAGTCTGTATGTGTCCCTCGGTCTGAAGTGGGTCTCTTGTAGACAGCATATATATGGGTCTTGTTTTTGTATCCATTCAGCCAGACTATGTCTTTTGGTTGGAGCATTTAATCCATTTACATTTAAGGTAATTACGTATATGTGTGTTCCTATTACCATTTTCTTAATTGTTTTGAGTTTGTTTCTGTAGGTCTTTTCCTTCTCTTGTGTTTCCTGCCTAGAGAAGTTCCTTTAGCATTTGTTGTAAAGCTGGTTTGGTGGTGCTGAATTCTCCTAGCTTTTGCTTGTCTGTAAAGGTTTTAATTTCTCCATCGAATCTGAATGAGATCCTTGCTGGGTAGAGTAATCTTGGTTGTAGGTTTTTCCCTTTCATCACTTTAAATATTTCCTGCCACTCCCTTCTGGCTTGCAGACTTTCTGCTGAAAGATCAGCTGTTAAGCTTATGGGGATTCCCTTGTATGTTATTTGTTGTTTTTCCCTTGCTGCCTTTAATATTTTTTCTTTGTATTTAATTTTTGATAGTTTGATTAATATGTGTCTTGGCGTGTTTCTCCTTGGATTTATCCTTTATGGGACTCTCTGCGCTTCCTGGACTTGATTGACTATTTCCTTTCCCATGTTAGGGAAGTTTTCAACTATAACCTCTTCGAATATTTTTTCAGACACTTTCTTTTTCTCTTCTTCTTCTGGAACCCCTATAATTCGAATGTTGGTGCATTTAATGTTGTCCCAGAGGTCTCTGAGACTGTCAATTCTTTTCATTCTTTTTTCTTTATGCTGCTCTGTGGTAGTTATTTCCACTATTTTATCTTCCAGGTCACTTATCCGTTCTTCTGCCTCAGTTATTCTGCTATTGGTTCCTTCTAGAGAATTTTTAATTTCATTTATTGTGTTGTTCATCACTGTTTGTTTGCTCTTTAGTTCTTCTAGGTCCTTGTTAAACGTTTCTTGTATTTTCTCCATTCTATTTGCAAGATTTTGGATCATCTTTACTATCATTACTCTGAATTCTTTTTCAGGTAGAGTGCCTATTTCCTCTTCATTTGTTTGGTCTGGTGGGTTTTTACCTTGCTCGTTCATCTGTTGTGTGCTTCTCTGTCTTTTCATTTTGTTTAACTTACTGTGTTTGGGATCTCCTTTTCACAGGCTGCAGGTTCATAGTTCCTGTTGTTTTTGGTGTCTGCCCCCAGTGGGTAAGGTTGGTTCAGTGGCTTGTGTAGGCTTCCTGGTAGAAGGGTCTGGTGCCTGTGTTCTGGTGGGTAGGGCTGGATCTTGTCTTTCTGGTGGGCAGAGCCATGTCCAGTGGTGGGTTTGGGGGTGTCTGTGAACGTAGTATGAATTTAGGCAGCCTCTCTGCTAATGGGTGGGGTTGTTTTCCTGTCTTGCTAGTTGTTTGGCATGGGGTGTCCACCACTGGAAGCGGTGGCTGTTGGGTGGAGCTGGGTCTTAGCGTTGAGATGGAGATCTCTGGGAGAGCTCTTGCCAATTGATATTACTTGGGGCCAGGAGGTCTCTGATGGTCCAGTATCCTGATCTTGGTTCTCCCACCTCACAGGCTCTGGCCTGACACCAGGCTGGAGCACCAAGACCCTTTCAGCCACATTTCTCAGAAGAAAAGGGAGAAAAAAGAAGGAAAATAAATAAATTAATAAAGAAAAAAAGAAAAAAATTATTAAAAAGATAATAATAATAAAAAGAGAACAATCAAACCAATAAAGAAATCCACCAATGATAACAAGAGCTAAACACTAGACTAAGATAAATATGAATATCAGAAACAAATCAGTCGCTGACTGCAAACTCCAAGTCTACAGTTGTTCCCAAAGTCCACCGACACAATATTGGGATGATTTGTTGTCTATTCAGGTATTCCACAGATGCAGGGTACATCAACTTGATTGTGGGGATTTAATCCGCTGCTCCTGAGGCTGCTGGGAGAGATTTCCCTTTCTCTTCTTTGTTCGCACAGCTCCTGGGGTTCAGCTTTGATTTTGGCCCTGCCTCTGCGTGTGCGTCACCCTCAGGCATCTGTTCCCTGCCCAGACAGGAGGGTGTTAAAGCAGCGGCTGACTAGGGGGCTCTTGCTTATTCAGGCCAGGGGAGGGAGGGGTACAGTAGTTATAATTGGAATGCAGGTTGAGCCTGCAGCGGCAGAGGCCTATGTGACGTTACAACAGCCTGAGGCACGCCATGCGTTCTCCCGGGGAAGTTGTCCCTGGATCACGGGACGCTGGCAGTGGCGGGCTGCACAGGCTTCCAGGGGGGTGGTGTGGATAGTGACCTGTGCTTGCTCACAGGATTTTGGTGGCTGCAGGAGCAGCCTTAGCGTTTCATGCCCGTCTCTGTGGTCTGAGCTGATAGCCATGGCTCGCGCCCATCCTGTGAACCTCGTTTAGGCGGTGTTCTGAATCCCCCCTCCTCGCGCACCCTGTAACAATGGTCTCTTGCCTCTTCGGCAGGTCCATACCTTTTCCCGGACTCCCTCCCGGCTAGCTGTGGCACACTAGCCCCCTTCAGGCTGTGTTCACGCAGCCAACCCCGGTCCTCTCCCTGGGATCCGATTTCGAAGCCCGAGCCCCAGCTCCCAGCCCCGCCCGCCCCGGCGGGGGAGCAGACAAGCCTCTCGGGCTGGTGAGTGCTGCTTGGCACCGATCCTCCGTGCGGGAATCTCCCCGCTTTGCCCTCCGCACCCCTGTGGCTGCGCTCTCCTCCGTAGCTCCGAAGCTTCCCCCCTCTGCCACCCGCAGTCTCCGCCCGCGAAGGGGCTTCCTAGTGTGTGGAAACTTTTCCTCCTTCACAGCTCCCTCCCAGATGTGCAGGTCCCATCTCTATTCTTTTGTCTCTGTCTTTTCTTTTTACTTTTGCCCTACCCAGGTACGTGGGGAGTTTCTTGCCTTTTGGGAAGTCTGAAGTATTCTGCCAGCATTCAGTAGGTGTTCTGTAGGAGTTATTCCACATGTAGCTGTATTTTTGATGTATTTGTGGGGAGGAAGGTGATCTCCATGTCTTACTCCTCCACCATCTTGAAGGCCCCCCCCAACTTGGAAGTATTTTTGATGCCAGTTTTTGGTTTTTTTTTTTAATATTTAGTTAGTTAGTTAGTTAGCTGCACCAGGTCTTATTTGCGGCAGGCAGTCTCCTTAGTTGTGGCTCACCAGCTCCTTAGTTGTGGCATGTGAACTCTTAGTTGCAGCATGCATGTGGGATCTAATTCCCTGACCAGGGATCGAACCCGGGCCCCTACATTGGGAGTGTGGAATTTTATCCGCTGTGCCACCAGGGAAGTCCCCTGAAAATGCTTTTGTTCTCAAGAGAACAAGAATTGTTGTTAGCTGACTATACCTATGCACGATGTTCTGTCACATTCAGTCTGTCTTTGGCAGATGGTCTCTGGGACTTCTGCCTTTAAAAAACGAGGCAAAGTAGCCCCTTAACTGGTCATTTGGTGCTTGAGTCCCCCTTACCAAGGATAAGCTAGAGCTTTCTGGCCACTGAGTCTAATTTGGTAACCATCCCTAGCTGCTTGGGGCAGGCATATGGACATTATTTGTGATTGTACACCCTTCAGAGGAACCCAGGGATGGCTCATTGTAAATTCTGTGGAAAAGGAGATCACCACCGTAGGGAGATTTAAGCATGACACCCAAATCACCTAACAAGAATTATTTAGGCAAGGTAGCTACCTGTGCTACTGTTTCCCTTGCTGCTGTCCTGTGTAGTCTCCTGACCCCCAAGGGTATCAAGGTACATATCTGTGGCAACCTGTGGCCCAGGCACTGATAAAAAGCAATAATAATAATGAGAAGTGGAAAGAGCATTGGGTACCAGCCCCTTCCAAAACAATGGAGGCAATGACACAACTGTTCTTCCAATAAAAAGGCCCTCCTAGTCAATGTGCCTGGTCTTCGTGCTGCTGGCTATCTGTGGGCCAAAGGGTTAATCTGATCCCAGGGTTTGATTACCCAGCGAACACCTCAGACAAAATGACCTCACTGGAGGTGGGCCCTGACTCTGTGGACTTTGCCTGACACTCCCGGGAGGAGGAGTTGGCTGTCTACAAGTGGGCAGCTCAGCCTCCAAACTCTTTCCTCTCAACAGCCCCTGAGGTCTGCTGCAAGGGTGATCAGATGGAGACAGAAATTGAAAGCCATGAGTACCTTACATGACTATAAATCCAAAATATTAGGAGAAAATTGTACAGAGAGAAAGAGAAAAAAAAAAAAAAAAGGAAAAGGAGGAAGCCCATAGGTATATAGCAGAGGCTGATTTTGAGCAATTGACCCCTGGGTTTTGGGCCCAGAAGCCTTCTGCTATGCCACTGTTTTAGCTGCTTCTCTGTTTCAACAAAGATCTTAATTCTCAGGATTATAGGGAAAAACACCCATGACATCCCTATGGCAAAGGAAGGGGATCCTTAAATTCTATAATACAATCGTTGCCTTGGGTGAGGCTACAATACTGATGATACTGATTTGAGACTTTCTAGAATAAAGAAATTATAAATATGAGCAGGAGAGAAAGAACCCCTCCCCCCATCACTACCACCATCAAATGAATCCAGTGGCGAGGGAAAAACATAAAAGGGAAAGGAAGGAAGTAGGAAGGAAGGAAATAGGAAGGAAGGAAGGGACAGAGGGCCTTTGAGTATTAAAAATTTATATAAGACCTGATAAGTGAAAGAGTGTTTATCTCCCCTGCTTCTCCATTTAACAGTGTAAATTGGCCTGTTCTTAAACCTGGCAAGAATGAATGGCATCTCATGGTGGATTACCACAGCCTTAATGCTGTGGTTCAATTCAGTAAGACTCCCACACTCAATGCCCAATATTTTTTTAAATTACTGATTCAATCCAATCAGCAACCAGTACCGAACTTGCTATTATAGACTTGGCTACTATGTTCAATGCCTATTTCAACAACCTCTAAGCCACAGTTTGCCCTCACCTCCAAAGTAGCACAATACACCTTTACCAGCCTACCCATGGGACCTCAGCAGCCTTGCTATCACACAAAGTCTTTGCTGCTAAGATAAGAATTGCATGCACCCTTCTCCAGGAGCACAGGTATTATATTACCTTGATGACATCTTCTGAGGAGGTTTGTTAGACACATGTGTTTAGGACATACAGATTCTCACAAAGGCTCACAAAATGGGGATGGGCCATTGCCCTCTACATAGTGGTAGGCCCTGTAACTTCTGCTAAATTCCTGAAAATCCTTTGGTACACTGAGGGCTGCCCCATCCCGACATTGAAAGAAACAGCAATGGATCCTTCTCAGCACATACAATGTTTATACAACCCAACATCTTTTAGGTCTTCGGGAGATCTGGAGGCAACATACTACTTATTTACAAATTTTACTTAAGCCCATTTATGCAGTTACTTGCAAATCAGCCCACCTTTATTGGGGAACCCTCAAACAAAATGGTCGAGAGTCTGTCCAATTTGAAATCCGCTGTTACTCCCTGAAGTGTACTCAGGGATTCCCAGGGATTCCTTCACTGTAGAGACTGTAGCAACCTCTTCTCATGGCTCCTGGAGTCTCTGGACCACCTATGACGGCCATAAATTTCCTATGAAGTCTCATACAGGAAGCTGCCCTCCTTGGCCTTGTGCTATATACCATTAGAGTGGTGACTGTTGGCCACGTGCTAAGCTCTTCTGAAAACAGTCTCTCACAAACCCTGGAAATCTATGCTCCCACTCCAAGCTGGCCCTTATGCCTCAGGTTATGGAAGCAACCAGGAGTCTACCATCTCTGCACAGTGACCACGGCCTCCTTTCTATAGGCTGGGCCCAAACTCGGACCCTCTGACATATCCACCTCCAGGATGGGATAGCCTCACTTCTCCTCAGTCCCTTGTCAGATGCCACGGTGCTAGAGGGGGTCAACGATCTCCCAGACCCCTTGGCAACCTGGAGAGTCCCTTGGGAGCAGCTGAGTGACCATTAATGGGACTTCATACACTTTACAGATCACATTGTTACCGTTACATATGATGGAGCTCAGTGGAATGTCGCTGCTTTCCATTCCTAATCCAGGGTGTCCCTGATAAACGACAGGATCTAAGAGCCAGCACAGTTGGCCACACATCAGACAATCATCTTAACACCAGAGACCCAGGCCAGTACATGACCCCATTTACTATACAGTACATTTTTATTAACTCTTACTTAAGAGTTGCCCTCTTTTTTAAAAATTTATTTTTTAATTTTTTGGCCACACTGCATAGCTTGCGGGATCTCAGTTCTCCAACCAGAGATGGAACCTGGGCCATGGCAGTGAAAGCACGGAGTCCTAACCACTGGACCACCAGAGAACTTCTCTTTGAGATAAAGGACTCTGGGAATCTCTTGTCTCACAGAGACCTAAACTATAAATAAAGGTAGAGATGTCACCACCTGTACTAAGCCCCCAATTCAAGTCCTCATCGGAACACTCCTTATCTCCTTCAGAATTCCAGTGATCATAGATAACGGCCGAGGCATTCATTTCACTGCTCAAAATAGACAAGTTGGGCTCTTGAAGAAGTTATTCAATGCACCTCCCATGTCCCCACTAACCCTCAGACAGTCAGTTTAATTGAGAAATATAATGCCCCCTTCAATGAGAGCAAATGGACCCCCTGCTATTGCCACAGGCATGGATTAGTCTGAAGCCACAAGCACTCCCTCTACAATGCCACAGAGATTCCTCAATTTCCCTTATTGGCTATAAAACGAACACCTCTAAAGTTCATGTTTTTGAAAACCACCTCACTACGTGGCCCTCTTCCTCCTCAAGTGCCTATTTCACATCCGAAAGAGGCATTTCTACTCCCTAGAAATCTCAATTCATCACCAACATAAAAATCGATGGCAAGGCATCAAGGAGTCAATTACCGTCTAAGGGCTAAAATTAAGGCCAAATGTTATGCGCTGCCTTGACATCTGACATAACAAGGAGTAGCATTTCCTTGCCAGACCTACTGAATTCAAACAGGCCAATCACATCCTCCAGTAGGAACCACGGAGAAACCCTCCCTTTTGATACCAAAACAGCCTGCTTCACAGAGCCCCTGGTTTTCATTCTGTCCCTGACTGTAACCCCACTGTGGCCCTGCGTTTTGTGTGGTGTCCTCCCCCCTCAAGCTGTGAGAACATGTGACTAATAGATTGTTGTCAATTTCACCTGTCTGTCCAGCTTCAGACGCCATGTGTTCTCTATCCTATAACCCTAGGGTGGAAATCTCTCCCTCATCAATAGAGTGGATAGTTGATAATTAAAACTACCCTTTTCCTACCTTATTTATTTTTCAGTATTTGACGAAATTAGTTGAAGTAAGTTGAGCTACATTGGGTGAACTTATTGGGTGGGATGATGTGAATTTTGTAAAATCAGGTTATTCAGACGTATTCTTGGTGAAGCAGCAGTTTGTTAAATATGATTTCTCTGGGAGATGTACTCATATTTGTTTGACTCTAGTTTTGCTTATTCGCTGCCTACATAACATGTTGTTAAGGTGAATAGAAATGCATATATTAAAACAACATTCTAAAAATAAATCACAAAAGGACAGTCAGAACTGACTAGTTTCTTAGTCCAAATTTCATGGTGTCTTATACACGAGAATCGTCCTTACCAATGAGCATGTGACAGGGAGAACATTGAAATTTTAAAACATAAATGAAGTTCTAGATGCTATAACTTATTTGTTTATTTTTAAGTATAGTTACTCCTAGGATTTCAAGTTAAAATAAAACACAGAGACTGGAAGCATATCCTGCCCTAGACCCAGAACTCAGAGTTAAGAGAAAGGGTCTGGATAAGAAGAGTTAGGTTTATGGTTAGGTTCTTCCATCAGTTGGTCTGTATTTGTCTCATCTTCATAGGTAGGATAGGGCCAGAATATTTTCAAGGTTCTGTTCTGCACTAAAATTCTGTTATTCTTCAGGGCCCACTTATAAACAAAACAAAACAGAAAATAAGATTAATTGCTAAGTGAGGTCAGATAATAGTTTATGAATATGGGCCAAAAACATGAAAGTGTTATGACTTTTTCAAAAATAGCTGCTAAAGGAAATGCAAAAGGAAGATTAAAAAATAAGTTTTTTACACTTATTATGTCTTTTATTTATTTTTATTTACATGGCTTCCTCTTCATTATGTAAGTGTCATGTATGTGTCACAAAAAAGAGCCAGAGGGTTTGGTTTAATCTGTATCCTCTTTAAATTGGTCAAGCCCATTTTTGGCATATACAGTAGCCAAAGTTACACAGGAAAAAAAAAACTTTAAAAATATTTATAATTTACGTATTACATATTTATAGAATGATTTCCAAATAAACATAATTAATGAAAATATTAACTTAAGAAGTATAATTTAAATAGTAATAATAATCAATTATCACACAAAGAATAAAGTAGAATACAGTAGAGAGACTTTCATGTGACATAAGGATAAAAGTCTAGAATTCTCTGGGAATGTTAATACATAAGGCAGATCAGGTCCCATTTGGATAACAAGCTTAACAAAGCTTGAATGATAAGGAGAAAGTTAGCAAGCTCTTCTACAAATAACATTACCTTCCCCACAAACCTTTTTTTTTTTTCTTTTGTATTGTCTTGCTTAAAGGCAGCAAGATCCACTGAGGCAAAAAAAATCTCAGTGATAACTTCTCCCTCTCCCTCATCAGTCAGCTGACCATCTAATCCTAGAGGAAGTTCAATCTATCTATTATTTGACATGTCTCTCAATTCTGTCCTTCCCCCTCCATTTTTACTAGTCCAATCTGAAGTTAATTGTGCTCATTTGTTGTCTAGCTAGAGATTTACAACTTTCGGTCTGTCCTTATGAGTTATCTTATTAAATCTAAATTGGATAATGCTTAGTAATTTGCAGCATTTATTTTTATCTTTCAATTGTTATACCTCATGTTGGAATAGACTCTTCTATTAAGAGTGTTAAAGGAAATGTTACATCTTAAACTAAAACTCTGTGCTAATATCTAAAATGCTAATATCTAAAGGCTAATATTTTAAAATGCCTACTATGTACACCTTGTTCACTCCATGTAACTGATTTGCAGTTGAAAACTTGCTTCCCACCTCAGCAGCAATACCCTGAACTGATAATCACAGTGCTACAGCCTTGTCGTATAGATTTATGAAATGTTATGACAGTGTCACATGATTCCACATGATTTGCTAATGGTATCGCCAATTCTTCCCTTGTTCTGGTTCCTATAATTACAAGTACATTATCTTAGGATCATTGAGACATCTTTGAACTGAGTAATATTTGCAAACACGGGCACATGAATCCATACATCTTTGTCAAAGAAACAATAGAAACAAAGGAAGCATCTCTTCAGGCATCTCAATGAAAGAGTTTGGTATTACTATATTTTGAAATAAAATTTATGTATTTCTTCTCCTTTTTACTACTTCCTAGGGCATACTGCATCACTTTATTTCATTCTTTGTCATATTTTAACAAGAATTACTCAACAATCATTTATTTTTATTACTTTCCTCCGTGTTTTAACTTACATATGTATATGACTACATGGACTTCAGAAACCAAATCTGCTTCTCAGTCTCTTAAAACCACAGAATGAAGGAAGATGATCATAGTCTCTTTCTTTCTCCCTCTCTCGTTTCTCACTTTCTCTCTCTAATTCATCCTTACTCAGTGTATTTTATTGTAACCACTGTGCTGTCTCTTTGTGGTCTATGTAGCCCAGTAATAAATAAGGGTGGTTTTCACAAAATGTCAAAAAAAGTTGATCACTGATTACCCAAGTGTGGAAAAGCCCAAGCCAGCTTGTTGACAATCAAATATTATTACCTTTCAACCAGGCATTTTGATATTCTAAACATTAATTAACGGAAGGGCACAGAATTTGTTTACCTATAATACAATTCTTTCTCTTCATGTATTCATCCATATGAGTTTCCCTTGTTGTTGATTAATACCTACCCATCACACACATACAGACACACGGATATCAATTTTGAGAGAAAGAATTGCCAGAAAACTTTGAAAGTTGCCATTCACTCCATTGTTAATTAGGAAACACAATTGAGAATGACAGTCTCACATTTTTAGAATAAAATTCAGAATTTCAGGTTTATGCAATTCACCCTGTCGACAATCATATTCTTCCCATTGTCATGATTAAGAGAAGAGTCACTCACACTGATAAGGGAAGGGGAGGGAATGGGAATTGTGCTCCAGACTAGGTGATGGCAATGTTAATTAAATGGTCCTTACTCCTAAGTGGATTCCTTGAGGAGTTGCCCAATGATTATCAACTGCTCTCAAAAGCACATAAGTTAAGAGGAAATAAGACAAAAAGTAACTTCATCTACACAATATTCTCAATAGAAATTTTCACATGGATTAATAAATTTCCTTTAAAATATAAATGTTCCCTTAGAAACATTAACTTAGTCATAGTTGAATATGAACTGCCTTATTTTAACTGATAAATTTAAATCCTATTTTTTATGACAAGGACATAAAACTTCCAATTGATTAAAGAGAAAAAAGAAAAATGTTTAAACTTTTTGCACAGCCAAAGGACAGCTCTGGAGAACAGGGTCTGCCAGGCTAAGAAAGGACAACTTCAAGAAGTCTATAATCAGAACCATTAAAAAAGAAATCCAATTTCCACCGAGCAGATAGTAAATACTGCCCAGATTCATTTTTATAATATTTATAATGTCATATGCAAAAAATGTGATTCTGTCAGATATGCAGTTAATTCCAACCCACATTTATTTGCATGGAAATAGAATGATATTCAGAAAGCACATTGGGGTCAGGTCAAAAAATCAGGTAAATATGGCCTAGTGCAAACATACATATATATTTTTCTTTAGTGGGGATAGAGGGCAACTTGAGATTTGCCAAAAAGAGTTGAGGGAGACGACTAGAACTCAGCAGCTGTCATTTTGACTTCCTGGACTCTGTACCACCAATAAATAGAGAGGCAAACATGGACTGAACTGATGAGTGGATATCAAAATCAGGTCTCTTTTCATCTTGAGGTTTTGAAATTAGCACTGCTTAAATACAACTCTAAAGCAGTCTGGAATTTTGAGAAACAAATTATTTCCATTCTCAGGCTGTATTCCATACTTTAGGTAACCAAGAATAAAGTAATGGAAAACAATATTAATAATAAAATATGCCACTTAATGGTGCATTAACATTGTGCTATGCATTTCACATGCATCAATTCACCTAATTCTCACAAAAATTCTACAACTAAGTGTACTTCTCCATATTTTGCAAAGGTAAAGATTACAATTCAGATGCGACGTGACTTTTCAAAAAGATCTTGCCTGTCTTTTCACAGCATTCGAAAAGTTTAAATTTGAAATAGAGATCATATTGTGCAGTGCTTTTCTAACATTTAGGACAATGTTCACAGCAAGAAATACATTTCACATGGTGACCTATTTCACACATGTATCTGAAAAATGTTTTACAAAGAATTATTGGCTTTTACCATAAGTAATGAGTTTTGATACTTTTCTATGCTATTTTTTCCTATTCCATTTACTTATTTTTGATTTTATGCTGTCGTCTTAAAATATTGAATTGCTCTCATGACCCACTGTTGGGTTTTGACCACAAATGTGATCACTTAATTATTTGCTTATTTTATTATTTAATATTCTCCTCTTATTTCTTTCATTCCCAAAGCAAACTAGAATTTTCTTGAAGGCAGATATTACCATGTTACATCCCCTCATTGGCGAAATTTAATTTATGTTTGTAATATAATAAATTTAATTTTAGCTCTGAAAATTCATAATCTGGGTTAAATAGAAGAGTCCATGATATGATTCCCAGAAGGTAGTATAATAATAAGGGGTAGGAGATACAGGTCTACAGGGGAACCAAAGCAACTTGTGGTTATAGCTGTTAACATTTCATTGAGAACTATCATTCCTGTATATTTTATTCAGTTTTTTCCCACCATAGTGTTGGCATTATTGTTGTTCAAATACCTAGTCTTCTCCTTTTTTGCTTCATAAAATGAACCTCTGTCCAGATATGTGTGGTTTGAACTCAAGAAAATAATTTATACGAACCACACGTGGGATTAAGAAGCATACATTTCTTCTATTACATTTTAGCTATTTCAGAACGTAAATTTCTATAAGATTCATTTGGATGTTTTCACATTATAGAAAAGTCTATTCCTTAATTCATATTTTCGTCTTGGGAAATGATACCCATATGATTTTTTGATGTTTCTATCACCTTTAAATATGAAATAGTTTGTTTCTAAATCTTAGATAAATTGTTTTTTCTTTTATTGCTTGAAGGCACTCATATCCTATATAAAACCTTTGTATTAATCTTTGTGGACCTTTGTATTACTACAATTTAAAAAATTAAAAAGAAATATAACATCAGGTGGAAATATATATATATATAAAATATTCATTGTGGGTATCATGAGAATCATATGGAACTAAATGCCTACTTTCAAAACTATAAATATAGTGAAATCCTTTAAACCTAGCATATGTTGCTTCAAATGAGACAGTTTTGAACAGATGTCCCCTTAGACCTGATATATTAAGATTAAAATTACTAAATCAGCATTAGTTGTTTTTAAACTTAGAGCCATATTTTGCCACTGATTTTTATCCAAAGCTCCCACAGGCGTAAGTGGAAGATCCATGCATGGAAAAATGGCATAATATGTATCCTAGTTTTATTTATTTCATATGTATACAGCAGTATAAAATAATATATTACATTTACACTCATTTTACTTAGGTATCATTATAGCATTCACAGTAACAAACACTATAGTTAAGATTTAAACTCATCTTTTGTTATAATACCCTGTTTTCACTCACAGATAACTGTCTCAAAAATGTGTTTAGAGCTGAAATTCACTGCTTACTTTCAGCTCAAGGATGTATGGATGTATTGGAAGTCTGAGTTCTATCATTCAGAAATTTTTGAGTCTCATGTGAAAATTCAATATTTTTGCATCATTAATGCATTATTTTCATGCAACTCAAAAATATCTGGAGTGTAAAACTTCAAACTGAGCATGTGACAAGTTTTCAAGAAATAAAAGCCATTTTTCTAATTTTACAAATACTTAAAAAATAGCAGTGGTTAGAAATACATGCATGCACACTAAAGGTATTAGAATTTTAGTCATATTATTGCCTGCAATACTCTGGCGGCACCCATCTACCAGCATTCTCAAAGAATGCTATAATCTAAAACCTATGCCAAGTTTTAGAAGAAAACAAAAATACTCTACCAAACAGTAGTTTCACAAATTACTGTCTAAGGATTTTTGTTTGACCTAGCAGAGGGATATTCCTTGAAATGCTAACAATATATAAAATAATTTTACTACTCCATGGCATAAAAAATATGGAATTTTGTCATTTTCTGTTTTTCCTTGTTAAAAAGGAACATAAAAATGATGTTAAGTGCAAAGCCTTTACCACTACAAAATTAGAGTTGAAAAAGATAAATAACCCAAGAAATTGCAATATGAAAAATATAAGATTTTCAGAAAAATTATCAAGTATATCAGTGTTTTCAGTATTTTTGAATTCCTTGGGTATTAAACATACACACAGAAATATAAAGGGGAGAAAAAAACCACATGCAATGACAAATAACAGTGCTATTATCAGTCAGTAACGTGAGTAATTTTCTTTACCCTGCTTAACACTTGCAACATTCTGACTGAGTAATTATATTAAAGATGAACTTTACTCCAGTAAATACTTTTGGAAGGTAAAATGGTACAATTAATGCACAGTTATTAAAGTTTATGTCAAAAATTGTGAGGATTTTCTTTCCACCTCTTACAGGAGATGCAGGAGGGTTTCTACATTACAAATGACCCGACAGCAAATTATAACGCTATTAAGAAATGAAACAGGAGAAAAAGTAATTAAAATCTTTAAATCTTCTACCATAGCACTTAATTTGCAATGTTTGATAAAGGCATTGCATTTAATATCTTCATAAAATAAAATATGCATATTTCCTTAGTATTTACCAAGAAAGATGATATACTTATAATGATGCAGACATCATTATATCTGTAAAGTAATTCTGATGTGATATTTAAATATTTGATTTAAAATGATGTCACAAACTTATGTTCACAAGTTAAAAATTAGAATTTTACGTACGGATGGAATATTTCTAAAAATTGTCATTTGACATACCTCTGAAACATCAAGACACTGTTTCCACAGAAAAATATTGACTTTTTACTACTCTAAAACTAGCCATGTTAACAAGAAGTAAATGTCATGATTATTTTCTGAAATAATTCATTGATGAAATACTGTCTAATAATTTGGATATTTTTTCCTTTGATATGTATAAAATTATGGAAGATTGGATATTAGGATGACTAGATTAATTATAAAACTTATTCTAAAATTCCTTTTCATACAAATCTCATAAATGTTTGTTTGAAAAACTTCATTATTGATTGGTTGCATCTTTCCATCTCAAGGTTCCCCTCACTGGGAGATAACATTTTGGCCAGTTTAATAAAATCATATCCTTACTCTGTTGTAACTTCTGACTTATTCTGGATGCAATAGATAGATTAATAGCTAATCTTTTACTATCGTTTGTTTAAATAATTCTATTTATCCCACAGATTAGGTAAAAATTTTGTTGTTTTTTGTTTTTGTAGATTGATGATAAAATTTAAGAACTAAAATGCAAATTAGTATAACAGGTTACTGTAATATATTAAAAAGACAAATAGACAAATATATGGTATGAGAAGTTGGTTCAAGGGAAATTATACACAATGATATAAAGGATTAAATAATTAAATAAAATTTCTTTAAGTCAAATGAATTAATATAGCTGTTACATAGGAAGTGAGTATAACCTTATTTTCAGTGCATGTAATAAGGCAGATGGATATGAGTTTCCCCCATAGCTGTAAAATGGTGAGTGAAAAGTTTTAATTAAAGCAGAGTGATTCAACAAGAAAATAATTTTCTTGTTTAAAAAGCAGTTACAACCAACAGACTTTTTTCTAGTTAAATTATATAAAAATGTTTCCTTACTAAAATAGTCTATCATTCAAAATATTAATGTAGTAATGCCAAAATTTTAAGAAAATTTTACTGCTGGACCTAGTGAGTGTGTGTGCTTTATGTGTCATATGTGACAAATTAGTTTCATTTATTTTTAAAGTGTCCCCAAAAGACTGGAGCATCACACACATTACTTTGATATATAAATTGGGATTATGACATATTAATGTCTAATCTGATAAGAAAAATGAGTGATACCAAGATATCACTCAAATATACACATCAAGGACCTAGGAATATATGTATACATTTTAATGTTAAATCTAAGAAAATATTCCCTTTTAGATGACATAAAATTAGGTGGAAAACATTTGTTACGTGCTAAGTGTAGTCTGTTCTTTAATAACATAGCATGATTCAAACTATTATTGAACATAAGATCTGTTAAAATTAAGGGAAACATTTCAAAATCAGTCTGCAATTTGGGTTTGGCAAACATTTAGGTATAATGTTGAGGGAGTTTTTAGAGGGGAACTGTGACAGATCCGGTTTTTGCTTAGAAGATTATCACATCCTCTGATTTTTCTCTTTCTTAATTGTACTTCAACAAGCAACAAACAGTATAATAAAAGGAAAATACGTAAAAGAAAGGAAAATGCATCTTATTGAATTTAATAATTAACCTTGTTGACATAAACGTAAAAGGCAAACTTCACTTTTCAAGGCTCACTCATGAAGAATTTTCTCATTAATAAAACACTGACTACATTTAAGCTATAAAATTTTCACATATAACACTAAAAGAGTAATGTACCATGTTTCTATCTCCAAATTTATGTAATTTGTTTTAAATTTAGAGATCCTTTATAGCTTATAGTTATTCTTTACCAGTTCAGATATTTATGTACCTCTATATATTCATATAGAGTTATAGATTTTATATGCGTGTGTCATTAGAAGTCACGAAACTATGTAAAACTACGTAAAATAAAACTTTGTGTGAATTATATGATTGAAGACTTCATTTAAAATAGTAATTTTCAATTACATATTTTACACCACAGAATGTACAGACACCCAGTGTTTTTTTTTTTTTCCTAACAACAGATACAGGTGAATTTATAGATTCTTTATAAAATCTTTAAATGATTCTAAATTCAAAGCCATAGAAATAGAATCGAAATAATGTAGATTGTTAGATATTTTGATAGTACATGTTCAGTGCTCCTCTGATAACATCGACAGCTATATCTTTGGCATTGAAAATCAGTACAAGTTCTTGACAAAATTTTGCAGCTTAGAGCTTCATTTTCTTTTAAACAAGGAAAAACAGGGTTGAATAAGATATGAAAACTGGAAGGAAACTATTAATGATTATTTTTTTCTTAGTAAGTTTATCTTTGGGACCCTGAATTACCTTTTACTTTATTATATGATGTGGACAGTATGAATCCATTTAAAAACCAACTAAGTTGTACCACATTTTAGAAAAATTATATAATATAATATATATATTTTATATTTATTTAGAAGCTTTGAAATAGTACAGTAAACACTTTGCAACACGGTGTATAAACTACAGAATGTCTTTGATATTTTGTGGGTCTTCAGAATACAACATTTTTTATAACCCACAGGTGAAAAGAACATAATCACAATCTCTCTTGTAAAGTTGGAATAGTTTGGGGAACACTTGATCACACAAAAATAATATAAAACAGTCAAGTTTAAAACAGTGATATTGCATTTATAATGCACAAATTTCCTTTATCTTTATAACTGGCTTCTCGTGGTGAATATAAACATCTAAAGGGCTCAGTGACATTTGGAGAGAGAAAGATATATAGTGCTGTAAACAGGCACACACTGATCGGAGAGGCAAAATCAGTTGCCTAAATTTTCTACAGTTCTGCACATTTCAACTCATTTCTCAGGCCTGCTGAGAGCAATTAGGTCCTATAATTGGCCGTAATGACTCCGCTGGCAATCTAATACTCAGTTACACACAACTAACTGGATGGCCAAGATAATGAAGTTGAAAAGTTGATGCTTTTGTTGGTCGACTTTGTGCAAATCATGCTGCTTCAGGTAAGTCCTGTAGAATTGACTAGCATATCCTTTTCCGTGCTGTGAAAAAGAAAAGAAAAATACTCTAAGAGAAACAGCCTGACTGTTGGTGTTTAGAATTGCACAGTATTGTAAAAGAAGCAAATACGGTTGGAAACAAGTCGTATCCCCATACCGGACCCATGTAGTGGCAAGATATTTCTGAATAGTCACAGTCATTCTGTTGTTTGGGTTTCTGAAAATGACAATTTTGACATTTATACAAATCAGTTTGCATGGGAAATGTGAGCCTTATATACCAACCCTCAATTATGCGATTAACTTTTTAAAGTTATCTACAAAACAATCTCTACTTCACTATTTATGCACAATCAGAATAGAGGAAAAATTTGTGGTCCTTACATTTCTAGAACAAGTCTTTAGAATATCTATGATAAGTGGTTATATATTTAATTTAACAAGCTCTAAGTTACATGTATTAAATCTACATATAATAGGAGAAAACTACCAGGAAGTGTTCATGTAGTTAAAAATTAAAGGATGATTCACATTTTTGAGGTTTATTTTATCTAATTTTTTTAGAATTATATAAAAACCAAATCTTTTTATGGCCTATAATTTTGTAAGGTAAATTTATCCCCTGAAAGGAATCAGTTTTCTTCTAAGGTGGGAATAGGCAAAGGGGAGAAAAAGATATTATTGAACGTGGTCCAGTCTTATAAAATGAATTATGAAGCAGGATGTCCAGATTCAATCATTCAGAATTTATTATTTTAAGTATTTTATTTATAATGATAAAGGATATTTCTTCCCACTTATTCATAATCTTTGTAATATTTGACCATGAGCACAATGAGAACAGAAACTGCATCTCCTAGATCAGTATCTGGGACATAAGAGATGTGTAATAAAAATGAGCTAAAAATCAAGATGGTTCAATTGTGATTAAAAAACACATATATGTGTATCTCATTAAAAAATAAGAACAACACTAAGTAGCATAACTGAATTGTTTCAAACTGGTGAAAAGTTACTTTTTTTGTTGTTTTTTACGAATGTAAGAACATGCTGATGAGTTCAATTCCTCTCCTACGGTATTTCCACTCATTTCAAGTAGATTTTCTAGTTATATATTTTCTTACTTTATTTTCCCTGATTCTCTCATTTATTTTTCCTCACAAACTCAGTTTCTGACCAGACCATCAAGCATTTCTTCATTAGTTCACCTTTTAGCAAATATACATCAATTAAAATTGTAAAAGTCAGGTACCACCACTGACAGAAATCAAAGTGAAAATGAATATATACATCTTCTGTGTAGTAACCAGTACTGAAAATAATCAAATCATATTTTTATAATATCATATAATATCATGAATTATAAAATGAATTAGCTATAACAGGGGGTCACATGGTAGCTATTATAACTTACCTGGTCATAATGCTACAAAGAGTATTCTATTATATAAGCAAATAGAAACTTCACTTTTAAAAGAGTCAAATCTTATTTTCCTATGCCTTTGAATTCAAATTCTCTGCTTTGTGATAAACTTGATAAATATGAATGATTTACATTTTGTTTATATCAATCAGGATTTAAAATTCTCAAGTAAATTAAAATATTTAGCCATCACAGAAACTCGGGTTTATAAAATGAATTGCAACAAATAATTATAGTGATCAAATAACGTATTGTCTAAACTGAACAATTGTGTAGCTGAAAGGGAGCCCTATTAATAACTACACAAGGTGTAATCTTGTGCTTTTCTGGAAAACCCAGAAAATATCATCATCTTACAAATAATATAATTTTTTTCAAAATAAGTTGGAGATATTACAGTTTGAAGTTTGTCTTAAACAGTATAAATCAGAAACTACTGATTTTTAGGAAACATCATTCTACTAGTTCAAAATAAAAAAGAAACTCAGGAATGACCTATACTCAACCTATAAACTAACTCATTATGTGCAAAAAAATGAATACACTGAAAAGCTACTTCTTAGTGTAAATGCAGAGATTAGTCAACCTAACACATGTTTAAATGAGTAAAATATTTCTAATTAGGTTAAAAGATTACTTATAAAAAAGTTATTAGCATAGATATTATATGTTCATTTGATTTAATTAGGATACAGAAAGAAATCTGGTTATTAAAGTGGTTCACTGTTACAAGAACACAGACGTTTAGCATACAATATACTCAATATCTGAAATATAAATACAATCTTAAAAGGTATATTTTATTACTGCTTAGGCTTACATGTGTGCTGCTTTTATTTAAATTGCACCTATTTCAGTAGTTCTCCGAATAATATAATCACCTTTCGTTACATTTACCTCTTCCCATCTATCTGTTAATTCAGGAATTCAAATCTGAATAGGACAAGTGTAAGGGCTGAAGTTGAAGGTCAGAACAAATTAGAATGGAGAGGGAAGATTTCCTTTATTTCAAAAGCTAATTTCCCAAATGTTAAGAATTGCTAGACAAACTAGAGAAAATAAAATATATTATTACTAAAGTCACAGTCATATACATTTTGTTTCAAGGCTTTTAAAAGGCGAGTCTGAATACTGAAAAATCATTGTCCTTTGGGGGATATATGGGTTAATGTTGGAAGTAGCACACAAATATAAGAGAAAAATTGACGTTATTACATTTTAGAGTCCGTACCAAGGACAATTATTCCACAGTATTAACGATTATGGTCATGCATTTGTTAAGCATTTCAGGCTAGAGAGTATGGGTCAAATACATTGAATCTTCATGCTTTCTGATGTATTCTGTATATGTTTTGTAATTATCAAAGCATAGTTGGAGAATTTCTGCTTTTTCTTTTCATTTCGCAAATGCATTTTTCCTTAGCTATTCATCAGCATGTATAGGGATTTGATCACTTGATATGAATAAAATATTTTATTTTCATTCAAGTCAAAAGTAATAGAAAAAGGACTATTAGCATTCCTTTTTTTTTTTAACTATTTCAATTCTTCCTTAATTATATGTTTTAAAAAAGCTGTACTTATAAGTATTTACAAAATATATATATTTTGTAGAATTACACATATTCACTTTAAAAATTCAAAAATAAAATAAAATTCATTAAAAATTTAAAATTCAAACAGCACAGAAAAAACCAAATTAGAATAAAAGCACTCAAAAATACCCAAAAAATGATAACTGCTGCTAACAACTTTGTGACTATCTTTGCAGATACTGTGATTCCAGATTACTGGAATTTTATTTTATTTATTTATTTGTTTGTTTGTTTGTTTGTTTTTACCTCTATTTATTCATTCACTGCATTTATTATTCAAAGTATAAATGTTACATTTAAGACATTTATCTTACTGCCTGAACTACAGATGAAAAGTTACTATTAATGGAGAAGAGATTCAAATATCTACCTTTTATAATTTAGCATATATATGTGTGTATATATTTAACATGTATATGTATGTATATTTTCAGCATATACATACTATTTTAATGAAAGTTCCATGATGCATATTTTTCCTTATACTGTGGAATCGTGTTATTGCCTTTGGTAATTTGTAAAGTATGATATTAAACTGTTGGACATTTAAAAATTCTGATGAATGACTTAAGAAGACTGCCTGTAAATATGTATGTTGCAAAACATAATTGAAAAACATCACCAGCGATATTCTATTTCTTCAACATACTATAGTTTAATAAAAATCTGGTGAAAAATAATATTGTATAATATATTAAAATGACAATTTAATCATTTGAATATTCACATGTCTCTACTTGCGTAGCAGGAAGCATAATACTCTTTATACTTTATGACAGCGTAAATCACAGAAGCTAAAGTAATAAATAAAACTTACGAAGTGATCTAATCTATTTCTGCCACTGAAAGAAAGAACAGCCTTCAAATATCCCAGATGATCGAGACTCTCCACTACAGTGAAAAACTTCTAGAAGCTGAGATCAGTGAGCTGCTCGGGAAGTCATTCAAATGTTTCCTGAGCCTCACGGTCAGGACACTTCTTTATGTATAAAGTGAACCTACGGTACAAGAGTTTAAGCCCATTACCCCTTGTAGGAGTCAGAAACACCTACTCTCTGTTCCCTGTGTGAAAGCACATCATAAACTGAAAGATCATTTAAAAGCAAGCCCCATTAGAGATCTGTCCAGCGAATAATCAGTTCTTTTAACTTTCCTCTGTCTTATTCTTGAACCATTTTTGAAGATTCTCTTCAAAAATGTCTCTAAAGAATTTTTTTTCTGTTTAACCCTGAAGTTCTGAGATGAGCATAGTTGTGTTAACTATTAAAAGTGGGTCGCTGCTTTGTCTTTGATCTTCCCACTTGAACGCCCTTATATTTTTAATACAAGGCTTTCATTATACTTATATTATACTTATATACTTATATTTTTAATATAAGGCTTTTATATATATTATTTATAAGGCTTTTAATAAACGCTTTTTAAAATATAGTTGTATATTGTTCATATTGTAAATGTTTTCCTCCTCTCAAAAAATTGCAAAAATACTTGAAATTAAATATGTATATAATTTAAAAAATTATATGCTATGGTTTATTATGAATTATAAAGACTGAAAGCATTCTGTTAGTATAATATAGATTGTCTTTCTGTCTAATAATAGTAGCTCAGAGCAATATAAACTTGCATTCTTATATTTATTTCATAATGTTCACAGCATTCTCATGTTAAATTTCCTTTTTTCCTCTCATCAAACAATATGCCTCTTTATTCTAGTTTGACAGAGTTAAGAGATTATAGAATATATCTAGAAAGCAAGAGTTCATTTGGAGGAGGTGATTCCCATTTGTAAACTTGATTAGTTTTTTAGAAAGGAAACTTTTTGAAATAAATGACTCAAACAAGACTTCAGACCACTCACCTAAGAAATACATCGTAAAGCCAAGTGTTTATTTTTAATTTAGTCTATATATGCACGCAACACTTACAACATAATTTGCAATTATTAAATGCCTATTAAATTAAAAGATAAATCCATGGGTATTTTAAGGGATAAGAAATCGGCAAGTGTAGTTTTGTGGATTAGAAATGTACATCAATAAATGGATCATTTCTAAGATAGGAGACAAACATATTGAGCATAATATTCTCTTTATAGACATTCTAGCTCTAGAAATTCTGGCACCCCTAAGATCTTGCTCATGAACCTAGTTACCAAAACTGCTATTTTTTAGTTGCGATGGAGACTGTATATGAACTTGAGGTCACAAAATAGAAATGAATTGGACTTCATTTGCTTACTAAGAATGGTGTGTGCAAAGACAGAATTAATTTCATAAGCTGGAAGTTACCCTTGGGATCAAGCAGTGTTGATGCACTGTGCAAAGCCCTGTATGTACCACCTGTGAAAATTACAGTATTTAGTATTACAAACGGAGCTTATTTTTAAACCACATTTTGTTGTTAGTTAAAAGACTTCATAGCCTTGAAAATAGGGGCTTCTATCTGTCTACAAGTAGAGTCCAAAAGTATGGCAGAATACCATTACCTTCACATAGCTTTGTTTGAGCAAGTGAGTCTCCCAAAACATCATAAATTTCTTGTAGATAGAAGATCCATAGGCTTTTAGAAATTTCTATATACTTGTATGTGTTTGTGTGTATGTGAATATGTGTGATTTAAAACTACCTTCTTATTAAGGCGATAGTACATTCACCAAGAAATATCTGCTCTATGGGTTACTGCAACCTTGTCAACTACCATTAATATATATATTTTTAACATCTTTATTGGAGTATAATTGCTTTACAGTGTTGTGTTAGTTTCTGCTGTATAACAAAGTGAATCAGCTATACATATACATATATCCCCGTATCCCCTCCCGCTTGCATCTCCCTCCCACCCTCCCTATCCCACCCCTCTAGGTGTTCACAAAGCACTGAGCTGATCTCCCTGTGCTATGTATTAACAGGGTAGGTGTAATTATAGTAACTCAATTTTGTTTGGTTTAAAAACCTTTGTCTCTAATTAAGTACTTTAATTAAGAGTGCTTTAAAATCTACAACAAAAACCAGTGATAGTATATTAACTCCTTTAATTAGACAATATACTTTGATTATTATCATTATCTGAATTGATTTAAGCAAGATATCAAAAAACACATGGTAATCATCTAGAAGCAAAAATTGTCAATATTCTAAATATCTGCTTCTAAATGCTAAAAAAATAAACTTTTATATTAAAATATTTGTTTTAAAAAACTTAGCATGACAATGTACTTGCATTTTGTAGATTGAATGGATGTATTCCAAACTTAACTAGAAATGTCAAAAATTATGCCTTGTAAGCCTAACAAATTTTCCCTGAGGGCAAAAAATATAATAGGACATGACCCTACCAAGAACACTTTGGCCACCATCCAGGCTCTCTTTGACAAACAAAACCCCCTTGCCTGGATGGTATCTTAAAATCAAGTCTGGAGATTGAATTCTTTTTAAATGCTCCGCCCCTACATTGGCATATATTTAGGAAATGGAACTCTCTAACACATATTACTCTCCATGTTTATAATATCATTGAAAAAATTTCTGGAATTCTTTACCATAATGCACTAAAGTATGGAAACTGTGATTTGTTCCACAACTATTTGAAAATTGCATTCTTTACATGGCAATAAAGAAATACCCTTGAAATTTCTTTTGAAGACAATCCACTCAATTAACTCTTACTTTAATAATGACAAAAGATCTTTCATTTAACTTGGACAAATACCATGATTATGTGTCTCTAAATTCTAACAAGACATCCATATGCTTCTTTAAAGAATAAATGGTTCCTTTTTTTTTCTTTGAGAATTATGGAGCTGATAATATTTACTGACATTTAGATACTTATATTTCTAGTAGTTTCCTTCAAAACAATATTATAAGGAGATCAAATTAGTTACTTCCCTGTAAGGTTGAAATTAGCATTAATTTTCCAAGTAAAGGTTTGGAAAATTCCTGCAAGGCATTAGTTATTCCTCTAAGTATAGGGATGTTATACCTGTTTAGACTTATTTTCAACAAACAACATCACTGTATCACAATATTAAACCAACTACTAGTGACATGCACAACTTTGTCTTTTATATGAAAACCAAGCAGAAATTCCAGCAATGAAAGATATGGAAAACTTAAGAATAAATACATAAGATCTTCATTTAAAAAATACATAGCCATGTAACTAATTTATTAACCACTAATAGCCTACTTAAATAGTGATAAGGTTTCAAAATAATTCAACTAACACTTTAGATAGCTAAGCCATGAAAATAAGTGGAAAATCTTCTGGGCTTGTAAATAAAATACTAACAGCACAATTTTTACAAGGTTATTTTCAAAAAAGAGACACAACACACATGACTTAGAAACGGTGTGTAGAAGTATGGCTATTTATTTAATATACTTGATGATCTGATTTCCCCTAACATCATTCAGTTGCTTCTATGTCAAAGCAAATAGCAGATTAATAACAGGAACTGCAGGCTCAGAAGGGGGTTGAAATGCTGACACACTGAAAAGTGAAAGCTAACCACTGGTTTTCTGTATTTAGAAAAACATCCCCACACTAAACAGGTTAGGAACCCAAGACTACAGGTGCCAATAACTTCTTAAGCGGGGTTGCCAGATAAAATACAGGGTGTCCAGTTACAGTTGAATTTCAGATAAACAGTGAATAATTAGTTAGTATACATACCCCCCATGCAACATTTGGGTGTCATGCATTTTTATTTGTTAAATCTGGCAACCCTATCCTCAAGATATCAGTTACATGATAGCACAGATGATACTAGTTACCACCTAGGAGAATGTTATGCTGTGTTTCGTAGAAAAATATTACACTATATTCTCTAATTAATTTGTAGAACTGTAGTTCATATAATAAATTTTGCACATATTTCCATGTAAAATGATTTTAAAATTAAGATGTAAGAATTCAAAAGGAGATAAAATGTAAAAAATCAGTTATCTATTATCATAGATGAACACAATCTTGTCATTTAAATTTTTTTGTATTATGATTAAATTTTAACCTTGATTTCAAATGAAGTATTTGTTTTTGTGAGGTAGATATAGCATATTTGATAAAATGTTCTTTCTTCTTTGCATAAGAACCATAATTTTTAATTATTTACTCTAAAATTTAAATCTAAATATACATTCTAATTTTAGTTCTATTCTAGAAACTCATTAAACTACCTCCCTCTTGGCCTTTCAATTTAATCTAGAATCAGATAATTAGAGATTTGAAAACCGATAAGCAGTGAATCAAACTCAGCTTTAAAAACATCACAAAAATGCGAAATTGTTAAAATAAGATCACTACCATGCTTGTTAAACATTAAAAATCATTTTAGTTATATTCTAATTAAATGACAAGACTTAAATCCTTACACAGTTATATTACATTCCATAACTTTAAACTTTGTGTTTGATTAGGGTTTTTCCTAATTACTGCAAATATTTAACCACCTAATAAAGTCAATAAAAGTCATGTTATACATTTACTATCTATGAAAAGTATCACAATAAATCTAGGAAAAAGGTCAAGTTTTAAATAATTAACCTTTGTTAAGGCCAGTATTTGTTTAAATAATTAACCAGGTTAAATAGTATTGACAATGTATATTTATATATAACATATCTACATCATTATTAAAATATGACTAAAGTACAAACGTACCTACATGTCTTGTAATAAAGTTCTCACAGAACAAAATAAAAATGTTTTATCCTTGTTTTTAAAAAAGCATCTGAGATACTCTTTAGTTGCCACAATGCCATAAAGAAAAAATCTTAAAATAACTTGTGCAATACTGATGATAAACAAAAATACCAAAGGCTTAAAAACTGTTACATGAAAACCCCAGAAACCCAAAGGAAGCCAGATAAATTACCTCTAGCCATAGTTATCCCGTATTACAACAATCTCCTGCTCATACTCATATATCTACGGTGGATCCCACTTTATGTTCATGTATAAGATTACCTCATTTTTACTTAATGTTTATGTATATGTTTGTGAATTATATGCGACAGACAACTGAAAAGAAATAGACTGTGAAATTAGCAGTTGGTGATATTGAAATATGAGGATTAAGGAGTTACTAAAGAGAAAGCAATCAATCAGAAAAAAATAAATAAATAAAAAATAAAAGAGCTAGTAGCAGTATATATGTAAGACCAGAAGAAAAGAACATGAAAATCAAGGAAGGTTGAAAGATGATGAAATCCAGGAGAGTGTATGTTAGGAGTGGAAATGGTTAGGTTTTGGGGGTTTGTTTGTTTGTTTGTTTTGCCATTCAGAGATTACTATAATTATATTAATTTATGTAAATTGGGAAGATGCCTAAATAACTAAGGAGAAAAAAAAAGTGCACTCGCTTCCTTGGTTTCAGGATGTTTCACTTATTGATTAATTGATGCAGTCTAATATGGCTTTATGGGTATTTACTTTGCTCCAGACAAAGTTCTGGGATTTGAGACTGTAAAATGAATACACATGGATTCTTCTCTAAAAGATTTACCAGTCCAATGGGCTAACAATTGTTTTATAGGATAGTTTAACAATAGCAATTACATATAAAATCTATAAGAAGTTACAAGAAGATTGTATATATCTCTTTGTCTGGGAAGGCTTCCCATTAAAGGTAAAAGGAGTTGAATCTTGATGGATGAGTAGGAGATGGCCAAGCAGACATGGTGGGAGTGGTTTTTTCAATGAGAGAGCATTCCAGAGGGAGAATGGAATGTCAAAGTGCAAGGGCCTGGGAAAAACAGTGTTATCAAGAAGCCTACAAATCACTGAATGGCATGAAACTAAAAAATGTAGGCAGGATTTAAACAAAAAACTTCTAAAGCTAATAAAAGTGTGAACATTACTGCAGCCGAAACAGAAAGCCTCTCAAGATTTTTAAAGAGGAGCATATTAAAGTCAAATGTCTGTGAATATAAATAAATTCTCTAATTATTTGACAGTGGAAGCCAGACAGAGAAGTAGAGGGGTTTTCATTAATTTTGGTGAATTAGGAAGAAATGACTGGGTTCGGGGAATGCAAAAAAGAAAGTACGCCTGTGTCTTCTCACAGGGCCCAGTCGAGGATCCAGGGTTTATACTTTACACATCTGGAAATAGTTTGCATTCCATCACCCTAAATCTTCCAAAAGTGACAAAGTGTTCTGCAGTCAGAATGACTGCCTTGGATGTTTTGTGGTTGATAACTCAATTCTAAGGGTAATTGTGACAGAAAAAAAGCAGTGATACGAGCTGCTCAAGGAAGTGGTTCTATCCCACTGTCTCAAGCCTCAGGTTCTGTCAGCAGCAATTAAAGCCAGGAACCCGGAGAAAAGATGGGACATTTTTTTCCACAAATTTTAACAAAGAAAAATAAGGCATATAATAATCATAAATATTAAATACACTGTATAAGATTTATATATGATTTATGTAAGATTTTTATATGAATTTTTTTTTTAACTAAAATACTGCTTCAGGGTTTATTTTTTTCACAGAGAGACACAAGTAAATCTCACCCTAGGAACATCTGGTCTGCAACTCACAGAAATGGTGAAGACACAGGGACAAATTTAATCATGGCATTTAAAATAACGTATTTAAAGTGATTAAATGTCACATACATTTGATCAAATCTTTCCTATCCAAAAATAACTCCCGTTGTATCTCGATCTACCAGTATTTTTCAGTTATAATCTTCCCTAGTGTCTACTTTTCACTTCTAAAAATCTTAATTTAAAAAAGAAAGCACACTTGTTTTTTACGGTCTCACAGTTAATTGTGAGATTGGGGATGCAATCTTCTCCCAATCATCCAGTCTCAAGACCTGAGAACCATCCTTGATAACTACTTTCTTTGCCTTTTATTCTTACATTTATAATTCTAATACTACAATTTTTTTTCAAAATGTCTCTGATCCTTCCCCTATCATTCTCCATCGGGCCCTTATTACCACAAAGATTGACAACTGCAGTAATGCTCTGCTAGTAAACCAAAAACAAAAATTAAACCCCATGTAACAAATCCTTACTGACTTCCTTCTAAATAGTCATAAAGATAAAAAGAAATAAGCACATATAATGCATGTAACTGGGCACTGGAACTTAGTTGTTAGGCCTCCTGTTTTCTAGACAAAATCATGATACCTATGCAGAACTGATGGGAAGGTAGAAGACAGAAAACAGAGAATCATAAAATCATGAGAATTACACCTGAGAGAGTTCAATGAATAAGGCATACACAAAAAAGTAAAATTTGGGCAGTTTTTCAGGCATTTCTCAAAAGGCCTTGTGACATCATTTGTTAGTTCTTTCTGACTGTGAAAGACAAAAGTACAAAAATATAAATATAAGGCTAACTGAAGAATCGGGTTTATCAGATAATAGGGTTTTAGGGAAGAAAAAGGAGGCAGGAAAATCTTTGGGCTTCTGCATGTAAAGACTGATTTATGGCAGACATAGATATCTTTGGTATATCTTATAGAAAAACCCAATTTTCCACACTAATAGACTCTTTACATTTACTTTTTGTGATAATTTTAGGGCATTTGTGTCTCTCACACAGGGATATCAGAACTCTTTGGAGTAACAATATCTTGCCTAAGGCCAGAATTTACTCTAAAGTGTTAGTACAATTGTCAAAATGTAGATTAAGTCAAATTGGATATGGACATCTATTTGTATCACTTTTTAAAATTTTTGACCTGAAGAAATAGTCTTTATTTTTCTACAATCATCAAATATAATATGCTGCTTTCTATATGAAATAAAAATCAGTTGTTTCAAAAGAGAGTATTCTTTGTCAGATTATTTTTACTGTTTACTGCTCATAATTAAATATCTCCACTCATTGGACATGCACAAGTTAAGTAAAATAATGAGAATACGAAATGTTTAAAGTTATAATCATGCTTCGTGACTAACATCTTATAAAACAAATAAAGCTTAGTCTTTACTGGGCATTATACCTTTGGTTCTCGTCTAACCATTTCATTGGTTTCACAGATGAAAAAGAAAAATAGGGATACTGTACTTTTAAAACATATGTATTATGTGAAAGAATATATACTGCAGATGTAAAATAGTGATATATCATGAAAAGAACATTTGGAGTCTGATTTTTCTCTGGGAGTAAAAGAAAGCGTAATTAGTTCTATTTAAACGCAGAATTTAAAATTTCTCCATACTCAGGCTGATGTCATTGTTCCAATTTTAACTGAATATATGGTTGCCCTGAACACCTAATGAGTGCTTCCTTTGGGCCAAGCACTCACTGCTTTAAATATGTTAAATAATTTAATCTCCACAATGAGCTTTTGAGGATCTATGTCACAGATAAGGAAAATGAGTTATGGGAAGATTAAAGAAATTACAGAGGTCACACAGCTAGTAACTGGCTCGATCAGTATTTGAACCATGGCAGATTGGCCGATTGGCTCTATAACTGGAGCCCTTAACTACACATCACTTCTCTGATGTGAGGACCAGTATAGAGACCCACTCTTGTAATTCTGTAGCAGGCTATGTGTCCAAAGGAAGTACATGCATACTTTGAGAACAAAATCAGAAAATGATGTCTTGTGAAATTAAGTGTTCCAAGCTATTGTAAAGTCAAAATGAATAAAATTAGTGATGCTTAGGAAAACCTATCCTGAAAGTAATGACTAGAGTCTTTTTTAAATATTTACTAAGGACACCACAATCCAAGTAGGCGAGCAGGTTGTACTCCATATACATTGTAAAGGAAGAGGAAAACTTTTCACTGGTATTGTAATATGTCCGAGGTTGGTTTCTTCATTTTTTCAAAACTATTTCAAAGGAAGTTTGTATGAGGTATGATGAGGTATGGAGTGGAGGGATATCAATAATTGAAAATGCTTTTGCATGTTTCTAGCACGGCCCAGAGCAGATGACACTGAGATGACTTGATCCGAGTTATTTTGATCTGTGCAGGAGGTATAGTATCCTTATAGGATGAGGATGCCTGAGGCTTTGTGTGATGGCTAGTAATGAAGTTGATCTGATGTCCTTTACACCTTCTCAACCTGAGTTCTCATAGTATTTCTATTTTTCCCCTGGATATCTCCAGGAGTATTTCAGTTGATTGTTATTACATCTGTATTTTAAATTAAGATATTGATCCTATTTTCACATCAGTCTGTGATAAGTTCATGAGCCAGAATCATTTTCCTATATGGCTGGCCTTGAGAACATTTATATAATCTAGATCTACGGCAAACAAAACTGAAGGCCACCATGCCTACAATATAGTACGTCTTCAATAATAAGTTTTCTTGAATGTGGGTCACACTGTTTTTGTCAGTAGCTTGGGAAGGTCTGTTTAAAGCAGCTGGTTAAAAACCTTTTTACAGTTTCAAACTACCATAGCACTACTTTACAATAAAGAATAGTATTATAAACAATAGTACTTATTGATATCTACCCCTCAGAATTAGAAAGTAGTTGAAATGTGAAAAACTTTAATAGATTTTTAAAGAGACATAGATTTAAAATTAATTTCAAAACAATATAATATACCCTTTGTATATGCTTTTATTTAAAGCAAAGGTAATATTCCCCCATATTGGATATTTTAGCACACCTTTTATAAGCATTAAGAAATCACAATTCCTATGAAGAATTCCTACAAGGCAAGCAACTTAAGTTCTCAAGGATTATGTTTCTAGATTTCAAGGTCAATTTTAAGTCTGAGAGACGAAAATAAAATTATTCAATGTCAAGTATTTGCCTAAAAACAATTCTAAAGTAAGCCTGCATTAAAAAAAAATACCTTTCCCAATCACATTTCAATAGAGTCAATATTTTGTTGTTATAATTTGAGAAATAATTATCTTCCCACCGTTTCATAATATAATTTAAAAATATAGATTTCTCAAATCCTTAGCTTTAATTCAACTTCAAAGGCGTTAAAATTCACTCCAGTTTATCAATAAAAGGCATTTCTACATTGTCTACTACCCAAAACCCCTTTGCCTATATAAAATTGAGTATATTTATATAATCATAAAATATTCTAAAACATTTCTAAAATTATTTACTATAATCTGGAATTCATAGAGCTTATTTCATGACCCTTAATTGATGAGAAGAACTATCACTTTGTAACACTGGTTGTGTATTTATGAAATTGTAGTGTGTCTTATTTCATCTTCTCATGCCTATAAAATAGGCACTCAGTAGTAGCTACTACTATTATTAAATCTAGCATTAATGTTTAGCTAACACCGTTCCCCCATTTGATTATTTTTCCTTTCTTAAGTGTGTGATTAATTCATGCCTCCACCCTTACCAAGCTAATGCTACATTTTAATTTACTCTCCAAAATATCAATCCAAGATATAATGATCATATATAGCCTGTTTGCTATATCCTCCAAAATAATTAAGAAAGCACATATCACCACTAGGTTTAAGGAAAGTAGGCCACTTGACCCTGAATCACTAATGATGGTTACTGCATTTTTATTTGTAAGTCACTTCACAGTAACTGACACCAAGGATTTTCCTTAAAATTCAGCAGAGGATAATATGATACCAAAATGGAAAATTCTTATTATAAGAGAAATAAGCCAACTCAATAAAGAAGAGATTCAATATTTGACAAAGATATTTAAAATATTTAAAATATCTTCATATAGATATTTAAAATCTATAGTCATGTCTTTCATAAATTATTATTATATATAATATGAAGTCTTAAATCTTTAAGTTGTAATGCATACTTTTAATAGACATACTCTATGGTACTTATTGCATATATAAAATATACTAGACTTTTTCATACTCAGCTTTTGCACTATATATATATTTTCCCATATTTTCTTCTAAAACTAGGATTTTTAAATTTCTGTTCCTAGACATTTAATCATCCATTGCAATTCAGTGTGTGAGAGGGGAAAAAAAGGATTTAAGAAACCAAATGTTTCCTTCCCCAAATTCCAAAGTACGAAGATAAGAAGTCATCCGTGTAGAAACAGGAAGGAAAGGAAATATATAAAAATCCAGGCTTTCTCAATTGCCTTTCCTTTTCCCCTAGTAAAACTGAGCCCCATCCTTCACTCCTTCAAACCAGCCCCAGTGTTAGAAAAACATTCTGTGGGAATACATCACAGGGCTAGAAAGTGCTATTCCACCAAATTACAGTTGGCATATGCATACGTTTGTAGTTTGTAAAGCTTTCTAGGTAATGTGCTTCCATTTCTCTTAGGAGCAAATACCAATGTCATGGTCAGGATGTTTATCTGTGTAATATTTGTTTAAACACTTAACATTTGTTTTGTCACCTCTCCCCTTTTCTTCTTAATTCACAGTCCCTCAATCCTTTAGAGTCTCTTCAGATACGTTATCTTCCACAATGTTAATCTCTATTCAGAGTCTCCTTTAGGCACCATAGTCTCCAATTTGCCACAGTCCTCTAATCTAGGCTCAAAGAAATGTGAAATAGACACATTTCAATTTTTCTACTCTTTTGTTATAATCTGGTATTCAAATCAACATATTTAAGTATTTGTTTCTGTAAAACACCACTAAGTTAACAGAAGATTATGTTTCAATCAAAGAGAAGATATAACGACAAGTATCAAGCATTTCTGAAATACTAGACATGATAAGAACTACAAAGATAGTAAGAGAAATCATATCCAAGGAGAACACATCCTAACTAAATTATCTTTTTAAGCTTACACACTGATACGTTTTAGCTATGATATTTGCTTTCCTTATATTATCAGAGAGACTAACCAGCTATTACATTTTAGTTAAACTCAAATATATTGCACTAGTTCATTTATTCAAACTATATAAATTTTTAAAACCGGAAAAATTAATCTTTGGTTAGGGCCCAGGACAGTGGTAACACTTTGGGTGGTAGTAACTGAAAGGGGACAGAATGGTGGACTTTTTGAGATACTAGTAATGTTTTGGCTACTGAACACAGTACCCAGTTAATGTGGTCACTGATTACAGAGGTGTGCTCCTTTTGTGAAAATTTCTTGAGTTATACGTTTGTGATTTTTGTACTTGTCTATATGCATACTGTACATTAATCAAAAGTTTTAAAATAAAAAATAAAAATGCGTTGCTATCAACAAACCTTATTTTAATCATGAATCAAATTAATTGTAAATGTAAATAATAGTTATGAGAAAATTATGGAAATTTGAACAATAACCAATCAACGATAGCAAGAAAATTTTTTTTAGGAGGAATATTATTCCTGTGGTTATGTTCAACTTTATCTTTAATAAACATGCTGAAATATTAATGAATTAAACAGTAGGGTTTCTGGGTTTGCTTTAAAAATATGAAAGAAGAGGAAGTGTATTAGCTTTTGGATGAGACAAATTTGTCAAGAATTGGTAATTGTTTAAGCGGAGAGTTTAGTAAACTATTCTCTTTTTTGAATAAGCTTGAAATTATCCATCATTTAAAAAATGTTTAAAAATATAACTTAGTAGAATGTATGTGCTGTACATAATATCGTTCCCTATTACCATCGTTCTTACCAAAAAGATTGAGGTAAGTCAAGAATCAATATATATTCACCAAAACAGATCTAGATTTCATGACCTCCAATGTAATCATCTGATGAATAATTCTATGGCAAGTAAACCTTAAAACCACACTACTAGTGACTAGCAAGGGGATTGGTTCTGGCATCAGATTTATTAATAGTGAAAGAAAAAGGTACAATAATTTTATACTAATTTTACAGGCCAGTTTCGAGGTTTTCTACATATTTTTTTAAGAACAAAATGATAGCACCTGTCAAACTATAATGTTAACTCTCATATCTATGGACCTATTACTTCTACCACCATTTTGATTAAACCTACATGTGAAGTATTTTATTTTAAACACACCATCAGGTGTACATCATCAAGACAACTTATTACATTTACTTTATCTACTGTTGCCATTTTTGACTCAGAACTTTTTACCAATATGTTGCCCTTTGAGACAAAGCCCAGTGATGTTTAGTTAGGTATGAGAGAAGCTTTCTGCCCTGGCTATTTCTTTATCCAGGGTGATTCAAAATTTAACCCAGGAAATATATGTTTGATATTGATTTTATTTATGTATTACTTCTTGGCTTAGGACTTTTTTATTTTTCCAAACACTTATTTTGACAAAAACATTTACAGATATGCTTTTTATGGAATAATGTAGTAATTATCCAATTTTCAGCTGAAACATAGTTATTGACATAAATATGAACCTTGGAACACTTGATGACAAACTAATGTCAATTTTCCAGTTTGTGTAAAATATACAATTAAATATCCAACACAAGTAATATTAGAATCTTGTGTAGGATTCCAGCTAACACCAACATTAAAAGAGAAAAAAAAGCCCTACTGATTACAACATTTTTACAAGCAATAAAAATAATGTCTCCCTCATAATACAGAAATCTATTTCCTCTACAGTGTCATGGTTAATTCTGTTATATTATGCAATATGAACTCGTCCTCAAAAAGTACAACCAAGACCCAAAAAAATAAAGGAACAACCAAAATTGATTGTATCACTTATCTGTTTCTCAAAAAGCACCATATTATCATGTTAACAGCTTCCGATAATGAAGTAGCCGTTAGTTAAATAAATTTACTCTTACGTTAAGCATAATCTCTGTCTGTTCTTTCTCTGGTTAATTGACAGATATAATTAAAAATTAAACTAAATTAAAAACATAATGCTTCTCTATGGGTTGCATATATGCACAACTGTATCCATACAACAGAATCATTAAAATAGAACACAGAAAATATATTTATAATCACTTGTTGAACTCAATGATTTAAAAACTATCTTTGATAATTTAGACAACACTTAAAAGTACAGGTTATAAAAATTTTATTGAAATAAATTTCACATATAATCTTTTCAATCCCTACAGTTAAAAAAAAATGTATCTCTAGGAAAAAGAATATGGTTAAGTGCCTAGACATAATGTATAAATATAATGTCATATACTGTAACAATTAAAAAATCAGAAATAAAATCCTGATTTTTATCTGTAAATTTTCCAGCTTACAATTTGTTTTTATCTGTGTCCTTTTGTATGTAATTATATTTTGGGGTTTAATCTTTCAAATCTTCTATACTGTCCCCACCTAAACTGATGTAGTTAATTAGAAATCACTAACACAGTAATTAGGGAGTCTTATTAGATCTAGATATAAAACTTCCAAGATTTTTATTATAATTTAGGAAACATTAAATGGACTCACATTATGCTGAGTTTAGTCCTGTTTCAGTAGTATTATTTAATCTTGAACAATGAACCTTATAGTCCAAAACAGTTTCCAAGCTATATTGTCTAAATGATATTAATTCCTATTAAAAGGATTTCAGAAGACGCAGACTCACTCAAAAAAAGTCTGGCACGTTGAGTATTGAACAATGTTTAATAATATTTATAAGCAATTGAATTTGTATATTCCAGACTTATTTACAATATCTTTATAATTTAATGCATTTAAATTTTGACCCAAAAATCTTCAGTATGATGAGGCAGGAAAAAATCCCAAGCAGATATTCCTTTTCACTGAATAATTCTGTTTATATTTTAATTGATAATCTTCCTTTGTTAGGCTCACATGATGCACAAATGCTTATATGGATTTACTTCCAATGTACAAAATAAGAAAGAGGATGAAAATGATCTGTAATATAAAATGAGGTGTATAAATAATATAAATATGCTAAATGTTAATTCAATAAAATGCAAAGTGTGCACAAAATAAACTGCTTTATGTAGATGAAGAATCATTTACTAAGCAGTGTAAAACACTGAAAAAGATATAAATTACTTTAACCAATTGTCTTCTCTATATGACCCTAAATGTCTTATTTAACCATGTATCCATGAACTCAAAAATGTAATTAATAACATGCAAATAAATAACTCCTACCTGGGAACTAAATAAGAAATATAAGTGACCATAACGAAGAAAATGTATATATGTATATATATTAGCTTTATAAAAATGTGAAGGATGAGAGCTAAAGTATGAAAGCTGTTAGTAAATAAAACATGTAAAAGATTGTTTTACAGACCTGGTAAGAAAGGGGGGCAATTAATATTCTAAGAGAGTTAAGAAATTAAAAACAAATTTAATTCCCCCTTAGAATATGAAGTAAGTCCTTTGAATAAATCAAAAGAAGTTTAAAATCTTAAAGTACTGAAAAACACCGTCATATTTCACAAAACATCTTGGTTAGGTGTATTTCAATATTTTGAATGAGTTCAATATCTATCTTCCCTCATAAAACCTTGTAGGTACTATCTAGAGAGAAATACAACTAATGTAAAACATGTTTTTTTAATTGGAAGAAAAGAAGAGAGCTTGCCTAGAGATATCAAAAACTGTGTGTAGACGTGTGTGTAAATTAAAGTATGATGACAGCATTAAAGAAAGTTTGGGTGCTTTAAAAACACTCATTCGTCCATTAATTCATTTTCTATCACATAATTATTTTGCTTTTACAATATGCATGGCTGGGTAATGAGTCTAAGTATGCCAAGAGAGTATTGGATACTAACTAGTTTCAATGCACCCAAAAGCACAAATTTAAATGATATGTGATAAGTCACAGAGAAGCACTGCTGTCTGAATAAGTAAAACACAAATTGCCTACAGAAATTGCCAGATGTATAGATGTAAAATGAACAGTTCTGTTTCATATCTGCACCTCAGAAAGATTTTTATAGCTTTCATTGAAATCCTATTAGTTGAGGAAGACCATTGCTCAACAACTAAAGGAGAAGAAACAAGATAGTCTTATGATATCTCATTTATCTAGAGTATACAAAGGTGCCAGTCAGCTGCTGCACCAGTTAACTGGAGTAATCACATAAATTGTGAAGAGATTACCATTTTTCAAAGAAGTGAAATATTGCAAAATTCAGTGAACATTTAATTCTAACAGTAGATATATGGAGAATATGAACTGGGGTCAGGTTTTTTCTGATCCTGAGTTGTCATTTGTTTCCTGCTCACAGAGTTGATGTGAGTAAACTATTTTGATTACAAGAGATTAATTCATAATTACAGAATAAAAGAATTTAATGGAAAAATAGAAATACTGGTGTGATTCAAAAACCAGAGATTTGTCACAAAGAGATAAACTAAAAAAGTAAGAAAATTAGTTAGACTCACAAATCTAGAGGTATTCTTATAAAGACAAGTGAGAGAACAAAAATCTCAGAAATAGGATATTATTTAAAAAAAAAAAGTAGCACAACTTGGAGAAAAAGTGAACAGAAACAAACATATCTATTAAAAAAGGAAAAAATACTGAAAAAGATGTCCATTCATTTAGTAACATATGGACCTAACAGACAAAAATGTTAAAAGGCCACCTATAAAAATACTTTCTGTGGAATTTAATATTTGATAAAGTGATGCTATGCTTATGACGTTAGAGGAATGTACAAATTCCAGAGAAAACACTACACAGGGGTACATAAGTATGAGTGTAATCTGTACCAGTAAGAAAAGTCATTTTATTTTGAATACTGTATATGCTCCTATACTATCTTGACTTCAACAAATTATGAAAACTTAGAGGGCCGACTAAGATAATGAAGGAATTGGAAGAGGTGTGACTCAACAAAACACACTCTACGATTTCAAACAAGTAAAAACTTGAAGTGTTAGGTAGAAATAATATAGATGCCAAAAAGAATGTTCCTAAAATGAGGGTTACTGACAAGAAGTCTGTCTAAAGTGTCAGCAGCATTTTAAATGCAATGTTTCAAAGTTCTGACATCTTTTCTTACGTTATGATATGTATGAGTTGGGTTGAAATTTCAAAAGGGCTCAAAAGTAGGCAAAAACAAAGTTAGGTCAGGAGATAGCTGATTTTTTGACACACCTGGACTAGTCTAAATGTTGTATGCTATGAAAGCAGAATTAATTGTAACACTTTTCAATGGATGGTTTCCTACAGTCCTATGATTGTAGAAAATTTCATGGATTTAGGATTTAAAAATCATGATGCCCATGTAGGTTTTTTTCACTTTATTCAATATAATTTATTATTGTATGACCCTTTAAGCAAATGAAAGAAAGATTTCACACATACATTTTAGATGAAATTTCATTGGCCATTTATCTTATGATTGTCTTCAATTCTTAGGGAATGACTAAGTTTTTGACAAGAAATCAACAGGTTTCCAAATAGCAAATCCTCATACCTTTAGTACTGTATTGTTTAGGCTGATTTAAACTGAAAGATATGCTTGTTTCCAGACAAAAAATCTGAAGAGATAATGTTCAAAATGTGAAGCCAAAATCATAAGCAAGAATGATTACAAAAATAATATTAAACATGTTGTTTTAACTTTTGGGCTTTTCTAAATTACATTAATGCTATAACTTTTACCAGTTATATTCCTGAACTTGAAATATTTTTATGATCTTTATTTTTTCAGACTATCTAGATGTTTTATGTATAACTTACTGTGTCAGTTGAAAGACTCAGTAATTTAAAATAACATGTCAGTAATTTTAAAGAAATTCTTGAATCCTGAATGAAAAATATAACTATTTTTAAACTCCAGAGAATATTTTTATTTCATTTTAATAAGTGTTGAAAACAATTATTGATTTTTATTACGACTTAAAGTATTTTCATATTTTTTATTACTTTAATAAAAATTAAAGTTAAAGCTAAGCTAAAATTTATTAACATTTTAAGATAAATCTAAACACTATATTTTGACTATATGACCATATCCTACATGTTTAAATTTATTTCCTCCATCTTTCAGTGTATCCCTTTGGTCCTTATCAGAGTATTAGCAATATACAACATTATGACAAAAATAAGAGGAGGCATGCTTGTAAAGAGCTCATGACTAATGAGACAAGGTTTAAGAGATATGCTGAAAATTTCTCCTGATTAAAAAAATAAGTTCCATTTCATTAAATGCATTGTGTATACTCTTCATGGATCTTTTCTTATATATTAAAAAAAGAAGAAATATAATTGTATATAGGTATTTTTTTAGAAACACAAAGTACATTGTTTTTAACGTGCATACACGCACTTTTGCGTAAAAGTTGTTTTCTTACAATTTTTAATTTTAACTTTAGCAATCAGAGGTGTAGAAATGGAAAGTTCTTGGGTGTAGACAATGATCTCATTTGTATTATTAAGCGTATCACCATTTCTCTGTCATCATTTTATAAATGACAGTGGTAGCCTCATTAGGCTTTTTTTAGGGCTTTACAAAAATAACTAAATATACAGTTACTTTTCTTAACATCAAAATGTGCATTATGTTCATTAAAAAACAAAATGCATGTTTAGCAAAAGAAAAACTGCTTCCTCAATAATTATTTAAACATTCTGATTTTAAATAAAGGTAATTAGTGCTAATTTTTAGCTTCTTTAATTACATAAGGGACGTGCTTTTCAATTTAGAGGATGAGAATATTTCCATTCCTGATGATAAATGATACACGTATTAACAACTACCACCATGTGAATTTGGGGGGCAAAATTGTCAGGAATGGAGGGTTTTGGTTTAGCTTATACAGTTAGATTAACCATAAAATTGACTATGCCTATTAAATTAGAGCTAGGAAGTAATTTTAAAGATAACTGTGTGAGACTAAGATGACATTAAACACTAGAAGTTAAAAAAAAAGTCAGACATGATTAAAGTTATATGAAGAACTGAGGAGAGTATAAATAAAAACAACAAAATAGCTATTTTTCTGCTTCTTTTTCATCCCGGCCACACTTTATCCCAAACCCTAAATTTTGAGCAGTATGAGCTGAGCTGGCTAAAACAGAAGACGGAAATTGTTATTCAAAATTAATTAATTATAATACACATCTGGAATAATATGCAAACAAATCTTAATTTTCTTGGTAAAATAATAGATGCATTCTTTGATTTCTAGCAGCACATATATCTGACAACATATTTTATAATCCCTGAAATCAGGGATCTAAGTGAAATACTAGATTCTTAAAAAGTAGAGAAATTTGTGTTAAAATATATGTAGCATCAATATTTTTATCAACAAAAATTGTTACCATGATTCTTAAAATTAAAAAGAAAAACTAGTCAGTAGAGAAAAGACACTTGTAGATGTTCAAAATTTCAGTTCTATAATGTAAGTGAAATTTCATCAAGGTTGGTACTCACTAAGAGTTAAAGAGGTTGAACTGATTTTTCACTATATTTGATGTAGATTTACCAGTTAATATATGCTAACAGGAAATATTTGTATTTATTTAGAAATACAAATTTGAATTACTCTGAATCATATGCCCTTTGAATTTTTACCTTGAAATTATTGATAATGTACTTCTATAATGTATAATCTTACTTTAAGTGAAACACCAGTGAGAATATGTTGTGTAAAATTTGGAAAAGCTTGGTTTTTGATAATAAGTAAAACTTTAAATCCAGAAAGAATGAATAAAATTCTAAATCCAGAATTTAGTTTGAGGGGCAAAGACTGAATCATAGTCCTTATTTATTAAAATTTGATTTTAGGCTACTTTAATAAATCTATACTAAAGAATCTCAAAGCATTTTTGTTTTTCAGAGTGGTTGTATAAAATTATCCACTTCGAGACTATGGCCCCAATATCGAAAGAGCTGACTACAATTATCAATGTCTCAATGTTAGAAGAACCTACTATTTTTAATAAATGAATAATATTGCTGTGTTGATATGCTTTCATCATGTAGTTCCTCTGATTCTGATAAGCAACGTGTATCCATGCCAACATATTACTAAATCACGTAGAATGATCAAACTGATGGCTGCAGTGATTTCTGAATTTAGCCTAACGTGTTTAATGTCATTGTGGGAAAAGGATGATTAAGTGATAATGCTGGTAATCAATAAGAAAACGAGATCTCTCGGTGACTTAACTGTGAAGAGATGGTTTTCCACCTTAATTAAGCCCTTCAAAACACATGGAAATCAAGTCAGCAGGTGAGCAGTATTCAAAGGAAATAGGAAGATCATTTGAAAAATGTTTTCAACAACATCAAAAATTATCTTTGATTGCTGCCAACAACCATGTCCTAACCCAGGAATTTGTCTTCTTGTTAAGTATATCCATTTTTCTATTGTAAAGTGCTGTCTGCATCCAAGAGTCACTTTTATCCTTGTTTCTGAAAACAACCTGAACTCTATTTTTACTAAGAAGAATGGCATGTTGAACTTTATTTCCTGAAAGGGAATACTTTGCTACAGCCTTTTACGGAATACTTACTCAAATATGGTGGTTTGTAAGGCGCTCGTGTATTAGACAGCAGTCCATCCAGCTCCTTCCTCTCCAGGGTGCTGTGAAGGGCCTTCTCTTTGCCGAAGGTGGAGAAGGACCTCTCCACCCCAGGCTGGGCTTCTGGAGTTTCAAACACTTCGGTGTCTGGAACGGAGTCCATGCCAGGAACATGCAGATTGCTACGATAATCAGCAGCCTGGCGTCCATCAGAAGGGACAAATGAAGGCATCCAGCACCGATCTGAGTGGCCCAGGGCTTTACATTCCTCGGTGCAGTTGGAGAAGAGATCCATACCTGTGAGCAGAAAACACAGAAGCTACGGAGGGAGCCTTCACCAACATGACCAGCTACTTAGAAGTGAAAAGTTACAGGCAGCATAAAGAGTAATGGGTGAAGGTATCTTAACAAATTTTTCTTGTTTTAACCTGACAGGAGCCAAAAATCGCTTTACATTATTTTATAAAGGGTAAGACTCTTGGCAAAGAGGCCTCTCAGATAGATGTTTCTAAACTACTCAGGATATCGGGGGGGGGGGGAAATGTTGGCTCTAGATTATTTAAATAACTAGAAAATAGTGAGAATGAATATTTTTGAAAATCTCTCGTGAAGTTCATAACAGAGAAAAAACCGGTCGAAAGCCTTCGTTATCCATAATCTATAATGACGTTAAGTCATCTGATATTTTTTTTCTTACAGACAAAAATGGAAGAAATATGGGAAGTACTAGTGATGACATTTAGATTACAAAATCTGGACATGAAATAAAAAGTGAAATTCAACAGAAACATGGCATACATACTGATACATCAGTAAATAACAAGAATAAAATAAGATTTCGTGAGCGGCCAAGAGCATGCTTTCTTAGGTTCCTAGAAAATGACTTCCTAAAAGTTATTTTTCAGTGACACTCTCATAGTCCATATTACTACAAACCACTTATCATTTACCACCTTAGACAAGCCCAGAACAAATGACTGTAATTAGTGAAACCAAGGTAACAAGTGCAATGTGAGTCAGCTGCAGATGCTATTGACAAATACTTTATTACTTGTTCTATATTGGAAAACACTTGTCCTAGACAACACAGAACTGTTTGCTTACTAATCCTAGATAGAATACCCAGATTTCAAATGACATCTTCAAGTTTCATTGTCTCCCATAGATTGACAAGAATATTAAACACGTTATTTATGACTCAAGAAAGCTCACTCACTTTCTTAAGAAAACATAACGATTTGGGGGCACTATAGAATACTATTTGTTATTCATTTTGATAACTAGCAGTAGGTCAAAAAATAAGTACATAAACAAAATCGCATTTTAACGTGTTTCTAAACAGAGCAACGCATTTATTAAATATGGTTAAAAACAGGATCAATTTGAAATAACAAAAGTGTGATTAGTCTGAACGTCAGAAACTCTCAAATGCATGAAATGCCTGGTGTGGAAAAACTAGGGATTATTTTTTTGGCCAACAGAGTAATATTTATGTCATGAACACACTTGATTTTTTTTTCTTTAAATGTTATGAGTGATTTGAGCTCTTGAGCAAGTTTTAGTTTGCAAATTCCTAACGGTATTCTACTAGTACTAATTTACTTTGTGTGTATATTTTAACAGCTCTCTATATAATATAAAGAAATCAATTTTTCACAATTATTAACCCTCCAGATTATCCTCAAGTATTTTGGAGTTAAGAACAGTTAATTACATATATTATGTTTTAAGAAATAACACCAAGCTTCTTATCATATATTAATCTCACTTTCTAATGACTTTTAATTTTAAATTAAACTATGTATAATGCTAAGTCTGACTTCAATTCTAACATTCCATTGATAATTGATACGTAAGCCTGGAAGTAAATTACTGATCAGTGAACTGTTGAGGAATGTAAACATGAGCTGAAGCCGAGATAAGGAATCAGACTAAGAACAGCATGTAAAACATGTCAATTTTTCTCTAGACACCATGGAAGTTCAGTTTTCCTATTCCTGTGAGGAGATAGGTACATAAAAAAAAAAAAAAAAAAAAAAAGAGGAAGGGAAGGAGAATATCCCTGATGCACACTGACATACGAGCTAGGTAGAAGCTATAGAACCAGAGAGCTCTCTTTCTGAGGCACTGTACTCTAAATGCTCCCTATTTATAGTGTGATAAGGAATAAAAGGCCTTTTTGATAGGTGGAACTACCATTAATAGTAAATTATGAGCAATTATATATTTTAAAAATAAATTCATGTCATTAAATTTGAAGCTGATGAAAAAGATTCAAATTTTAAGATAGACTTGTTTTATTGGATCCTGATAAAGATGGGTACTAATGCAAAATTTGATATTAATACAGTTTTTCATCACATAACTGATCAAACCCTTGCAAATATACCTCATGAGACCATTAACAATCTTTCACATCTGTTTGAGCACTGTACCCAAGTATTCATATAATTTTGAAAATGATAATCACAGAGAAAAATTTTAATAATCTAGTCTCTCAGCATTATCATTAAGATGTTTGCCTATGTTAGAGGGTACTTTTAGTAGAATTTGTTTTATGGGTAGTTTATATTCAATTGTGCCCATTTTCTTCTCTCGAAGTGTATGTTTTTCTGCCTCTTTGACTTATTAGAGGCTGGTTAAAATTCCCTTAGGTGATGAAGTAAAGTCCTCATGAATTGAGAACCTGTACAACAAAACATACCATGTGCATAACAAGAAAAGTGAGGAATATGATAAAGTTTTCTGTTGGAAGAACACTGTTACTTGCCTGAAAGGGGAACAACACTTGTAAATAATGTTCTTAATAAATTTATGAGCTACTCCTTTTAAAGTGGGATCCCCATAGTTGATAACACAGCTTTATATTACTACAGGGAAAGGGAATATGGCACACATTCTGCATGTAGATGTTTCACCAGTTTTACTGATAAAACAAGTGTACTAATTTCTCATGAGGAAAATATCAGACACAGAAACAATTTTTTAAAATCATATAAATAGTACACAATAAATTTCAAATAAGTTTTAGAAACATTCGCTGAAAATGGTATTTTTTCATTGTCTTAGATACATAGTTTGAGAACCAAATATGTCTTGCCCATTTACTGGTCCTCAGCTTAGGGAGCCATTGACTAAAATTATTTTAAAATTATTGTATCTTTTTTCATATATCATGAATCCCATTAAATATATTATTTTAATGACCAGATAAGCAGAGGCATATTTAAGTTTTGTGGTGATAAATGACTGCACAAAGGACAGGAATGCCAGTTATTTCAGTACATGGGACATTTAAAAATGTGTACCTTTCACATTGTTTTCGGAATTTTTTAACAGCTCAAATTGAAGTCCCAAGAGAAAATAAGTTTAACTTTTTTTTTTTTTTCTTCTTGTTCAAATGCCCTTACTTAGAACCTGTGGGATTTGTATAGCAGACAAATACAGGCCGAGCCTGAGTTTTGGTAATTCCTAAGAAACATTTCAACATACATATTTTATTTACAATTTCTTATCCTAGTTATTTATTTTTTTCCACTTCTCAGAAATGTCTGTTCTACAAGGCATGACAGCTGAAGTGATAGACTGCCTGTTATGCAAAGATATATTCAGACAAATTTTAAAATACATCTTTTTTAACTGGCAAGTAACTTGATCCCGTACAGTCAGAGGCAGTGATATTACCACTGAGAACAAACTGATTCCAAAAATGTATTTGTATTCAATTTGTGCTGTTTTCTGATGAATGTAATACTATAAAATTACATGTGCACTTCTCTCATGTACCAAGCCTTCAGAAAAAATGTGGGTTTTTTTCCAAATATGATAAATAATTTAAAAAATCAACACTCAATTTTTGGAGGAAATTTCGAGTCTTCCTTTAATTATTTAACACTGGAGCAATTAGAGATATTAACTCTAACCATAAAAATTGCTATAATTTTTAGGAAAATTTGGTTTGAGAGCAGAGATTTAACAACATAATTCACCCATGAAAAAATTCAAAACATGCACATCAAAATTTTCTCCTTACTTATCTTTCAAAATGTTCATATTTTTGTCCGTTTTCTCTTAACATTTGTCTTACATTTTTTCCAATTGTAAATGTCTCCTCATTATCAAGTTGTAGCTCACATTTTCACCAGAAACCTTAACAGAAAGTTTTTGCTTATGCAGGCAATGGTATGAATTTACTGTATTTATAAAGCCAGAAACTAATTGCCAGTATCTAAATTCTTATTGGAGTCAGGAAAGGGAAATTTGTGTTTTATGATAAACCAAGAATTCTCTTATTGACATTGTAGTAGTAGTGCAGTGGCTTAATGCATTTCATGATATACTTTTATCTACTAGTATGAATATACCAATAATACGAATCACTTAATTTTTTAAATTTATAGCCAAGTTTTGACCATGTGTCATGTATAAATCTCATGATAATTAGTTAAGAAATTGACACATTTAGAAGCTAAGTTCCCTTATAACTAAAAGGAAAATTTACAAGAAGAGAAACTTGAAAATTTTCAGGTAAATATAACAAGTAACATTAACTGAATCATCATTTATTAGGGTTTTCTTCTTCAATACATATTTTAAGAAGGCACAAGTATTAAAAATAAATTAATAATTAATCCTAGTATGCACGTTGTAAGTATTTAATAAATGGAAAAAAATTTCCCACAATTAAATAGATTGCCTTAGATCTACCTCCAATAATATTAAACTGTTTAAGAATATACAACTAAAAATGTTGTATCAGTATTTAAATTAGACAAAAATTCTATCGTTTAATCTAATGGTATTATAAAATTGAAAATATATTGGTTTTAAGTTCATTTTATTGTTTTTTTATCTTTTTTTTTTTTTTTTGCTATTTAAGCTGTGATTAATCAGTTTCTCCCCTTGGGATGGTTTATGTAAGCGTTTACCACATCTCCTTGGACTTCTGCCATATCTAACCAATACATCAATAGTGCACTGAAAAAAACGGAAAGCACCTTGACAAGGCTATAGAAAGTAAGTGCCACAGAGCAGTGGTCAAGCCGAAGAATTTCACACATGGAGCCAGGTGCAGTGGAAAACTGAAAAAGCTTATGTGATTCTCTGTGCAGCTGCCTCCGTGTTTAAAGCCCTTCTATGAACAAGATTGGTGACTGCAAATGGCTTAGAAAGGAGAAAAGCAAGGGGGGGAGGGAGGAGAAAGAACAAAAAGGAAAACTATTCATAGAAGAATAAATAGAAGGAATATCCAAATAAATAAATACAAGCTAATGTTAACATAGAAAAAGAAAGTGGGAATAAATAAAAACTTAGGAAGTTTAAACAGGTGAAGCACTAAGCTAAACAGTGTATATAATGTAATATGAAATGAGGTACAAACTAAAGAATTCAGAATCTATTTCTTTTCAGTGCTGTTTTTCCCTGATAGTCTAACTTTCCCCCTTTATAACCTAGCTCAGTGGGATCTGCTTATTAGCACAAAAGTTTTTCATATTCTAAACCTGGAAATATATGTGCTATGAAGAATATTCTCTAAATATTACAAAATTGGAAGATCATCAATACCTGGTTTTAGAAGGAAATAAAGCAGATGTACTTATTTACCTGAAATAGGCTTAACTTTTTGGAAATACTGTAGCTACTTGGTGTAAAGTTTATAGTACACAACAAAGAATGGAGAGGAAAAAGTCATTAAGTATATGCATCTTAAGTCTCTTCATTTAGCGTTTTATACTTTACAAGGTAAACACTTCAAAATCATTTTTACAATAAAATTAGACATATTAAATCTGACTTAAATTCAGCACACAGAGGTATAATTACTTCTAAATATGAGTGTGTTATTACAATTCGAAAACAGCTATCATTGTGCCCAGCATGTGGTGGCAGCTTTATAACTCCTAATGAAGTAGATTGTTAATTCTGTAATACTTTTACATGTTTAAGAACTTAAAGATAGAAAAAAGAATTTGCCATTTTGATAAGAAAAACTGCCTGCTTTTAAATATGTTTTCCAAATACAATTTAGCATTTAAAATTTCCTTTTAATGTTTTGACATCTCAAATAATTTAAAAGAAACATTACCAAAATGGCAACATTGAGCGCCTGTGAAATAAAAGAGCTAGTGGGAAGGCGCACTGATAAGAATATTCCCATCCATGTTCCAAATTGAACACTTTTTGCAGATGTTTATTCATTTCTCTTTCTTCGGTTAGGTTATTGTGGCTCATTATGTCTGAGGGGACTAAACTAATTGAAATGTTCATTGAGATTGGAGTGCTACAGAAAAAACCCCAAAAAACTAAAAAAACAAAGTAGGGGGGAGTGGGAAAGGAATAAAACGCACCCAAGGAAACATGCAGCAGTGGATACTCTTCTTTTTTTTTTAATATTAAACATTTTGTTTCAAAAGTTTTAAAAGGCGGACTGTTAAATTAGAAACTCTGAAAAAGGAATAGGAATGAGCAATTCTAAACATATACCTTCTAAAAGATAACAATAAATCATATGTCATATATAGGCCAAAAATGAAAGGGACTTTGTACTCAAATATAAACTTCTGGCAAGATCTGGTTTGTTGTCAGGTTCCCAGACACTAAATAGATGCTCTGTTCACTTAGCGTGAAGGCCCGCAAGGGGCAGGGACCTCCGGGGATTCTTGGCAGTTCTCAAGTCTCATTAGGTCTGCATATTAATGACTTGCAGCAATATAAAGAGACCCTTGAGCAGCCTTTCTTTCCCCTCCTCCTGCCTGCGTTTCCCAAGGCTAAGGCAGCCTCAGACACGGCACACATAAGCCAAGTGAGAGGCTTGCGGCCACCACTGCTGCCAGGCGACCGTGGGGCTGATACTGCCCTTTGACACACTGCCTCAGCACCGTTCAGAGGCCCAGGGAGCGTGTTAAGGAATGGGTGCTCTCGAGGATCAATGGTACCTTGAAAATGAGAACCCTATCACCCTGCACTTAATCACTAACCAAAATAAAGCTCAAAGCTCAAGTGAATGAAGTTGGACCTCGAGACAGTCCAATGATGGGCATTTTAGAAGTTACAAAAGTTAGCTTGCCTTTGCCTTTCTTTATGTGTCGGATAAACACAAAACTCAATTGAAAAAGAAAAACAAAACAAAACAAAATCCACATGCCCCCTTCATAGTTGAAATGCAAATTAAGTGGAAAGAAAACCCAAACCTTGTGAAATTGTTTTCATTATTTTAAGGTACATATTTTATTTCTTTTAAGTGTTTTCTTTAATTATTAGTAATTAGAGTTATCAGGATCCTATAAAACTTAAAGGGTAAATTTATATAGAAAAAGTAAAGTAAGATAAAGAAAAACAAAGTAAAAAATACATATCACATTGCAACCCCCATCCGTGAATACCATTAAGCCCGCATACAAATATACCTAGAGTTCAACTTTTGAACATGGATCCATTGAAAATATGAGGAAACCTAGGATGCTTCAGAAAATACACATTATCAAATGTTAACTAGAGTCCTGAAGCCTAAGAACCCGGGACTGGAAATCCTGCTTTCAACCTATTCATGATTTTAATCACCATTCCTTCTCTCATTCAATATTCGTTGACATGTAAAATGCATTGCTCTGGAAATGGAGAAATTTGGATTCTGGTCCCCGATCATCCACTCATCCTCTTGTGAACTTGTGCAGGTCAACCAACTTCATTCATCTTCAGTTACCTCATCCGTAAGCAAGTCTAATAATATCGTAATTGACTGAAGACTGAGGACTGGACCCGGTGAGAAATCTATGGCTTTTGTATGCAATATAATTCCAGGAAAGAACATTACATAAAAAAAGAAAGGTTTCATAGTCTAACATATTCCACAATGAATTTCTAACTTTCATTCTCTGAAGGAACATTAAATATTACAATCCTCTTCGAGTATACAATTGTCGACATAGGATGGCACCATTCTTCTGTAGATTTACTAACACTAAAAATTACCTAAACATCATCCTTTCAGGATTGATTTTTGAAAAACACTATAAAAGTCAGCATTGCCCTTTGATCACACTTACCAGCTGACTGGCCGCGGTTGGTGGCATCGTGATCACTATCTCCCTGTTCACTGTCTCCATGGCCACTGTCCTTAGAGCTTACTATGTCGGCTTCCTGGAATGCAGAACTAGAAGTACAAAAATGTGAATATTAGAATAAAAAAGGTGAAGAAACACAGAAAACATTCTTCTGCCACCACATGGTCACTGATGGTGCTGCAGATGCCTAGAGCTCTCAGGTGGCTTTATTTCTGCTAAAAGCTAGTTTTCATAACCTTAAGCCTAACTCTCTAAAATTAAACATTAGCAGTTAGTTGGAGCCCTTAAGGCATGTAAAGTTGAGCCATTATTCTGTGATTGGAACTAAGCATATGTTTATATCATTTTCATAGAAGATATATATATGTATATACCTGGAATGGCTAGGAAGATTATCAGAAGCAGTGTAGGAGTGTAAACTGACAAAATATTCAAGTATACTTAGTGGTTGTATGTAAGTGAAACACACCAATATTTTTAAAGTTTATTGTCTAGGAAACCTAACGTAATCAGTATTTATGTCCTGCCCTAATTGGAAATACTTTATCATTTTCTATTTTGATATTGAATAATATATCTAATTCCTACTTTTAGTAGGTAGTAATTTGTCCATACACCAAGCTAGGAAAAAAAAAAGGAGTCCATACCTGTTAACTCGGCGAGGTCTGTCAACTAGATAGCTGAGCTCTGCTCGCTGGTGTTTAGTCTAGAAAAAAAATAAATAAATCAAGAGCATTTGAATGCTAAGGGTTTAACTAACAGTCTGCTTTTGAAGTTAGGAACTAATTCTAGCTTAAGTAATTGTGTACATTTTTATGAATTTCTAAGCTGCCCTAAAACCTCAGACTAGTGATTGCTGGGTAAAGGCAAGAAGATATGCAGAGACACATCAATCTAGATTTTCAGTAAAGGTTAAAAAAAATGCAGAGATAAAAGGCCAATTTTAAGTGTGTGTGTGTGTGTGTGTGTGTGTGTGTTTTAAGGAGAGAATGCAAATGACCTCATAGCTGGGGCTCATAAACTATTGTCTCCAATAGGGTCAACCTAGTTATATATGCTGCAGTCTTTCTTTTTCAGTGGCCTAAAAAAGTGTTTAGGTGCATACCGGTTGACACAAGAAAAACAGCACGCTCAATAAGCAAAAAGTTTGGATATTTTATGGAATTATTTTGTTGTTTATTTTCAAAATGTGCTTAAGATACAAATGAGCTGTACAAATACTCATGAAAGTCAATTAATAATATCTAAGACTCAAAATAAATGAAATAACCTGCCAAGAAAGGAGTTCATAATCCTCCCTTCCCTCCTGGCCCTAATTCCTTTCCCCCTGCAAACACCCCCTGCATTCTCCTCCCCGCCTCCAGCACCCACACGCCTTTTCCGGTCCAAACTTTCTTTTACAGAAATCAACTCCGTTCTCCCCCTCCCTCCCTCCTTTCGACTTCACTACTTCTCCATCTTATAAAAAGAAATCGGAATTGACAAGCCAAATTCTTGGATGAAGAAAGCCAACAGCAGTGATTTATCCAAAACGGTGGCAAGAAGGTAATTATTACCTAAAAGATATACTCAAGACAACAATTGTTTAAGCCTTTCGTAACTTTACTCTTACAGGGGTTTGTGCCAAAGCAACTTCATTCAAATTCACACTGTGTGGGCGTTCGGCTTCAAGAGCGTCTGTAAATGCTGTTTAGAGCAGAACTGAAGGCTTTTTTGCAACCCGAGTTCAAAGGACAAAGATCTGATAACTCATTCACTAAAACATGCATTCGAGTTTAGACAACTGTGCAAAGTTAAACAATCTATAGCTTACTTTTACACGCGACTGAAAGCATCGATAAACAAAGCAAAACAATGAACTTTATTAACGCCTGGGACAAATGCAAAGAGAAAAATAAAACCTTTGCCAGCGCCAGAAGGTCCCTCCACCGCATTTTCCTCTCCCCCCGCCCACTTTCCCCTTTACCCCCAGATTTCTAAGAAGGGAAAAGACTGAGAGGGGGGGTTAGGATTTTAAAGGAAAGATGCCTGAGGGAAGAGGGAAGGTCCAAGGTGGCAAAGCACCAAAGGAGGGGAATGAAAATAAACGTGGAGGGGTGGAGCGAGAAAATTAGGGACAACACGAAGTTTAAGTTACACACGAAAGGGTGGGAGAGGTGACTCCCCATTCCTGCCTCCACAAAGATACAAGTGAGCTAATATCCTAAAAATAAATACACAGTGCACCAGAGATACAAGGGCCGGGCTAGAGGAGGCTTTCAGATGGAGGAGATGAGAGATGGTGGTCCTGGCGCTTCAGCCTTACCTCGTTGGACAAAATGCTTCCGTTGGAGATGATGTCGGGCTGCTGGTCTGTGTAGCCGGTGACGATGGCCCCGCAAGGGTTGTGCTCAGTGTCCGTACTCCGCGAAGGGCTGCAGGGTTTAAGGAACATCAGGTCGGTCTTGGCGGACTCGGGGGTCAGGCAGACCTGGTAGCAGTAATTCTGGTTGTGGTGATGGGAGCCAAAGCTCCCGGACTCCTCCACCGGCACTTGGGCCGGGTTACTGGGTACGTTGGAGCTTTGCACCAGCATGATGTCCGACTTGCTGAGTTTCTTCTTGCGCGCCCGGGCTTGGCGGCCGCAGCAGGTCGAGCCGCCACCGCTGCAGCAGCAGCAGCAGAGGCAGCAGTCGCTGGCCAGACACGTGTAGATGTTGAGCTTCTTCTCTTTTTGGCAACGCACGGCAAGCACGATCATGGCCAGCAGGAAGATGAAGGACACCGAGCCCAGCGCGATGATGAGGATGAGGGTGAGGTCCAGCGAGGTCTCCCCGCCGCCGGAGCGGCTGGGGCGCTGGTGCTCCCCTGACCCCCCGCCCCCGCCCCCGCCCCCGCCCTGGGGCTCGACAGCGCCATCCACCAGCTGCACCACCAGGGTGGCGGTGGAGGACAGGGGAGGTTGCCCGTGGTCGCGCACCTCGATCACCAGCTCGTAAGGCCGCTGGGGGTCGCGCTTGGCCGGCACCCGGCGCGCCGTGCGGAGCTCCCCGGTGCGCCAGTCCATGCGGAAGAGGTTCATTTCGTTACCCCGCACAATGCTGTAGGTGAGCCGGGCGTTCTCGCCGTCGTCCGCGTCCACCGCGGCTACGCGGGTCAGCAGGTAACCGGGCTCCGCCGAGCGGGGCAGCACCTCGCGCGCCGGAGTCCCGTTGCGCCCCGGAAGGGGCGCCACTATGGCAGGGGCGTTGTCGTTCTGATCCACGATGAGGATGTTGACGGTGGCGTTGCCAGCCAGCGCCTGGGGGCTGCCGGCGTCCCGGGCTTCCACCTGGAAGCTGAAGTCCTTGAGCTGCTCGTAGTCGAAGGAGCGCAGGGCGTACAAGTAGCCGTTCTCGGAGTTGATGGACACGTAAGTGAAGACGCTCATGCCCTGGATCTGGCACTCGAGGATAGAGTAGGCTAGCTGGGCGTTGGCGCCCTCGTCACGGTCTGTGGCGCTCACCGCGTAGATGTAGGCGCCCGGCACATTGTTTTCGGTCACATACACGTCGTAGACCGGCTGGCTGAATCGTGGTGCGTTGTCGTTCACATCGGACACTTGCACCTGGATCGACTTACTGGTGGAGAGCGCAGGCTCGCCCCGGTCCCGAGCCACCACGGTCAGGGTGTAGGAGTCCCCCGCCTCTCGGTCCAGAGGGGCCTCGGTCACGATGGTATAGTAGTTTTTGAAGGAAGACTTGAGGCGGAACGGCACGTCCCCCAGCAGCTCGCACTGCACCTGCCCATTCTCCTCTGAGTCGCGGTCGGTCACGCTGAACAAGGCCACCACCGTGCCGGGCGCCGCGCCCTCGCTCACCGCCTCCTTCACGGTGCTGAAGCTGATCTCCGGCGCGTTGTCGTTGGCATCCAGCACTCTCACTATCACCTTGCAGTGCGCGGGCACGGCGTTGGGGCCCAGGTCCTTGGCTTGCACGTACACTTGGTACACCGGGCTCTCTTCGTAGTCCAGCTCGCCGCTCACCTCCAGTCGGCCAGTGCGAGGAGAGAGTCCGAAGAGCTCCCGCGCCCGGGGCGAAATGTGGCTGCTGAAGGAGTACACGACCTCGCCATTCTGGCCCTCATCTGGGTCTGTGGCGTTAAGCTGGATCACGAGCGTGCCCGGCGGCGAGTTCTCTGGGAGGGACACAGTGTAGACGGGTTGGTCGAAGGCGGGCACATTGTCGTTGGAGTCCAGCACTCGGATGGTGAGTAGGGCCGTGCCGGTGCGCTGCTGCTGGGGGAGCAGGCCCCCTCCCGCGCCGCCCCCTCCGCCTTCTCCTCCTCCCCCTCCTCCTCCCCCGTCCACCGCGGTCAGCACGTAGCGGTGCACCGCTTGCTGCTCTCGGTCCAGCGGCTTCTCCAGCACCAGCTCGGCGAATCGGTTGCCATCCCCCTGGGTCTGCACGTCCAGGGAGAAGTAGCTGTTGGGGGTGATCTCGTAGTCGCGCAAGGAGTTGGTGCCCACGTCTGGGTCGAATGCGCTCTCCAAGGGGAAGCGGGTGCCCGGCGTGGCGCTCTCAGAGATCTCCACGGTCAGGTCCGGCTCCGGGAAGGAGGGGGGGTTGTCATTGATGTCCAACACCTCGATCTCCACCCGGAACAGCTCCAGGGGGTTTTCCAGGAAGACCTCCAGGTGCAGGACGCAGGAGGGGCTCTGCTTGCAGATTTGCTCGCGGTCAATCTTCTCATTCACGTACAACACCCCGGTCTCCAGGTTGAGGTCCAAGTAAGGGGTCCGAGAGTTGGGCGCCGTTTGAAACCCGCGAGCCGAAAGTTTTGTAATGTCTAAGCCCAGATCTTCAGCGATATTCCCCACGAAAGTGCCATGTTCCTGCTCCTCCTGCACCGTGTAGTGAAGCTGGGAAAAGACTCCTTCCACCATCCAGAGCAAGGCGAAGAATAATAGCACAATCATCTCCAAAGGGAAAGGAAGCAGCTTCCCGCAGCCAGCCAGCCACCCAAACACCTCCCCAGCCACCACGAAAAAAAAAAAATCCCAAATAAAAAATACAAATAAAAGTGCGCTGTGTGTGTGGGGGGGGGGGGTGGGTGTCTTGTGGCTTTCTGTCCTTAAAAATCTAATTCCTTTTGCTTCATTTTAGGGTTTCCCCCAGTTCAGCCTAATTTTTCAATCTTAGCGCAGGAAGGGTGACAGGCGTCCCCTTTCCTCATCTGTAATCTTCCCACCGACCAATTAATAAACGAATACAATAGCCAGCGTCCTTTATTCCGACAGTCTTGGCGCAACGCGGTGCTGGCTAAGCCCAAGGAGGAAATTTCGATATTTCAAGACTGTCCTCGGTTTGTCTTCTTGCTGATGGGAGAAGGAGGAGGAGGAAAAGGAGGAGGAGGAAGATGAAGAGGAAGAGGAGAAGGAAGAGGAGATGCTGTTGGCACCGCTGAACATGCCTCTTAATGTCAACGGCTGGCAAATGCAAAAGAGCTTAAAAACAGCGAGAGAATTTTGTGCCGAAAAAGCATAGAACGGTTCTGCAGCATAAAACTTTCATTCTCTTCATTTCTCCGGATGGATGTTCTTCTTGGCATTTTTTCCTCTTTCGCTCTATTTGTATTTTTTGGCTTTCATAGTCTTGTCTCTCTCTGTCCTCATCTCCACCGTCGTTTGCCTCTCTGTGTGATGAGCAGTTTCTTTTTTGCTGTTTCCTTCCCAAGCCTCTTCTTCCCTCTAACCTGTCTCTCTTCTTTCCAGTCCTTCCCTCCTCCTGCCTCAGCCCCAGAGCCTGCGATCTCGGCTGGCAGTTTCTGAGCTCCGAGCGCTCCGCTTCTCTGTTTTTGCGCAGCGCCCTCATTCTGCCAACCAATCGCTGAGGAGCACCACCCACCGAGCCACCGCTAATTGGCCAACCTGACCGTCAAGCAGGCGCGTCACGCAAGCAACCGGGCCGGGCGGGATGCAACCCGCGCCCGGGCTGCCGGGGTGAGTGTGAGTGTGAGAGCGACCACAGCCCGGCAGGTCCCGAGGCGCTAGCTGGGACTCTGCCACGGAAAGTTCCCAGTCCCCGGCCGCAGGTAATGGCGAGGGAATAGAGAGGTTCCCCGGTTTGCATCAGCAAATGCGAAAACATAATAGCAGCAGCGGTATCCTCTCCCAGGAGCGGGGTTTCCAATGACGCTAACATTCTTTTTCCTTTAAGGTATTTTCCTTGCTACTGATTGTGGAAATAAGTCACCGAGAACAGGAAAAAGTTGCAGAGGGGCCACTAATTGGCAGGGGTTACCTAATTAAGGGACTCTGGTGGAGATTGGCAGGACTTTTAAAAAACAGATACGATAAGGCCTGTGTCAAACTAAGTGTGAGGGTCTGAAGGGGCCGTGTAGGAAGGGGTGAAGCTTAGGTGGGTCCTGAAAAAGCCGCGGGATTCAAGCCCAGGGTTGAGGGCTGGCGGCTCCTATAGACGTGCGGCCGCGTTAGACTTACCTCTTCCCTTCCTAAACGTACATCCACAATATTCTTACCAAATAGATTAATGCGCTTGGGGACCCGGTTTGAGCTGTGAACGCTTTGATCAATGACTGAGGAGTTTCGTCTGAGCTCCGCTTTGGAGCCCGTCCGCCTAACGCCGGCCTCGCGGGCCTCTGGCTTGTTCGCTGCAAGGCGCCGCGGATATCCCTGCGCGTCCCCCCGGCCAAGTGCGACGCCGCGGCGGCGCGCACAGGCTTTTTTCTGCTTATTCTGACAATTGGAGAGCTCCCCCCGCCGCCCTCTGCTAGACCGGAGCACCGATTCTTGCCCAGCTTGGGGCAAGACCGCTGGATGAGGGCAGCTGGGCGGCGGCGAGCGCGGGCGCGGGCGGAGGCGGGGGTGGGTGCATGGGCTGGGTCGCTGCACACGCGGGGCCAGAGTGTGTGCCGCTGCGGGTATCTGCGAACGCGCTTGCACATTCACGGTGCTCGCATCCATCCTTCCTGGTCCAGCGCACAGCTCTGTGTAAGCCCCAACGGGGCACCCTCCACACCTCCTCCCGGGTCCCGAAGGATGCGCTTGACGAGCTCCGAGGGCTCACTCCCGAGGCGCGGGGGCAAAGCGACGCGGAAACGCACCCAGTTCCTGTGAAGTTGAAATAGAGCGCGAACTCTTCAATGCGAGAGAGTGGATTGAATGTTAATTCTCCAAGAAAAGATTAAAAAAAACAACCACGAAACATAATTGTGTGTTAATTAGTGGGCTGTAAGGGGTTGTTTATTCAAACGCAAGCAGCCCTTGTTCAGTTTCCTTCTTATGCCACAGGATGGGAAGGTCCCTTGGGGCTTCCTGGTAATGAATGACCTGAGAGCAACACCGCCACAACCTGCGGGAAAAGGAGAGTCGTTTCCCCGACCCCGAGGTACGTTGCCATTCCCTCCTGGCGGGGAATTAAGGAGGGCGAGTGGCCATGGGCGTGATTATAGACTGAGGCATGCCCCTGCGAGTCCCGCGAGCGCGTGCCTGCTGCCCTAGCCCCCCGCCCCCCTTGGCTCTTTCATGGAGATGGGTCCTGCCTTTGAGCGGTTAGAAGGAAAGGATGCCAGCAAAAATGGCTAATCCTTTTCCAGCTGCAGTAAATTGACGATTGGCCAAAGCCAAGCGAAAACCGCTGCAGTTGAAATGATTTTAGCATCACGTCTGCGGCTGCGAATGGAGCGTCAGTTTATAAAAGGACCTGTGGATCAATGAAAAGGAGATTATAGTGTATCTGAATATTAATAACGGCGTTGCATCTGTATTTTCTACCCCTCCCCCTCCCTGTTTTTTCTTTAGATCTGCAGGATTGAAATGACATGTTTTGAGGTCTTCAAGCTGACTCATCAGAATCCTGGAGCATTTTTTAAATGACGGTAATTTTCTAATATTTCATTTGTACATACGGAAACACTTGTGTGTGTGCCCGTGAGCGCGCGTGTTTGCGTGTGAGAGACATGCGGCTGAATGACAATGCAGAGCCGGAAATTGTTTGCGGGAGACGGTTTGTGCTCTCAAGATGTAGATGAAGTTTGAGCCGACTTCGGACGTTCGCTGAGAGCCAGAGAGCTTCCCGAGGTGGAGATGAGAACGTGGAGAGATGGCCAGATTTGCCTGTAAATAATCACTACATCCACTGTTAACACTTGAGCTGCATTTTTTTTTTTTTTTTTTAGTTGTGTTTGAAAGGGGAACTCTCGCCGCAAACGTGGGTTACAGGCGTCTCCTAGCGGCGAAAGCAGCACAGGGCAAGCCGGAGAATTTCGCTTTGGAGCTCTCAGTCGACAGGGCTGGCCTGTTGGGGGCTCTTCAGGATTTCTTGGGTCGCAGAGGCCTGCATTCGCGCCGGCGACGCCGGCCGGGGTCCTCTAGAGGTCTCGCCTCTGACTTCTAGTCTCCGAGGCGCCGTGGTATCGGCGGGGTGACGACGGGGTCTTCCGCCTGGGAGAGCAGACGCGAGCCTGGCCGTCCGCCTCCGTCTGGGTAGCTCTGGCCAAGGGCAATTGCAGGAGCATTTTGTCCCGGGCCAAGATTCAGACATTGGCATCAGCACCCTTACTGCCTTACTTGCCTCCTTACTCTGGAACCTTAAACAGCACCCCCACCCCGTCACCCACGAAATAAAACCACACTTTAAATCTGCCTTTTAAAAATGCTTTTGAAATGAAACCCGTGTACTTTTTTCCTTGCTGTGTCAATCCAGCAGATTCCCCCCCCCTCCTTTTTCACTCGGCGGACCCCAGAATTTAGTGAGGCCGTGATTACATACATAACAGCTTCGGCGGGGGGGGTGGACGACCTCTTTGAAGTGCAGAATATAGTGCAATGCAGCGTCCTTCGACCCCCTCCCCCCCAATTATTGAAACCGGCCGGGAGAACCAATTCCTAACATAACCCTCCCCCCACCCCACGCCCCCTCCAGGAGCGCCAACCATCTGGGCCCAGACAAATCGTATCCTAAAGCAGATGGGGAAAGTGGCTATTATTATTTGGAGGGGGGTTATCAAAATCAATTTTCATAAAAAATCCTGGTAGGTGTGTGAGTGATTATGTACCCTCGTCTATTTCATTGTCCTCTAAGGGCAGCCGAATGGGGAGGGCGGCGCTAAGGATCTCACCGTCGCGTTTTATGTACATAGTTACAAACTTGGAAAGCAGCTAACCGGGCTGCTTTCTTCCCTACCCTTTTCTGGAAAAGGCGGGAGGGAAACAAGTTTGTTAACCAGCGTTTGGATGAATGAGTGTTTGCAGTGATTTAATTTGACTTGAAAGCAATTTGTTTCTAAATCCTCTTATTATTGCAGTGTGCCCAGAGCTTTGAGAGGAAAAAAAAATTTTTTTAAGAAATGCAAGAAAAAAAATTTTAATTGTCAATAAGGAGTCTTTCAAATGCCAGGCCCCTGCCAGGGTTGAGCTGGGTGGTTTCTGGCACTTGTCATTCCCAGCAAGCACAGTGCAGAGAGCAAATGCAAAGTATCTGGAGTGTATTGCATCTCGAATGGGTAACCATGAAATCAGTTTATTTGTAGTAATGTAACCTAACTTAAGAGGTGGGAAGGCAAGGCTTTGGAGCCAATGCCACACTGGTCGTTCTTGTTCATCTACAGTAGAGTGAGTGTTGACTAGAGTTTCTGGAAAAGATTTATAGCATATACATGCTATTGTAAACATTCAGGTAACTCTTTTGTTACTGTGTTCTAATCCTTTGGACCCAACAGAACAAACCAACCCACGTTTCGCGGGCTGAGAATACTAGCTCGTAAGTGTTACTTGATATTCGAAGTAGAACCGTTCTTCTCCATTTTGTTTAACCTTGTTAATATTGGTGTGGCTTCACATTTCAGTGTCTTTTCGGTTATCAGACAGGGCCAGCATTTTGTTAAACTCTAAACAGTGAATTAAAAGCACTGATGAGCTGAAGCAGCCCTTTAATGCAAAATGACAAATTGCACTTAAGCAATACATGAACAAGAAAATGATTTATGGATTTTTACAATGGTCTGAGCAAATGAAAGCAACATGAATTATACATCCTAAATGCTCACGATATCATTTTCTAATAATACTGTTTCAGTTCAGATGCTATACTCCTATCCTTTCTATAAGAGATATTGATCAGTAAGAAGTCCAGGAGTATTTTTAAATTAGGCAACGGTGTTTGATACTGGTTCCAAATACATATATTTTTCCTGAGTATGGGGTGGGTGATCAACATTGAGCACAGTAACATTCTTGTCGGCTCCCTCACATATTGTGTCTTTTAGTGACAAATAGGTAGTCCTTTGGAAACTTATGTTTTGTTCCACACCTTCTTTCAAAATGTAAATGAAGAGATCTGATACAGAATGACAATCTTTATTACATCATGACCTCTTTTTCTGAAAATCAAAATGCATTACCTCATCTTATCCTTTTCTTAAAAGTTGCTTTGGATAGTGAAATATCTGATTTCTCCAAAATGTCTCTTATCCTCTTCATATTGGTTTATCCTGTCTTTTGTTTTAGAGCATTGTTTAATCCTTAGTGTGTTAAAGACACACCTGAGTGAGTAAAAATGTCACGTGCCTTAGTTTTTTTGGCATTAGTAGACAAAATAGATCTATGGCCGTCTTAAATTACAGAAAAATACTCCATCAGATAAAATTTTGTGTGGTGCCTGTCTGAAAAAAAATTTAGTTACTTCTGTGTTATGATGAGTGACTACTCCTAGCATTTTTATTTAATCATTTGTGGCTTATATAACTAAATATTTTGGGTGTGTGTAGAATTTTAAGTGAAGACGTTGTCCTTACTGTATTACATACTCAACCAGAGGAAACTTCTAATTACCCAGAGGCCTCTAGAGTCACATTATTAGGCTTAATCTTAATGATCCAGGTTTATTAAAAAAAAAAAAAGAAAAAATTGAATCCCAGCCTCTGCTTTTGACAGCATTAATAATTACTCTTACTGAAGATTACTGAAATCAATGATGTGATTAGGATTGTAAATAAGAACTACAAGACATCACATTTAAAAAGCCAGCTGCTTTGCTAACAGGGATGATGTATGGGTTTTACTGATGGGGCCCAGAGGTAGAAATGAAGCTTTAAACATTAAGGTCGATATAGAACAATTTCAAAAATTAATTGCAAGCCCTGATTAAGTTTATATGAGTAAGAGAAAAGATGTCTAGAAATGTCTCTTTTTTCTTCCCCGGGGAGTTTGCTTCTTATTTGACAGTGATACAGTCAACATAATAGTAGTGTTTGTCTGGAAAGTATAAATTGTTTTCTTAAGGGGAAGCCCCTTGATTTTATGAATACAGAATGAGATTACTCAAATTGTGATTAGGGTTACAAGTCATAGCATTATTTTCTGAAGGGTTTGAAAAACGTTATTGGAGACAGGCACCACGGAAAGAATATGAAACGTAGAGTGAGAATTACATTAGTAATTAGAATTACAATAGTAAACAGAACAAATAGTAAAGCAGATACTTCAGTTAAAAAAAGGTATCTCTCTCAGTTTGGCTAGTTACTGTAACTCTTTCTATACGAAACTTGATTTCTATGATGTCTTATTTAAATAGACTTGGCAATGCTATACTGTAAAATGCTTTATTTGATTGCAGTTTCTTGGGGTTTTTTAGGTGAAAGTGACTCATGGTTTTTAAACAGCTAGTATATGCCAAGCATTCTTAGATAAGTTGTGGTATTTTCCCCCATGTCTACAGGTAATATCATCCCAACATTATAGGTAAGGATACTAGGATGTTCAGAATTTAAATATCTCACCAAATTAATACAAAATTCGGATCCAGGCCTTTTGATGCTCAGGTTGACTCTCGTTTTACTACACCATGATGTTTTCCTAGCCTATCTGATTGAATTTACTTAGGAGATAAAACAAAAAATGAATTAATTTAGAGATTAAAATGGAGTTCATCCAGTTTTTGTACTAACAGAAGTACTGATTTTATGCTAGTCAAAATGGCTGGTACCTTATTGAGTTGAGCCATGAAGGAATTCATGAATATATTTGAGGAGGGTTTTTTTTTTTCTTTTGAGGTTTTATTAGGAAACCAAAACTTGAATACATTTTCTTACAAGTGAAAGAGATTACAAACCATCCATCTCTTTCTCATGCTGAAGTGACTGGCATGGGAATCATAGGGATTTTAATGACTGAAAATGGAAATTGATAAAACAAACATGTCCAAAAGGAAGGCACCTCTGCTTTATCCGTTCCTGAAACACACCATGTTGATCAATGGCCCAAGAAGTGTTGGCCTGTTCATTTAGTTTATTAGAGATTGTTAACAGCTAGGAAGAACTAAGAAGTGTACCCATTTTACACAAAGCAAATATTAGTGTTTTTTTAATATATTTCTGAACTTGTCTTTAAAAGGGAAACAGTGTTTTGTTAAGCAAAATTTCTACCATCATTTTATACTAATTTCTTCAATGTTGCTCTGAAAAATTGTTTTAATTTGAAATCGCTGCAAATTAAACAATTAAATTTATGTGACAATCTTGTGCCAGCAGGAAATGAAAGGAAATGACTTAAAAACATTTTTAAATATGGAAAGAAATAACCAAAGGAAGGTGATTATGGAATCGTATTTACTTATTGTAAGTAAAATATGTATTATTGTTTTGGTAATAAGTACTGACAGAAGAAAAATATCATATTTCTTCTAGAAGTGTGCCCAATTATTCAGAATATGTGTAATGTAGGCCCTGTAAGGTAGGTTCTATATCTTACTCATTTCTGAAGGCACCCAACTGTGGCAGGTGATGATACATTAAATTATGAAGAATTAAACCAAATTGGGCTCAAATCCCTGCTTCTCCAAATATTTGAACTTGGCCAAATTACTTAACTCCTTTGAAACACTGTCAAAGTGTGTTAAACACTCTAAACATCTGTTAGAATATGATGATATATTTACCTTCTTGAGTCATTGTGAGGCTTAAACTGAAATGATACATGTAAAATTCTCAGCCCATAGTAGACTTTCAATAAATATTAACTATTATCATAGCAAGATTTTTTTGAATGAGATAGTCCTTAACTAAGATATTTATTGAGAATAATTAGTATTGATTTTCCTGGTGGTTTTATTTTCTTCATGAAACACAAACTAAAGTATTTACTTTGAGGACAACTTTACACTGTCCTTATTTTGCAGGAGATTATCATTTTAAAGAGAATGCAAATAATAAATGAAGAAGACCAATCTAACTAAATTTTAATTAAGCATCAAAACATAAAAATCAATGAGCTTTTCTTCATAATCATGTTGCTTTAACACTTTTATTTTCTTCTAGGTAAGTTTAAATTTTCTGTAAGTTTTAATTTATATGATAAAACTTATGTGTAGATTTATAAAATCATTTTGATGAAAACATGGTGTTTCATTGTAAAATACCATTTTTTAATTTCTATATTTATCAAAATTTTAGGATTAAAGGACTCTTATTTGACATATTCATGATTTTTCCTCCAATTCCTTGACATAGAGTCTTAGTACCTACTACTGTGTTCATGCTGATGAGTACTAAAATTCTCAAAATTAAAAACGAATTGGTGAAAATCACTTAAAGTAGAATGAATTTATTAGAATGACCAGTTCTGAGCCTCAAGCCTCAAATGTATTTGACTTTCTCTTCAGCATTCTCCTCTTTGCTATACTTCTGTCTAGCATTGCTGTTATTAGTATTCTCCTTGGTAGCTTCTTATACTTTTAGAAACAAAAACATGCATTGGTGCTCGTGTGATAGGAGCACAGCTGTAGGGATACTGAAAGAATGGAAAACAAGGTAAATCATGGATATATTTCTCCAGAATTCATCCTCAATTTGATAAAGAATATGCATAAAAATGTTTTAATAACTGCATTAAACAGCATGGAAAATACATTTAAACATATAATGACTATGAATGCTGAGTGCATGGGGAGTAAAGAAAAGACTAGAATAAAAACATTTAATTAAGCAAAGATGTCCAGAAAAGGGCAGTTTGTGTTAACGATTTTAAGGGCAATAGTACTACAGATTAGCAGAAAGAAATATCTGAAGCAGGTTAAAGGAACTTGCACAGTAAAGAAGTGAAAATAGTGATAGCAAAAAGCTTTTCTACGGAGATCATAAGAACAGCAAATTAAGCTTTTCAATTACAGGCCAATATCCTGACTTTGGACCTAGTTACTTAAATCTATGATGCCAGGCAGCTTCAATTTTGTTTCATTGGATTTATTACTCCCCATCCTCACCCGCAAGAACTTGGTCAGATTTAAGGTCAGCAGAGATGGGTGAGATCCTCATTTAGCATTCACACCTGAGTAATACTTTTGGTATGGATTGGGCTAATGGCCAATGCTCAGCCTTAGAAGTGTGATAAAACCTAATATCATTGCTTGTTCATTAGCATATATACTTGAGAATCTTGGCTGCTGCTTCTAATTTAATGGTGAAGTGATGATAGCTGCTTTTCTCAAAATATTTTTAGAATCTTGTCTGATTAGACTACCTAACCAAGTATCTAATACAACAAGAACATGTTTTCATTCTGCTGGGCAGAATAAGGGAGAGAAGTATTGCTTAAGCCCAAGGAACCTAACAAACATTCAGGTGAACAGTCACACTTTTGATAGATTTGTTGGCTGCATAATCAATGCTTAATAAAGACATGCTGACTAAATGAATGAATGCTTGACTTTTTAACTTTCCACTATTATTCATCTTAAAAATATGTCTAAGATATTATACTCAATTCCAAAGGCTATACTTTTAATAATCTGTATTTGAGAAAGGTCTTTTAAGTTGGTTATTTCAAAGAAACCTTACTTAAAATGGAAAATCCACTGTACATTACAAGTGTGTTCAAAACACTTGATCTCTCACTTACAACTCATGAAATGCATTCCTTCTCTCTCTGAACTGCTACTATTCAAAAGTGATGTACCATATTATAATGTTCTTTGTTTTCTAGTTTTCATCTTATTTCATATATACTATGTTGACTGTATAACTATGACCAGAGTAAGTACAATGGCCAGTATTCTGAATTGTTTTATTCCTTTTATGAGGTCAGAATGACAAGCTAAGAAGGAGTCTTCTGCGATTAGAATGTTAGATGTTAAAAGTAAATATGGCTGATATGGGAGGGCATTTGCTGCCTTAGGTAGAATCAGGAGATATAATTTAGAAGTGTTTCAGGGTTAAGTTAAAAAGAAAGGTTGATTGACTTGATAGAGTCAAAGCAATGTTCTGAATTTTCAGCCAGAGGGGACACTGTCTTTTTTTTTTTTTTAATAAATTTATTTATTTATTTATTTTTGGCTGTGTTGGTTCTTCGTTGCTGCGTGCGGGCTTTCTCTAGTTGTGGCGAGCGGAGGCTACTCTTAGTTGCGGTGCGCGGGCTTCTCAATGCGGTGGCTTCCCTTATTTCGGAGCATGGGCTCTAGGTGCATGGGCTTCAGTAGTTGTGGCACACAGGCTCAGTAGTTGTGGCTCGTGGTCTCATAGAGCACAGGCTCAGTAGTTGTGGAGCATGGGCTTAGTTGCTCCGCGGAATGTGGGATCTTCCAGGACCAGGGCTCGAACCCGTGTCTCCTGCATTGGCAGGTGGATTCTCAACCACTTTGCCACCAGGGAAGGCTGGGGACACCATCTTGCTTCTGGTTTCTCTGTTCTTCAGTTTCCTGAAATGAAGGAATATCAGTTCCAAAAAAGGACTGTTGATCACCATAGTATACATATATTTTTCTTTTCTTATTCCCCAGTTTCCTTTTTCATAACTAACAGACCTGTATTGTTTGTGGTTTAGATATTATGGAGTTTAGAAATAATTCTGTAATTAGGCTAGTAATTATTTTATACATGCAGGATTAAGAGTAATCTGAGAGGTTTTTCACAGGCTAATAAAACCGGGATTAGTTGACCAGAATGAAAGGGTTTAAGTATAAATATAAGGTACACACACAGGTTCACACACGTAAGAAAAAAATGAGCAGAGTAGTTAAAACCATGTTTGTCGTATAAGAAAATATATTAACATATCAGTGAAACAGGATAGATCAAAGTTGAAGGACCCTATATGTTTGCTTGATTTACAGGGGAAAAGTTCCATGTCTGTTGTGAAAGGAAAGGTTAAAGTTTTTCATCTTATACAACATACAAAAATGAACTCCAGATGGATTTGAGCATTAACTCAAAATATAAAACCATGGAATAACTAGATCTGTAATAGTACTTGGCAGCCTAAATAAAGAGGTAAACTGTGGCAAGCTTGAATTACCAGGAATTGAGTTCATTTGGGAATAGCAAAGGATTACAATTGGAAAACACAAACCGCAGCAACCTACAGGGATGTCTGTTGAGGGTCTGAAGCGGGACGCATTTACGAGCAAGGAGCGCAAAGAGTGGGAGTCCTGCCGGAGTCCAAGCTGTAAATTCATTGGCCTGAGGATGGAGTGGGATTGATGGCGGCTGTTCATTGGCCAGGAGATGTTTCCGCCTTATGCAAATCAGGCATTTATGGGAAATCGGTCTCTCAGTACTTATGTTCTATTTTCCTGAGGGCACGTTGGTGAGACTATCCTTTTCATAACTTCCTTTTCCATTTAAGATACTTGCACATGTCGAATATTTACACCCATCCAGATAGGTTTCTTAAAAGACCTTAACGTTGTGTTGTTCAGGTCTACTCCAGAAAGCAGAAAAAAAAAAAAAAAAATCCCCTAACAAGTATCTGAGGGACGGCAGAAATGGGAAGCTCGTCCAGTGGAGAGTACCCGGGACCTACTGCTAGGTAGCATCCGTCAGCTGAAACTGCTGATGGTGGCAACAGATGGAGAGTCTAGAAGGGGAAATCCAGGCTTGAAAGTTTTGGACATCTATGTTATTGCAAGGTGAGTCCCTTTTGACATTGGTGTGGGAAGAGGGGGAATTAGGATTGTTAGCCTTTCTGTATAATCTTCACTAGCAGGATAAAAAAATAGTCCTAATTTTCGGTATTGAGGTTCTAGAAACTCTAGGAAGAGGCTTCTTTCAGTTGGTGAGTCCTTAAATAGTGAGACCTGTTTTTCGGATTCCAAGTGGAGAGTCCTTTTGGAATGCTGACTTGTTTCTAACATGTGTAGATAGTTTTGATAATCTCTTCTGATTGGAAAAAAAAAAACCTAAGTTACTGGTTGTTTTATGGTTGTTTCTTACTGAAGTTCACATTAGGATTTTTCTAAAAGTTTTTTGTTTCTAATTTATGTTTTAGTATATTGTTCCTTATTTGATCACTGTATTTCTTCTAGAATTAAAATATTTTAAGATTGTGTTTATCTCAGAAAGGTAGAAAGTCAGTAGATATCAACCTAGAACATATGATTTATTTTTAAAATCTATTATTCGTTATCCTGATTCTTTTTTAAAAGCACATCTGAAATAAGCTCTGTTGAGATGAGAAAATTTATTTACAATTTTAAAATGAATGCCCCTTTAAAAAACTGCTCCTTTTCTTCCTCCTTAAAGTGAGTCGTTTGGGTTTAGCTGGCATTCTCATAACTTATGTACTGTTTTTATGTTTAAAATAAAGACATGCATGGGAACATGAGATCTGATTCTCAGATCAGAGACTGTAACAAGGACTCCTCTATTTATTTCTGTGCTCTTAAATTTTGCCCACATATGAAGGTGAGCTTTAGATGTAAAGGCAGAAATGTTATTGCTGTTAGAGTTTTATTTCAACTTTAATAATTATGAATAAAATGGATAAAGGAAAAAATAAAGGCTATGGCATTTAAGGACATCATTTTAATATGGTGCTGCTGTATTAAATTGCTGATGGTTACACAGCCCCTGTAGAATTTTTATTGTGTTCAGGAACATCTGTGCGTTTCCTTCTATCTGAGAAGAATGTGTTATATTTCAGTGAATTATAGGTGGCAGTATACACAGCTAAATTCCATGTTTTATTGCAAGTATATAGAAGATATTTCAATTGGTTAACAATTTTATATTTAAACTTTTTGTCATTTTAGCCCCATTTTAAACTCCTCCTTCCTTTTTGTTGTTAATATAAGAACATCAAATAAACTCCCTTAGATAAGAGAGGGCTCTTGTGAAGTATTGTAAGTATCAGGTTTATTTTGAAACATTGTTAAGAAGTTTGTTTCTTTTTAATGTTATTAAATAAAGATACATTAGAAAGAGTATTCACTGACCAGTTGATTTAGTATTAAAATCAGAATTTTAAAGCTGAAAGGATTTTTAGAATTATATCTCAAACCAAAGACAGAGAAATTTTTATTCTGTCTCTTTACGTTTTCTGTTTTTAAAGTTACAGGCAAATATGATTTGACTGCTAAGTGGTAAAAATGCAATACTTTCTTGATTTAATGTCCTGAGGTGTGATAGCTATCTCTGAGAATGTTAAGTACAAAATTGCTATTCTTTATGCCTGCTATCTACTCTAAATGCGTTATATTCATGAGAACAATAATACAATTATGAATGATGTAGCAAAACAATAAACGTTAAATTGACGATGACGATCGATAGCCATACTGTGGCATCTCATGGAGAATAAGAAAGTTAGGCATTACAGCAGTCCATTGAAACCATTCCTTCCAGAGACTTTCACAAGGTGCATCCAGGGTTTCCTGAAGGTTACCCACAGACAAGTGGGGGAGGGGTGGAGGATGGGCAGGGACAGTGGAAGTGAGAGCCCAAGAGGCAAGCAAGTTTTCCTGTTTTGTTTTACTTATTGGACTTTGTGAAATACCACACCCCTTTCCCTTTTAAACTAAAATCCTTTTATCTAATCCGAATTCTTCAGGTATAGAGGAGAAGATTGAAAGCTGAGTAGATTCAGACACTTACCCAGAGACAAGTCAGTAATTATCAGTGTAGGGCTGACATTACACACTACTACCATGGATAAGTAAGCAGTCCTAACTTTCTATTTATGTTTTCTCCCATATTTCTTATTTGTTTGTTGGCTTTGTCCTCTTTGCCATCATAATTTGTTTATTCATCTTAATGCAATTACTTTGCAATTATTGGCCCATATGTAGCTTATAATTTTATAATTTTATAATTTATATAATTTTTTATAATGTGCTTGCTTGCAGATGCTCACATTACTGCTGGCCCGTTGTTTTAGGATCATTTGGTTCTCTCAAGCTGATATATAAGCATGATTAATTCCAATATGAAATAAGCAGAAAAAGAAATTCAGATAGAAACTATTTCTTCAGATTTTTTTTCCTGCCTTTTCCAAGGTCAATAAGATAAATTCTCTAAGCTTGAATGTTTTTAAAGTGCTTTCCAAGGAAATTTATTGTTTTTTGATGAGGTATAAGTTCTCCAGCATTCGGAAGTCTGAACGCTCTTAGGCATTTGGAGTTTAAAACAGGAATAAACCTTTAGAAACCCAAGGAGACTTTGGCTAAATGTATTGAGCTAAGTTCATCTTTAAAATAAAGTGAAGCCATGAAAATCTGCTAAAATAGGAGACTAACCCAAGGTCTCCTTTTTGGGTTGGAGAAATGCAGTGGGACCCAGGTTTTATCCTCCCTATTTTTGAATAATTTACTCTCCTGATAGCTTCTGAGTGCAACAGCAAGTTAAGTATGAGTATCCTTTAACCTGAAACAAATATGCTTAGAGCTAACCTAATCCCACTGGATATGTTTCCCTAAAATGTTTTTAAAAATATATTGGTTGAGATCTCAATCCTTCCCACTATTGATGCTTAGGTTTAATAAAAAATAAATAAACATCTTCAAGATGTGGGTATTGCAATATAAGTACAGCTGACTTATTTTGCATATTTGGCTAGGGCCTAAGAGAAAAAAAATGATCATTTCTTTAGTTTGTGCTTGCATAGACCTATATTATAATCTAGATTTTAGACCTTTTTATTTTTATGAACTCACATTTATTAACTATAGGGCCCTCCAGAAGCTAATAACGTGTAATGCGCCATGTAACTTGAATTTGAAATGAAAAATGGCAAGAACTTTTGGTTGATTAATTCATTTATTCATTCAAGAAATACATATGGAATACCTACCCATGTACCTTAGTACTTAGTGCTTGGAGTACATTATGAATAAAATAGACAAATGTTCTCAACTTTGTGTGTGTGTGTGTGTGTGTGTGTGTGTGTGTGTAATAAATAAATAAATAATCTAGTATCTTAGAAGGTGAAAAGTTCCATGGAGAATAGGAAAAGTAGAACGGTTTAACAGGATCTCTTAATTTAAAATTAAGGACTTTTGTCCCCTCAAATCTGCGAGAGTAATAAATCTCCGACACGAAGTAGAGTGGGTTATTAGTAAGTGCCCATGTTTGTTTTGCCATGAGAAGAGAAAACAAACACAACTTTATATGTTCTTTTTATTTATTTATTTAGTTAGTTTTGGCTGTGTTGGGTCTTCGTTTCTGTGCGAGGGCTTCCTTTAGTTGCGGCGAGCTGGGGCCACTCTTCATTGCGGTGCGCGGGCCTCTCACTGTCGCGGCCTCTCTTGTTGCGGAGCACAGGCTCCAGACGCGCAGGCTCAGTAGTTGTGGCTCACGGGCCTAGTTGCTCCGCGGCATGTGGGATCTTCCCAGACCAGGGCTCGAACCCGTGTCCCCTGCATTGGCAGGCAGATTCTCAACCACTGTGCCACCAGGGAAGCCCTACATGTTCTTTTTTAAGGTTTCCTTCGGGAGTTGCTTTAAAGTAGATTTCTCATTAGCTGCTAAACTCAATGTTTTCCCACTAGGCAGTTTGCCCCTAACACTGAATTAGTGGGAGAACCATTAAAACAACTCTGCCATTTAAGGACAAGAAGGTTTTTAAAGTAAAGGTATGTCTACATGGGATGTCGAGTTGGTTTCAGTTTTTTGATAGTTGCTTTTTTTTTTTTTCCCCACCAGAAACATAAGGCAGTATTTAAGCCAGATGTGTTGGTGGAAGCAAAACTTGGATTAAGGATATTAAGTCCCCAGCAGGAGACTTTAGAAGAATTTCTTGGTTGCCTCAACAAAACCCCTATCTTCCATGGGGAATAGTTAAACAATTATAACAATAAAGAAATTAAAGCAAAGAAATGTCTAGTGGCTGTTATTTGAGCAAGTACGTTTCACCGGGAAACCGATGATAAACAACTTTGTCAAATTTGACTGCTTTAAGAGCGTACCTCCATTGACCTTTGCAAAAATAGGACTTGCATTCAAGTTGTAATGAAAATGGCTTAAACATGCTAAATGCCAGTATGATGGACTCTTCTAGAATGTGCTATCTGCTAATAGTATAGGTGTGCTGCCTGTACACACTTTATAGGGTTTCTCTCAACTCATTCAGTTATATAATTAGACGAAGTGTGGTCTTAGAACAAGTAATGTCCTCTGTTCTTGCAAAACCTGTAAGTGCAAAATGCTCAGTCTTGTAGCGCTCTGGATGATTTTCTCCTGCTAAAATTTCGTTGTTTGATTTTTACCAGTATGCCTATCTGCCAAGCTTATTTATTTGCTTACTAACTTCACACATTTATTTACTCACTTATTAAGAAAAATATGAGATGAACTCCTTTATGTTTGGGACATTGTGCTAAGTACTTATAGAGATCTGGATAAAAATGTTTTCACGTGAAAGGTGGGACTGTGGTATTGCTAGTCACAGTACGCAACTTGAGAACCACTAGTTCTTTCTAGGTTATAGCTGTATATAGATTAGGAAAGGAGAGATGGATGATAGTGAAGACATAGTAGTGTCACTAGGTTTGGAAGCAGAGAAGCAGAAACTGGATTAATTCAATTAGGTGCTACACATGTGACAGTCATAATGATGACAAAGAAAATGTTACATGCTGTTGCTTTTATTCCTCTTAATAAGGCAGAGGCATTTTGATACATTTCAGAATTATTTCAACACAGTGGTCCTTTATGTGAAGTTAAAAACAAATTACATTATTGATAATAATTGTTCACATTTATATATTCAAGTAGTTTGTAAAGTTTTTATAAAGTTCTTTTGTAAAGAAAATTACTTAGAATGGATGATTTTATTTTTAGACATGGATGGATAAATTATACCATTACAGATTTTATTCAATCTATTTTTTTAATTGTTCCATGTATATTTTATCTTACTGGTTTGCTGCAAACCTGTTTTCTTTCTGTAAAGAATTTCTTATACTTTATAGAGTTGCAATGCAATTAATTATCTAATCCTTCTAAACATTCAAAGAATGATGTGTAAATCATTCTTCCACCTGTATGCAATGAGTTCTACTTTTGTACAACATATATAGAATTATTTTATACATACTTAGCTGTGGATGTCTAATTTCTAACTAAATTTCATCCCATAGAGTTGGAATGTTTTAGTTTCTTCAGTTTTATATCGTATCTTCTATAGAATGATTGTGAAATTTCATATAATACCTTTCCGGGAGAAATGAAAGTAATTAAGAAGCACAAAGGTACCTTTAATTTAATTAGTCTACTTGTATCCTCAGAGGAATCTTTAGTTGTGAAAAGTCTGAGGGAACTTGCCCTTAGTTAATTGACTCAGAGCATTTTCCACTTTTTACATTTCTCCTCACTTATTTGGTTTAGTTCTGTTCTCCAAAATGACTCACTAAAAAATTCCAGACTATATATTTTCTCCTAAGTAATATTTTATTGAAGACTATAAATCTGTGGTCAAATCTAGAATCAATATCAATCCTGTTTTGTTACCAGCAAGGCATTGAATGTATTTTTATGATAAGAAAGTATTCAAATATGAAAATATATCTTGTTGATCTTTAAGAGTAAGGAATTTAATATGCTGACATCTACTGAATAGTTCAAATGCAGTTTGAGAGCTGCTTAATCTTCTTTTCGTGTGGATATTGCTAAACCACAGGTATGGAGAGCTTGGCTCACAAATAGATCCTTCCTTCCCTAGATGACTGTAGTATTTACTAAGATGAACTTTATCTGTTTCAGCTTAATATTTCTTTGAAAGGGCAGTCCTAATTTAGAAACAAGTGAATAAAAGACATCATGCTTTTAATTACTTTTAGAAAGGAACTTAATTCTTTCCCCTTTGAATACTCTAAATTAGAGTAAACTTTTTGGGGAGAGACAAAGCAGAGGGGAGTTGCCAGTGGAGAAGTGTTTTGAAGCCAAAAGTAAGTTACCAATCCTTTTATGGAATAAAGGAAACTGAGAAAAACAGCAGCTGCCATTTCAGCTCAATAACTCCGGTACCTCCTAGTGAAATCATTTTGAGACTGCTGAGTAGAAATAGTTTAAAGGTCTATTGTAAAAGAAACAAGAATTTTATTCATTAATTAGACTCGTCAGAGACTGCTTTGAGTTTTGCAAAAATGAATAACCTTTTATTCCCTGGTTATAGTTAAATCCTTAAACTCATTTGATTTCCTGTGCCCCATTCCATTTCACTTTAAGGTTTCACCTTTACAAATGTATTATACCAGGCCAGTCCTGGAAAGGTTTTCATTTCCCTTTCATTTTAGTAAAAACCAGAGTAACTTTGTAAAATTAACACACAACTGGGGGTATATACATTGCAGAATTGAAGTCTCTTGATAATGCATAAGTGATAGAGTGAGGGAACATTTTGTTTATGTTTCCTACCTCAACCTCAGATAGATAGTGAAGACTGTTTTTTTTTTTTTTTTGTCTTAATAGTGATTGTTTTATGTTGTAAAATATTGGACTTCTATGGAGATTATTTTCAGTTTTGCTACTTTACAGTTGTGATTGTTTCAAAGGCAGAATTTATGCCAGCGTTTGGAATTTTGCTGTCTAGCATCTATCATAAATTAATTCACACTTGATTAATTTAGAATTTCTGAAAATGTGAGTCTAACATTTAACTTTTTTGACACAGTGGAAAAAGGCATGCTAAACAAATAAACAGCATAAAAAGTTAGATAGGAAAAGTATACACACTTAGAGATCAAGCAGTTTTCAAAATAGTTGAAAATGTTCAAAGCATTATTTTTCAATCACTTTGATATGACAGTTTCAGCTCACTTATTAATTATAGCATTAATCTTCCTAAGAAATAGTTGTCTGTTTTAGATAACATATTTCAAGTTACTACAGTTTCTTAAAAATAAATATTTTTTAATTTAATATTTTCAGTGTAATAAATTAGCATACATCTTAGCCAAATAGTACAATGTGCAAAAAATTGAGTTCTTCTGTTCCTACTCTCCCCGCCCAAGATACCCAACCATCAGGGGCAAGTATCTGAACTTTGGAAGCTTTTTCTTTTAGTGTTTGTACTTATATACCTAAATGGCTTATTGATATTTCTATTTCTTGATTTCTCGGTTTTATACTATATGTATCCATTAATGTCCCAGAGTACAAGCTTTTTTAACAATCTGCTCATATCTATAAAAACACATATCCTCTGCCTCCATTATTTCATTAGAGTTTTATCATAACTTTTAGTTAAAACATTATTCAGTTGTTACATTATTATGAACATGTAAGTTCGTTTCTATCTGAGCTAAATGCTGTATACTATGAATATAATTGCTTTCTTATGCAATGCTTTTTATCTGGAGTTAATCACTGGTTTTATTATGTGTTTAATTTGTACATTCCTATCACTCCAAATTCTCCAAAAGTGCTATAACATTCTCTTAGTACAAACACATTGAAATCTAAGTGTTTTTTTAAAGCTATCAGCTTCTTATTCCATTCTGCAATAGCTATCAATCGAGAACTTTCTTTCATCATCATCCATTGTCCCCAAATCCCCTTTGCTTTTCTCTTTGATTTCTGTTTATTGATTTTGTTCACTCTTTTTCTTTGAGAGGGATATTTTATCTGTGATGTTCATCCATTTAGTTTTTTAAAAAAATATTTTCTTTTTATTTAAAGATTTTTATTTATTTTTATTTTTGGCTGTGTCAGGTCTTTAGTTGTGGCATGTGGGCTCTTTATTGCCGCATGGGCTTCTCTCTAGTTGTGGACTGTGGGTTTTCTCTTGTTGAGGTGCACAGGCTCTGTAGTTGTGGCGTTCGGTCTTAGTTGCCCCGTGGCATGTGGGATCTTAATTCCCTAACCAGGGATGGAACCTGTGTTCCCTGCATTGTAAGGCGGATTCTTTACCACTGGACCACCAGGGAAGTCTCCATCCATTCAATTTTAAATGCCGAAGTAAAATGTTGATTTAATGCTCAGAATAAAAGGGTTGACTGGATGCTCAGTGTGCAAAGGTCAGCATGAGAATGGAGTACTTCCCTCACATTAAGGAGAGTCGTTTAATTGGGGATTCTTAAATATCAATGTCTAGAGATCATCTATCCTGGGCTAATTTTCATAGAGCAGAATCTTCTAATCTCTTGCAGACAAATGGGCTGGGGAATTCCCCTTTGACTATGCAGACTTTGAATTAGGCAGATCTTGGCATGGTTAACTGAGATATAAAATATAAGAAAGAAGTTTGGAGGAGACAAATGTTGAATTTGGTTTCGAATACATTAACCTTGAGGCTCTTTTGAAATATTAAATAGCAACCTGTAGTAAAGGACTGGAGCTCATCACAGAGGTCTGGTCTAAATATATAGAATCGACTGGATTAGCTTATCTACACAGAACAGCAATACTCCCATACCACAGGTGCTTAAATAAGAAATTTATTTCACTCATGTGGAAGAGCGTGGTGGAAGGCACCTTAGGCTGAAATGAGCACTAAAACGTCATTGAGGAGATCTCCACTCTGCCATCCCGGGGTGTGGCATTCCTCCCACAGGAGCCAAAATTTCTGATGTAGATGCTTCATCACAGTGGTGTCTCCAGTAGCAAAATGGAGGAAGAGAGGAAGATAGCATAGCTCCTCCATTTGAAAGAGACGTAGTCAACCTCCAACCCATTCTGTTTACATCTCTTTCACCACAAGTTAGTCATATCTCATCAGGCTCCCAGGAAGCCCTGCAAATGTGGTCTTTTATTCTGTGTGGTTATGTGGCAGGCTAAAAATTGGCTTTCTATATTTAAATAAAAATAAGGGAATGGCGGCTGGAGTATGCATCTCACAGTCCTAAATTAAGTCACTGGCATATAGATTGCATTTGGAAATATGGATATGTGTGAATCACAGCATGTATATTAAAAACCTATTTTTAAGTCAGATTTTTGTGGATTGAGCAATGAATGGTAGGTGAGGCGCTAAAGAGAAACAGAGACAAATCCTTCGAGAAGCTTGGATGAAAGATGAGAGCGATAGGACAGTAGGCCCAAAGTTTAGGTTTTGTGGGATAGGACAGTAAAGTGAATTCAGAAAGAGGTGAGTCGGGACTTCCCTGGTGGCGCAGTGGTTAAGAATCCGCCTGCCAATGCAGGGGACACGGGTTCCTGATCCAGGAAGATCCCACATGCCACGGAGCAACTAAGCCCGTGCGCCGCAACTACTGAGCCTGTGCTCTATGAGACCGCGAGCCACAACTACTGAGCCCACGTGCCTAAAACCTGTGCTCCTCAGCAAGAGAAAGCCGCCGCAGTGAGAAGCCCATGCACCGCAACAAGGAGGGGCCCCTGCTTGCCGTAACGAAGACCCAAGAAGGCAGCCAAAAAAAAAAAAGAAAAGAAAGAGGTGAGTCAAAAATGAAGGACGTGATAAGACTGATGACCAATTAATATTTGTTAAATGACGCTGTCGATGCTGAATTGAATGCTTTTATATGTTCTAACCATTTGCTGTGCGTATTATTACCATCTTCATTTTTTAAGTGAATAAACTTAGGCCAGAAATATTAAATAACTTAAATTGAGACTCAGAGTGCTAAATACCAGAGCGGAGATTAAAACCACCTGACAGTTTTAATCTTTAGAACCATGTTATTACACTAGAGGGTCAAATAAGTGTAAACTAGACTAGAGAAGCCCCTTTATTTCATGGAGTTAAGCCTCTGCTGGGACCAGTTGCTTGGTGTTCCTGAAATGAGTCTAAGGCAAGTTAATTGAATTTAATTTTATAGCATCACTACAATTATCTAATGTGTTCATCTCCTCATACGATGGTCTTACCTCAAGAACAGTCCATTATTTGTGGCTCATTGTGAGGAGAGGGTATAAATGTGTGTAATTATGTGGGCCCTGCATATATGACAGTATTGAGCTTTTTAAATTACTTTTATTTACCCTTTACTGTGACATTTTCAAGTTGATAATAATATTCTCATTATACACATGAGAAAACTGAGGTTAAAAGGTACTATGAATTGTCCAAGGCTTGTAAGTGGTTGAATCAGAATTGGAACCAAGGCCAATTCCACAGCCCAAAATCTAGAGGACTCACTCTACAATGTTGTCTGCAGAATGCATATATTTGTTTCCTAGGGCTGCTGTTAACAAATTACCACACACTTGGCGGCTTAAAACAACAAAAATTTGTTCTCTCACAGTTGCGGAGGCCAGAAGTCCAAAATCAGAGTGTTGGTTCCTTCTAACAGCTTCTGGCCTTTTCCAGCTTCTGGTGGCTCACAGTTTTCCTTTACTTTTGCCAGCATAACTCGAGTTACCAACTACATCTTTGCATGGCTTTCTTCCCTGTGTTTCTATGTCTCTCCTCCTTTTTTTTGTCTCTCTCTCTTTTTTTTTTTTTTTGGTGAACATTTTTGGTCCCCAACTTCATATTAATGTTTAGATTTAGAAACTTGGAGTTTGATCTTTTTTTTTTTTAGCATCTTTATTGGAGTATAATTGCTTTACAATGTTGTGTTAGTTTCTGCTGTATAACAAAGTGAATCAGCTATACATATACATATATCCCCATATCTCCTCCCTCTTGCGTCTCCCTCCCACCCTCCCTATCCCACCCCTCACAAAGCACCGAGCTGATCTCCCTGTGCTATGCGGCTGCTTCCCACTAGCTATCTATTTTACATTTGGTAGTGTATAAATGTCCATGCCACACTCTCACTTCATCCCAGCTTACCCTTCCCCCTCCCCGTGTCCTCAAGTCCATTCTCTCTGTCTGCATCTTTTTTGTGTCTCTTATAAAGACTCTTCTCATTGGACTTAGGACCCACCCTAATCCAGGATGATCTCATCTCAACATCCTTATCTTAATTATATTTACAAAACCCTTTATTCCAAATAAGATCACATTATGAGGTTCTGGGTGGACATATCTTTTGGGGGACCACTATTTAACCAATTACAGTGGTCAAGGATGAATTTTTAAAGCCTTTTAAAATTATGAAATATAAGAAAAGTACAGAAAAATACATAATATACAATGTAATTAATAATTATTAAGTGATCAGCGGAGTGGCCACCACCTGCATGGAGACAAAGAACATTCCCAGCACTCTGAAAATGCACTGTTTCCTTTAATAAGCATCTCCTCATCCCTCTTCACTAGGATTATCTGGACTTTATGGGAATCACTTCCTCACTTTTCTTTAAAATTGTACTCATGTAGTAAAATAATACAGTTTTACATATTTTTGAATTTTATATAAATGAAACAATTATATATCTTATGCTTCCTTTAGTTAATATTATACTTATAAGAATTATATATATCACTGACGGTGGTTGTAGTTGGTTCATTTTCTTTACAAATTGGTTATTCGTTTCGCTTTTGTTGCATATATGTGATATATATATATATATTTTGGCTATCACAAATGCTGTTGTTATGAAATTTTTGTATATTCTAGTATAACTGCAGTTTTATGTGAGATATATGCTTATTAGATGATGACAGTTTTTCAAGACAGTTGTAGCAATATAGCTCTCATCAGCATTTTGTGTGAGTTCCCATTGCTCTCACATGTTTAATAGCTCATGGTGTCAGCTGACATTTTAGTTATCTGATGATTTCATAGGTGTGCAGTCATATCCATGATAGTTTTTCACTTAAGTATCCTTAATTACCAGTGATATTGAAAATAGTTTCATAGTTTTATTGGATTTATATTTCTTTAAAAACAGTCTCAGATTCCAAACTTTTGTACTAGATCCAAACCGGTGAGAGGAGCTACATGTCTAAGGTTATGAGATAGGCAAAGGAAGTGTTGAAAAAAAGTGGGAATATAGATCTTTTGGCCAAAGATATATTTTCATCACAAAGAGATAAAAATACAGTAATGAGCTGATACATTTTGAAGAAAATGCAATGTCTAGATGAATACATACCTTCAGATGACTATGCTTACAGTTGTGAGATTTTCTAATTCCCATTTACCTTCTAGCTAAGGCTATGAACAATTTATTGTTTATTTCTTAGCAATTATAATATTATCCATAGAATACTGAATTTTAATGAAAATTTAATTATTCAAAATAAGATTGAATCTATCAGACTGGTATTAACCTACTAAATGATAAGCTATCTTCTGCACATTCTCCTACCTATGGTCATTTTTTAGTATTATTTCTCATTTTGAAGATTTTTAGTAGTTCCTAGATTTGCAGTCCTAGTATACATATACTTCTTTAAAATAATTTTTGTGCCTTATAATTATAATCACATCTCTTTCAGAAGAAGAAAAATAGAAAAGGTGGCCATTATGTGTCAGTCTCTCAGATGAATTATATTCTGTCATGCTGCTCTTGTCCAAATATATGTCTTCCTAGTAGATATAGATTGAAATCGGAGTAAATCTGTATTATCATTCTACTGGGTGTTGGGGGGTTTCTCTTAAAATCATGCTTCTCAATTTGCCTTGAGTCTCTTTGGCTCCATCTCCTGCTGTTGTAATCATTAGAAGTCCATAGAGAGTGGAATTTCTCAAAATATAGACAGTTTTACTCAGAACATGAGCCCTGCAGGCATTTCTTTTCATTTTTACTTAGCTTGGGATATACAGATACACCTTTGACTTTCATATGCTTGTTACAGAGCCTGAACACAATGTATGCTTCCTTCTGCTTTTGAGATACAGATGGCAAAAATCCTTAGTCTGCCAAAAACTTTATTTGCTTCTAAATTCTGACTGTCCCATTATATGACTTTGTTATATTAAGATTTTAATAGTGCAGATAAGGATCAAGGCTCCTTTGTTGTTGAAATGTTAAATCACTCTTTGGCTTTCTTACATCTGACAGTTATTTTCTACTTCATCTTTAAAAGCGGAAGTTCACGAGCTTTTCATCCAGTGGAGTGGTTAGATTTTATTCTTGCTTAGACTCATTGACACCTGCCAACCGTATAAAAACAGTTGCCAATATGGGAGAAGTCTTCCTTGTGTTGTGATAGAAAGGGTTTCACTGTTGAGACATGACCCTAAAAAATGTATTCCTCCATTAAAAAAAATGTGACTGCTTGTCTCAGGTGGCTTTCTACAGGAAAGAGGCACAAAGTGGATTATTTGATAACATCTTAGATCTTAATTTATTTTTCAAACTATATATGTATGTGCTTACAAACATATATTTTGTATGTGTGTGTATATATGTATGTATATGCACACACATACATATATATCCAATGTTAGAAACGGTTTCAATTTAGTGCCAATATTAAATTGGACAGGAACTTTCTTTGGACTTGTTTTTTGACAAACTAGGAAAGCAAGCAAATATTTTTCTTTTTTCTTTTTAAAATTGATGCATGTTTTTCAGGCCATAATTGAGATGCAGGCATCTGGATTTTAAAAATATTCAAAATGAGCTGATTTTTTGTTAATGAACGTCTCTTAGCACAAGTATGCTTTTTCTCCACCACCTGGATTCTTAACCAGGTCCTGTTTAAGACTGAGTTTCTGAGTAATGAAATCTGAATAAGGAGGACCTCTGGAACCCTTTAAAAATTAAAAAAAAGTGTATAAACACACACACACACATACATATACGTACACACACACACACACACATTTCATTTTGGTGTTCTTCAGAAGTGTGTTGACGTTTCAAGTGAACCCAACCATTTGTTTTTCTCTTTACACTGCAGAGTCTACCTGATCATTCAGAAACGTGTTTTGCAACGATTTCCACCTGTAAATACATTTTAAATTTTAGTTTCCCAATACTGTAAAATATTTTTTAGCATTATAAACATGATACACATGTGTATATGTGAATGTACAGAGTGGGTTATATATGTACATCTCTTTGTCATTAATTCCCTATGCTGCTTTTGTGTTCACACCGTGTATTCACAGAACTCCTAAATTTCCTTGTGCATAGTCCTAAATAGCGTAAAGTCAGGGATTTTAACTGAACTATGGCTTTATTCTCCCAATGAAATCCTGAGGAATTGCTCTAAGAATTCACATAGAAGGTAGCCTAATAATACATTTTCTAGAACATCTTTAAGGGATTAGAAGTCTTAAACTCATCTTTGGTAGGTAAGGGCTAAGACTTCACTCCTTTATGGAATGCAGGTGCATGGCACATTCTTCAAGGTTAGTAGCTTAGTAGTATAATTTTATTATACTTACTATATATTGTTAATGTATAGTAAATGCATAAGGTGCATCTTTATTTAATAATTTTGAAAACAGTGAATTTGAACACCAAAACTCCAGCTATTGTGAGTATAAAATTATATGATTTGCTCTATAATTTTTGGACAATAAATTATTTTCTTGTTATATCAATAAAGCTTTCTTTTACAGATATCCTTTCAATATCCTTTCAGATAATTATTTCTTTTTAGCATGGTCATGATTAATTATCTTAAATGAATATAATAATTCTTTAAAAAATACACAGAGCAATCTGCCAAAGCCTTTAAAATGCATTCTGTGGTTCCGAATTCTGGTTGGTTCCCTTTTGGATGTGAATTGTGCCTGACCTGATTAGTTTAGTCTTTATGCCTTAATTGTAATGTGTCCTAAAGTAAATTGAATATTTATAGGCTATTTATTACAGCTGAAGATATAGCATAATAAATCACTCTTTCAGTGTTTTTTGGGGAAAATGTACACACATGAATGAATACACACTGTCAGTTTAAAATGGTCTTTCACTAAAGACAGCGTGTGTCTATCATGGAAAATATTCTGCAGCAGTTTGCCCACAGGTGAAATGTGTTTGGAGTGTCCTAAATTTTGTTTCATGAATCCTTTTTGCCATTCTCAGACTAATGACACTCTTCACGGCAGGCCTGAGTACACTTTTAAACTCCAAAAGAAAAATGTGGCTAAATAGTGTATTGAAATACATACAGTTGAACCAACGGGAAAATGCTCATTTTTCTAAGCATAGGATTACTAACAGAATGCCAAAATTAAAGGTCAGTTTTGGAATGAACTCTCACTTGGTGACGTTTATAAACCAGCATATATTATATGAGGACAGAAAAATCAATTGTATATCAAAGTCGTGCCTTTAAAGAAGTATGTTCTGTTTTTTTTTAATTAAAAAAATGAACGTTTTTGAGCCCTAACCTATGGTTTTTCAGATTTTTTTCTAAATTTGCCCTATGTGAAATGAAGGAAAAATGAAACAAAAATGTTTTTCAAAGGAAATTAAAATGGAGAGATTATGTGAAAATATAGGAAAGTGAAGGAGTCCAAATAGGCAATCTACATATATTGAATAGAAGAGAAAATGGTACAAAATAACACTTGTGTTCTTGGGATCAAAGTCTTTATTCCTTGTGGTTGGTGGAATCTTTTTGGTTACTAAGTTCCCTCGAACAAATTCTAAAATCAAATTAAGTCAAAGTATGTGCAATTATGAATCATCTCAGAGTACGATTTCAGTGTACTTATTGTCCTAAAATGTCAAAGAAATTATACAAGCTAAGTAATTCTCAAAGCACCACATAAAGTTTAGGTATTTCTTTTCTTACAGAATATATGTTTTTCACTTTAGTGATATATTTTGTTATAAAATTTGACAGAAGCAACCAAGGAGAGAGAAGAGAGAAGCCCCCAGAGACTGTTGCTTTTCTTAGGTGACAAATAAAAAAGAAGCATCACTTTTAGTAATTTTCTTCCTTTGCTATATTTATTCTGTATATGATCTAGCTGAGACCAGACAAAGAATGAAAAATACACTTCATTTGTTTCAACTAAAAGAAAGATTTGAAATGTATTTCCAGGTTATTTCCAGGGTAATTTTCCTTTCATTTTTAAATAGTAAATTTTCTGAGATTCAAAATCAACATCCAAACCATATGTCATAAATATAAAGTTCCGAATGGTGAAGGAGATGCACTGTTGCCCTTGTAGACAGTGAGTGATGAATGTGAGCATAAGGAAAGGGAGGATTCACATGAAGATTCCAAAACTAAGCTTGTGGGCCGTGGCTCTGGGTGATGCGAGTTAGAAGGAGAGGCAGATGTTTTACTACTGTGAGCATCATGCACCTTGCCCTGCTCGCATGACTACTGATATGCTTGTAGCCCCGAGATTTTTGAAAAAAGGCAGGAGAAAGCAAGGCCTCTCCTGATACAATCCATTTCATTGCCATCAAAGAACAAGTGTTATCAAGTGGTAGTGACTTCATCAAGTTGCTATCTTAACAGTGATAAACCACAGGTCTTATTTCTCCAAGGAGAAACTTGGGTAGTTAATATGATGCATATAGACATAAAAGATCGTAGTAATGGTATTAGTGTCCTAGTGAATACACAAGACGGTGCTTAAGTGATGCTCAAATTAAGATGTTTGATAAACAAGAAAGAATTCTAGGTAGCCTGACCTTTGCATATACTTTCAATGAAGGAAGTTGTTTAAATATTTTAAATATTAGGTCATCTAGCACCTTGGGTCTCTTTGAGGTTACCAACAGACATGATTCTTCTGTTGTTGTTCTTTTCTGTTCAACCTATGTGACATTGCTATGAAAAGTCATAAAGAATCTTTTCCTTTCAGCTTTAGCAAAGCCGTCAAATCTGCATCACTGGTAGAAATCTTTAAAAGGTTTTGAGATCATAATAACTGTATCTTAAAGCATCTCATCATGTTAATTCATTTCAAATACCAGTTATCATTTTGATTTGCTTGAGAAAGATGAGTGTAGGAAGCTTTGTGGTAGTTTTTGTGTGAGGAGGAAAACGATAGCATGCACCCATGTATGTCTTGGTACTCGTTTCAGAAAATAACAGTATTTTTTTGTTATAGCACATGGTAAAAATATGATAGAAACTATAAACAAATTAATTACAATAGTATTGCCCTCACAGATAGTCCTGGGTACATTATTAAGTAGCTGTGATCATTGAGGCAGTGACACAAGGCATTGTTGTTGGTTTTTTTTTTCCTTTTTTTTAGAGTTGTTTGCCTTTACTTGGTTTCCATTTCTTGAAATTCACCCACGAATTGGGAAGAATTTTACTGCTTTCAGAATTTTGAAATCTATGTATGCAGCTCTAAACAATCTATATGGTTTGGTTTTGCCTGTTTAGGAACTTTACATGGCAGAATTTTGCGGTATGAATTATTTTGTATGGTGTTACTGTCACTAAATAACATGCTTATAAAATTTGTTCAGGTTGTTGCATGTAGATTTAGCTTTTACCTTTTATTACTGCACAATAATCCCGCTATATGTATTATGTTACAGTGTATTAATCCATTTGACTTTGGGCCTTTTGGTTGTTTGTATGTTTACAGGCCATTTGGAAATTTCTTGCTGTGAAGTGTCTATTCAGGTGTTTTGCCCAGTTTTTTTTTCTTCATTGTGTTGTCTGTGTTTTCTTATTGATATTTTGGAGTTTATTTTGTATTCTGAGTATAAATCCTTTGTCAGTTTCACATGTTGCAAACCCTTTTTCTATTCTGTGATGTTCATTTACTTTCTTCATGTTGTCTTTGATGACCATTTTAAAGTGCATGAGCTTTTTGTGATTTTTTGTTGGTTTGTTGTGGTTTGTTTTGGTTTTGCTTTATGGTTAGTGCTTTTGTGTTTTATTTAAAAAATTTCCCAAGATTATAAAGAGACTCTCCTAGGTTACTATGTTATCCTCTTAAGGCTTTGCAGGGTTTTTGTTGTTGTTTTGTTTTGTATTAACATGTAAGTCTATAATCAACCTGGTGTTATTTTTTTGCCTAGTGTGATGGGTATGGTCCAATTTTGTTTATTCCATGTAGATATCTAATTATCCCATTTCTTGAAAAGTCTGATATTTCCCTACAATATTTTCCCCACAAATCTACAGTGCCTCTTTTTTTTTGCCTCTTTTTAAGTAAAATATCCATATCTGCATGGGTCTATTTTTGTTTCCTTGGTCCTTGTCTATCTCTTTACCGGAACCAAACTGTCTAATTATTGTGGCTTTATAATACATCTTAATATCTGGTAGAGAAACTACTCAGTATTATGATTATTTTAAAATATCTTGCCTCTTTGATTTTCACATAAATATTTTAATTATATGGGTCCACACACACACTACACACACCAAAAACTATTAACATATCAATTTAGGACTGCATTAAATCAGTCTATACTTTTGGGAGAGAATTGACATTTCTACAATATTCTTTTTTCTAGTCCATGAAAATACTGTATATCTGGATTTATTTGCTTATTTCATGTGTCTTAATAAAAATTTTAAAATCTTGCACATGGTTTTTAGATTTATTACTAGGAATTTGACAATACCTTATTTTCTTTTAATATTAATGACATGCAAAATTATTTTCTTACTCATTCACAATTCTAAAATCTTGCCGATTCACATAACTAAACTATAAATTATTGGGCATTTTCTTTAAATACAGTCATATCATCTTTCTTAAAATTTGTGTACATTTTAGTACTTCTTCTTACCTTACTACACTGATGGCAGATTCTAGTACAGTGTTCATTAGAAGTTATATTGGGCATCCTTTTCTTATTTCCAGTTTCAAAGGGAAAGCTTTCAAAATTAAATACTGTATCTGTGGAAAAGTGCTTTAGATATTCTTCTAGATTTAAGGAATTCCTTCTTAAAATTTTCTCACATTTTTATAATGAACTAATACTGAGCATTAACAAGTGATTTGCCTGTCTGTATAGAGATGTTTATGTGATTTTTTTTTTCTCCTTTAGTGTCTTAAAATGGAAAAATACATAGATGGATTTGCAACATTTCTTTCTTGGTATAAATACAACCTAGTTAGGTATATTATCCTTTTTATATAATTCATCTGTTGATACCTTTACAAACTTGCTAAGTATTTTCTCACGTGTGTTCATAGGTGAAATGGGTCTATAAATTTTCTTTTTGATTTTGTTCTTGCCAGTTTTTGATATTAAAGGTGCGTATTCTCTTTTTTAATTCTTTAGACAAAATTATATAAATTTGAATTGTATTTTACTTGAGATTTTAATAAAAATCTCTAGTAAAGACACCCAAGCCTGAGGTTTTCTTTCTGGAAGATTTTTATTGTGATACCATTATTTGGTTAATTGATTGCTTGAATCATAATATAAATGAATGTATTCATGGTCATAGGAAGTTTAGGTATTATATTTTTGGAGTCAGTTTCAAGTAGGACTTTTCTAAGAATTTGTCCATTTCTTTAAAATTTCAAATAGATTTGAATTTCTTATTCGTAGTAACTTATTTTTGATGCCTACAGTAAGTCATCTATCTCATTTTAAGAGAAAAATCCCTCAATAAATCTCACCACACCAGAAGACTCCTTCAATTTATGTGTCATTTGCTAGAATTTCTTCTTCCCAACCTCAAGCCGATCACTGTTTAAGGTAATGAAATACTATGATTGGTTTGCACTAAGGGAGACTTTGTTCCTTTCCTATGACTTTGCCGTGGAAATGTGAACACCTAAACAACTATGTCAGCAATAAAGAATGGAGGTTATGACTGGAGTTAACTAGCAACCAGCATTGTCTAATATAGAAAAACAGATAGAGACATATGGAGAGAGGAAAAAAAAAAAAAACGCAGAGAGAGATGGAGTGGTAGTATTATTTTTTACCTAAACTGATTTGAGTTAGAATTCTGACTTGTGTAACTGGAGAATTTTCCATGTAACTCATGTAACTGAAGTAACTGCCCTGAAAAATGGTGGGTCTTTATTTCTTATTTTGGTTATAATTTATCTATGTTATGTGGCTTGAGACCTGATGGATGATTTTCATTTTCAAGCCCGTTTGGGACATTCTAGAATCAGTGGAAATGAGCATGTGATATTTTGAGGAAAGATATCTTATCTTTATCTGAGCTGTTTTGAAAGTGCTATGGTACTAGGATGAGACACTTGTTTCTTTATATTTAACGTTACATTCTAGGGAATGCTAGCGGCTGTAACAAAGAGGCCAAACATTCAGTGGTTAAAATAACACAGTAATTTATGTCTCTAAGTCTGCAGTAGATACGTGGGTACTCGCCCAATTTTACTGGAAGGTAAAAAAGACTGTGGTCTCAGGAGTCCAGATTGGAAGGAGCACTCCTCACTTTTGTTTGCATTCCACTGAAATAATTTAGCTATGTGGCTGTGTCTTACTGCAAGGGAGGCTGGTGCATGCAGTGTAGTTGGACATACACGTACATAGTACCTCTGTTATTGCAGAGAAGAGAATTTATTTTTGGTAAACAATGAAGTCTCTGCTACACTGTCAGTCATTGTTTAATGTCCATGTATATATCAGGGAAAAAAAAAGAAATGTAATAAATCCTTAGAACAAAATGTTATGTATAACATTTATAAAAGTTTCTATGGCCCTAGAGGTTTATGAGAAGATATATTTAATAAGAAAGACGGTGTATCGCAATTAAAAAAAAAACAAAAGAATCCTCCCACCAGTTTCATGCCTTAGTAAAAATCATGTCATTTTGCATTGTGTAAAGATTTTCTATTTCCAATTTGCTTTCAAATCTAGCGTGTACTCTTGGCTTTGGTGCCAGTAGCAGCCATTTCATCACTGAGTGGTCACTATTCATGTGGTGACTAATACTGAGGAAACTGTTATTCATCAACCAAAAAATCCTTCGCAAATGCTGAGTCAGTTAACTGAGAGTTTTTTTAGGTTGTTATTGTTTTTGTTTACTTTTTCTAGTACTGGTTTTCAAGGATGTATCAGTGTATTCTAATGTGGTGAGAATAATTTGGCAGAGTATAGATAAAATAGAAACCATTAAAAAGACATTAGGAAATTGAAGCTATCTTTTGAAGGAAACATTGATTATTGAATGTGTTCACTGTCTTTTGTGAATTACATCTAAAGAAAATACCCCCTAAAGTACTTTGTAGACTTTGTATCAGAGGAGAAATGCTCTGTCAAAATGACAAGAACAGTGGAGCCTCATGAAAATATTAAAAACAAACAAACAACGAGAAACTATGTCATGAAACTCTCTTTTCCTTGTTATCACAGTGTTATGCACTGACTTTAATGTTTTCCTCTTTTAGATTATCCATCACCAAAGTAGGCTCAACTTTTGGGGAACATCAAAACGTGAAGGTTTCATTCTGTTGTTTTCACTTGAAATAACCAAATATGATTCTTAGAAGTATTTGTTTTAACAAAATATTATAGGATTATTATTATTATTATTTGCCTAAATTTGCCCTCTCTTTCTTAAAACTGTGAGTAAAAATAGTTCATCTTTCTCTCTTAGTTTTCTTATAATTTCCTCATTAATCCAAGGATGGCATTATTTCTAAGAGTACTGACTTTACTCTTCGTACTTACCAAGTTTTACAGCAAGATAACATGATTTCTAACATATCAGTAGTAAGTAAAACTAGGATAAATTCTTTATTTGCATTACTTTTATATAAAATATTGTATAGAATAACTTAAGAGCATGTCTACAAAACAACAATAAAATTAACTGAGATTGTATATTCTCTCTCCTAGTTTTTGTTTGATCTTGGCAAGTTTTGTTTTTTATCATTGTGTTATTAAATCCCCATAGATAACCATATTTGTTCCACATCAACTCAATTTTCAGTTTGCGTCCTTAATATCTGGGTTGTATATGACTTATTAAAATAATCCTTGAGTTAGTAAGCCATACAACAGATGTGGTCAGTATTTAGGATAATGATTTTCATATTTAGGATAAATATTGCTAAAATCATTATCCTAAAGGCTGGTCATATTTAGTAATAAATTATTTTTAAGACTTGACTAAACATCTATAGTAATGTTGCATTAGTATCAAATATTCAAACATTTGCTATGTCCTCACATGGGATTTCCTAACATAAACTTTTGGAAGAGTGTTTTTGACTTTAATTTATCCCAGAAAATATTCATTTTGGACACTAAAAACTGAATGTTCCATTTTTGCTATTGAGTCTTTATAAGACACCCAGCCTAAAATTTATGCATAAAGTACTAATTAACCTGCAAAAGTTTAGCTTGTGTAAGTTTCTTTTTTCTTCTTCTTAGCAAAACTCATGTTGGTGACACTACTTTTAATAAAAGGCATATTTGCTTACCACCTGATTACTTTCCTTTTAAAAAAAAATCTATTATTTATACTACCCCTCAGTTGCATTTTAAACCTATAGCAACCACTTCCATACCCATCTTCACTGTTAATACATTGGCATCCTTTACCCATACCAACTCTGCAGTTGTGGTTAATGACCATGTTGATTATTCATATTTCCCATTTTGTCATAATAGTTATTTTAGAAATATAGACCCTATAACTTAGCCCATATTAGGTTTCAAAATGGATCTTCACAGTTTTTAGTCTCAAACCTTTTCATATGACTGAAAATTTTTGAGATGAATAACAAAAAGCTTTTGTTTGGGGGGGTATTATCTAATAGTATTTACTGTGTTAGAAATTAAAACAAATATATCCAAAACCTTTTAAAGTTTATTTAATTGCATGTTAACATATATAAGATGTTATTATGAAAAATAATTTTAAAACAAAAAAATGAGGGGAGTGGCATTGCTTTACATTCTTGCAAACTTTAATGTCTGGCTTCATAGAAGATCACTGGATTCTCATCTCTGTTTCTGCATTTAATCTGTTGTGATCTCATCTGTCTTGTAGCCCCTGGAAACTTCCACTGAATTCCTGTGAGAGGAAAAGAGTGAAAAAGGCAAATAATGCCTTATTATTATTAGAAAAATACTTTAGACATTGTGGACCCCCTGAAAAATTATTGGAATCACTAGGAGTCCTTTAGCCACACTTGGAGAACCACTGCTATTGAAGAATATTATTCTGCACATTCAGTGTATTTTATGGTTATCTCTCTACTCCACATCTCTTAAAATCAGTTGCTTGTAAATTTTTATATTCCAGTCCTACACTAATGGATTGCTGATGGTATCTAGGTCAAAGTATGCTATTAAAGCTATCTCTAACTTTGCATGTGTTATTCCCACTGCTAAGGAAGCTTTTGCTCATCTTTCAAGTTTCTCAAATGTCACCTTCTTTGTGACACATTAATCATGCCTTTTGTCTTTCTTGTTATGAACTTCACATATACTTTTATTATTTTACAACCAGGCCTGTAAGCCAAGATGTGTATGAAATACCACTTAATTTCCTTTAGAACTTATTTCACTATCACCCTTTAACTTTCTAACGTTGCAGGAAATCCTATCTTCTTTGTGGTAGGTTCCCCTTCCCAACCTCGTGTCCCTCCAGAGTCTGAGAGGTTTGCTTGGTGCCCAGGGAATGCAAATGAATTTCTGGTTGCTGTGATGGTTCCTGCTGAAATTGCCAGTGCCCACAGTTAACAGTGGTGGTCTACATCTTCGTCACTTTTTAGCTGCTCCCATATGCCATAGTTGGAGTCACAAAATATCTGCTGAAGCTGGTGCCCAGTGACACAGGTCACTTGTTCTTGCATCCCTCTTAGCCTTCTCTCTTGGAAGCCGTGGGTCACTGTCCCATCACTGTGTCTGTAGTTCTGCGCCCCCACCAACCTGAGAAAAAACTGTAATTTAAGGGGAACCCCAACTTGCCTCTTGCTTTTCTAAGACCCTTTTTGATTTACCATCAACACTATGATGCCCACTGGGTCTAGGATTTACAAAACAAAGGTTAAATAGTGTAGTTTTGTCTTAAAGTAAAAATGCCTCGTTGTGTCAGACATTTATGAAAGATAGTAAAAGCTAAACTTCAGAGTGTATAGTAAGTTGTAGAAGGCTTGGGGGAAGTGAACTGTATTTGCCTTGGTTTACAATGCTTGCAAATAATGGGTTTGAAAAGAAAATGTGTTGAAAATTTGACCACATGAGATCAATTTTGGCAGATGTATTTATAAGAGGGAAAAGAGACTGGTGAATCTTTTACTATGAAATGTTTCTGTTCAAATGAGATCATAGTCTTTAAGGTGGGGGGACTAAAAGCCCTATGTCATGGCCTATTTGTAATGGTGATCAGCTCAAGTAAATGTTGACTATTAGGTGAACTATATTTGGCCAGTGGAAGTGAAAATTGAAAAATACTTTAAATAGTTAAATCCAAATGATTTCTCTGTATAAATGAATTATACAATTAAAAAAAAAGTCACACACGTAATCACCCTTAAAAAAAAAAAAAAAAGAATTCCGGCAGGCTCGTTCCTTTCCTTCCTCTACATACCTATTCTGAGTACATGAATCATGGACCTTTCTACTTTCTTGAAGGAGAGTCAGGAAAAAAAGGTGAAAATCTGGCATAGGGAAGAGACAACGCTGCTTAATCTACCAATAAAGTACCTAGCCATATATGTATTAAACATGGTTATTTTATTTATTAGGGTTTATCTTTCCACCTCACTCCCCAACACACACACATATGAACACACACAACTCATGATGTTGATGTGAACGCCTCTGTGAACACCTATGTCATAGCTTTTAGTGTCAAGCGTAATGACCAGCATATAGTTGAATCTCTGTAAATGTTTAGGGCAATCTAAAAATTATAATTAAAGGAAACTGAAGATGATTCAAAGAAATGGGATACTATCCCATGCTCTTATATTGGAAGAATTAATACTGTTAAAATGGCCATACTACCCAGAGCAATGCACAGATTTAATGTGCTCCCTATCAAATTACCCATGACATTTTTCACAGAACTAGATCAAATAATCCTAAAATTTATATGGAACCATAGAAGACACAGAATTGCCTAAGCAATCTTGAGGAAAAAAAACAAAGCTGGAGGCATAACCCTCCCAGACTTCATACAATATTACAAAGCTGCAGTAATCAGAACAGCATGGCATTGGCAAAAAAAAAACAGACATATAGATCAATGGAACAGAATAGAGAGCCCAGAAATAAACCCACAAACCTATGGTCAATTAATCTTTGACAAAGAAGGCATGAATATACAATGGAGAAAAGACAGTCTTTTCAGCAAGTGGTGTTGGGAAAGCTGGACAGCCTCATGTAAATCAGTAAAGTTAGAACACACCATCACATCATACACAAAAATAAACTCAAAATGCCTAAAGACTTAAATATAAGACATGACCCCATAAAACTCCTAGAAGAGAATATTAGCAAAACATTCTCAGACATAAATCATACCAATGTTTTCTTAGGTCAATCTCCCAAGGCAATAGAAATAAAAGCAAAAATAAACAAATGGGACCTAATCAAACTTATATGCTTTTGCACAGCAAAGGAAACCATAAAATGAAAAGACAACCTATGGAATGGGAGAAAATACAGTAAGATCCCTACATACAAACCATCAAGTTGCGAACTTTCAAAGATGTGAAAGTGCATTTGCATGTCCAATCATGTACATTAGTTCATGTGTCTGGCATACATTGTCACTTGCACGCATCCTCTTGTGCTACCAGTGCTACCATGTCATCTATGATGAGAAAAAAAGAGCTACTACCCAGACATCACTGGATCATTTTTCCAAGAGGGTAGATAGATTTGAATCCAACAAGGGACCAGAACCTGTGCCATCAACGTCAGGCGTGAGTGAAGTTGCAGCCTGCCCCCATCTCCTATTGCTGTTGATCCTTCAGCTCTACCATCTCCCACCTCCTCTCCCTCCTCCAGTCAGTAACTCTTCTTGCCTGTTCACTCGATGCCAGCCCCTGTATGCCAGCTGTTGTACTGTACTACTGTACTTTTCAATGTACTGTACTGTAAGATTAAAAATGTTTTCTTTATTTTTTATGTTTGTTTGTTTTTTATGTATTATTTGTGTGAAAAGTATTATAAACCTATACAGTACAGTACTATATAGCCGATTGTGTTAGTTGGGTACCTAGGCTAACTTTGTTGGGCTTACGAACATATTGGACTTAAAAACACACTCTCAGAATGGAACTCATTCGTATGTAGGGGACTTACTATATTTGCAAATGTTGTGACTGACTTACTGTATTTGCAAAAGGGCTTAATTTCTAAAATATACAAACAGCTCATACAACTCAATAACAAAAAGGCAAACAACCCAATCAAAAAATGGGCAGAAGACCTAAATAGACATTTCTCCAAAGAAGACATACAGATGGCCAATAGGCACATGAAAAGATGCTCAACATTGCTAATTATTAGAGAAATGCAAATGAAAACTACAATGAGGTATCACCTCACACTGGTCAGAAGGGCTATCATTAAAAAGTCTACAAATAACAAATGCTGGAGAGGGTGTGGAGAAAAGGGAACCAACCCTCCTACACTGTTGGTGGGAATGTAAATTGTTACAACCACTATGGAGAACAATATGGAGGTTCCTTAAAAAAACTAAAAATAGAGCTGCCATATGATACTGCAGTCCCACTCCTGGGCATATATCTGGAGGAAACCATAATTCAAAAAGATACATGTGCCCCAATGTTCATTACAGCACTATTTACAACAGCCAAGATGTGGAAGCAACGTAAATGTCCATCAACAGAGGAATGGATAAAGAAGATGTGGTACATATATACAATGCAATATTACTCAGCCATAAAAAAGAATAAAATAATGCCATTTGCAGCAACATGGATAGACCTAGTGATTATCATAGTAAGTGAAGTGAGCCAGACAAAGACAAATATCATATGATATCATTTATATGTGGAATCTAAAATATGATACAAATGAATTTATTTACAAAACAGACTCGCAGACATAGAAAACAAATTTATGGTTACCAAAGGGGGGAGGGGGTGGGGGAGGGGGAAATTAGGAGTTTGGGATTAGCAGACACAAACTACTATTTATAAAATAGATAACAAGGTTCTAGTGTATAGCACAGGGAACTATATTCAATAT